>NW_004443966.1:15119378-15204093 GCF_000243295.1 Trichechus manatus latirostris | reverse complement strand
GAATGGGCCACATAAACCAGAGACTTCATCAGCCTGAGACCAGAAGAACTAGATGGTGCCCGGCTACCTCCAATGAATGTCCTGACAGGGAACACAACAGAGGTTCCCTGATGGAGCAGTAGAATGATGGGATGCAGAACTCAAATTCTAGTAAGAAGACCAGACTTAATGGTCTGACTAAGACTGCAGGCACCCCAGAAAGGTTAGCCCCTGGACTCTCTATCAGCCCAGAACTAAAAATATTTCCGAGGCCAACTCTTCAGACAGGGATTGGACTGGACTTTGGGAGATAAAGTGATACTCGTGAAGAATGTGCCTCTTAGTCAAGTAAATACAAGAGACCAAAGGGGCAGCTTCTGTCCAGAGGTGAGATGGGAAGGCAGAGAGAGTTAGGAGCTGGATGAATGTTCATGGGGAATCAGGAGCAGAGGGGAGGTGTGTCCTGTCACAGAATAGGGTGAGCAGTTGGGGTCTCATAACAATGTATGTAAAAAAAAAAATTCTGTATGGGAGACTAACTTGAAATGTAAACTTCATTTAATTACAACAATAAAAAAAAGAAAATGACCACACTGAGTGATTCTACATTTGCTTGGTGACTGTCTCTCCCTCCACTAGCTGCAAGCCCCACGACGGAGGCCAGGGCATGTCTGATTTTCTCATCTCTGCTCTCCCAGCACCAGCCCCACAGTCTGCCCATCCGGAAAGGAGGGAGGGAGGGATGCAGGGTGGAGGATGGCTGGAGAAGGAGCAGGGGGCCAGGTTGTAGGAATCGTAAATGCCATTCTCAAAGCTCAGATTTTACCCTATAGATACTAGGGAGACACTAGAGGATTTGAAGTTCAGAGTGTCATGGTCTGCTCTGTGTTAGTGATAAATCCCTCTGGCAGCTGTGGAAGATGAATTTGAATAGAGCAAGACTGAAGGAAGGACAGTCAGGAGTCAGTTCCAGTAGTCCAGGCAAGAGAAGGTGAGGCCTGGAACTGGAGAGAGAAGGAACGGCTTAAGAAGTACTAGGAGATAGGATGACAAGATGTGACGATAAACTGAAAGATGATGGACAACTGGTTGCTGACTTAGGCATCTGGAAAGGTAGTTTTATCTGCTGAGATGGGGCAGCAGGTGGGTGGGGGTGCCATGAGGAACTTCATTTTGGACATTTTGAGTTTGAGATACTTGCAGAGCATCCTGGGGAGAAATGCAACAGGCTGGTGGTTGGATGTGTGAGTTTGAAGTTTGGTGGAGCCTGGGACCTGACATAGAGGTTTGAGACTCTTTCACAAGGAGAGGCAGTGATCACAATGGATTGAAGATCAGGGAATCACCAGAAAGGTACAGTTGAGAAAAGCAGCAGCTCAAGGACGGAGCCATAGGAAAGTGCTCACATTTGAGGGACTCCAGGGGAAAAAAATCCTCCAAAGAGCCAGGAGAAAAGGAAACCAGGACAGAATGGTGTCTCAGATGCCAAAGAAGAAGGTTCAAGAAGGATGGGTGGTCAAAGGGGGTAAAATCAATGGCAGGTTTAAGAGAAATGCTAGAAGGTCTTTACTGGATTTGGCAGCATGGAGGTCATTCGTGACCTTTGCCAAAGCACTTCCCATAGAGTGAGGCGGGTGGAGGGAGCCACATCGCTCTGGGCTGAGGAATGAGTCAGGAGTAAGAAAGCAGAGACAGCTTGAGTACTTAGTTATGACTTGGTTATAACTGATATTCCCCCGTCTTCCAGTAAGGAGCACTTTCTTAACTGTAAAATAGAGATTGTTGTTGTTGTTAGGTGTGTTGAGTTGATTTCAACTCTTAGCGACCCCATGTGACAGAGTAGAACTGTCCCATAGGGTTTTCTAGGGTGTAATCTTTAGGGAAGCAGAATTGCCAGGTCTTTCTCCCATGGAGCCTCTAGGTGGATTCGAATTGCCAACTTTTCTGTTAGCAGTCTAGCCACCAGAGCTCCTAAAACAGAGATTACAGTGAATCAGATGATAGAACATATCTTAAGAACCTAGAACCCTACCAGGCATACAGTGCTGCTCAGTACATATTGGGTTTATTCGATCTTATATTAATTTGAATATATCCAAAAGGCTGATAAAAGAGAAAATTAAAAAACATGGACAAAGAGAAATAAAAAAATATATTACAATGTAGGCTAATACAATTACCAGAATTGAGCATTTTGCTACATTCTGGTAATGCTTCCTGGTATTTTGATCATTTCCTTATGCTTCCCAGTAAGCAAGGCATAAAGGGAAACTTTGGATCTCAATGTTTAATAAAGGGAAAAATATTGTTATTTCAAGAGATTTCAATGTCCACCTCACCACCACCCCTGGCCAGGACTAAAATATTACAGATATTTGTCTTAGTGACTCTCATACATGAGTCATTGAATAGCACAAAGGACAATGCAGAATGCCAAGGGCTGTTTTACAGGATGCAAAGATATTCATTACGTAACCATTTCTGATGGTGATTCTAGAAGAAATGTGAGAGAAAATCAATAAAACCTAACTCGAGAAAGCCTTCCTGGTGGTAGCGAAGCTAACGATGAGTGAAGCTAGATGTGAAGATTTCCAGGGTGCAACTTAGAATTCCCAAAACACTTGTTTAGTTGGCGATGACTGTAGGGTCTCCAGGGGGAGGTGTCCAGGAGGTAGGTAGTTGGCCATTTTCTCTCAAGCTCAGTGGAGAGGTCTGGTTCGAGGTGGGGAGCTGGGCATCATCCGGAGATGGATGGTGGCTGAAGTGATGGGCCAGAGTGCAATGGCCAGTGAACCTGTGGAGTCCCAGGGAATGCTGCCTCATGAGCCTCCTCCTTTCCCAGGGCCCACTCAAGTACCCTGAGGAGCAGACCATAGCTGGGAATATTTTCAGTGGTAGGGCAGGAATTAGAATTCATATCTTCTGACTCCCTGCCAAATGTATTGGCCACTGCCCAGGACACTCCTCTGTTCGGGGGAGAGAATACAGAGCTGGACATGCATCAGAAGGTCTGGCCAAGAATTTCCTGGCTTTGTGGCCTTGGATAAATTGCATAATCTCTTGGAATCTCAGATACAAATGTGACAGTCTCTTTCCTGCCTTCCTCACAAGATTATTGGGAGCAGAAGGGAGGGGAGGGGAAAGGGTGGTTCAAGAGGGCTTTAATCGATACCCACCCCTTACCTCCCGTCACCCTACTGAAAAAAAAAAAAGTTGCCATCAAGTCGACTCTGACTTATAGCGACCAATGTGTATCAGAGAAGAGCTATGCTCCATAGGATTTTCAATGGCTGGTTTTTCAGAAGCAGATCACCAGGACTTTCTTCCAAGGCACCTCCAGGTGAACTTGAACCTCCCATCTTTCTGTTGGAAACTGAATGCACAGTCGAGTGCATTAACCATTGCACCACACAGAGACCCTCTTAGCCATGTCAAATATGCAACAATCCAAATGGAAACAATGGGCTCTGGTTTGCTGATGCCAAGATCCACCTATATGGATGTTCAGGACCTGTCTCTGATTGGGAGATCAGCAATGATGAGCCACATGACAGCTAACACATGTGGGTGATTGTGACTTTGTGCTTCGGAGCTGATTACAACTATCCAGGGAACAGTGATGCCCTTGGCCAAGCCAGGGATTAGGGTGGGTGGGCATTTGGGAGAGGAAAATGCTATCTACGACTCAAACATGCTGCATGCAATGAACCTATGGGGATTTCAGGTGACAGGCCCTGGAGGTAGCTGCACTTCTAGGCCCAGAACCCCCAGTAGGGCTGGAAGAGGGAGAGAAATTTTATAATCATCAGCATAGAGGTAGAAATGGAAGCCACAAGTGACCCTTTCAAAGGGAAGCTCAGAACTAAAAACACGGAACGCTCTAATAGAGAGATAGCTATTAGGCATCAAGAATGGGGCTGAGGAAGATTTTAGAAGATTTGGAAGTTTCTATAGGGTCTCTATGAGTCGGATTCAACTCGACGGCAACAGGTTTGGTTTTGGTTTATGCACACCAGAGGAGCCCTGGTGGCTCAGTGGTTAAGTGCTCCACCACTAACTGAAAGATTGGCCATTTGACCCACCAGCTGCTCCGCAGGGGAAACATGTGGTAGTCTTCAGCCTAAAGATCCCTATGGGGCAGTTCTACTCTGTCCTATAGGGTCGCTATGAGTCGGAGTTGACTGCGGCAGAACCCACACCATACCCAGTGGCCTGGGCTGGCCTGGGCTGGGCCTTCACCAGGTGTGGCTCGGGGTACTTGACGTAGGACAGTCTGCAGAAAACACCCTTGCATTAGGTTGCAGGGCCTTGCTGGCTGGACCCTCTAGACACAGCATCTCTTCAAACCACAGCCTGGCTGGCTATGCTCAGCAATCATGTGTTTAAAAAGCAATAAGACTAAATGCTTTTCCGTTTCCCCTTTGAGAGACCATGTATGATAAATGATAGCCAATTTCATGGTTGGAGTTTCAATTTCCGAAAATACTAGTGCTACTCCCCAAGCTCCACTTCCAAGATAAATTCTTTTTGGCAGCCTCCTCATTGTCTCCTAATTTCCTGGTTCTGAATATATTTGGAAATTTCAGCAGCTCAGCCCCAGCATCCAACTGGCTGGTCTGCTTTGGAAAGGCTGTTATGCACCTCCTCGCCTTCAGGTTCTTTTTACATTTGCTTCAAGTCAATGAGTATTTATTAAGCACTTTCTGTGCTAGGTGTTATTATGGTGGGTGTAAGGGAGCTATGACCGGTTACTCAATCAACAAAAATCTATTGTCCCTTCAAGGTCAAAACAACAAGAGTGACAACTGTACAATTCCTCTCCAATACTTCAATGCTTATTTCCCATTTCAAAGCTGGGGAAACTGAGGCACACAGAGTTAACCTAGTAAAATCAGGATGGACTGAAGTGGATGGGGCAAGGTAGAAGAGGGTAAACATTTACTGACCACCTATCATGGATCAGGCACGGGACAGAATTCTTGTCTGATCTTCCTGCACAAGAGTCTAAATTATTTATCGTCAAAAAAATTCAAGGTAGGTAGGTGTTATCCCCATTTTACAGACGTAGGAACTGAGGCCCGGAATGTTTAAGCAGCTTACTCAAGGTTTCTCTTTCCACTGAACCACATTGTCTCTCTTGATGTCAGCAGACCAGGTGGCGTCCCAACAGTCATCTTCAACCCATTGGAGTGCCTTTGTTTGAAAATATTAAAGCATCAGGTCAACCAGTAGAAAGAGACTAACCTACTTTTGCAACTTGATCTCCCATTATGCAGTCTTCTCTGCTATAGCCAGCCCTAGCCCTAGGCTCCCTCTTAAGTTTCCCAGGCTGGTGTCCTCAGTCCATCACCCACACTCAGGCCCATTCCCTGCCCTCTTGCATGTTGTCGCTGTCTGCGGATGCCCTCCTGCTTCTCTCTGCCCAGCCAAATCCTCTCCATCATGGATCAGCTTAGATCTTTAGGCCAATATCTCATCTCTCTATCATTCGCTCATCCTGGGCTATCTCATGCCCAGGATGACACTTCCTTCCCTTATAATCTTCTCTTATAATTATACATCGCTAGCAAATACGGTACACAAAGCAGGTATGCCAAAAATCTTGGAGAAAGCACTGGGGTGAAATATGACGGAATGAGACAAAATGAGTTGAAATCCCTGAGAATGGAGCAGAAAGGGATGAATTGGAACAGAACGTAATGGAGTAGAGCTAAGAACAATAGCACAGTACAGATTAACAGAAGTAGAAAGAAGAAAAAAACAGAATGGAATGGAAAGATAGAAAAATATGAAACAGAAGCATATGGAACAGACTGAACAGGTCGGGACAGAACAGGACAGATTAAAATAGAATGGAACAGGGTACACGAAGGAACAGACTAGAAGTCAGAACAGAATGGAACAGGATAGAACCTACTAGAACAGGATAGAACTGACTAGAGCAGAATGGAACTGACTTGAGTAGGTCAGAACGGAACAGAACAGGATTTAACAGACTGGAACAAGATGAAACAGACTAGAACAGGTTGGAGGAGCATAGAGTGCAATACAATAGCAGAACTGTAGTCAAGTAGTATATAACTGGATGAATCGGGATTCACTCCATTCATTCCACAAATGTTTATTGAGTTCTACTCTATGCTAAATAATAAAAAATACATATATACACATAGTCCTTGTCCTAATAGACAATACTGTCTGGTGAAAGGTACAGAAAAAAGATATAAGTAAGCATGAATAAATGCATTATTACAAACTATGAAGTAGCGTGAAAGAATGAACAGGTGGCCATGATTAAGAATAATAGGATGGAGGTAATAATATTAATAAGCTGAGATCTAAAGGACAAGGAGGAGCTAGACAATACTTGAAGAGCCAGGGAAAAGCATTCTGGGCAGAGGGAACAGCATGTACAGGAGCTCTGAGGCAGGAAAGTGCTTGGCCCATTCACGGAACTGCAAGACGTTCAGTGTAGACAGAGCTCAGCAAGGAAGGCCTAGGGTGACAGGAGAGGAGAGGGAGAGAAACAGGGGCCAGATGTCACAGGGCCTCGAGGGAGTTTGGATTTCATTCGCGGTGTGATGAGAGTCAGTGAAGAGAACACGAGGATCTACGTTGGGTTTCATCCTTCCTCCTTGGTTGGTGTAACAGAATGAATTAGGGCAGGGAGACCATTTGGGCATCTACTGCAGTGGTTCAGGCGCAAGATGATGATGGCTTGGACCAGAGTGGTGGTAGCATCAGAGGGGAGAGATGTAGATGACTGGAGGAATATTCCGAAGGTAAACTCGGCAGAGAGGGTCGGCAGATCGATTGGACATGGTAGAAAGAGAAATCTGGAGGACAGTGGCTTGAGTGATCGGTGGCTGGTGTTTCATTTCCTAAGATGGGGCTAAAGGAGAAATGATTTGGGAAGAAATGCTAAGGCTCTGATTCTTGGATGACGTCCAGGTAGACATGTCAAAAGATTGGGATGCATAAACCTAGAGCTCTGAGAAGGGGCCGAACTGGAGATACACATTAGGGAGTCGTCAGCATGTACCTGATATATGATGCCTCAGGATTGATGAGATCATACACGTAGCAGTGCAAAGCAGAATGTTCCCAAAGTGTGTTCCATGGACTACTTGCATTGGAACTCCTTGGGGTGCTTGTTGAACATGCAGATTTCTGCACCCTCAGGCCCACTGAAGCGAGATCCTTAGGGATGGGGCTCAGGAGTCTGCATTTGCACTGATGACCTCAGGCTGTTTGGATGCTGCCTGGCGTTTGCGGAGCACTAGACTAGGGAGAGAACAGAGGAGGGCAGAGGCCCTATCACTGAGCAATGCCGGCATTTGCAGATCAGGGAAGAGAAACCAGCAAAGGAAGCAGAGAAATAGGAGGAAAACCAGGAGAGAGTGACGTCTCGGAGGCCAAGAGAGAAGGAGGCATCAGGACCAAGGCTGCGATCAGCTAAGCCTGCTGCTGTTAAGCAAGACGAGCACAGAGGCGTGCCCACGAGACGCGGCGGCGTGCCCACGAGACGCGGCGGCGTGCCCACGAGACGCGGCGGCGTGCACGCCTCCAGAGGATGATGGGCAGCGGAGTGGGGTGGGATGGGCACAGGGTGGAAGAGAGGAGAGCGCTCTGAAGACTAAGTGGGGAATGGCTGGGCATTCGAGAATGGATGTCAAGCTAGGTCTGGTATCCAAGTCAATGGGAAATTTGGGGACAGACCCTCAAACTTATTTCAGATGTGGTTTGATCCTCTCTCGCACCAGCCCCCAGAGCTCTCTGGCTGAGGAAGGTGGGTGTGCTGGCAGGTCAGGGTTTCTCTGCACACACCAGGACAGCTTACTTCTCCTGCCTGAGCGTCCTCAGGTGTCCCTCTCCTCCAGGGAGACCATACGGCTGAGGTCCTCCCGATGCCGTCTCCCACCCTGCACGCTCTCAGCCTCATCCCCAGGGTGGTCTGCATGCTGCCACCCATGGATACAAAGTGGTAAAGGACCCATGTGCTGCCTCTGCCTTCAGTAGCAGGGAGGCAGCTCCAAGGACTGAATCACTAAGGGTGCAACTTCTTGCATGCAGTGGGTTGGCAGGTTGGAGAGGCAGGGACTTTCGGGCAAAAGAATCTTCCTGGCATTCTACAAACCATCGTGCTCATCCTTATACCCCCAAAAAAACAGCTGCCTGGACCACTCAATGGGAGTGAGGAGATGAAATAAATATATTTTAAAAGACACATTCAACTTCATGTTAGACGTTCATATTCATAAAACAGAAATTGAAAACCTACTGCTTTCATAACATGAACCACAAAAAGCGAGGCCAATGACGTCTTGTTGGTGGGGTTATCTATTTTAAAAACAGTGATTTTCCACTACGGACAAACCCTGGGGTGGGGGTGGGGGATCTTTCAGAATCAAATTTGGTGAGATGTTTATGTTTTTTAAAAGGTTAAAAAACATTTTTAAAAAATGGAGAAGCAGCAACAGAAGTGAGAGCCACCCTTCCTTCCCCCAGGTCAGAGCTGGTTGTTGTTGACGGGGGGCCGTTGAGTCAATTCCGATTCATAGCGAGCTCAGGTGTTTCAGAGTAGAACTGCCCCGCAGGGTCTTCTAGGCTGTAATCTTTACAGAAGCAGATCACCAGGTCTTTCTCTCAAGGAGCCACTCGGTGGGTTTGAACCACTAACCTTTCAGTCAGCAGCCAAGCGTTTAGCCATTGCACCACCAGCTAGATCCTAATCAAAGTGTGCTTTCTCACCCAGCGCCCTGCCAGGGGCCACACACACCTCAGAAGACCTAGGGAAGTCAGGAGCCCCTGCCATCCATCTGGAGCCAGACTCCTGGCGAGGAGCAGCCAGAGAGACGTCGCAGGCACCCTGAACCTCTCAAGAAGGATGTGTGACAGCAGAGGGATTTTCCCCAGGACAGCAAGTGACAACACAGCGCCTGTTTGTTTTCGATGCAGGAAGGAGCGAGGAACATCTGCTCCAAGAAGCCACTTGAAAGATAATCAGGCAGTGATGTTGGCAAAACAGCTGTGTGGCAGGCGGAGACGGTGGCGCCAGGAGCTGGGAGGGTAGGGGAGTGACAGGAGGGAAGCTAGGCTAGAAGCCCCCGGAGCAGCCCCCCAGGAACTCTGGAGCTGCCCGGAAAGCCACCCCTAGCCCAGCCCACGCCCACCAGAGCCGAGAGGGAGTCGGAGCTTGGCCTCGCCCAGCTGAGAGGAACTCCCCCGGCGCCCCCTCTGCCCAGAGCCTGGCTGTCCTCAGGGAGAAACACTGGGTCTAGTCTGAGTTCCTGTGGAAATGTGAGTTTAACCCAAATTCCAGAATGGGACTGACAACGCTGATTTTACCTAGCCCCACGAGCCTGGAAAACAGCTACAGTGAAAGAAATCCTCCCACCGCTTTTTGATCCAGAAACAGCTTACTGCAAGGAGCAGTCTTTCCCCATGTGACATAGGCAAGACTCACGGATGCCCCTTGTTTGCCCCTGACCAGGCCAGACACCAAAAAATCAAAACCAAACCCACTGCTGTCCAGTCCATTCTGACTCATAGCAACCCTATAGGGCAGAGTAGAACTACCCCATAGTGTTTCCAAGGCTGTAAATCTTTACGGAAGCAGATTGCCATATCTTTCTCCCACGGAGCAGCTGGTGGGTTCAAACCGCTGACCTTTTGGTGTGCAGACGAGTACTTTAACCACTGAGCCACCAGGGCTCCTTAAATTTCCATTCTTTGCCTCATGAATGATTAGCTAGAGGCTTTTGTACTCACTGATCCGTTGGAACAAAATGCTTGTTAACCAAACTTCAGTTGAGTTTCTCCCCTTCCCTTAGGCCCCTGAACTTTGACCTACCCTCAGACTGAGTCAGGGCAGGACCCTTCATTTATGACTACCTCCCCCAAAGAACAGGCTGACCCAGGGTCAAACATTGTCTGATCTGCTGTCCAATCATCCTGTTCTTTCTCATCCCACTTCCTTACGCCCCATTCTTCCTAGCCATGTTTAAAAAAAGAACAAAAAACCAGTTGCCATCAAGTTGACTCCAACTGATGCCCCCCGACATGTATCAGAGTAGAACTGTGCTCCATAGAGTTTTCAGTGACTGATTTTTCAGAAGTAGATCACCAAGCATTTCTTCAGAGGTGCCTCTGGGTGGACTCGAACCTCCAACCTTTTAGTTAGCAGTCTAGCACATTAACTGTTTACTCCTCCTTATAAAAGAAAAACTCCCTTCTGCCCAACCTTTGAGACGCTTGCAGATCTCACAGTCAAAGCACTTTCCCTATTGCAATACTCCTTTCTCGGCACTTACAATAATCCTTTCAAATAAAGCCTCTCCTTCCCCAAGTCTGGCTTTGTTTTTTGTTTGACAGGACTTAAAGGTCCTCTGAAGGCACCCCCTGCGGTACTTTTGCCACAGTGCCTGCGATTTCCACCATGAGACTCACTCTTTAGGATTTCTTCTGAGGACTGATGCCTCAGAAGAATCTGTTTTCTGTCTGCTACTTCCCAACAGGACAAAGAGCAAACAACCTCGCAACAAGCTGGCATACGGGGTGTCATGGTTTGAATTATGTCCCCCCAAAAATGTGTGTATCAATTTGGCTGGGCCATGATTCCCAGAATTGTATGGTTGGCCTCCATTTTGTGATTGTAATTTTACGTTAAAGAGGATTAGGGTGGGATTGTAACACCACCCTTACCCAGGTCACATCCCTCATCCAATGTAAAGGGAGTTTCCCTGGGGTGTGGCCTACATTACCTTTTGTCTTTCAAGAGATAAAAGGAAAAGGGAGCAAGCAGAGAGTTGGGGACCTCATACCACCAAGAAAGAAGCACCAGGAGCAGAGCGTGTCCTTTGGACCCAAGGTTCCTGCACAGAGAAGCTCCCAGGCCGGGAGAAGACTGATGATGACAAGGACCTTCCTCCAGAACGGACAGAGAGAGAAAGCCTTCCTCTGGAGCTGACGACCTGAATTTGGACTTCTAGCCTACTAGACCATGAGGAAATAAATTTCTCTTTCTGAAAGCCATCCACTTGTGGTATTTCCATTAGAGCAGCACTAGATGACTAAGACAGGGGGCTCAGCGCTGAAGGACTTGGTTTGACAAATTCTATTTCCAGGGCCAGGCTAGAGGGGAGCCTCCTCAGCCCCGGCCCCTACTCATTCTCCTCCTCCATCCTCAGACTGGGACAGGGGGATTGCTGGTTGCAGGCATCCCTGAGGCCTGCAGGCCTTCGAACAGCAAAGAAAAATATCAACAGGGAGTCAGGGGTTGAGGCCCAAGACAGGGAAACAGCTCACAGCCTAGAAAACATTTCTGCCACCACAATGTTAAGAAAAGGCACTTTCAGAGTAAACCAAACCTGTGAAAGCCCATTGGTAAATATCCCCAAACCAAGGTTTAACTGTGTGTGCAAAGCCAGCATGATCTCAGAGGCAGGCTATGGTGGTGCATGGGGATGGCAGGAGACTGCCCTGCACCCGAGGACCTGGGTCCCAGAACACAACAGGGGCTGGAGAGCCAGCACAGGCTCCAGTGATGACCAGAAGTGCACTCGGAGGATGGTGCGATGATGACAGACCACCTCTATTTGCCGTTTCCAAGTCAGCACACCACCAGCATTCTCACATGCAGCACTGAGGAGGTCGGTTCAAAGTGTGTGCATCTTAGTTTGGCTCCCTCAGAAGGAGACCCTGAGTCAAGGATTTGAGGCGAAGTAGTTTGCTTGAGCACTGATCCCAGGATACACCAGTAAGACAGTGTGGAAGTGAGACAGGAAAGGAAGGCAGCTGATACGAGGTGCATTAATGAACAGGTTACTGCTGTGGGCAACCAGGGCTGAAGACCACTGGGACATCACATCTGGGAGACATCATAGAGTTGTGCCACCTGTGGGAAAAGGAAACCAAGAAACCAAACCCGTTGCCATCAAGTTGATCCTGATTCATAGGGACCCTATAGGACAGAGTAGAACTGCCCCATAGAGTTTCCAAGGAGCACCTGGTGGAGTCAAACTGCCAACTCTTCGGTTAGCAGTCATAGCACTTAACCACTACACCACCGGGCTGGGGTATTTTTCTACCAACTCCCACCAGGTATTAGTTGAGGGTTGCTCACAAGGGCATGAACTCCCAGTGCTTCTGACCTGCCCTACATGTGGGCCAAGCACCACTCCTCTTGGGAACAAGTGCTGCAGCAATATGGGTGGGGCACCAATAACTCCCGTTACAGTCAGTTTCTGCATTGGGTTGTGTGAAGCCCTAAGTAAATTCCATAAATTCTAGACAGTTTCCCTTCTGAGGCATGTGAGGGAGCAGCCAGCTTGCTCCTGCTCTTCCCCCTCCCACCTGCTCCCTACTTGTCCAATATCTCCCCTACTCCAAAGCCCCATCTAGTCCCACATTCCACATACAGCCTCTCTCCATGGATATATCTCAGGTTATAAGAAAAGAAATGGGCAATTAGTACTCTGGGTGCCAAGCTGCCTCCTCTGTGGAATCACAGGACTTCTGGGTAATGCTTCAAGAATTGCTGGGAGTAGCAGGTTACTGGTTAGGGCTGCAGTCTCTAACCCCATCTTAACTGGAACAATTCCATTTTTTTCCATTTAGAATATTAAGCTTCCATTTATAATATTTTTTGAAGGGTTCAGCAGCTTAAAAGTATAGGTCAGATCTACTACTTCCAGAAAGATGGAAGAAACACACATTTTTACATTTCCCTATTTGTTCAGATAAGTTCAACTGAAAACTCTGGACATTATATGTAAAGCAAGCATAAGACTGAAAAATGAAAGGTAGACTGTCTAGGGATCTCAGGATTTGAGGGATGACATGATGGTGAGTTCCTTGGATTTCTTGCTGCTTTTTACATCCCAGACTTGGAGCTGAAGGAGCCAACAACCCAGAAATGCCAAGAGACGCAGACAAAAAAGTCCCAACAAAAGCCTGCTGTCTCTAGCCAAAGGACCAGTAAAGGTGCACCCTAATAAGACAGAAAATGTTTAAACAATATTCATTCTTCTCCAGCCAAACATCACAGAAAAAACTGTGTTCCCATCCCTACTCATGCCAAAAAAAAAAACAAATGAAAAATATTGGCCTTCGAGTCAATTCCTACTCATGGCATTGTTTCAGAGTAGAACTATGCTCCACAGGGTTTTCAATGGCTCTGATCTTTTGGATGCAGATCATCAGCCTTTTTTCTGAGTTACCTCTGGGTAGACTCGAATTTCCAAACTTTCAGTGAGTAAGTGAGTGCTTAACCATTTATGCCACCCAAGGACTCCACTCCTACCAGCAAAGGTCAAATGGGGGGCTTAGACGTCCACTTTAGCAAGGCTGTGATGATGTACACCAACATCCCTGCCATGGTGATGTCAGCACTTTTACAATTGCCCAGTGGTAACAAGGCCACCCACACTTCAGTGTCAGTAAGGACAGCTGGAACTCCCACCCCTGCCCAGCAGTAATCAGGAGTCCCCTGTCACACGTCAACAGCTAAAGCCATGTTGAGAGGGAAAGTTTTACACTAAATGAATACATTGGAAAAGAGGAAAAGTCTCAGATCAATAGTCTAAGCTCTCACCTCAAGAACTTAGATAAAGAAGAGCAAAACAAACCCAAAACAAGCAGAAGGAAGGACATAATAAAGATACAACTGAAAACAGAAGAGCAATATAGAAATCAGGAAACAAAGAGCTGGTAAAACACACAAAGAAAAAGAAAAAGAAGACCCAAGTTACTAATATTAGAAATGAAAGCAGGAGATACCACTACAGACCCTGCAGACATCAAAAGGATAATAAGGAAATACTATAAACAAGTCTACACATATAAATTTGAGAACTTAGATGAAATGGAGCAATTCCCTGAAAAACACCAAAACAAAAACCAAACCCTTTGCCATCAAGTTGATTCTGACTCATAGCAACCCTACAGGACAGAGTAGACCTGCCTTGTAGGGTTTCCCAGGCTGTAATCTTTACGGAAGCAGACTGCCACATCTTTCTCTCACAGAGCCGCTGGTGGGTTTGAACTGCTGACATTTCAGCTAGCAGCCTGACACTTACCCATTGTGCCACCTGGGCTCCTTCTGTAAAACACAAACTACCACAATTTACCAAATACAAAATAGACTATTTAAATATCCTTATAACTATAATCTATAGCTACTTAAGAAAACTGAATTCATAATTTTAAAAAACTCCCCAGAAACAAATCTCCAGGCCCAGATGGTTTCACTGGCTAATTCTACAAATGTTTAAAGAAGAATTAAAGTCAACTGTACACAATCTCTTCCAGAAAATAGGAGAGGAGGGAACACCTCCCAATTCTTTTTATGAAGCTAGTATTACTGTCATGCCAAAACCAGAGAAAGATACAGACCACTATCCCTCATGAATGTGATGCAAAAAATCTCTAACAAAATATTAACAAAGAGAATTTAGTAAAATATTAAAAGAATTATATACCATGACCAAGTGGGGTTACTTCCTGTCTTAGTCATCTAGTGCCGCCATAACAGAAATACCACAAGTGGATGGCTTTAACAAAGAGAAATTTATTTCTTCACAGTAAAGCAGGCTAAAAGTCCAAATTCAGGGCATCAGCTCCAGGGGAAGGCTTTCTCTCTCTATTGGCCTTCTCATTAATCTTCCCCCGGGCTAGGAGCTTCTCCGCACAGGGATCCTGGATCCAGAGGACGCGCTCTGGCCCCTGCACTGCTTTCTTGATGGTGTGAGGTTCCCATGTGTCTCTGCTTGTTTCTCTCTTTTATATCTCAAAAGAGATTGGCTTAAGACACTATCTAATCTGGTGGATCTCATCAATATAACTGCCACTAATCCATCTTATTACATCATAGTGATAGAATATACAACTCATAGGGAAATCACATCAGATGACAAAATGGTAGACGATCATACAATACTGGGAATCATGACCTAGCCAAGTTGACAGATACTTTTGGGGGACACAATTCAATCTATGATGCTTCCCTACTCTCTCCCGCCATTCTCTGGTCTTTGTACCCTCACCTTAGCCTCAAGTCTTTCTTGTTCCTTCTTCCTTCTCCCTGGAGTGTCCTCCTCCTCCTCCACTTTCCTTCTTTCTTCTATGCCATCTTTATTTTCTTACTTCTTCCCCATCTCTTTTCTCTTTCTTTTTCTCCATTTCTCTGTCTCTCTGTTTCTGCTCTCTCTCTGTCTCTATGCACACACAACACATGAATTTTTCAGAGACCAAGAACTTAGGGAGACTCACAGAAAGGGCTTTAGCCAACAGTGTAAGCACACCACCTTGGCCACCATCAGTGGGTGATGTGTAACGGAAATATATTAAGGGGCCGTCCCGCTGACAGCAAGCTAAGGTAATATGTCAAGGTTCCAGCCCTGAGATGATGAACATCCCCCATAGATCAGAACACCATCACTCTGATTACACTCCAGCTCCGTGTGTCAGAGAGCCGCGGGGGCGTGATGGACGGTGGAGTTCCATCACCATGCCAACAGCCCCTTCCCAGCACAACACTCATACCAGGGAGATGATTTAAAAGCAGAACCAGGGCCCCTCCCAAGATGCAAACCCAGCAAAAACGGATTCTTTGCTTTCTATAACGGGAGAAGTTTAGGCAAAGAAACACTTGTAGAGTGTAGCTACGAGATCAAGGGCTTGGGAATCAGACAGATCTGAGTTGAAATCTTGGCTCTTTCACTTAAACTCTATGTGGCCTTGGGGCAAATTCTCCCCTCTCTCTGAGGCTGTTGACTTGATGTAAAGTGGGGATAATAACGCTTAAAAAGAAGAAAAAAAATCAAGCCCTTTGCCATTGAGTCGATTCCAACTGATGGCGACCCCATGTGTTACAGAGCAGAACTGCTCCATAAGGTTTTCTCAGCTAGAATCTTTATGGAAGCAGATTGCCAGACCTTTCTTGCACTGTGCCACTAGGTGGGTTTGAACCGCCAATCTTGAGGTTAGTAGACGAGTGCAAACTGTTTGCACCACTCAGAGACCTATAATACTAAACCAAACCAAATCAAATCTGTTGCCATCGAGTCAATTCCTACTCATAGCGACCCTATCGGACAAAGTAGAACGGCTCCATAGGGCTCCCAAGGCTGTAATCTTTATGGAAGCAGACTGCCACATCTTTCTTCCGCACCTGTAATACTAACCTCCCAAAGTTAAAGTGAGGTTCAAATAATGTAATGCAGGTAAAACATGCAGCACACGGCCAGGCTCAGGTTCCTAGGATCACACAGTGAGCACACAGCAAGGGCTGCAAGCCCAGCCTCCACCAGGCTGTCCAAGGAGGCTGAGGAAGGCTGGTGGCTTCTAGCACATTCCATTCTCCTCCTCCACCACCTTTACCTTCACCTCTCTCCTTCCCTTCCTGAGGGTTCCAAGGCCATTGGGGAGGTCCTGAGTTCCCCCATCTTAAGTCAGCCACCCAGTCTGTCTTTCAGGCAGTCTGTCCATCAGTCCATAGCTCCAATCATTCTTTATTCAATCACTGAGCACCCGTGAGATGCCAGACCCTGTTTTAGACACTCAGGATAAAGAAGCCAACAAAGACAAGAATATCTGCCTTCACTGGAGCAAGGGAGAGTGAAGAAAACCAAAGACACAGTGAAAGATTAGTCCAAAGGACTAATGGACCACAACTACCCCAGCCTCCACCAGACTGAGTCCAGTACAACTAGATGGTGCCTGGCTACAACCACCAACTTCTCTGAAAGGGATCACAATAAAGAGTCCTGGATAGAGCGGGAGAAAAATGTAGGACAAAATTCAAACTCACAGAAAAAGACCAGACTTACTGGTCTGACATGGACTGGAGAAACCCTGAGAGTATGGCCCTGGACCCCCTTTTAACTCAGTACTGAAGGCACTCCTGAGGTTCACCCTCAGCCAAAGATTAGACAGACCCATAAAACAAACAAGAATGCATATAGCTCAACCATGTATCAGAGACTCAATGGGCACACCAGCCCAGGGGCAAGGACGAGAAGGCAGGAGGGGACAGGAAAGCTGGACGAATGGAAATGGGGAACCCAAGGTCGAGAAGGGGAGAGTGTTGACGTATTATGGAATTGACAACCAATGTCACAAAACAATATGTGTACTAATTGCTTAATGAGAAACTAATTTCATCTAAAGCCCAATTAAATTAAAAAAAAGATTACAGACAAGGAAAAAAGAATCTCTGCCTTCATGTGCTGACTTGCATCAGGCAATTATTCAGTCCCTCCATCAGTCAGTCAGTCCATCTGTCCTCCGGCTACTGCTCTGTCCGAGGGCCCTGAGAGCCCAGCCCTGATCCAGACGCCTATGAGATGGACTGGGACTTTAACTTGAGGTTAAAAGAAAATCACATCGTGACAGCTATTGAAGGGCCCGTAGCCATTCCCTCATCTGACCCCACGGAGCTGCAGCCCAAAGGCGGACGATGCGTTGCCTGAGGTCTTGCAAGGATCGATCATGAAGCTGAGTCTGGACTGGAACTAAAAGCAGTCCCAGAACTATAGAGCTTAACTATAGGTCTTAAGGAGCACCTGGTCCAGCTCCTCATCTTACAGGCCAGGAAGCCACATGGTTCCCGCCCTTAGGAAAATCCCACCTCCCTAAGGAGAGAAGGCACAGAGGCATGGAAGATGGGACCTACATAACGCTCACATTACCAAAAAACCAAACCCGTTGCCGTCGAGTCCATTCCAACTCTTAGCAACCCTACAGGGCAGAGTAGAACTGTCCTATAGGGTTTCCAAGGAGCAGCTGGTGGATTCAAACTGCCGATCTTCTGGTTAGCAGCCGAAGGCTTAACCACTGCGCCACCAGGGCTCCGATGCTCACATAGGATATCTTGTTTCATCCTCACACAGCCCTGAGGGAAAGCATTGTTATCCCGTTTTATAGGTGAGAAGACTGAGGGCAAGAGGTTAAGTAACAGACCATGTTAATTCTGGCTCTCCTCCTCAACTACATACAGCAAAACAGAAAATTGAGATTCATTACACACACACACACACATACAGCTTCAACTATTTTTTAAAATTTTAATACTCTAGCATAAGCATAGATCTCTGGGTGGTGCAAACACTTTGCATTGTACTACTAACCTAAAGGTTGAAGGTTCGAATCCAGTGAGTGGCACCACAAAAGAAGGGCCTTGCCATCTGCTTCCATGAAGATTACAGCCAAGAAAAGCTTACGGAGCAGTTCTGCTCTTTAACACATGGGGTTGCCATAAGTCAGAATTGACTTGTAGCAACAGGTTTGATTTTTTGTCATAAGCATATTCCCATGTTATTATAAAATATTCTTTGAATATATGCTTTTAAAATGTAGTCTACAGACTAAATGTTCTATATTTTATTTATCAATCCTTTATTGTTATAGGTCTTGTTTATTTCCACTATTTAGGTCTCATAAATAATGTTGTGATGAACACTGCATCTCCAGTGTTTTCTTAGGATGGCTTCCTGGAAGTAGAAGTATTGAGTTGAAAAATATGAAGTGTTAAAAGTCTTCCAGACATGTGCCAATTTATGTTCCAATTTCATTGCATGATCTCTAACATGTATTATTATTAATATTATTACCAATCTTGCCAGTTGAACAGGTGTAAATGGGATCATATTGTTTTGCATTTTTTTGGCTATCAATGAGACTAAATATTTGTTCGTGTGCCTTCAGCTATTTGTGTGTCTTATTTTGTGAATGTTCTTGCCAATTTTCTGGCTGGAATTTTAGTCTTTTCCTTTAGACTTTGTAAGGGCTCTTTTTATATTATGGCTATTAACTTTTAGTCATATCTGTTGCAAATATTGCTCCCAATTTGTCATTTGCTTTTTTATTTTTGTAGTTTCTTTTTTTTTTTTTTGGACATTTGCAAGTTTTATATAAGCAATTCTAGTGACAATTTCCTTTGTAATTTCTTCCATTGCTTTTAAGCTTAGATAGGTGTTATCCACTCTAAAATCCTTTAAATATTCACTTGTATTTTCTTCTGTTGTGTGGAATTTCTTCTGCTTAATACCATAATTTATCTGGAATGTACTTAGGGAAAAGGTAAAAATCTTAAGTGATTGTCTTCCAAATAGTCAATTTTCTCAATACCATTTGTTAAATTAGACAACTCTCCCCCCTCCCCCATTTGCATTGGTTCTTTTTATCTCATGTAGCTTTTACACATGTAGGAAGGCTGGTTCTCGAGTGATCCGTCATGTCCCATTGATGCTGACTGGTTCTTGAGCCAAGTACCACGCTGTACAGTTTCTGTAGCTTTAAAAGACATTCTAACACGTTTTAAAGCAAATACCGCCTTCTTGTTCTTTCAAAAATTTCTTAACTATTTTTAACTTGTTATTTTCCAGGTTCATCTTAGAGTTGTTACGTCATATTACCAAGAGTTTCCATTGAGATTTTGATTAGATTTTGGCAACATCTATGTATCAATTCGAGGAAAACAAACATCTTTTATTGTTTCTGTTTCCTAACCAAGAGTAGGTTATATTTCTCCTCTTATTCAAATCTTCTTTTTCACAAATGTATTCAAACCTTCTCTTACACAAAACTAATAAAGTTCTGTGGCTTTCTTCACGTAAGTCCCACACAATCCTCGCTGAGAATCATTCAGAGATGGCTTATGTTTTCGTTTGCATCTATCTTCAAATTGGTTATTGATTTTTGCGTATTTATCTTGTGTATCAGAGAGGAGACTATATCCAGCAGCAAAGTTCCCAAAAATTGCTCACAAGAAAGGCAGTCAGAGGGAAAGAGTGGCTATGGTCCCCGGGGACAACCAGGAGCCACAGGGATGCCTGGTCTTCCAGCCATTCTCAAGTGTCAGACACAGGACAGTGGGATTCACAAGATGAAGGACAAAGTAAAGATGGGAGAGATGACAGGGAGAGAACTATCTGAACGAGGGGAGCAGGACAGTGTTGCAGCCACCATCATGAGTGCGTAGCTTTGGCGAGAGAGGAAAAAAAAATTCTAGAGAGGATTTCTGGAACAGGTTCTATGTGGGGGGATGAACAAAGCCTCTGAGCACGTGCCAGCCCTTTTAAGAAAGCCTACAGCAATGCTTCGCATGATTCTTCAAGGTTTCAGGTGTCAAACCTAGGTTTCCTTTTAATACAACTCGGCACAAAGACTGAGCGATAGAGGACCCTGAGATTTTTAGGGTTACCATTTGTTTGGCCACTTTACCAAACTCTATTACAATTTCTGAGAATTTCTCTATTGATTCTCCTCATTTTCTAGATACATGATTCTATAACCTAAAACCGGTCAGGCTTTCCTCTTGTGTTCAGCCGTTAAGGGGCTTTGTTTCTACTACATGAAATTTTGTGCTGGCTAGAAGTTTCAGGGGAAAAAAGTTTACAGAAATATTGTTGATAGAGGAGATCTTCATCTTATTTCTAACTTAAGATAGGTTTTCTCCCTCAGGTTAGGGAAATATCTGCTTTCCCAAGTTTTCTTAGTTTTGTGTCTGTGCATGTGTGGGTTTTTTTCACTCCAGAATGGAGAGATTAATTTCAGTGGGAAGGTGGGAGAAGGTATGTCCATGACAACTGCTGAAATCCCCACTCTGAACTGGATGTGACAGATTAGGCTGTGAAGAGTCCTGATCCACATGGAGAACATGCTCATGGCCACCTACAGTGGACCAGAGGCCATGGGGACAAGAGGCCCCCCAGACGACTGCCCCTTTGTCTCTCTACAAAAGCAGGAACGGACATCTGGAAAGGCAGTTGCTTTTTTAATTAACCCTGGGAAATTGGTCGTTCTGTGGCATTTTCATTTTGAGGAATCCAGATATTTGTCCCAAGTATTTTTGGCAAGAAATAGTCAAAGCTCTAGAGAGGATTAAGTAGATGCCACTGCCTTTCTCCACTCCTCATGCTCCGCCGTTTCGTTCCTTTTCTCTTGCCCTGTTTTCTCTTCTCTCTCTCTCTCCTTCTTTCTCCCCGTCCCTCTTTCTTTTCTTTTCATCCTCTCTCTCCTTTTTCCTCCTCTCTTCCTTGCTCTGGTCTGTCCTCCCCCAGTTTTCCGTTAACCCTGTCATTCCTCGATCCATTTCCTTTTTTTCCATTTCAGCTTCTTTTCTTTCTTCCTTGATCATTCGCTCCTTTTCCTCTTCCCCCTGCATTTTCTCTTTACCTCTTCCTCCTTTTCCACTCACAGTTCATTCACCTCTCTGCAATTAAAAAAGGGAGAGAAACTGATTTGATAATACTCGTATTGGACAAGGTTGAGAGAGGCAAAGGTCATTTTTGTACCCAGTCAAAGAGCAGAGTCCATGTTTCTTGTCAAAGCTGCGGTAACTGCTGCCCTCTTAACATCTCATGTTCAACCGTCAAAAAGCAAAACAGTGACGAGCAGAAAGGCCCTGAGGCAGGTTTCTTCACAGCCTCCTGCACATAAGCTGGCATTCAAGCATCCCCCCACGCCCGACTCACATGCCACACACGTGAACTTCCTCTGTCTCTCTGACACACACACACACACACACACACTGCCATATACCTGACCTGGCAACCTCTCCTGAACCCCTGAACATGCCCACACCTTCAATCTTTCACTCCTGCTCCTTCCACCATCCTTGGCCTATTCCCCTCTCCTCTTTACCAACCCTCTCCCTCCTCCCAGGCCCAGTTCAAGTTCTGCCTCTTCCAGGAAGCCTTCCCTGACCACCCCAGCTCTCAGGACTTTCCCTTTAATGCCAAGAACAAATAAAAATATAACTTCTGTCTTAGTTATCTAGGGATGTTATAACAGAAATACCACCAGAGATGGCTTCAACAAACAGAAATTTATTCTCTCACAGTTTAGGAGGCTAGAAGTCTGAAATCAGGGTGCCAGCTGTAAAAGAAGGCTTTCTCTCTCTGTTGGCTCTGGAGGAAGGTCCTTGCCTCTTCTGAGCTTCTGCTCCCGGGCCACCTTCTTGTGGCTTAGCATCTTTCTTCCTCCATCTCTGCTGGCTCGTTCGTGTTTAATCTTTTATATCTCAAAAGAGATTGACTCAAGATACACCCATCTCATTAACATAACAAAGAGAACCCATTTCCAAATGGGATTAGAACCACAGGCATAGAGGTTAGGATTACAGCACAAATTTTGGGGGGGACATGGTGCAATCCATAACACTCTCTGACCAGGAAATCATGTATTACCTCCCTTCCCCTTATTCCTCAACTAGAGCATAAGCGTCTCAAAGTCAGGAATCACACCTTAGCATTCTCTGTAGCCCCCAAAGCATCAGCTGAACACATAGTAAGCTCTCAAAAAGGACTTGAATGAATCAGTGAACGAATGAATGACCAAATGAATGGGTCGACTGAATAAATTGTGTGTAAACAAGTGAGTGACGCTGAGAGTGAATGAAAGAATGAATGTAAGCAGTCAGTTTAATAACTGAGGCTAGGAAAGAAACAGCCACGTTTTTCTTTTTAATGCTGGGAAACTCTGAAATGAAGGTGAGGGCCGAGGCTGAGGTCGAGCAGTGTCGGGTGAAGAGCAAAGAGCACTGGATTTAGAATCAGGAGACCCGAGTTAAGTCCCACACGTGCCTCTCACATGGCATCCCAGTGGTCCCTGCCCTGCCTTCCTCTGAGACCAAGTAAGACCAAAGATATGAAAGAATTCGGCAAACTCTGAAGTGCTGTGCATCTGCCTTATTGTTCCTTTTAATCTTTGCGACCACAGGAAGTCAGTGGTGGCCCCAGGCTTGTTATCTGTGTGTGACCAGGGACCAAGGCCTTATGGCTGACCAGGAGAGCCCACATCTAACTCTGGTGCTGCCTGTGTCACGCTGGACAGCCACTCTCCCTCTCTGTGCTTTAGCTTCTCTCTGACTCTCTGACATTCAGGACAAGGACAGATACACAGCATCCATGGAGCTCCGAGGTTGACCAGGAGCTGAACTCGGGAACGGCTGCAGACCCGTAAGCTGTAGGCAGAAAAGTCTTGCTTTTCACCTCCAAGCAGGACCCATAGTGGAAATGTTGGGTGCCCAGCTGGGCCCAGCCCTTTGCTCTCTCTCACACCCCATTTTGGACCCATGGAACTTTCACCACCTGCATTTTGCTGAAATACATACATAAACATTCTTTTGAAAGAGTGTATTGGGCAGAGGAAATGGAAAACTTGGGGCCTGATTCACACTTGCCAATACTCAGAAAGTCCCCAAAGCAGCCTCCACCAAGGGCACCCGCCCACCATCCAGCTGTCCCAGGTGCCTCATGATGGACGTCCCAATTTGCTAAACATGGTGGCTACATGGAAGGCACAGCCAGGTAGGGTCCTCTGGGGACAGCCCCCATCACCATAGCCATGAGTATCCATGGGTCACTAGAGCCTTGGACCGCAGATGTTAGCTAGACCAGAGGTTTTCAAGTATTTTTTTAAGCGATGGAAACTTTTCTTCAATAAAACAAAACAAAACAAAAAAAAACCCCATTCTGACTCCCTTATGAAACCCCAGTTGTTAGAGAAGATATAGGTAGAGTGCCCTCCAGGTGAGTGGGGATGAAACGTCCTGAATCCTTCCCCAACACACATGCAGACACACATATGCGTGTGTGCACACACACACACACACACACACACACTTGGAGACAAGTGTGCCACCCCTTGAAGGCCCCTGAGACACTTCTAGGACAGCACCAGACACAGACCTCTTTTTAAGGGTGAATAAACTGAGGCCCAAAGGGAAGACAACTCATGGCCAAGGTCAAACAGCATATTACTAGCACATGCATGGCTGGAATTCTGGCTCTGTCTGCCATACCAAGAACCCTTGCAGAGGCAGGAAAGCTGTGTTCATGAGAATTAATTTCTAAGCCAGAGTGGGGTGATAAAGAAAACACCAATAGGTGCCATTAATAGTCTGCGTGGACAATGTGGTCTTGCCCCAAAGCCTTGACCGTAATCTCTACACTAGTGAGATGCTTTAGTATCTTGAGTTACTCATGTAATCAACAGGAGCACTGGCATGAAAGTGAGAGGCCTAGTTCTGGCTTTCATTCTGCCTCTCCCCTGCCAGGAGACCTTGGACTATGACCGTCCAACTTGGGCTTGACTCACGATCTCTGGCATCCCTTGTAGCTTCAGTACTCCACATCCAGGTGATGAGGTGAAACTTTATTTCCTACATGCTACCAGGGCTCCTCTAAGAAGGAAACTGTCTATATTTGGAAGATACCTTGAAGAGTAAAGGAGCCCTGTTGGTGCAGTGGTTAAGCACTCGGCTGCTAACTGAAAGGTCAGTGGTTTGAACCCACCAGCCACTCTGCAGGAGAAAGATGTGGCAGTCTGCTTCTATAAAGATTTACAGCCTTGGAAACCCTATGAGGCAGTTCTACCCTGCACTGTAGGGTCACTATGAGATGGAATCGACTCACTGGCAATGGGTTTGACCTTGAAGAGTAGATGTTGAGGTCTGAAGACATGGTTGAGTGCCAGATCCAAGGCTATACGGGCCAAGGCCAACCTGCTCTGCAGGAAATGAAATAGGAAAAGGGAGAAGAGAGGATTAGAGGAGGGGGGAGCTGGGGAGTAGGAAGATGGTGCAAAGCTGAAGCTACATGGAGTGAAGGACAAGAGAAAAACACTCAGTGGTGGGGCGCCAGAAGGACAAGTAATGATTGGGAACGCCTGATGTGCAATTTGAAGTTGTTTTCATTACTTTAATGTAAACCCTTCCTTCTTCCCCACCCCCGCCCCACCCCGTATCTTCAAATAAATCTGCCTCACCCACAAATGGTTCGTGCCAGCGGGTTGTTTTATGGAAAATGAGAAGAGGCTGAGCTTCCCGTCTGGGTCCATGTGGTGTGAGATGAAGACAGTATGTGTGAAAGCAAGAGCTGGAGGCAGCACGAGCCCATAGAACGGGGTTCTCCAGGAGAGTTTCAAATCGCAGGTGTTCCTGGGTCTCCATGTATGGAGAAATTTGGAGTCTGAGCCAATCTTACCGGGATCTTAAAGGGGGAGGGAGGACCCCAGATGACACACAAATTACATATGATTTCAATCATATGAAATATGTATGTTGTACCTACTATGTGTCCAACCATGAGCTGTGTTCTGTGGGAACTCAAAGAAGCAGGAGGGAGTGGTTGTCAAATTTTGGTGTGCCTAAGCAGGGCCTTGGGAGTCTGTTAAAGATGGAGGTTCCTAGGCCACATGCTGAAGATGTGACTCAACGGGTCTTTGACAAACACTGGGATGAAGTGGTGGCATGATCCTAGCCTTCAAAACGCTTACAGCTACTGACTACTTTGCTGAAGGACTCATCTGTAGGCCTCGGTCACCCTCTGGTCACTGCCAGTTCCTGTTGGTCAAGAGCCCCAGGGCCCAGCATAGGGCAACCGATCACAGCTGAGAGCCAAGAGTCTTTGCCTTGGATCTGAGCTCCTGACAGGTAACACCACTGTGGTTGGTCCAGAACTTGTCTCTGCCAATGCTACCCCTTGGGAACACTACCACTTCTACATGGAAAGACTTATTGACTTGATTTCTAAGCCCCACAGAATGTACCACTCCTTCATATTCCCCTATCACCAAGCCCAGAGTTCTGTTCTCCACGGTCTGCTTTACTAGGACCTGATTCCTTTCCTACCTGGACCTATAACTTGACCTGTCACTCTGGACATGACCTTGGCCAGCTTGCATTACTCCCCTTCTTTAGGACTTCCCTTAGACACAATTTAGTCTGGGAAAATAGGACAACAGTGTTAGGAGACAGAAAGAAGGATTTCTCCAAGGCAGCCAGGCATAGCACTGGATGCTGGAACTGATGTAGACTGAAGAGTCAAGAGGCACTCCAGACAGTCAGCCCAACAGGAGGGGGAGAGTTCTATGGGCCGGGGTGTTTCTGAGAAGAGCTTATAGAGGACTCAGAGTTTCAATCAGTCATTCATTCAACAAACGTGTGCTGACGCCCTTCAGTACAGATACAAGCATCAATGAGCTCAACCCTTTTTCTTAAGGAACACACCATCTAGTGGGGTGTGAAATTGTCAGCCTTGAAGGTTGACAAGATGTTGAGCAGTAGAAAGAAGGAGAAGGGCATTCCGAGCCGGGGGGAAACAGCTTGAACAAGAAAGTGGAAGCAAAAGGCAGGCTCAAGAGCCAGTGGGTTGACCAACTTGAGTGGAAGAGAAGCTTATGGGAATACATTCTAGTTAGACCGATCTTTCCTCGCTTGGGAACTGGCCTGGGCCAGGTGCTGGAACTGTAAAGGTGAATGAGCTGCAATTCCTGCCCTCAGTCACTACAGCCTATATTATAATTCTAGAAGGTATGCAGGACACATTGTGGACAAGCCCTCATACAGCATTCCAGGCACATTAAACAAGCGTGGACTACCGACTGCTCCCATTTGCAGCAAAGGGACAGGGAGAGGACTGCTGCTGCTCTGAAGATAGCCGTCAGGGGCTGGCTCCAGCCAAGGGCCAAGAGACGAAATTTAGTTTGGTGAGATAACCTCCCGGAGCCATAATTAAGTCTCTGGGCTCTGCCTGGGAGCCAAAGCCTCAATGAAAACAGTCTGAGAAAAACAAATAGCAGGATTGGCGCTCTTGGAGACATTCAAACCTAAATATACGAGCAAACACAAAGCACCTAGGAAGGCAGGGCAGGATGTCATGCCATTACATGCCCCTCCCCTTGCAAAAAAGACTGGACGATAAAAATTCCTTCCCGCCCACCAAAGAAAGTGATTGGAGTGCCGTGGAAAGCTGAGGGTGTCCCAGATCCCAAACACTGGGTCAGGGTCTTATAGATCCATTCAGTCCTCAAGACAACCCACAAAAGACACAGTTACTTTCTCTTTTCCAGATCAAGAAACTGAAATTCCAAGAGTATAAACGCCTTATCCAACGCCACACTAGATTCCAACATGCTGTGGTTAGCTGACGTCGAGTCAGCCCCCGGCACGTGGCACACAACCAAATGAAATGCTGTCTGGCAGTTATGATCCATAGGATTTTCACTGGCTAATTTTCAAGAAGTAGGTTGCGAGGCCTTTCTTCCTAACCCATCTTGATCTGGAAGCTCCGCTGAAACTTGTTCAGCATCATAGCAACACACGAGCCTCCACTGACAGATGGGTAGTATCTGAGCATGAGGTGCATTAGCCAGGAATTGAACCCAGGTTTCCCACATGGAGGGTGAGAACTCTACCACTGAACCATCCATGCCTCACAAACTTCAATATAAGGTTGCTTAACTTCAAAGCCAGTTTCGTTACTTTCTATCTGTGTTTTTGGAGTTTTCCAAACATGAACCAGCCTCTATCTCTCCATCCAAGATCCTGATGCTTTGAAAATCTCCTGGATCTAAAGCCCTCTGCAGGCACTACACTTGATTAAAGGTAAAGGTTGAACCCTCCTAGATCTGTGTTCAAGACCTCTGTCATGGATTGAATTGTGTGCCCCCAAAATATGTGTCAACTTGGTTAGGCCACGATTCCCAGTTTTGTGTGGTTCTCCTCCATTTTGTGATTTTCCTATATGTTATAAATCACAATCCCTGCCGGTGGTTAAAGAGGATTAGGGTGGGATGTAACACCCTTGCTCATGTCACATCCCTGATCCAATGTAAAGGGGAGTTTCCCTCAAGTGTGGCCTGCACCACCTTTTATCTTACAAGAGATAAAAGGAAAGGGAAGCAAGCAGAGAGTTTGGGACCTCATACCACCAAGGAAGAAGCACCGGGAGCAGGGCACCTCCTTTGGACCCAGGCTTCCTGTTCGGAGAAGCTCCTAGTCCAGGGGAAGATTGAGGAGAAGGACCTTCCTTCAGAGCCAACAGAGAGAGAAAGCCTTCCCCTGGAGCCGACGCCCTGAATTTGGACTTCTAGCCTACTAGACTGTGAGAAAATAAATTTCTTTGTTAATGCCATCCACTTGTGGTATTTCTGTTATAGCAGCACTAGATAGCTAAGACAACCCCCCCTGGGGATTGACTCTTAGAGGCAATAATCAGTGCTAAAGAATTTATAAATGTTTTTATTGACGTTTATCAAGATCGATGTGCCAATTAGCAACCTAGCCTATGCTAGGCTTGTCACAGGATTTAAATGAAGCCCAAGATAATGTTCCTATTGGCCTAGTTGGAAGATAAGACATAGAAAAGCAGAGAACAATACATGATCGTTTTTAATCAAGTATAAAGAAACTTCATTCCACCATTACGTGATACTGGGAGAGTTTTTTAATCTCTCTGAGGCCCCGTTTCCTCATCTGCAAAATAGAACAATGACACTATTTTCTTATCGGGTTATTACAAGGATTACGGTAGGCAGTGGAGATAAACTTTTTAGCACGGAGCCAGCAGAACAAGTTCCCCGTAACTACTAGTTGATATCATTGTAGCTGTTGTAAGAGAGGTTGAGAACTAATATTTACTAAACAGCCCCTATGTGTCTATCACCCTTTAAGATACCTTTCAATCTTCAGTCTAGTTCTCTATTATTATCCTGACTTTCTAGATGAGAAAACTGAGGTTTGGGGACTTATCACACAATTATTCACTAGCAAAGTGGAGATTCAGAGCGCTATCTGCTTGATATCAGGATATCAGGAGAGATAAGAACAGATAAAATCTATAAGCATGTATCTCTTTAGCATTGTTGGGACCCTAAGATCTCCAGGATTTCCAGACCAAAACCAAAAAACCAAACCCGTTGGCCGTTGAGTAGATTCCGACTCATAGTGACCTTACAAGCGACAGGGTTTCCAAGCAGCAGCTGGTGGATTTGAACTGCCAACCTTTTGGACAGCAGTCTAGCTCTTAACCACTGGGCCACCAAAGCTGTACGGTAGAACTCTCTGCAATGATGGAAATTTTCTCATCTGCGTTGGCCAACACAGCAGCCACTAGTCACATGTGGTTCTTGAGCACTTGAAATGAGGCTAGCGCAACTGAAGAACTGAGTTTTTTTTTAAGTTTACTTATTTTAGTCCATTTAAATTTAAATAGTCACATGTGGCTAGTGGCTACCGTATTGGACTGCAGAGATCTAGACTATAGAGCCCAGGCACCCTTCTAATCTTGCGTATAAGCCCTCACCCCGCCCCTTCCCATGTCTCCCTGTTGGTGACTCACTTGCTCAGGTCCCCCTGACCCTAGATTGCTGACTCACATCCCATTCTAATCCCTGTCTCTGAACCCTCGGGTTTTTGTGACACTCCCTGTCCCTCCCTCACCCCAACTCTTCCTCCTGTGAGTGGCCTTCAGCCTTCTCTCTGCTCCTGTTTTCTATCCCATCTGGTGAAAAGTTCCCAAACCAGACCCAGGACCCTAAGAATCTTCACCCCTATCTAAAAAAGAAAGAAAATCTACCACTACCCCAGGGCCAGGTCCTGATACCCCTGGAGGAGTGTGTGCATGTATGTGTGTATGTGTGTGTGTGTGTGTGTGTGTGTGTAAAGCAGGGTGGTAACAAAAGGACAGAATATTCAAAATTGACGCAACCAAGAAATTCCAGGAGATTTGTTTCCATAGAGAAATACAAAAAGAGTAAGTTAAGGCCCCTGCTTCAGGGAGCTCACACAGAAAGTCGGGAGACCTGATACAAACTGGGGAAGGTTGCCTCACGATACCAGAGAGTAACAAGGGGCAGCACAATGCTGAGAAGCATTACAGCTACTCACAGAGGAGTGAGCATTCAAACCAGAGGTGCTCCCGGGCTCAGAGAAGAGAGAGTCCTCTCTGGCTGGATTCTGGGATGTTCCCAGAAGGCAGAGGCTCCGTCCTGCTCTGCCCTGCTCTGTCTGGAGGTGTGTCCTCCACCTTCACATTGGGTTTAGCCAAAGTAGCGCAGCAGCAGAAGATGGAGGGCGGGAGGAAAGAGCAGGGGCTTCTATGCCTCTGGCTCCCTCCTCCCAGGCTGAGGGTTGGCAGAGCCTAGGTTCTTCTACTGTAGACCATGGCTCCCACCAGGTAGACCTGCCTTACAGCTATGATTCTCTCATGGTTCTGGTAAAGCTCCCTTGCTTGATCCCTTCAGGCCTAGGGCCAGTAGGAACTCCCTGGATGCTGTAATGCCTATTGTTGGTTTCCCTACCACCAGGCCACTCTCTTATAAATAGTCCTTTCCTTAGATTGGAGTCCTTGGATGGTGTAAACATTTAAAGCACTTGGCTGCTAAGCAAAAGGTTGGAGGTTCAAGTCCACTCAGAGATGCCTCAGAAGAACAGCCTGACGATCTACTTCTGAAAAATAAGGCATTGAAAACCCTATGCAACACAGTTCTACTCTGACACACATGAGGTTGTCATGAGTCAGAGTCGACTCAACTGGTTTACCTTAGCTCTCTTCACTCACCCGTCTTGAATCTTCACCTGTTTCTTGACTAATTGTGTTGTTGTTGTTATCAGGTGTCGTCGAGTCAGTTCCGACTCATAGCAACCCTATGTACAACAAAACAAAACACTGCCTGGTCCTGTGCCATTCTCACAATCTTTGTTACACTCGAGCCCATTGTTGCAGCCACTGTGTCAATCCATCTCATTGAGGGTCTTCCTCCCTTTCACCGACCCTCTACTTTACCAAGCATGGTGCCCTTCTCCAGGGATTGGTCCCTCCTGATACAATGTCCAAAGTATGTGAAATGAAGTCTCGCCATCCTTGCTTCTAATGAGCATTCTGGCTGTACTTCTTCCAAGACAGATTTGTTCTTTCTTCTGGTAGTCCATGGTATATTCAATATTCTTCACCAACACCATAATTCAAAGGCATCAATTCTTCTTTGGTCTTCTTTATTCATTGTCCAGCTATCACATGCATATGAGGTGTCATGGATTGAACTGTGTCCCCCAAAAATATCTGTCAGCTTGGCTGGGTCATGATTCCCAGTATTGTATGATTGTGTACCATTTTTTAATCTGATGTGATTTCCTTATGTATTGTAAACTCTATCACTATGATGTAATAAGATGGATTAGCAGCAGTCATACTGATGAGGTCTACAAGATTAGATAGTGTCTTAAGCCAATCTCTTTTGAGATATAAAAGAGAGAAATGAGCAGAGACACATGGGGACTTCATACTACCAAGAAAGCAGCACCAGGAGCAGAGCATGTCCTTTGCACCTGAGGTTCCTGCACAGAGAAGCTCCCAGACCAAGGGAAGATTGATGACACAGACCTTCTTACAGAGCTGACAGAGAAAGTGTTCCTCTGGAGCTGACGTCCTGAATTTGGACTTGTAGTCTACCGGACTGTGAGAGAATGAACGTCTCTTTGTTAAAGCCATCCACTTGTGGTATTTCTTGTACAGCAGCACTAGGTGACTAAGACATGAGGCGATTGAAAACACTGTGGCTTGACTAATACAAGGGTCAGTGAGGGGTCTTGAAGAATGAGCAGGATTGAGGCAGACAAAGAAGAGAAGCAGGAAAGTAGGAGAATTTCAAGGGTTAGAGGAGCAAGGGTAAAGAGTTTGTGCCCTGCTTAGTAAGGTGAAACCATCTCCTCCTGGAGAGGAGGCTGTGGGTAGGCGGGGAGCTGGTGATGAAGCTCAGGTCAACTTGTGGGAGCCTCGATCTCCAGGGGAGAAGTTGAAACTATTAGAGTAGGAAGCCAATGGGCCAATGTTAAACTAGGACAAGGCCCCATTTCAGGACCACAGGTTACAAGAGCCCTTCTTGAGTTGAAAGTTTCTATGGTACCAACCATGGCTATCTCATATGCAACTGCTTTTTAAATACACACGACACCCCTGGCAAACAGACAAAACTGCACTTGAGTAGAATTCCACATTGGCTCTCATGACCATCAAGTGAGTAAAAGTCCGTTAATATTCAAGTAGTTTCTTCTGTATGCCAATGACCTATGGAGTAATAAATACATAATTCTGTCAGTGAAACAGGAACATGTAAACCCTGCCTTTTAATATCTCACTGGCTAAGCAAATGCAAGGGCAGAGTACATAGTACGTAAGTGTAGATATACACAGTGATCACTGTACTTGTCAGTTTTACCTTGTATGAGTCAGATCTTTTCTATTTTTGGAAAAAAAATACATTTCTAATGTGTGTTTTATTCCAGAAGACATTTGAATAGAGTATGGTATGCTTGCAATGTTGTATGCAAGAGACTGGGGCAACTCTTTGGCAGTACAATGCCTATGAAAGCATATTGACCTCTGTTGCCTTTATAGCCAGGAGAATGTGGGTGCCTTGGCTGGCATTTGCAAAGACCAAGAGCTGTTAGAGCAGCTGCTGCTCCCTTAGCTGAAGGGATGCAGGATTCTTTATTAGAATCATGCGTGGATACATATAGAAGTATTCTAGTATCTTTAAAAGATAAATGAAAAATTCTGACTACAGTTCTCAAAAAAAAAAGACTGCTTTGGCTGAAATTTTGCCAAGAACCATGTGTCTTAATTATCTAGTGCTGCTATAACAGAAATACCACAAGTGGATGGATTTAACAAAGAGAAATTCTTTCTCTCACAGTTTAGGAGGCTAGAAGTCTGAACTCAGGGCACCAGTTTCAGGAGAAGTCTTTCTCTCTCTGTCAGCTCTGAGGGAAGGTCCTTGTCATCAATCTTCTCCTGGTCTAGGAGCGTCTCAGCCCAGGACCCCAGGTCCAAAGAACATGCTTCGCTCCCAGCTCTGCTTTCTTGATGGTAGGAGGTCCCTCTCCTCTCTGCTAGATTCTCTCTTTTATATCTCAAAAGAGATTGACTCAAGATACAACCTAATCCTGTAGATTGAGCCCTGCCTAACTAACATAACTGCCTTTAATCCTGCCTCATTAACATCACAGCAGTAGTATTTACAATACATAGGATAATCACATCAGATCACAAAATGGTGGACAACCACACCATACAGGGAATTGTAGCCTAGCCAAATTGACACATATATTTGGGGAACACAATTTAATCTTTTGTTTTCACCATGAAAACAAAAAGATTACTGCACCATCTGCGTCCACCTGTTGATTTGCTGAGTGTCAGGATGACCATGTTCTGGTCTTCTTTTAGGAGAACCTTTTATATCTTTTAAGCATTATATATCACTTATCCTTTTTCTACCCTACAGGTCCCTGAGTTGTACAAATGGTTTGTGCTCAACTATTAACTCGGGAGATCTCGGGATAAAATCTTGCAACTCCAATGACTTCTTCATTGCAAATACCTTTTTTCAACAACATTAATGGAGACTATACACGTGGATCGCACCTGGATGGAAAACACAGTAATCAAATCAACTACATCTGCAGAAAAAGACGATAGAATTGCTCAACATCATCAGTCAGAACAAGGCCAGGAGCCGACTGGGGAACAGATGATCAATTGCGCATATGAAGTTCAAGTTGAAGCTGAGGAAAATTAAAACAAGTACATGTAAGCCAGAATACAACCTTGAGTATATCCCACCTGAATCTGGAGACCATCTCAAGAACAGATTTGACACACTGAACACTAATGACCAAAGACGAGACGATTTGTGGGATGACATCAAGGACATCATACATGAAGAAAGCAAAAGGTCATTAAAAAGAAATAAAAGACCAAAATGGATGTCAGAAGAAACTCTGAAACTTGCTCTTGAATGTAGAGTAGCTAAAGTGAATGGAAGAAATGATGAAGTAAAAGAGCTGAACAGAAATTTCAAAGGACAGCTTGAGAAGGCAAAGTAAAGTATTATAATGAAACGTGCAAAAACCTGGACTTAGAAAACCAAAAGGGAAAAACATGCTCAGCATTTCTCAAGCTGAGAGAATGAGCTGCAATTCTGAAGGATTCTATGGGCAAAATACTGAACGACGCAGAAGCATCAAAAGAAGATGGAAGGAATACACAGAGTTACTGTACTAAACAGAATTGGTCAACGTTCGACTGTTTCAGGAGGTAGCATATGATCATGAACCAATGGTATTGAGGAAGAAGTCCCAGCTGCACTGAAGGCAAGGCTCCAGGAATTGACAGAATACCAACTGAGATATTTTACCAAAAGGACACAGCACTGGAACTGTTCACCCGTCTATGTCAAGAAATTTTAAGACAGCTACCTGGTCAACCAACTGGAAGAGATCCATATCTGTGCCCATTCCAGAGAAAAGTGATCTAACCGAATTTGGAAATTATCGAACAATATTAATATCACATGCAAGTAAAATTTTGCTGAAGATAATTCAAAAATGGTTGCAGTAGTGTATGGACAGGGAACTGCCAGAAAGTCAAGCTGGACTCAGAAGAAGACATGGAATGAGGGATATCATTGCTGATGTCAGATGGATCTTGGCTGAAAACAGAGCATACCAGAAAGATGTTTACCTGTGTTTTATTGACTACGCAGAGGCATTCAACTGTGTGGATGATCATAACAAATTATGGATAATATTCCAAAGAATGGGAATTTCAGGCACTTAATTGTGCTCATGAGGAACCTGTACATAGACCAAGAGGCAGTCATTTGAACAGAACAAGGGAATACTGCATGGGTTAAAATCAGGAAAGATGTGCATCAGGGTTGTATCCTTTCACCATACTTAGTCAATCTGTATGCTGAATAAATAATCCAAGAAGCTTGACTATATGAAGGATTGATGGAAGACTCATCAACAACCTGCGATATGCAGATGACACAACCTTTCTTGCTCAAAGCCAAGTGGACTTGAAACATTTACTGATGAAGATCACAGACTACAGCCTTCAGTATAGATTACACCTCTACATAAAGAAAACAAAAATCCTGACAACGGGATCAATAAACAACGGCAATGGGTTTTTTGTTTGTTTGTTTGTTTTACTCTTTTCCCATAGGCAATTGATAACATTAATTACCTACATAGACCCGAGATCTCAGGGTTAAGTGCAGTTGCTGATTTGTTTGCATTTTTTCCTCCATCCTAATTAACTCCTGTGGGTGAAAAGTCCTCTGTGAAGAGCGTACAGACGGTGAAAGAGAATGTTCCAGTGACCTATTAGAAGCATTGCCAATTAAATCGCTGCTTTGTGAAAATCAAATTTAAATTGACAAAATTAAAAGTAGCCATACATTTGCCAAGGGAGTAGAGAATGGCACAGCGTGTCTGCAAGTTTCTCCGTAGACTGTTATCTGCTAATTTTATTTTTGACAATTCCTGCCCCCTATCTTAAGCAGAACGTTCCTCCTCTAAATTAAAACTAATTAAAGACTATTTAAGGAACATTCTGTGACAACAACGTTTAACAGACTTAACACCACTCTCTGAAGAAACAAGGCAGCAGAAGTTGCGAAACTTATCGATGATTTCGCTACTGCCAAATCACAACGGAGACATTCGAAGTTGGCTTTTAATTTTCAAATTTGTCTGCATTGACTAAATATCTCTGGAAGATGACATGTTTTTTTCTTTAGAGTATAAGTTTTGAAGTTTGTTTAAAGAGTTTTTTTTTTTTGTGGTGACAGCTGTAGTTTCCAGTTTACCTAGAGGCACCTTGGAAGAAAGGCCTGGTGATCCACTTCCAAAATATCGGCCATTCAGAACTCTATGGAGCACAGTTCTACTCTGAGACACGTGGTGTTGCCTGGAATTGGCACAGACTTGACTGTAACTGGTTCCTTTTTTCTTTTTTTGGACATGGAGAAGACGTCACATTAAACTTCTGCTTTGAAATCATTTTTACGCCATTGCATTAAAGGAGACTCTAAGATGGTTATATTTGTGCAGTGAATAGCCAAGACTAATCCATTACAGTCTTCAGAAGGGGAAAATTGGGAAGTTCCTCTGCGCTGTACACTGTACTGTGCATTTCACGACATTATTTCTATTATCCCAACAACTCGGAAAGTTGAGACTGTTTATCATCCCCTTTTCACAGGTGACAGAACATACATTCAAGGAGGTTAAGTAACTTGTTCAAAGTTTTATGTTAAATCAAAGGAGGGAAGACTGGAAACATCACAAAGAACCTAGAATGTTACCCTGGATTTCAACCTGGGTCTGTCTGGCTCCCAAACCCTCCTAATTCAGGATCATGAGATGTTTCCTGCCTGCCTGAATGATGAGCTGAAATGGTGGGGCCGGGGGTCACCATGGCAGAACTTAGCCATCTGGCATGGTCTGAGGGCACATTTGGCACCTATCCAGTCCCTTGGAGCAGCTTCAAAAGCTTCCCCACCTGACCTGAGGGCACTCGCAGCATGAGCTCTAAGCTTAGGATTTCGAGTTGGGTGCTCCAAGGGCCAGCCTGGTGCAGAGGAAAGATGTAGACGTGAGCCCCAGCTCTGCCATTGATAGGTCTTGGGCTGGACACTTAACTCTGCTGAACCCAAGAAAAACAAAATTGTTTATAAAGTGTGTGGTGGGGTGGGAAATAACCTATCCTACATCAAAAGTCTGTCTGGAGGAATAAATGCAATGAGCTGCAAAAAATCCTTGGAAAGGAGCATTTATAGAAGGTGCTTAATAAATGCCTGTTGCATTTGAAAGCCGTTTCGCCTGCAGTAAGGGGGCACTGCCCCAGGTTCAGAGCTCTGCCTGAGGGCCTTGTTCAAACTGTGGCCCATGGACCAGCAGCAGCAGCAGCATGGCCTGGGTGCTTGTTAAAAAAGCAAAATGTTGGGCCTCACCCCAGATCTCCTGGGTCAGAATCTGCATTTTAACAAGATTAAGTGAGCACTTTCAAGTTTAAGAAGTACTGCCTTAGGCCAGCTTAGAGGAGTTCACTTGATTCACTTCTTTATTCTTTATTACAAAAATAAAATTGAAAGGACCCTTAACAACCATCCAATCCAGGCATGTCGAGTACGTGGCATAGGTGCTGTGATTCCCTTCTCTGCCACCAGGGCAGACATTGCTAATCGATCAGAGAACTCTTTTTCACTGAGCTCAGAAGCAGTCATGTTTTCTTCCTCCACAGACACACTTCTGGCAGCCCTACTATTCTCCTGGAATTAATATGGATATGAAACCTATTTGCCATCCCCCATCTGGTCTAACCCCTTTTTTATATATAGGTTGACCTTATCTCCATTTTAAGCCTGTTTTCTCACCATCTCATCCAGTTTAATATTTGTCCCTTACAAAAGAGCTCAGTAAACTATGTGGTTACCCTGATTAAACAGACATTGAGTCCCACCCAGGTTAAATGACTTCCCCAGAGGAGAAGAGTCAAGTGACAACACTATTCTTCAGCTCAACTCTTCTTTTTATGGCATGGTCCCTCTCTGTTCCACCATCCACAATCTAACAGGTTAGATCAAAGAAGGGAAAACTTGAAACATCACAAAGAACCTAGAACATTACCCTGATGCATTCAAAGGCCAAGGTAAAGAGATACCAGAGACTTGTTAAATGATCTGAGACCTTGAACTGCCCTCCTGCTTGCCCTGGCAACCCAGTCCTGTCTCCTGCTTGGAACCAGCATTTTCACCCCCAGGAAATGGTGACATGCTGAGCCAGCCTCACTCTGTGGTCTTCACCCGGCTTCCCAACTGCCTGCCTCATATGCCATGTGCAAAGAGCTCCAAAATAGGAGTGATATTCTGAACTTGATTTTTGTTCACATGTAATAGGAGATGGATGCCCTCACCAAGCTGTTGTGCCAATCAACCAGTGGGAAGCAGCCCATTTTGTCGGGGAGGCAAGTCATTAAGAACTGGAATACAGTGTTGTCATATAAACCGGCTGGATTCAATTTTAAGTGAAAATTAATGGCAAATTCTTGTAACCACATTAAGGGCCATTGTCATCCATTTGAAATCAGTTAAATATGAAAACCATCTTGAGTGCATGGAATATAAATATTTGTCTATATTTGTTGCCAGTGCCCTGGAGAAACTAGGAGATGTTGGCAGATCGATGTTCTATAAACACGCTCACAGAAGGGGAAAATAAAGAACCTGACTCTTGCGGGGTTAAACTATTTTGTCAACTTTTCCATTTCCTCAGTCAGAAGATAATTAAACAGTAAGCAGATGTCAAAATCTCACTGATTCAAGGCAGGATTGCTCAATGACTTATGCTGCTGACAGTTTTTATGTACTGTCTGCAAATAGCCCTTTGGTTTGTTTAAAAAAAAAAATCTGTTGCCATTGAGTTGATTCCAACTAATAGCAACCCTATATAGGACAGAGTAGAACTGCCCCATAGGGTTTACAAGGAGCGGCTGGTGGATTCAAACTGCCAACCTTTTGGTTAGTACAAGAGGCAAAAATCACCCAGTTAGTCTCTCTCTCCATGGGGCAGAAATTCTCGCAACAAATGTATCTAGGTACATCCACTCTTTCTTTTCAGTAACAGCTTTATTGCGATATAATTTATATACCTTACGGTTCACCCCTTTAACATGGACACTTATTCTTGATATCAAGAACAAGTAAGAAAGTTCCTAGAAAAATGTTTTAGACATATCAAACCAGAAGGAAGCTATAGTTTTTCAGAAGAGAGAAGAGAGGGAGGGAAAAAAACGACAGCGAAGAGAGGATGAAGCAAACAGAGGTGAAGAAGGGGAAAGATGCAGATAAGGAAGGGGAAAGGCTGAAAGAAGGAGACAGAAAGAACAGGAAAAAATTCAGAGAAAGGAAGTGTCATGAGATGTAAACAGTAGTTCATATGGATGTTTGAAAATTGTAAAAACTATACAACTTTATTTTTTCTAAAAGAGCGGAGAAAATTCGATGAAAGAGTTAAAAGAAAGTGAGGTGTTGGTTGGATGAGGGAACATTGATCTCTCTGTTTTGTGCCGCCCTGTTACAGGGGGTCCCACAACAGTGTTGCTTAGGATCCAATATGTTTCAGAGATAAGTGAATAGCTCTTTCAGATTCCACTACAGAGCCCTTCCCTTAAAATACACAACACACACACACACACACACACACACACACACACACACACACACACACTTCTCTCCATGGAACTTTACTTACTCTACACCTTAGAGACAGAACAGCCAAGTTCTGCTTTAGAACTTACTCTCTGAATAAACTCAGGCTAACATGAATCTTCTCTGCTCTTCCATGCCCTAGCTATAAGATGAGGGTGTTACGAAGACCAACCTCAAGATGGTGGTGAGGACTAACCAAACACAGACAATAGGTGCAAACGTGTTCCATAAAGTACTGGTAGACATGCTGTCATCAATCTCTCTACATTAGTAGCAGAGGAAGGTAATGAAAATTCAAACAGAGGTCCAGAGTTAACACATTTTTATTAGGCATCTACTCTGAGCTTAGTCCTGATCTAAGTCTTGGGCAGGAGACAGAGATATAAGCAGTTGTTTCGCCCTCAAGAAGTCAGAGGTTTAAATGGGGAAGAAGGTTGACATATGAAGTGAAATAAACGTGAGTTAATTATCCCAGTGGGAGAAGTCATAAGGCAGATGGGGGTCCTCTGGATGATCATATGTGGCTGGATGATTATATAAGGGTGAACAAATGGGCACCAAGGAAGAACTCCAAGAGGAGTAGATGACCCTTTGAAAGTCTGGACTTAAGCTCTGTCTGAACCAAACCAAACTCATTGCTGTCAGGTAGATTCTGACTCATAGCTACCATATCGGACAGAGTAGAACTGCCCCATAGGGTTTCCACGGCTGTAATCTTTGCAGAAGCAGATTGCCACATCTTTCTCCTGTGGAGCAGCTGGTGGGTTAGAACCACCAATGTCTGGTTCGCAGGGGAGTGCTTAACCACTGCACCACCAGGGTTTTTGAGCACTGTCTAGGAGAACACAAAAAAGTTTACATAGGCAACAAGGTGGGAGGGGGCATTGTAGCCAAGAGGGTGGTGTGGAGACAGCCATGATTCCAGTGCATTCTGGGATCGGAGTAGCCCTGTTTGGTTGGAGTGAAGGCCTTGGGTAGAGAAGGAATGAAGGACATGGTTGGAAAAGCCAAGGAAGGCTGGATTGTAGGGACCTTGAATGCTAGACTAAAGCCTGGGACTTTATTCCACAGGCAACAGGAGACTTCGGATGGTTCTTGAGCAGAACAGCCAAGTCACATTGAGCTAATTTAGAACCATTAATCTGGCAGTGCAGAGCAGACTTCCGTGTTGCCAATTGGGTAGCCTGTGCAAAGGACACCAAGGATTATGTCAGAAGTGACCCACCCACTCCCCATTTCTCCTCAGCAGTGGGGGCATAGGCAGTGTAGGCATTACCCCCTAAACAACTCTCATACTTATGCCAGCCTCAAAAGAGCAGAGAGAAGTGCATCACATCCTAAAGATACAGGGGAAAACACATTCTTGGAAGAGATCTCCTCTCGAAGCTGTCCACCCACAGCCCCCAGAATAAGGGGTAGGCAATCTGTTTCTCCTGGCATCCGATTCAAAATGCTCCCGAGGCCAGGAGGACCTAAAAGAATTTCTATGTTCGTGTGTGCAAGAACAGCCCAACGGGAGACCATCTGTCTCAGGATGGAGCCAATGTGGGGGCAGAAACAGTAGCCCCCAAAGGGATGTTATTTCAGAGTTTCCATAAAGGCCTCCTGAGCCCCCAAAATGTCCCCACCCATTAAATAGAGATCTCCTGATAACACTCTGCTTTGTTCTTTGTTAAATAGAAACTCCCCAGGTAGTGGGGGCAGTCTCTAAGAGGTTCTCTGTCACTGACAGCCCACTGTGAACATTTTTGGGGTGAAGGGAGTCCAAGAGCATTGATCAACTGAGACAATGCAGGTTGAGACACAGTGAGCAACAGAAAGGTTAAAGGCACACAGATTAAAGAGGTGAAGGCCCCTCAAACTATCTACAACAAATTCTTCTCAGAGATGACCCTACACCAGAAGGGACTAGGAAGGGGCTTTTCCACCAAAGGAAGGTTCCGTGGTCCACTCTAAGGTTTGCTTCCCTGGTGATGTGAGGTGATGCAATGATCGACTGGACTAGGCTAGAAGCAGTAGAGACCTTGGATGAAGAAAAGAGGAGGCTCCATCTCCAAGCCCTGGAACAGCCAAATATTTAGAGGTCAGGTAAAGGACACAAAGCCAGCAAAGGAGAAGGAGGGGTCAGTGGGTTGGGAGGAAAATCAGAAAGTGTCACAGAAGCCAAGAAGGGTGAAGGAGGAGGAAGTGGTCAGATGCATCAAATGCTCCTGGAGGGCAGGTATTATGACAATTGTGAAGGTCACTGATGATCTTGACAAGAGTGGTTGGTGAAGTGGAAGAAACAGAAGGCTGATTTCAGTACCTCATCTACCCTCTGAGGTAGATCTGCTTAGCCTCATCTTATAAATAAGGAAGTTGAAGCTGAGAGAGATGATATGACTTTCCCAAAGCCTGGTAAGTGGTGGAATTGGGACTTCACCCCATTACCTTGCTGCCTGTGATCATGGGTCACTGATGGGATACCTGACAAAGGGGATATTGATGGTGATGTTGGTGGTGGTGATGATGATGGTGATGTTAATGGGTGATGTTGATGTTGATGTTGTTGGTGGTGATGATGATAATGATGACGGCGATGATGCTGGTGATGCTGATGATTATGCTGACGTTGGTGATGCTGTTGGCAATTGTTCAGAAGAGGAAATTGATAATGATTGTGCAGTAAAAATTGACTGGACTATGGAATCAGACAGATCCAGATCTGTATCCCAGCCAGTCAGCAACCCACAAGCTTCTCGACATTTGGGTCTCAGTTTCTCTGACTGTAAAACACAGATAATATTGCCTAGCTCAGAAGATGATGAGAATGATGTAGATGGGAAAGCACCTGGAAGCGTCTAGCTCCTAGTTGGCCCTCAAACTAAATGTTCGTTTAATTATTTTGTCTCCATAGAAAATTTAGGGAAGGAGGGCAGAGAGCAGTGCAGTAAGCATCAATGCATGAGCCTCAGATTCCCTAGCTGGACTCATCCCTGCCCAGTCTAACTCCACTCCTCAACCAGAGTTAAATCCAATGTCAAGATCAATCATGACAATCTTGGTGACTGTCTGCCTCCCCAGACTCCCCACTTCATGCCAACCCCTTGATCCAGAGATGCTGCCCTGCCAGGATCCCACCCACCACCCTCTTATCTGCCCTCCTGGTGGATGAATGCCCAAGAGACCCTAAAAGGAGGAGGGATGGGAGAGGAACTAACACTTACCGAGCACCTACTATTTGTTCAAAGTCTCTGGATGGTGCAAACAGTTAATGCACTAACGAAAAGGTTGGATGTTCTAGGCACCTCAGAAGAAGGACCTGACAATCCACTTTGGGAAAATCAGCATTGAAAACTCTGGAACACAGTTCTACTCTGACACACCACACATAGGGGTCACCATGAGTCAAGGTCAATTTGACAGCAACTGGTGTTTACTATGTGCTCAGCTCTGTGGTCTCATTCAATTGGGAGAGAGGTGGTGTAGGCTGAAGAAGTTGGGCTTTGGAATCAGACATGCCTGGAATCAGGTACCTCCCCTCCTTTAAGTCTTTACTCAAGTATCACCTTCTTCAAGAGACCTACCTTGACCATCCTATTTACACTGAGCCCTCACCCCTCAGACTGTCTCAATCACCCTTATACTGCTCTATTTATTCAGAGCATTTATTCCTTTCTAACATGCTGCATGTTTTTCTTATGTGGTTATGTTTATATCCCTCTCTCCACTAGAATGTAAGCTCCAAAGGGCAGAGATTATTACCTGTTCTGTTCACCCATCTGTCCCCAACACTTAAAATCGTGCTGGCCATAGGAAGTACAATTAGCATTTGAAGAACTAATGAAGTACCAGCTCAGCCGTTAGCAGCACAAACATAGTAAGTGACTTGCTCATAATTGAATTTGAACCAAATCTGTCTGGCTCCCAAACAAGGTCTCTTTGTACCTCAACAAAGTCAAATTTCTTGCTGGTCACAGCCCCCTGCCTAATCCTCACCACTCACCTTCTAGATCGATCCATTTAAGTATTGCAGGACTGGGCTGCTATCTGAGGAAGACTAAATGTTTCCTGGAATTAAGAGAACCTCAGTCCCAGTTCAGACAACTCATATAATGAAAAAAATAAAAACCAAACCCATTGCTGTCGAGTCAATTCTGACTCATAGCGACCCTACAAGACAGAGTAGAACTGCCACAGAGGAGCAGCTGGTGGATTCAAACTGCCGACCTTTAGGTTAACAGCCAAACTCTTAACCAATGCGCCACCAGAGCTCCCATGTAATGAAAGGAATTCAACTTTTACAAGCACTCTGGAATAAACCAGTGAGGACCCAGACTGGCCCACCCTGGCCTGGCTTGAGTGAAGCCCTTTCGGTTTTAAATGCTCTGCAGTCAACTCCAGGTCCAAGGGGCAGGAGACGGGCCCCCTCCATGTTTGCTCCGAGGGGTCCACTCACTGGGAAAACGCAGGTAAGTCAAACAAGCCTGTTTGTTCTCCCAGCACAGCAAACAGAAAACAGGACTAATTCTCCTCCAAAGCCTCCCCACTGGACCCGGGAGGCATGATTAAAGTAATGGGAAGACAAATATTGTCCTGGAGAAAATGGTAAAGCTTGAGGTAGGAAAGCAAATACTAGCTTCAAAAGGGCAGCTGTGGGGTCGGCATGGAGCTGCCCCAGGAGCAGTTAGAGAAGATTCTAGAAGGGGGGAAGGATGTGGCCCATGGACGCCAGCTTAGAGTGATTGGCTGAGGGAAGTGGGGACTTTGCTCAACGCAACTGGCACATATCAGGGGAAGCTGGTATTCCTCTTTGTCATCTCTAAGATGATTATCATAATTATTGAGGTGGAGAGAATTTAGGCAACATGGTCAAGGCAGGTTAGAGCTTGGACTAAGGTAGACACTGCCAGCCAACCCTGCCATCATGTCATTCATTCATTCATTCAGTGAGTCAGTCAGTCATTTACACACATACATTGAGCACCTGCTGTATACCAGGCTCTGGCCAGTTCTACGTGGTCTTAAACAAGTCGTTAATCCCCCCTGAGCCTCCATGTTCTCATCTGTAAAATGGGCTGGTACAGCATTGTTGGGAAGATGAAAGGTGATGTTTAAAACAGCACTTAACACAGGGTCTAGCTCATAACTCAAGTACTATCACCTGGGGAACCTTCTGCAGCTGACCGTCCAGCTTTATCTCCAGTTCCTTCTTCTCACTCCCCATGCCCCAACCAGCAGGGTTTCTCACTGTCCCATCTGCACCCCCGTCATTCTGGCCTCTTGGTCTTTATCCAAGCAGTTTCCACTAGGTGACACCACAAGAATTCCAAATCAAACAGGTTCCAAACCAACCTCTTCATCTCCTTGTCTCCCCACACCGAGTCCTCTTGTGCATTTCCATGAATGTACCTCCATACCACTAGTACCCTTCCAGAAACCTGGGAAGCCTCCATGAACCTTCCTGCTCACCCAGTATGTCATCTGTCAGCAAGTGTCAACCCTCGCTCTAGCCCAGCCTCCAGCTCCTGGCCTTTCTTGCTTATTCAGTAGTCTGGCTAAGTACTTACTTTCTCCTTCCCTTTTTGGTCTCATATCTCCCTAGCCTTTAAAACTCGACCTCGGCACTTCTTTCTCCAGGAAGCCCTCTTGACCGCCTCAGGATGGGTTACCTGTCTTCCTAGTGCTCCCTTCCAGAGCACCTGGGCTTACCTTCACCCCATGGTAGCCTGCATCTGCCTCTTGTTCTCATGCTGAGCTCCTCCAAGCTCAGGGGTCCAGCCAAGGGTTTGGCACTTGGAGGACTCAGGAGACGCTTGTGGTACTTGGCTCAGGGCTAATCCCTGGAGACAAGACAAGAGGTGGGGTTCTGATAACATGGGACAAGTAGACTCTCTCTCCCCATCAACTGGGGTGGGGATGGAGGAAAGAGGATAATCTGGGACAGCTCCCAAGAGGAACGAAGGCCCAAGCTGAGATCAGAAGAAGGAGAAAGAGTTAGCCAGAGAGAGGCGGTGGGAATCAGGTCCCAGGCAGAGGGAAAAGAAATGCAAAGTTCTAGTTGAGGCTTTAATCACCTTGAGGCATCCAGAATGACTGCAGCAAAGACACTCCTAAAGTCAGGATGTGGGCCTTCCCCTAAAGCAATGGAGACGCCAGGCCCAGGGGTTGTGAGCAAGGTGGGGCATGATCTCACTGTGCTTTAGAAAGATCCTGCAGAGTTTCATGTGGGTGGACCCAAGTTAAGAGAGGCCACCACACTCTCAGTTAGATGATTAATGCCATGGTCCAGAGGAGAGATGCTGGTGGTCTGGAGCAGGTGATAGTAATGAGGATGCAGAGAAAGGGACAAAAGCCGGGGAGTTAGGGGGTGGAATCAATACAATTTGATGATAGATTGTGTGTAAGAAACAGGGAGAGAGAGGAGTCAACGATAACCTGTGAACTAATGAATTTCTTCCTCAAAGGTTCATGGGCTCCCAGCCAACCCTGCCATGGTGAGCTCTTCTCCTCCATCACCAAACAGCTGGTTTGACAGGCTCTGTCTTCTCTTCCAAGAACAGAGGTCTCCGCCAGATGACTCAAATTTTCGGACAGTTCTTCCTTGCTTGGAGCTGAAAGTAAGTCTGCTGCTTCCACCCATTAGTCCAGTTCTGCCCTACCACTAGGTCAGGAGGAGAGAACTAGCGTTCATTGAGCACTTACTATGTGCCAGGCATGGTAATAGGCACTTTACACAGGGGTTTTCATTTGCTCCTTGCAATAACCTATGAGGTACTATAGCATGTAATGGCGAAGGGCAGAGCAGACAGCATGGATTCGAATGCCAGTTCTGTGACTCTCCCTGTGTGACCCTGAGCAAGTTACTTAACTACTCTGAGTCTCGGTTTCTTCTTCTAGAAAATTATCCTTAGTTCACTGGGTTGAGGCTATGGGCGTGAAGCGCTGATCGCAGTTTATCGAACAGGTTCAGTATATGTTATCTATTTCTACTGTCCTTATTTTACATGTGAGGAAACAGTACATGAGTGCTGGAGCTGGGAATCAGACCAGATCTGTCTGCTCTGGGGCCAGCGCTCTTTTATTCACGCCATCACATGGCCTGTATTGCTACTGTAAGAAGCTAGTCTACAGGACTGGTTCAAACGGGGTGTTCTGTGTACCTGAGTCAGCAGCTGGTGATGCTAGGAAGGGGGGTGCTGGAGCTTGGGCAAGGGGAGCTGGCCTGGGGGACTGTGAGTAGACTCTTTGTTCCTCAATCAGGCAACGGGAATACTCGTGGAACACCTACTGTTTGCAAACCTTTGTACCAGCCCCTGTGCACAATACAGAAGAGACAAGGCATATCCTTTACCCTCAAGCAATTAGCAATCTACTTGGGAATACAAGACATATAAATATGAATCTGTTAATTGCCAAGAAATGGCCAAATAGAGAAATCAACACCTATTGCATTTCATCGTGCTGTAATATTGTAGCCCAAATCATGAAAACCACAGTCCTAATAAATGTCAAAGAAGCATGGATGGTGTCTTAGTTATCTAGTGCTGCTATAAAAGAAATAGCACGAGTGGATGGCTTCAACAATCAGAAGTTTATTCTCTCACAGTCTAGTAGGCTAGAAGTCCAAATTCAAGGCTTTCTCTCTCTGTCAGCTCTAGAGGAAGGTCCTTGTCATCAATCTTCCTCTGGACTAGGAGCTTCTCCATGCAGGAACACTGGGTCCAAAGGACACGCTCTGCTTCCAGTGCTGCTTTCTTGGTGTTATGAGGTCCCCATATCTCTCTGCTAACTTCTCTCTTTTATATCTCAAAACAGATTAGCTTAAGACACAATCTAATCTTGTAGATCTCGTCAATATAACTGACGCTAATCCATCTCATTAACGTCATAATGATAGGATTTACAACACATAGGAAAATTACATCAGATGACAAAATGGTGGATAGTTGTACAATACTGTGAATCATGATGACCTAGCCAAGTTGTGAGATATTTTGGGGGGACACAATTCAATCCATGACAGATGGCGTAAGCAGTCTCCAATCAGCTGCTAACCTAAAAGTTGGTGGTTCAAATCCACTCACTGAAACAGCACTGAAAATAGAAATTGATAGTTCCACAATAATAGTAGGAGACTTCAACACACCACTTTCAGTAAAGGACAGACCATCTAGAAAGAAACTCAGCAAAGATACAGAAGATATAAAGGCCACAATCAACCAACTTGACTTCATACATATATAGAACACTCCACCCAAATCCACCCACTGACTCTGCGGAAGAAAGGCCTGCCAAACTGCTTCCATAAAGATTACAGCCAAGAAAACCCTATAGAGCAGTTCTACTCTGTAACACCAGGGGTCACTATGAGTCAGGGGCCAGCTTAACAACAGCTAACAACAACAACGACATAAACGCCAAGGCCAGCATTTGAGTTCAAAATCATCAACTGTCCCGGACCACCCTGGGGCATTCCTGACTTGGCAGAGTCCGTGTAAAAGACCTGGGGATTTAGATAACCCCAAAACTTAATATGAGCCCACATAGGGCTGTGGTGGTTTCAAAAGCGAATGTGATCCTGGGATCAGAGATGGAGGTATAATGTTTAAGTCAGCAGAGGTAACGGGCACAGGGCTCAGACTTCATTTGGAAAGGCACCAGCCCTAGGTGCCACATTTTGCTGGGCACGCAGACCAAGAATGTTACCCAGGAGGTAAGCGGTCAGGAAGCCTCGCGTCTTGAAAAATTGTCTAAAGAAAGTATAATCGCTGGCCTGGAAAGGGAAAGGAAGGACATGGCTGAATGTGGGTGCCACCTTCAAGCACCTGGCAGGTGTGTGAGCCAGTCGAGAGTGACAACAGATCAACATTCAAATGCCAGCTCCACCATTTACCTTGTTGGGTGACCTTAGCAAGTTATTTAATTCCCCTGAGCCTCAGTTTCCTCATTTGAAAGATGGGAATAATGGCAACTCCCTTATGGGGTTGTTGTGAGAATTAAATGAGATAGCAGAGCTGGCCACAGAGTAGTACTCAATAAATCTTCTCTTTCCTTCTCTATGATATTGAAGGCCAGTGTTGAAATGCAAGAACATTACTTGTGTGTTTTGGGGTGGAGTGAGGGGTGAGATACAGGTACTCATTAGCACCTCTGCAGAGGGCAGAATTCCAACGAAATGGCCCTCCAGGGCTGAAGGGCCCCAGAAGGAAGTTCTGCAGAGGGGCTCAGCGAATCCAGGATCACAATGTAGGCACTAAGGAATGGATGCTGGATATGAAGATGGGGTGCACCAAGGGAAGTCTGGGGTCCACTAAGGACAACCTTTCCCTGCTTCAGAGCTCCTTCAAGGGCCCATCACCCCTCCCCACTGCCCTCAAGCCATCCCATGACTCCATGGAAACAGCCATCTCCAAGCCTTGGTTTGGGTTCTCCCAGAAGCAGACCTTGAGACAAGGTCACTGCTGCTTATAGTATAATTGGGAGGTGATTCCAGGAAGCATGGGGAGTGAGACAGGAAAAGGATAAAAAGTAAGCAAGTGCGATTAGTGAGCAGATTACTGATGTGGGCAACTGAGGCTCAGTCCCTCTGGGGAACCTGGGAGGAACTAAGTGGACAGCGCTTCTGGAGTCTAGGAGGCTGGGACCTTTACCCACTGACTCCGCCTTCCCACTGGAGAGGGCTGCCCCTGGGGACATGAACTCTCCTACATTCCCAGGTAAATCTGCTGGCAGCCAAGCAGTGCTGGAGAAAACCCTTGGGTAGGGAGGCAGGTGCTGTCACAGCCTTTAGAACAGTCCACACTGCAGGACAACTTCCGACAGACCGAGGGACTGTGTGGTAGGGTGTCCATGGAGCCAACTACAATCACCACTACAGACCCCCACGTTGTCAGTCAATGGCCTCCACTCTTTGCAGCTCTTACAGCGCCTCACTGCATTCCACCTGTTTCTGGAAATGCCCCCATGACACCACCACGGGCTCATGTGCCGCCTACTGCTCAGCCTATTCCTTCATAAGCTTGTCTGCTGGTTTCTTTCCTCTTTCCCCCTTAAGTGCTGAGACCGCCAGGGTCCTCTCCAAGCCTCTCCCTGCCTCCCTCCCTTTCGATTTTTCTCACAGGTCTAACTGCATCAGACCCTCCCAGGGAGTTTGCTAAAGAGCAGAATCTCTGAGAATGGAACCCAGGAATATGCATTTTAACAAGCTCCCAAGGTGAGGGTGTCAGATAAAAGGCAGGATGCCCAGTTCATTAGGAATTTCACACAAGCAATGAGAGGTGGGGCAAGAGAGGGGCATGCCATATGTGGGACGTACACTAAAAAATGATTTGTTGTTGATCTGAAATTCAGATATAATTGGGCATCCTGTATTTTTATTTGCTAAATCTAGCAACCCTATCCCACGGTGACTCTGATGTCCCATAAAGTTCTACAACTTCTTTTATATACTCTCCCTGATTTACCCTATCTCTACTCACAATTTTGATTATCAGCTAAATGTTCCCTTAGCTGTCGAGTCTATGCCGACTCACAGTGACCCTATAGGGCAGAGTAGAACTGCCACACAGGGTTGCCAAGGCTGTAATCTTTACAGAAGCAGACTGCCACATCTTTCTCCTGTGGAGTGGCTGGTGGGTTCAAACTGCCAACCTCTTGGTGAGCATCCAAGCACTTACCCACGGCACCACCAGGACTCCTTAACTAAACATTAGTGACTCAAATTTCTTTCTGTACAAGAACTCTCCCTTGAATTCCCACTGGACATCTCAGATTCAAGGTGTCCAAATTTGACAGCATTATTCCCTACCTTCTGCTATACCTCCTCCCCAAAACTGTTCTTCCTCCTCTTTCTTTATCTTAGCTGTTAGCCCCACCGTCCACTTGGAGCCCAAACCAGTAACCAAGGGGTTACCCCAGCTAACTGTTTCTCGCCCCATTGTCCTCTAGTCAATTACCAAATTGTATTGGCTACATCTCCCAAAGTCCTTTGCATTCATGAAGTAGGCTGAATGTCCCCCTGACCCCAATATCTCCATGTCCTAATCCCCAGAACTGTAAATATATTAACTTATACGGCAGAAGGCACTTCACAGACGTGTTTAAATTAAGGCTCTTGAGGTGGGGAGTTGAGCCTGGATTCCCCAGGTGGGCCCAATGTAATCATGACAGTTCTTTGAGAGTGATGCAGGTGGAGCAGAGTCAGAAGAGTCAGCAATGTGATGATGGAGACAGAGGTTGGAGTGATGTGCCTTGTAGATGCAGGAAGGGGCCATGAGCCAAGGAATGCAGGCAGCCTCCACAAGCTGAAAAAGGTGAGGAAGCAGATTCTTCCCTAGAGCCTCTAAAAGGAACTAGCCCTGCTGACATCTTAGCTTTAGCCCAGTGAGACGGATTTCAGACTTCTGACCTCCAAAACTATGATGGAATAAATTTGTTTTGTTTTAAGCCACCAAGTTTATGGTAATTGGTTACAGCAGCAACAGGAAATTAAACAATCCATCTACTGTTCTCCTTTCCCATTGCCCCTGCCTGGTTTCTGTCTTCACCCACTGCAAGCTCCCCTTAAAGGTCTGCTGCTCTCAGCCTTGCCTCCTCCAGGGCATCCTCTATAAGACCCCTAAAGTTGTCTTTCCTCTGCTTCGCACCCTTTGATGGTGCCCCACCACAGAGGCCAAGTCCAGATCTTCCTCAGCACAGCAGAAAAGAGCCTTCACGATTTGACCCCTGCCCACCTCTCCCTTCTTATCTCCCTCCACTTCACACCTCCAGACTGCTGGATTTTTGGCTTCACCACACAGTTTAATAAGCCCATGTTCTTGTTCTTTCTGGAATGCCTTTCCTTGCCTTTTTTTTTCCTGCCAAACTCCTATTCATCCTGCAAAACCCAACTCAGATATAAGTTCCTCCAGGAAGCCTTCCTGGCTCCCTTTTTCCCCCAGAGAGTTAATGATAGCTGAGCTCAACTTCATACAATCTAATTTATTCCTTGATCAAATTTCCATTGTTGCAGTTTTCCCACCAGTAATTGTCCCTACCAGACTCTGAGCTCCTTGGGGACTGGAACATTTTCTTCTTTGCTTTTGAATCCCCAGGATCTAGGAGGTACTTAACACGTGTTTGTTGAATTAGAGCAAATAAAGGTTTCTCTCAGCTCCAACATTCTGTGATATGATGCTACTGTTTCTTAGGGCCTTGTCCAAATCAGCTGTTCCCTGTGCAAAGGGGCAAAAAGACATTTTTTTTTTCATTGCCAGTTCCTGTTAATTCACTCAAGACAATTAATAATTAATAGGCACTCATTTGCCATGTGGACTTTATTATCCAAAATTACAGTTGTCTTGGCCCAAAGTGTTAACACGTCTCACAATATTTGCAATTTACCAAGAAGAATTTAGGATCCAGTATCTCTCTCTGGCTCTCTCTCTCTCTCCCTCTCTCTCCCTCTCTCTCTCTCTCTCTCACACACACACACACACACACACACACACACACTGCCCTGGGGTCTGCAGGGACTAGAGATGGAAGAGAGAACAAAACTCTAGACTGAGGATCCCTAAAGAAGGCCCTACCCAGACCAGGAAGCTTCATGCCAACAAAGAGTCCCCAGTCCTCCTGGCCAATGCCACTCCAGGAAAGCATGATGAGGCTCATGGAAACTTGTGGTTAAAGGGACACAGATTTCTGTTTAGCTCCATTCCTGGATATTATTAAACCTTGAGGCTACATTCCTTTCCAAAGAAGTCTGGTCAGTGAACTATAAAAGCCACATATGTGAGTGGGAGGAAATAGATAGAGGCCTTTTTCTTCTTAGCCCACAATTCTCTGTCACGTGCCAAGATTTTCTGCGTTTAGAGGAAGCGCCTTCCCTCCTTCTGCACGATATTCTCCAGAACCTGGTAATTACCCAACCCTGCCCCAGGGAAAATAAGAATGGGATGCTCAGCATGGAACCTGGCAGTCCCACAGTACCAGTCGCCTTCAGGTCAATCCCACTACTCATGGCAACCCCACGTGTGTCAGAGTAGAACTGTGCTTCATAGGGTCCTCAATGGCTGATTTTTCAGAAGTAGAAAACCAGGCCTTTCTTCTGAGGCACCTCTGGGTGGACTCAAACCTCCAACTTTTCAGTTGGCAGCCAAGCATGTTAACCATCTGCACCTCCCAGGGACTGCTGTTATACAGTAAAACCTGTGAGAGCCAGAACCTGTGTAAGGCAGAAACTTGTCAGAGAAGGAGAACTCAAATATTTTCCACTAATAGAGAATGACAGAAAAGTGATAAGGCTGCACCCCGTCAAAGGTGGAAAACTTGTGAGATCCAGAAGAACCAGGCAATCCCGTCCAGTATATAATAGGTGACTATATAATAAGGTGTAATAGGTGAATGAAGGATTCTGCTTCTAAGCCTACTTCAAATCCAGTGGTTGGAAACTGCTACCTCAAGAGTTTGGGTTTGATCCTAAAGCAAGAAGTTTCATTTCAGTGGAAGGAAAATGCATGAAGGTCATTTGTGATCACAGTCAGTAGCCCATAGCCTTCCACATCCACTGGCAGTTGAAGGAATTTCAGACAATTCTAGAGAGTGGTCAGGAAAGAATACATTTCACAGGAGTCAACACAGTTTGGAAAAAGGAGTGAAGTGTTGGATGGTGGCAGATCTGAGTTCAGACCCCCGTTCTGCCCCATAGCAGCCATGCTGGACTGTCAGTGGTCATCTTCATGTCCCCACCATCCTCTGCCATGGTCTCCCCTGGGAACTGGAGGTGGAGTTTCTCCAGATGGTCCCAGGCTAGATTTTGCCAATGAGAAACATTCATGATATTTGGAAGGTGGAAGAGAGGAGAGGCCATTATTCTCCAGAGGCAGTTGGAGGCACCCATGGGCAGACATGAGCTTTGTAGCAGCTTCTGTACAGTTCCTGCACAGCACCGGCTCACAGCTGCAGGCTGAGAGTCACCCGAGCTTCCTGGTGAGTGTTGAGATGCCACAGCTTCCAGGCAACAGCCCTTCTCTGTAAAACCTGTGGGCTGACCTTCAGTTATAGCTTCCTGACTTGGGCTCCCCCGGCCCTCCCAACACTGCCTACGCCTCTACTTCCCTGCCATCACACGTTTGTACTTGCAGCACATAGAGTAACTTCTGTTTTCCTGCTCACTGGCTGGTACAGCAGCTCAGCAACCTTAGGCAAGTTACTTCACCTTTCAAAGACAAAATGGGGTACTTAACACCTACCCCATAAAGTTGCTGTGAGGGTTAAATAACAGAACTCACGTAAAGCATCTGGCCCATAGTAAGGGCTCAGACAGCACTGGTTCTCCCTTCTCTCCTCCCCTTAGACCCCTCATGTTCCTCTTCCGTCTCAAGTGTCCCTCCCAAGTGGCCATTTCATGGCTGGTCCCTTGTGAGTAATCTTGTCAATAAGACTAACCTGCACTGAATTCAGCAAACAGGTAGTATTAATACTAATAACACTAAGATGGAAGAGATTGAACTAGCAGGAAAGAGGCAATAGAGAGAGAGAACACTGAGAGGGGATCTAATGGATGAAGCCCCTGGCAGGGGTGGGGTGAGCCCAGAGAGCAGAGGAGGGGGTGACCCTGCGAAGCAGGAACAGGGGAAGGAGGCCAGGATGGGTGTGGGTCCAAAGGGGTGCAGATGGAGTGGGGGCAGGTTGCTGGAGATATTTTCCTCCTACGGGATTTATTTTCTTGGTGAGGCATGCCGGGCACTGAGCAGTGATGGCGGCATCATGTGGCACTTTGGGGCGATCTCAGGAATCCTTGAGAAGACTTAGCTGGTAGTCCTGCCAGAGCTAAAGAGAATAATAGGATGCACGCTGACATGGTAACCTCACCTGTGAACACTGGGTTTGCACACACACTACACCTGAGGATTTCTCAGTGGCCTTTCTAGGTCAGAAATGCTTGCTTAGCTACAATGCAAATTCTTGGGCCCAACCCCAGACCAATTGTATCAGAAGCTCTAGACAGGAGGGCCAAGAAATCTGCAAATTCCAAACTAACATTTGAAATGCACTATTTACTATTATCCTCTGAAAAACAAACAAACAAACAAACAACACTGTTGCTATAGAGTCCATTCCAACTCACAGTGACCCTATGTACAACAGAACAAAATACTGCCCGGCCTTGTGCCACATCACAACCATTGCTACGTTTGAGCCCACTGTTGCAGCCTCAATTCATCTCATTGAGGGTCTTCCTCTTTTTCTCTGCCCCTCTGTTTAACCAATTATGACATTCTTCTCCAGGGACTGGTCCCTCCTGATAATATGTCCAAAGTATATGAGACAAAGTCTCACCATCCTCGATTCTAAGGAGCACTCTGGCTGTACTTCTTCTAAGACAGATTCGTTCGTTCTTCTGGTAGTTCATGGTATATGGTATAAGTAAGTATAATTAGGCCCATTATACAGACGAGAAAACTAAAGGTCAGAGTGATCGCATCACTGGCTGGGTGTCTTATAGGGCTGAGTCAGAGTTCAAAGTCAGTTCTTATGATTCCGCAGTCAATGTCCTTTCTATTGCTCTCCCTCTTTCAAAGCATGAAAAGATCTTTGGAAGTTCGAAAACTGAGGTCATTAGAAACTACTTGGTGGATGCTGAACTCATGCTGCACAGTGAAGTTAGTTAGGTGAAAGGAGAAGGCATCGACAACTAGTGTTTCCCGAGCACCTGTGACATTGTGCAGGACACTGTTACCCTATATTCGTATTGTGACATTTAAGCCTCATAACGCCCTATAGGCACAATGTTACTATCCCCATGTTGCAGGTGGAACAACTGAGGCTCAGAATGGTTAAATCACCTTCAGTACGTGTGGTCAGTAAATGGTGGATCTGGATTATAACTCAGTTACCCCTGGCTTGAAAGTCAAATAATTTTCTACTATACCTGCAGCTTCCAAACTTTTCTTCAAGACCCATGGGACATACCATATCCCACCTAATTTTTATGCCTCTGGAGTTCTTTGGAAAGGGGGTAGCCCGATTTTAACTCATTTAGCCTCAAGGTGGGAGCCTTTTGAAAGCGTGGAACTCAAAAATCCTGAGTGGGAGTCTCATTTTTGTAGACTGAGCATTGACTTAGGTGATGCCTCCAGAATGTGTGAATGTTCTAAAATTTTGACAGGTTTACCTTTATTTCTGTGAGATAAGCCTCCTCACTATGTTTTCCTTTCACTATGTTCTCATGAGAATGTAGTTATGGCAAGAATAAGCCATTGCCAGTCTTCGTTCAGTCATAGTGGCCATTTTCTCCTTTATGCCATTCATTGTTTCCAGGTGTTACTTGCTCCCTGCTTTTCTAGCTTCTGTACAGTAAATAACACGTTTCCAATGAGAAATAATGCATTGCAGTGGTACTTTTTAAGAGATTGGAAGTCCTGTAAGTTACTCTTATCCTGTATTCAATCTTGAGGCCCAATCATTGCTTCCACGTGCAGCAGGTTGAATGCACTGCTGTGAACAGTTCTGTAGTATTCCAGGGCAGCCGTTTCTGCTTCTTAGCTGTTAGGACTGCTGTTGTTATAATGCAAAATACTTAGTAGTGGTAGTTTTCCTGAGATTCAAATTCCCTTAGTTTTATTTTGCCTGGCAGTACTGCTTTTGCAGCAATGAAGAATGCATTGTAGCAGTAATCTTCCTGAGATTAAAAAAAAAAAAAAAAATCCCTTGGCTTTATTTATTTATTTGGGCTATAAATACTGCTTTTACAGTAAGGAAGAATATATTGTACCACGTTTGAAAAGTGTCACAAAAAATAATAAAAAGGCTAAGAAGGAGGCTCGAATAAAATGTGTGTGCAATCATTGCCAGGTACTGTCATGTTTTACCTCATGTTTTGCAAATTTTCAAGAAATAAAATTTAAAAAAAACACAATTTTCTAATTGACTCTTACTGGCAGGATTTATGTCATCTAGAGGTCACTGGGAAACCCTGGTGGTGTAGTGGTTAAGAGCTACGTCTGTTAACCAAAAGGTCGACAGTTCAAATCGGCCAGGCGCTCCTTGGAAACGCTATGGGGCAGTTCTACTCTGTCCTTTAGGGTCGTTATGAGTCGGAACTGACTCGACAGCAATGGGTTTCGTTTGGTTTAGAGGTCACTGGGACAGATGTGATTCCAGATAATGGGTTTCAAAATCCATATGCATAACAAAAATCCTGAATTGGTCCTTTAATCAACATGCCTTCATTAGTGAAAACACATAGATAGTATCAACAAAAAATTCAAAGGAGAAAATAATTGGGTCTTGAAAGGGTTAGCGCAGAAGAAGCTTCTATTCAAATAAAATCGGATGAAGAATCCCAGGGTCCAACAGAGATGAGTGAGTCCTCTGGCTGAAGTTTAGGTGCGGAACCCAGGGCCACCGTTCCCGTTCCCATCTATGCCACTAAAGCTTGTCTGTCGACAGCCACAGCCCCACATCACACCACCTTCCAAGCAGGAAGAGAAATACCCTTGCAGGGAGCCAGTATTATGGGACCAAGGATCAGAGAATACCGAGGATCAGTCGGACCAAGGGGGCTCTGACTGGGGTGGGTCGTGCCTGGACTCTCTCCCTGGCTGCTCCAAATACAGATTGCAGCCTCTGGAGGGATCCCATTTTCCCCATGTAGCCCCACAAATGGGCTGGCAGCATAAGGAATGTTTCCTACCTCTGGAACTTGGGGCCTTGGGTCTAATTGTACCAAGCGGCCCCCAGTCAAGTACCTAAAGAATACTTTTCCGTTAGTGAGTCTGAAAAGTTTCCAATTATTTCCCATTGCTTTGTTAGGCATTAGTGGGCACGCACCTTTGAGAAGACGGCAGTGGTGGCTCAGTGGTAGAGTTCTTGCCTCCCATGTGAGAGACCCGGGTTCTATTCCTGGCCAATGCACCTCATGTGCAGCCACCACCGTCAGTGGAGACATGGGTGTTGTTGTGACGTTGAACAGGTCTCAGTGGAGCTACTAAGACAGACTAGGAAGAAAGGCCTGGTGACTTATTTCCAAAAATCAGCTAGTGAAAACTTTATGGATCCCAACAGTCCAATCCCATTGGGCATGGGGTCACCACGAGGCAGGGGCCAACTTAATGGCAACTAACAACAATCACCTTTGGGAACAGCATATGTGGCGGGTCTAAGGGACAGAGGTGGGAGGAAGGAGAGGATGTGTAGGTAGGGGATCAAGCCAAGTGGGGTGGTGCATGGAACAGCGTTAACTTTGGGAGAAGAAAACCACAAGGTAAAACAACTTTCTGCCTTTCTACAGCTGCTTAAACGTGCTAAAGCTGCCCTCTCTGTTCTGACTGCCCATTTCCTCCCTTCCTGCTGCATGAACATGTTTCCTTCCTTCCCAGCATCTGAGGACACAGGAGCCTTCCCTTCTCCTAAGACGCTCCTTTCTGGAGCCAGACAACGAGCAGGGAGATCTCGACCCCCATCGTCCTGGCTTCACGTGCAGTCTCCCCTCCCACTCCCACCGCACAAAAAGGACCAATGTCCAGGAAGGAACTGTGTGTGATGGGCATTTGGTGGGGTGGCATTATTTTCACTCCTAATGCATCCCAGCCTGGGATGACAGCCAGCCTAGCGATAGGACATGACCAGGGTGGCTCACACTGGCTCTCCAGCCTTCCTCTAGCTTAAGGCCCAGCAACGAGGGTGGTTGGTTATGGCACAGAAAGCCCTTGTTGCAGCCTGAGTTTCCGTCAGGCTGTAAACACTTTCTCCCTGGCCTTCCCCAGGGGGGATCAAAGGTGAGCCAGGACTCAACCCTGCAGAGTGAAGGAGAGCGCGCCAGTCCCCAGGGACGTCCCTGTTTCCCTGCCACATGCCCTCCTCCGGGGCCCAACCTTGGCCGCTTGGAAGATTCAAGAGCCCATGAGCCAGTCTTGGTGGCAAAGGGGAGGAAGGACAGCCAGGGGCAGACTGCTATAAATAGGCATGTCTGACTGAGAAGGTCACAGGCCAGAGCGAACCCTGCCAGAAATTCTACAAGAGGAAGACAAGTAAATTCTCGGCGACACCCCGCAAGCTCTCCCACCGGGGGTGGCAAACGGAGTGGGTTGCAAGAGAGGGCAAGGGCGAGAGCGCAGCCACAGACACCCCGCCAGCAGCTACAAAGGCTCTTGGATTGAAGAGGCACTTGGACATTGCATGCATTTCTTAAGGAGGCTGGCTTTTCTCTGCACTTGACCGACTGGGAAGAGGCCAAGCTGGAGGGCAGAAGGGTCAAGGAGGCCTGGGAAGGCCCAGCTGGTCCTTCTGTCCCTCAGCTGGGCCTAGGACCTAACCTAGTGGTCCTCAACAGGGGAGATTCTGTCCCCCAAGGAACATTCAGTTGTTATAACTGAAGGCGGGTGGCTTGACTGTTATCTAGCAGGTAGATGCCAGGGATGCTGCTAACCCCCTACAATGCACAGGACAGCCCCCACAACAAAGAATTATCCAGCCCCAACTGTCAATAGTGCCCAGGTGAGAAACCCTGGCCTAGCCCCTCTAACGGCCCCGCCACCTCCAGACACCACCTCCTCTCCCCTTCATTTCCAAGGGCCTTGTCCAGGCAGCCGGAGCACACAAGTACTCAGAGCTACGCAAATAGCAACTCTTTATTTGCCGTGTTTGTTCAGCCAATATTGACTCTGCAGCCTAACACTGGTGCTATTGAGCCAGGGTTATTCTCAATATTGTTTGAGCAGCATTAGAACAGCCTGTGATAACTGGTGGCAGAACAGGAAGCTGCGCCTCCCTCCTGCGCCGCCCCACCCCCTCCGTGGGACGCTGCTGTAAAGACAGAGGAACCTGTGTGCTCATTGAATGGAGCGGACCTAATGCCCCGCTCCTCCGCTGAGCAAACACACCGAGGTTAGAGAGGGAGCGTGCTCCCAGCTAAGTCAACACTCCTGGGAAGTTGGAGCAACTGACAAAGGTTACATGGGGAGGCCGTCCTTTGGGGTGGGGCCAGTAAGAAATGCTGCTGAGGCCGCTGCAGGCTGTATGCCAAACCCTGCTGTCCGGAGCTGCGGGGAAAGGCTCACTGGCTCCAGGTGACAAAGCAGAGAGGTGACCAATCCATCAACCAAGCACCGATTAGGTGGGGACCTACTAGGGGCTAGCTGCTGCACGGAATAGGACAGGAAGTACAGAATAGAAGGGCCCTGGTGGATAAGCTAATGCAGCTGCCATGTTTTCGTGATGGAGGAAAAAAAAATCAAACCAGTTGCCACGGGGTTGACTCCAACTCACGGCGACCCCACGTGTTAGAGTAGAACTGTGCTCCATAGGGTTTTCCATGGCTGATTTTTAGAAAGCAGATCACCAAGCCTTTCTTTCGAGGCTCCTCTGGGTGGACTCGAACCACCAACCTTTCTGTTAGCAACAAGTGCATTAACCATTTGCACAAATGGTCTCCATCTTGGGGCTTGGGGCTTGTCTTTGCTGTAAGGGAGTGACCAGCCAGTAGGTGTGAGTTCAGAACCATGAACAAACGCCTCCCCAGAACAACGTTCTCCCTGCCAGCTGGGCTGAGGTCTCTGTATCCCAAGTGGAATATGCCACACTGAAAGATGGGCCTTAAAATGCAGCAGGCCCAGGAGAGGGGCTGCAGTGTCCTCTGTTCACATCTGGGTGTAAGGACGGATGTCAGGGTCTTCCTGGGAGCCATTCTGGAGAGGACAGAGAACAGGGAAAGAGAAGCCAGTGCACCAGCCACATGGGTGATACAAGAGGAAGGCACCTCCCCTGCGTCCCAGAGCTCACAGTCCAACGTGGGAACCTAGAGGCACAGAAATGAAACCAGCATTGAATCAAGGCCCCTGAGAGATTCTGATGAGAGTTGTGAACATGACCACCTCTGTAAGACTGGGCACAACCTGCCCAGCCACACCTGGTGTGTCTACAATGCGGTCAGACGAGACATGGAGTGTTCAGAGGTAGAAATCCGCACGGAGAAGTGGGGAGTGCTTTTCCTGGCCCACGAGTGAAGCCAGCATAGGCTTAGCTGTATGTTTGGATCGGGGCCCATGGCATGTCTCTAGGTCAGTATTAAACAAGTTGCCAGAATCATCGAGGGGGCATTCTAAAAATTAGTCCAGCCAGCCCCAATGGCCAGGGAGCACCAAAATGGTCATTTGCTAAAATTGCTCGTTAACATTTTCTATTAACTGCTCTCTCCAAAGGCTTTGAAAATGAGGAGGAAATTCTTCAGAAGTCAGCTATTATGTAGGCCTTTAACACGACCTGGACTCCAAGCTTCAGAAACTATTCATTTTTTAAAATACATGGTGGAGATTTTCTACTTGTGGTCAAATGTTTCATCCAACAGCTGAGTCATTCTAGTTTTTCCCCACAGCAGATGTGTTAGCTGATGTGGCTACTCTATCAGTGGCCCCTTCTCTGAGAAATGCCCTCCCACCCACAGGAGAGGTCACCGCAGCCATGTTTATTCCACCTGAAGATACCCCCCTGCTCAGCTCCAGCTGTTAGAACAGATGGACACCTGACTAAGGGTAGGCAGCCCATTGGCTGGCAGTTGGCCAATCAGATTCTTTCTTCTGGGAACTTGGATTTAGACCTTTGGTGTTGGGTCCATGAACTGAGAGATCATGTCTTAACTGAGGTGAACATTTTCTGGACCTGGAAAAGGCAGACCAGAGAAAGCTAGTCTGCAGAGAAAAGAATGAGACAGACATATCCAGAGAGGACGAAACAAAAAAAACTGCATGGCCTTATGAGTCGGAATGGAGTCCACGGCCCCAGGAAAGTAGGCACAGAGAGCATGGGCAAGCAGCTGTCTGGGTCTCTGAGAACTTTCCAGTTTCACCTTGAGCCTCTTATGGGGACCAGTTATCATCCCCGCCCTAAGGTCCAAGGAGATTCCTTGTTGTTGTTGTTGTAAGCTGCCACCGAGTGGGCCCCCAACTCCTGGCAACCCCATGTGTTACAGAGCAGAATTGCTTCATAGGGGTTTCTTGGCTGTAATCTTTACGGAAGCAGCTCACCAGGCCTTTCTTCCAGCAGCCATGTAAAAATTTCTTTGTTATTATTATTAAGAGCTAAGTTTGCAACCAAACAGTTATTAACCAAAACACCCATTAAAAAATCACCTGTTTTCTGCAGTGTTTGTTCACGCCTTCATCTTGCCCACCCTTCAGTCTCACTTGATTCCTTCCTGTCCTGCTGTTTCAGTGTGTTTCATTTGTCGTGCTTCCTTTTAATGTTTCAGGTAATGATAATCAGCAGATGAGTAAGGTAACCAAGACACCACATTCCCTCTGGTTTGTTTGCTCAGCCTACTTTAATGGAGGCTGTTAGCATATCAGTCAACAATCAGTCATTCAACAAACATTCATCAAACTATGCCCTAACCCTGGCAAAGATATGTCGGGGGAAAACAAAAAAACAAAAATTTTTGAAGAGCAAAGAACAAATGAAGCATAATTTTTTGTTTTCCTATTACAATCAAGGAGCAATTCTGATGCACTACCAGTCCTCAGGGAGCTAGAAGTCATCAGTGTCACCAACAACCCAGCTGCAAAGAGAAGTGTCGCCACAGGCACAGCTTTTACTTTGCTCACTGTGCGGGGCATTAACTAAGCGTCGTCCATTAAGGGAAAAAAACAATCCCCAGTTAAGGAATTCTGAAAAGGCCCCAAAGAAGTGAAAATACAGCGGGACCACCAAGAGTATCACGGCTTCTCTCAGCTGCTCAAAGCTGCCTTGGCCCCAGCCATGGAAGAAAACCCAGAGGGGATTTATCCCCTCCTATTTTTAGGGTATGGAAACCCTGGTGGCGTAGTGGTTGAGTGGTACGGCTGCTAACCAAAAGGTCGGCAGTTCAAATCTACCAGGCGCTCCTTGGAAATAGGGCAGTTGTACTCTGTCCTCTAGGGTCACTATGAGTCGGAATCGACTCGACGGCAACAGGTTTGGTTGTGGTTTTTTTCTTTTTTTGGTTTTATTTTTATGGTACAGCCAGAATGCGCCTTAGAAGCAAGGATGGTGAGACTTCTTCTCCCATACTTTGGACATGTTATCAGGAGGGACCAGTCCCTGGAGAAGGACATTAGGCTTAATAAAGTAGAGGGTCAGCAAAAAAGAGGAAGACCCTCAACGAGATGGATTGACTCAGTGGCTGCAATGATGGGCTCGAGCATAGCAAGGATTGTGAGGATGGTGCGGGACCCGGCAGTGTTTCATTCTGCTGTACGTAGGGTCGCTGTGAGTTGGAACTGACTTGACGGCACCTAACAACAACATTTTCATGGAAAAAGGAGCCCTAGTGGCACAAAGGGAAAGCAGAAGTACTCCAGGCAGAGGAAACCAAAGCTCAACCCCAGAAGGCAATTCTGATGTGAATTCAACAAGGCTGCAGAGAGAGCGCTGAGGCAGGGGTCAGGAGGCCTGGCTTGCAGCCCTGGCTTTGCAGGAGCAGCACTCCCCCGCCCCCGCCCCATGAGCCTCTCCAGCTGTAAAGTGAGCACTCGGCGCCCAGAGCCTCTGAAATATTGATCAGGACCTCTGCTAGGTTACACTGGGGCAGGGAGAGGCCATAACTCTCTATGCCATGGCTTCATTCTCTTAGGGCCTCCGGGCAAGATGGACAGAGAAAACTCACAGTGTTCGAAAGCTTGTGAGTAGAGAACTGGATCAGGCGAGAAATCAAGCCCTAGTGGAGGGGTCAGAGAGGTTCACATCTGCACACAGTCAGGCACAGTGACGAAGACGAGTCGCGGCCTCACATCCACCCTGGGACATTCCGCTGCTGAGCCACTGTTCTCCCTGCAGAAGCAGAGGGAAAGGCTGCAGACCCCACTGAAGCCCTCTTCTGGGACATGACTCTTGATGAAGGCCACCCGGCGGGGGTGGGACACTGGGTGGGAGGAGGAGAACCACACTTACTAAGCACGGACTGTCTGTGTAGCTGCACGCTTTGTCTCTCTCTCTCTTTTTTTAATTGTGATAAAATATACACAACATGAAATTTGCCATTTTAGCCATTTTCAAGTGTACAATCCAGGGCCATTAATCACACTCACAAAGGCGTACAACCATCACCACTATCTGTTTTCAAAACTTTTCTATCACCGCAAACAGAAACTCTGTACCCAGTAAGCAGCAACTCCCCATCCTCCTTCCCAAGCCCCTGGTAACCACGCATCTCCTTTCTGTCTCTGTGCATATTCGCGTATTCTAGCTCTTTCATGTGAGTGGGATCACACAACATTTGTCGTTTTGTGTCTGGTCTATTTCACTCAGCATAATGTTTTCCAGGTTCACCCACATTGTAGCATATGTATCAGGAGTTCATTTCTCTTTATGGCTGAGGAATATTCCATTATGTACTTACCACTTTTTGTTTATCATTCATCTGTGGATGGACGCCGGGCTTGTTTCCACCTTCTGGCTATTGTGACTAATGCTGTGGTAAACATCGGTGTACACATATCTGTTTGAGCCCCTGCTTTCAGTTCTTTTGGGTGTATACCCAGGAGTGGAATTGCTGGGTCATATGGTATTATTATCTCACTTAACCTTCCAAATTGCTGTATCAGATAGGCATTAATAATCCCTGCTTCACAAATGAGGAAACTGAGGCTCAGAGAGATAAAATAACTCAATGACTCCGAGTGACCGTGAACACGAGATGAGAGGATGCTCGTGAGAGTCCTTCGAAAGCCCCAAATCTCTGTGTGACTGGATGACTGTGGTCAAGCTGCCCCTTGGGGCTCAGTCTCTTCATCTGTAAAATGGTCACTTTTGCTTTGCTACTAACAGCGGTCCAGCTCTCACTGATCCAGTGTCTGCCAAATGCAGATGCCCTCCCCTGCACCTTATTTCAACCCCAGCAACCCTGCCAGCAAGGGGTTGTTGTCCTCTGCTTACAGGCAAGGATTTGAACCAGGTCCCTCTGTGGTTCTCTCCACTGCTGCAGCCGGCCTAGCGAAGAGTCAGAGAAGACAGCTCCCGGTGCCAGGGTGGAAGCTGCCCCTGGCTTCACCTTTGCCCGGGCCAAGCATCTGGAGCGAGGTGTGGTGTGCTGAGACATGCCCATGGCTAGCGGGCTGGCTGCGGGCAGACACCAAAGGAGGCCTGTCACATGATTACTATTCAGGTCAAAACACCTCCCTGTGTTTCAACAATTACAATCCATGATTAGTTACCATCGCAGTGGGACAAGCCCGCTGTGGTTTCAAAATCACAGTGACTGCTTTATTTAGCTAAAACAACTGCAGCCAAGGACCACTGGGTTCTGTATCAAAGCAAACGTCTCGGCCGTGGCTTCTCAACCTTCTCTTAGCCCGTCCCCTCCCAGTTCCGCAGGCACACACCCACCCCACCCAGTGACCTGTGCCACACCTCTGTCTTCAGCGAGGCTCCTCATACCCGCCCGTCAGCTCCTACTTCAGTTGCCTGCCCCTCTTTCTTTGTATTTCTCCAAACCCTGTTGTTGTCATTAGCTGCCGTTGAGTCAACCCCAAGGCCCGGCAACCCCATCTCAATGGAATGACACACTGCCCGGTCCTGCACCATCTTCACGATCAGCTGAGGATCAGTTATGATCCATAGGAGTTTTTTTGGCTGATTTTCGGAAGTAGATCATCAAGCCTTTCTTCCGAGTCCATCTTAGTCTAGAAAACCAAAAACAAAACCCTATTTTCATCAGGTCGATTTCAGCTCATAGTGACCCTGAAGAAGAGCAGAACTGCCCCATAGGGTTTCCTAGGAGCAGCTGGTAGATTCTAACTCCCCACCTTTTGGTTAGCAGTTTAAATCTTCAACCACTTAGCCACAGGGCTCCTCTTAGTCTGGAAGCTTCGCTGAAACCTGTTGGGCATCACAGCAGCATACAGGCCTCCACGGATGGACAGGTGGTGGTTGAGCACGAGGCGCATTGGATGGGACTCTAACCGGTGTCTTCCACGTGGAAGGCAAGAATTCTACCTCTGAACCACCACTGCCCTCATCCATTCTCCAGAGCCAAGCCCAGGGCCTCCTCCTCCTCCAGGAAGGCCTCTCTGACTATTCCAGCCTCCAGTGGCTTCCCCCGCCTCTCTGTCCCCATTGCATCTCTACATGACTGGTGGTCTCTTTAGCCCCTCGGTGTAGGGGCTGGGAAGACAGCGGAAAGGAATATAGATTGTGGAGCAGGAGAGAAAGGAAGCTGGGCCACAACACTGGCCTTTGGACTGTGTTCCTGTGTGCTAGGGAAGAGGCAGTGAGGATGGGCTGGGCAGAGGGAGAGGCTGATGAAGCCAGGTCAGAGGGCTCTGCCAGCCGAGGGAGGGGCTCGGCCAGGGCTGAAGCTCTAACGCCTGAGGACTCGAGGAGAGGTGGGGGATGTGCCCTAGAGCAAAACCAGGTTCTCCCTTGGTGCTGCTGATCTAAGACAGTGCTCTCCTATCAAAGGCCCTGATTGACTGTTGGACTGGGAGGAGCGAGGACTAGGGGTCCCCATGGTGCTGAGAAGCATTCAGTAGCTCCCTCACCAAATGTTAGAGGAAACGTTGACTTTTCTTAAAAAAGCACAACTCAGTCTATTTGCCGCGGATAGGCTTTTCCAACAGGAATCCAGCGATGAGCTTGGAACCCTTGTGGCTCTGAGTGAGAGACGGTGTGCCAACAGTTAACCTGCTCAGGGAGAGCGGGGCAGGTGGCTCATCAGGGAGGGGCCGAGACAAGTGGATGTTTCCGAGGAATGCTCCCTCCTCTCCCCCTGCTTAAGCGGCAACCTCTTCCCACACTGCTTTGTCTTGGACTCCTGCTAAGACCATCCTGTTACTCCCAGGCCAGATGCTGAGACACCCTGAGAATTATGGGATGGCTTCAGAAATTAGGCAGTCCAACTTCTGTCTCCTTATGAAAGCTTCACAGCCTCCCTGGTGAGTGGCAGTCCAGGGGCAAGGTTATTAGCCCATTTGATAGATGAGGAAACTGAGACTCCAAAAGGGTAGGCAGCTCATGGGAGGCTCCACAGTAGGGGTGTGACAGCTCAGGAAGAGAACTGTGCTCTCTCCATCCCCAGGCCAGTGTTCCCCACCTCAGAGCTTCGTCCTCCCACCCATTCCCACGGGCCAGCTCGCAGCTGGCTGTCCTCTAACTTCCCTCCCAATATGGCATCTAATAATGGCTTAAGGTATTAATGTCCAACATTCTGAACCAAAGGAAACAAAAAAAAAAACCAAACCCTTTGCCGCCGTGTCCATTCCAACTCATAGCGACTCTATAGGCAGAGTAGAACTGAAGGAAGGAGTCTTGGAAGCTGAAGAGGTGGGTCAGGCAGCCTCAGTTTACATCCTGGGGTCTTAGCCTTCCTTGTTTTGCAAACGTCAGTGTTGAACTAGCATCCCTTCAGCGTCAATATTCTACGGTTCCTTAAAAAAAATTTAATGGGGGGGCATGACTTATTCTATACATTGTCCATTTATTTGTTTAGGGAGTACCAGAATGAGAAAATCAAAAGAGGGGTGTCTTAAAGATGTTCATCACCCTCTACCCCAACCCTACTGCCCGAAAATAGAAGCTCAGCCACCTCTGATCATGCTTACACACATCCATTCATTCCAAAATTGTTTCCTGAGCCCTGCTATGTGCCAGACATAGTGCAAAATGCCGCGGCACAGCAGTGAATAAGACAGACACAGCCTCTGACTTGAGAGTGTTCATGGTCTACTCAAAAGAGCAATTAAGCAATTACATGATGAATTAATTACCTGCTGTTATCATTGGTGTTTCAAAGAATGAGTAAGTACAAGGTGCTAACAGAGAGTGCTGGCGGGCGGGGTAATCTGTGGGAGGGTCATGGGCAGCTTCCCAGAAAAAGTGATACTGTTGCTAAGACTTAAAGAAGGTCTTTGTTCAGGAAATGGGAACGTGCAAACAGCTTGCTCAAAGGTCCTGAGGCAGGAAGGGGCACAGAACATTGCAGAAATCTGCTGAGAGTCAGTGTGATTGGAGCTCAGAGTCATGCAGGGAAGGGGGGACTATGATAAGGCTGCCATGGCCTTCCAGACCAGCAAAGAATCCAGTCTCGATGGGGGATGGGGTGGGGGGAGCCCCTGAAGGGTTTAAGCAGGGGAGAAGCTATCTGGTTTTTATCCTGGTCATGCAATTCTTTCCCCCTAGCCTAGACTAGCTTTCTTCTAAAGGACAGTACACATTGGGCCTTGCTCTTCCAATCCAGATTTCAAATCAAATTAACATCCTACATCCGCACAGCTCCATGTAAAGATGACGGTGTTTTCCCTTTTCCTACCCGTTATCTCTTCATACTCACAGCAACCTTATCAGGTAGATGTTTATGTTTTTAGCCCACTTTGCAGATGAAGGCATTGAAACCCTGTGAAATTAACTCACCCAGAAGTCACCTGCACGGTGTTCTGTTCAAGATACCATGTGGCCCGATAAAGAGGCAAAGGGGAATAATTTACATTCACTGGGTGACAAACGAGGTTCCTGGGTGGCGCAAATGATTTACACTTGACTACTAATTGAAAGGGCAGTTCGAACCAACTCAGCAGCACCGCAGAAGAAAGGCCTGGGGATCTGCTTCTGTAAAGATTGGTGTTGTTTGCTGCTGTCGAGTACCAAGAAAACCCTATGGAGAAGATCTACTCCGTAACACAGGGGGTCGCCGTGAGCTGGGATCTCCCCGACAGCAACAGGCTTTGGTTTTTTTTTGTTTGTTTGTTTCTTGGTTATAAGTATACGAACAGGTGCAAATGTAAGCGAAGCCTATTAAGAAGGAAAACTATCAGTAAAGAAAAATCACACATTCCAAAGCATACGAAAATATTTAAGATTAATGTGCTTTTTTGAATTGCCTGCTGAGATGATAAGATAGAGATAGATATAATAGAGATAGAGAGAGAGAGAGATAAAAATAGAGATAGAGATATACAAACAAATATAGAGATAGGAATCGATACAGACATACAGATATGTTGTTGTTGTTATGTGCCATTGAGTCAATTCCAGCTCATAGCTACCCTATAGGATAGAGTAGAACTGCCCCATAGGGTTTCCAAGGAGTGGCTGGTAGGTTGGAACTGCCGACCTTTTGGTTAGCAGCCGAGCTCTTAACCAGTGTGCCACCAGGGCTCCATACAGATATATACATAGGGGAAATCAAGAATTGAAATACCTGATTGTTTTTCCCGTAACTCAAGATCTTAAACTGCTGGTTTCGGGTGATCAGCAAATTTTATGGTCCTGCATGCTGGCAATGAGATGGTTCCAAACCAAACTTCAGATTCTAAAATTTTAAAACTAAATAAATAAAAGATTGGATCTCTTCACTCAGACATACTATTTTAGCATTTATTACAGCTTTTATTAAAATGATAGGTAGTAATAATGCAGGTATGAATCAGAGGCCACAAATCCAAGTGTGCAAGCAAAATCATTGTCTTTCATCCCTTTAAATTGCCCCAATACGAGGTGCTGGGCCCCAGCAGAGGAAGGGGCTGGGCCTCCACCCCAACAGGAATCTACTGTCATTACCATTTCCAAGAGGCAGATACAGGGCCCATGCAAGTTTGCTAAAATACAGAACACAGAAACTGCATTCAAAAAAAAACCATTAACCCGTTGCCCTCCAGTCAATTCCAACTCATAGCGAACGTGTAGGACAGAGGAGAATAGCCCTACAGGGTTTCCAAGGAGTGCCTGGTGGATTCCAACTGCTAACCTTTTGGTTAGCAGCCTGAGCTCTTAACCACTGTGCCACCAGGGCTCCATCTGAAAGAAAGGCCACCTAGAAAGCAGAGACTGGGTGGATTTGTTGGCAGAGGTAGGGGCAAAACTGTCCATTCGTTGTCAAATCTGCAACGTTGGAGTCATGTTCAACATATGAAAATCTGACACTCACGCAAAATTTGCTGCCAGAACTGCTGCGCAAAGCTGCAGGGAAACTGAAATTTAAAAACGAATCCTCAGTCCTACGGCAAATTAGTCATTCAGTGAATTGATCACTTGGAAAATTGGCTTTTAGCAAATTGATTTTGGGTGTCTAGCCCTGCTCCCGGAAGGATATCCACCAGCCAGTAGTGTGGGAGGAGCTTGGTGGGCAGGGGCGGAGGGCTCCTGGGTGCAGCCTCTCCCTCCCACCCAGGAGAGTGACCTCCAGGCACCAGCGGGCCCAGCGGAGACGCTGATGTTAGGGGATGCCCGGAAGCCTGGCTGCCTTCCAGGTGGCCTTGGGTCTGGGGTCCCGGGGGAGCCCTCTCTCCCCGCAGTCAGCTGTGCATGAAGGCCTGCTGGCGTGACTGCAGCCACTCTGGAGAAGCAGAGCGAGCAGATGCTGCCTTGTGATGGTGCCACACGGGGCCATGCATGCATTACATTGTTTGTGGAGGGGGAGAATACTCGCCCACAATCACACAAGTTGAGAGTAGCAGGACTAAGATCTGCCTGCCTCCAGAGGTCTGTGTCCTTCCTCCACCGCATGCCACGTTGAGCAAACAGCCCTAACTGCCGGTGGTTGGTTTTCTTTGTTACCATTTCACAAGCGTTAGCGAGCATTTGATGACAGGTAGAGCATGGCCAACACACGTTGAGATGAGATGCTGGGTGATGAGTGGAACCTCCCGGAGCAAATCTCATTCCCTCCCAGGAACCTTGAGCACTCGTAGTTCACATTCAGCCTGGGCCAGTTTGAAAATGGCAGCAGATAATGGGCCTTGAAGTCAGTTAAAAACAGTTCATGCCAAGTTGACTCTGACTCATGGCGACCTCATGCGTGTCACAGTAGAACTGTGCTCCATAGGATTTTCAGTGACTGATTTTTCAGAAGTATGTCACCAGGCTGTTTTTTCAAGGCACCTGTGGGTGGACTCGAACTGCCAACCTTTCAATTAGCAGTCACGCGTGTTAACTATTTGCACCACCCAGGGATTCCTGAAGTCAGTCGTTGTAGTTGTGTGCCATCGAGTCGGTTCTGACTCATAGCAGCTCTATAGGACAGAGCAGAACTGCCCCATAAGGTTTCCTAGGCTGTAATCTTTACGGGAGCAGATCGCTAGGTCTTTTCTCCTGCGTAGCAGCTGGTGGGTTCAAACGGCCAACCTTGCAGCTAGCAGCCAAGCCCTCAACTGTTGCACCACCAGGACTACCTCCTAAAGTCAATTGCGGGTGGTTAAACCTCAAAGTTTAATCAGTAAAACCCAACGATCCTCTGCACCTCCTTTTTCTCCTGCCAGGTCGCCCAAATCCGAATACCCTATGGATGCCTGCTGATGGATAGGATGCACCTGTGTGGGCCCTGCCCTAACCCGTGCCCACTTTGACCCTTCCACATTACTTGTGGACAAACAGCTAGTGGGACTGACATCAAAGCCATCACATTTAAGGGGCGCCATCCAATTTTTCATCTAAATTTTCTTTTCAGTCGTATGGTGAGTCTAGACCACACTGTCCAAGGTTTCCTCCTACTCGGGTATTTTGTGATTCTGAGACCCAGAATCCTTTGGGTTACAATCTCTATGAGATGTGGTAGAATAGAGTTATGACAAGAAATCAACCAATCCTTACAGCAAACCAAATATTCAGGGGTCATTGAGCCAAGGAGGAATGAGATGGGGACACACTTCAATGGCTGTCCCACTGAGTAGACATGTCACAGAAGCCCCCAGAGGGCTCTATGAGAAGAGGAGAACCCAGCAAGGTGACCACCATCTGGGTAACCACATTGGCCATACAGACTCTCCCCGGAGAACGCTGGAGAGCTGTGAGCCAATGACCCTGGAGACCGTCTCGCGCCTACAGCCAGCGTCACTGCCCTCCTCTGAGCCAGGCTTGTGTTAGCCCGGAGGACACAGGGAGGAATCCAGCATCTTTCTTGCTTCCAGGAGCAGGCATATAGACAATGCTGGGATAGACGATGCTGGTGGGATCGGGCGAGTAGTTCATCAGGCTGGAAATCCCCAGAAACTGGGAGTGAGATGATGCAGCAGGTCAAAACCACTGGCTCCCACCCTCTTCACCCAGCCCGACTCAGAAAGAATGGGTCCAACAGGGCCTCCGGTTGTCAGGGCCTGAGGCTGAAGAAATCTGGGACTTCTGGAATCTTTGCCCTTCCCTGTGCTCACCGTGTTGTTGCCCAGTGTGTTTCCCATCTCTGATTAGCAAGAAGCCCCCATTATGAAAGGACTCGTGCGCTGGTCTTCAGAAGCACCCAGGAGGACGGTGCTGTGCTGGGAAGCTGGTTTCCACCCCCAGCCAGGCTCCGGGACAGAGCAACCTAACCTCATGATTGGTGGAGGAATGAAAGAGGAAACTGCCCCAGGCTAAGTCCCCAGGACCCTCAGGGAGGGAGGAAGAGCAATGCTCGGAGCTGGCTTGGAAGTGGGGCTTAAGGAGACACCTGGGCTTCTTTCCCCCTCCCCTTTAAACAGGTGCTGTCTTATTTTAGTCACAGTTCAGAAGCAGTGGCTACAACTGACTCTTCACATCCCCAGGAGCCTGAGACCCAAAAACTGCGGCATGCATGAATCACGTAGCCTTTATTGTACCCAGCCTGTATATCAGATACGATACATTTGAATCAGACATGATGATGTTGATGACGAATTGACGCCAACGGAAGAGGAGGAGGTGGAAGAATCTGTACAATCTTTCCAAGTTCCCTCACAGCTCTCACTGTATCCTCACCAGGCATGCGGAGCAGGTATTAAGAGTCCCATATTACAGATAGGGAAGTTGAGTGTCATTAAGGTCAATCACCTTGTCCAAATTCACCCACCTAACTTGAACTCGGGTCTTCCACATTCAAGAGCCAGCTGTGAGTTCATTGAGCTGTCTCCGACGGTGGTCTGCTGTAGCTGCTGCTGGATTCTCCCTCACACATCCCACACATCCCAGGACGTGATGTTTGCCCAATGAATGGCCAATGAACCCTTGCTGCTGGTTAACAGATAAGGCAGTCTCTGGGGTCAAGATGACAAAGCAGAAAAACAACCCTTGACCCTGTTCAGTACAAACCCTACCCTAACTGAGAGAGGGGGAAATCCCTGGCATTGCCAAGTCCCAGGCGGCACAGCCTACCGACTCTGGGAGTTCATTCCAGGGCAATGTCAGGGCTGGCAGCCGCCCTCCCAGCCAGGGGCACTGATGCCCACTGCCCCATCAGCGCCAGTCTTCTTTCTCCCCTGCACACAGTGAGGCAGGAGGAGATGTGGTCAGAGACCAACTCTACAGCAAGGTCTCCCTATTCTTGGCCCTAAACACTTAGTATTGTGTAATCATTGCACCCAGAGGACACTTCGTCATTTTCTGTTGAATGAATACATGCATGGGTGGATGAATGAATGAGTGAATGAATGAATGAAGAAAACGCTGGCATATGTATAGCACTTTCTACTTTCACATCACCTTTGCATCCATTATCCCATCTTATTCTTGGAATACCCTTGTAAATGCAGTCTTGAATGCTTGCTTTACAGATGGAGAGACTGAGGCCCAGAGAGATGATTGTTTCACACGAGATAATGGCAGAGCTTGGACCAGAGTCTGAGCCCAGGACTCCTACTTCAGTGCTCCTTCCATGTGATGACTGCTGACTTGGGCTAGGCTTCCAGCCATCCAATCCCCCAAAGAGAAGCTTTGCCTCCAAAGCCCAGGAAGTCAGAGTTTCCCTGAAGGTCCAGCTGACCACCTCAGGGTGACAGCAAGGCAAGGACTATGGGAAAGCCCCCAGACAGAAGGGGTCCTCACCTCTCAGGCAAGGACACTGATGCCCTTTTCAAACAGGCCTCAACATTTTTCCCAGGGTAGCTCATAATGTTCAGATCTGGATAAGAACTGGAAACTCCCTGTCCGTTATGTCTCTGAGTTTGACTCACTTTGGGGGTGGGGAGGTGGGAGAGGTGAGACACTCAAGTCTCAAGGCTCACCAGTCTGAAAAAACAAAAGAGTCTCTTCTTGGACTCCACAGTCATTTGTTCACCCTCTCCCCTGGATGCCCCTGTGAGAACCCACACCACCACCGTGAATTGTAAGACCTTGGTCACCCCACTAGGCTCAGAGCCCCTTAAGGCCCATGTTCTTCTCCTGGTTGCACCCATGGCAGGCCTCAATGAATGAATGAATGAATAACGTGGTTAGGCAGACTCGATGGAATAAAAAGATATCCACCAGGGACGGAATCTGACAGTACCAACAAGTCAAGAGGACAAAAAAAACACCAAAAAGTCATCTGCCAGGCCTCAAGGAACTTACACAGTGACCCTATAAGACAGAGTAGAAATGCCCCATAGTGCTTCCAAGGAGCAGCCGGTGGATTTGAACTGCCAACTTTTTGGTTAGCAGCCGAACATTTAACCACTGCGCCACCAGGTCTCCAGCAACTAAGCTCGAGACAGAGAAGCCTCTCAGAACATCTAACAAACAGAACAGCTTTCGGTTAGCTCTGCGTTGCCCTGCTTGCCTCTGGAGCAGAGAGGAGCAGCGGCACTCGGGGGCTGGGGAAGGGTTAGGAGTGGCCTCCCTCCCTGCTATAGTCCCATCCTTCCAGGGTTGGAGGAAAGACAGCTGAAGGAAACTCTTCGCTTATTCAGCAAAACCCCAGCTAAAAGACGCCTCTGCAGATCCTGGGCTCCTGCTGGGAAGAGCTCCTGCCTCCTTTTCACCAAGGAGCCTGACTAGTGGCCTGGTGAGGGTTGTGGGAAGGGGCAGCAGAGGCATTCTAAGCGGAAGGAAGCTCCCCCCATCCACTGAGCAACAGGAAGCCAGGCGGACATGCCCCCACAACACCCCCGAAAGGTGACTGCCTGGAGTGCCCGTCACCTGACTTTCTGGAAGACTGGGCTTGACCGGGCCTCCAGAGTCCAGGCCAGACCTCACGCCCCAGTGGGAGGTGGCCAGAGCCAGGAGACAAGGAACAACACCCAGAGAGAGGGCAGGAGGGAGAGCCGGGAGGCCCAGTGCCACTGGCAACCTCTTCTGTTTGACTTTGGGCCAACTAGGGTAGGCTTAATGGACTTGACCTGACCTTGGTCTTTACATGATCTGGAGAAATGTAAATACTGAAACTGAAGACAAGCAAGCGAGTGCAGGCAATTAGCCCCACCCGGCAAAACGTCAGCATCCAGCTAGTGGCTCTCAGTAGCCCAAGTGTCCCCCATCTTGCCCCCTGTGCCCTGTTGGCGTCCCCCTCCTCCTCCTTTCACCCCTTTCCCAGGGCCAGGCTGTCTCCCCATTCCTGACGAGCGAAGCCTGCCCCCAAAAGCTCAGGTTACTAAAGCTGGAAGGGACTCAAAGCTCACTCAAAACTCCTTTTTACAGAGAAGGAAACTGAGACCCGGGGAAGGAAAGGGACTTAGCGGTGCTCACCCGGCTGCCAGGCTCTTTGTAGGGATGAAGCTCTCAAATCCTTCATTCACACTAGAGTCAATCTTTAAAAACATCTTGGTGAGCCCTGCCCTCGGCAACTCCCGCCTTATCCCACCCCCAAAAAGACAACCAGAAGCTGCATTTTAATAGAGATGAAAGCAGTGTGCTCAAGGGGCAAAAGTACAATGGTGGGATCTGCAGAGTCAGAGGAGAAGCCTGGGGACGGGCCTAACCTCACACTGCTCAGGCAGGCGGGGCCTGCTGTAGGTAAGCTGTGCCCGCTGATGCTCTGCTCTGGCTCCCGGCTTCCCTTCCAGCCTCACTCTGGGGCTGACTCAGGACAGCTGAAGGCAGCGCCAGGCTTGCTTCTATAAGACTATAAGGCGGTCCTTGGCTCCCGGTCCCCAGGTGTTCTTTGGAGCCTACCGAGGGATAGGACTGAATCTTACAAACACTCACCCACAGTCACGATGAACCAAAAGAGGAGCGGTCCTTGAGATCTGTCCCGTCAGGCCCCGAGTGTCACCCTCCTACTGAGCCAGCACCACCACCTGCAGTGTGGCACCAGAGACCAGGGATGGGGAAACCAAGACAGGCCTCTGCTGCCCTCTGCTGTCGGGCGCTCCTGGTCTCCGGGCTGAGGGATGTCAGTGAGGCTGGGGGGAGCCCCGGGAATGTCGCCAGTCCTGGGGATGCCCAGCTGGAGCAGCCCCTCCATCTACTTTCCAAAAACCGGGCACTCAAGCCCCGAGAATGACGTGTATCTGTCAGAACCAGGGCTTTGAACCCGTTCCTTTCGGTTAGAACCCCTGCCGAGAATTTGCATTTCCAACAAGTTCCCACGAAGTTATACATAAGAATCGCCTGGGGATCTTGTTAACATTTAGATTCTGATTCAGTATATCTAGGGTGGAAATGCAAATTCTCAGCAGAGGTTCCAACCAGAAGGAAATGGTTCGAAGCGCTGGTCAGAACAGGCCAGGGTGGGCCATGGTAGCAAAAAACCACTTTGACAAATGTCTTAGTTCCCTAAACTCCAGTTGCCACCATGTGCATAAGAGTAGAACTCTGCTCCATCAGATTTCCAATGGCTGATTTTTTGGAACTAGATCACCAGGCCTTTCTTCCGAGGCACCTCTGGGAGGACTGGAACCACTAACCTTAGGTTAGCAGCTAAGCACAGTAACTATTTACACCACCCAGGGACTGCCATAACAAATCACCGCAAACTTGGTGGCTTAAAACAACAAAATGCATCCTGTCACAGTTCTGGGGGCTAGAAGTCCAATCAAGGTGTCAAGAGGGTCAGTTCCTTCTGGAGACACTGAGGGAGAAACCATTCCACGCCTCTCTCCTAGCTTCTGATGGCTCCTGGCAATTCTTGGCATTCCTCGGATTGCAACCGCGTTAGTCCAATTTCTACCTGCATCTTCACATGGCCATCTTTGCTCCGTGTGTCTGTGTCCCAATGTCCCTCTTCTTATAAGGACACCAGTCACTGAGTTAAGGGCCCACCCTAACCCAGTATGACCTGATCTTAAATTGATTACATCAGCAAAAAACCCTATTTCCAAATAAGATCACATTCACAGGTACCAGGGTTTAGGACTTGAACATATCTTTTTAGGGGGCACAATTCAACCCACAGCAACTAAGGTCTATTTTGTGGACATGGTTGCCTGGGGCACTGCTCCACGGTTCCTCTCTCCGGGATCCAGGCTGAGGGAGCAACCACCATCTTGAATAATGCTGGCATCATGTGATGCACAGGGCAGGAGAGATTAAGGGCTTCAAACAGACCATTAAATCTTCCGCTCCCCACTCATTGGCCAGATGGAGACTACAGCCCCATTGAAACATGTGACAGAGTAATACTGCCCCATAGGGTTTTCTTGGCTGTAATCTTTACAGAGGCAGATTGCCAGGTCTTTTCTTCTGCAGAGCCACTGTGTGGGTTCGAACCACCAACCTTTTGATTAACAACCAAGTGCTTAACCACTGCACCATCAGGGCTCCTTTCCCCAAGGGAGACAGTTCCCTAAATCCACAGTCACAGCACTGAGCTCAAGGTGCAGGCTCTCAGGGTGGTTGTTGGGATTTCTACATCAGGAGTGATGTGCAGTAACCTCTGTATCACATACAGATATGGCTCCCCTTGACCCAGGGACTTATGACCTAAGAATTTACGTTACTACCTCCTGCCAACTTTCAATATTCAGTAGTGCAACAAGAACAAGATAATGGCAATAAACCTCTCAATTGCAAAGAGGAAAAATAGGAGACACACCTCAGCAGACACTGCTCCATAGCAATTCTGAAATCCCACTGAGCAGACATTTTGGAGTCCCCACTCTAGGACCACTACCTGCCTATCAGTTTGTCGTACTGTGGTGGCTTACATGTTGCTGTGATGCTGGAAAATATGCCACCAGTATTTCTCATACCAGTAGGGTCATCCATGGTGGACAGGTTTCAAAAGACCATCAGACTAAGACAGACTAGGAAGAAAGGCCTGGAGCTCTACTTCCAAAATCAGCCAGTGAAAACTCTATGCATCACAGTGGAACACTGTCTGACTTGCTTGCTTTGGACACGTTATTGGGAGGGTTCAATCACTAGAGGAGGACATCATGTTTGATAAAGTATAGGACCAGTGAAGGCAAGGGAGACTCTCGGTGAGATGGCTTGGCACAATGGCCACAATGATGGATCAGACATGCTGGCAATTGTGAGGATGATGCAGGACCAGGCAACATTTTGTTCGGTGGTATATAAGGTCACCATGAGTCAGAGCTGACTCAATGGCAGCTAACAACTATTCTGGGCGTGGGCATCTTCCTGGATCAGGCAGCTCTGGAACTCTGCTTTGTTTCTCTCTCTTTTTGTGGCTCTCTTTGTGTCTCTGTCCCTCATTCTCTGTCTGTTCAGCTTCCCGAGTCTGTCCTTACTCAGAACCTGGGGATGTTTATAGCCATGTAATGGCAACCTCACCCTTGAGTCTACTGGACCTTTGAGTTGCAATGTCCCTCAGAATCTCTGTTCAAATTCCAGAGAAAGAGACAGCACACATGAACAGCCCAGTTAATGATTTAGTACTAGGCACACAAGTCACAGATACTGTCCAGCTCATGAATGGCTCCTATCAGGACAGGTGACAATGGAGGGACCACATAATGCCTGCACGCCATGAGCTGTGTTGAAGGTATGAGTGGCGTGATGAAATGAGTTGCTTTATGTGGTCTTTTGCCTTGGCTTTTTTGGAAAAACACCTTGAGAAATTTTTCCCCTAAGCCCTGAGAAGTTACCTTTACCCAAGTTTTCTACCCTAGAAGCTTTCTTACTATTGTCCAGGTTGACTGACAGTTCCTGGGTAACTGTAAACAAGGATGGTTTGATACTTTTTGTCTGCTCCTGAGCTGCAGCCTGCCCTGTGATTGGTATGCACTTTGCAGGGATTGGTCAATGTGCTATGCAAATGAAGAGATTATAAACCATGCAAATGAAGTGTCTGTAGCCTACTATGCAAAGGAAGTGTCTGTGGCCTACCAAGAGGGGATTGGTCAGTTTGTGTCCCCCAGCTGGAAAGGGCTATGCCTTGAAATTGACAAGGAGTTGTGTATAGATGCAGCCAGCTCCACAGAGGTTTCTCAGAAAGAAGCAGGAATAAAAGCAGAAGGAAGAAAGAAGAGAGAAGAAGCAGAGAGAGAGGAGGCAAGGAACCTCCTAAAAGAGCTGTAACACAAGTCAAGGGCTGTAACACTGAGGACAATGACAGGCCTGAAAGGGACCCTGCAGCAGAGTCAGTGGTGACAGATGACGGGGCCAAGAGGAGCCTATTCTGAGGGGGCCAAGAGAAGCCTGTCCTCAGGAGGCTGAGAGGAGGCCTGCATGGCCAAGAGGAGCTGAGAGAGCTGTCCTACACCGAAGAAGGGAGACTTTGCCTACATGCTTCCTGATCCTGATCCTGATCCCGAGTTGAACCCTGTTGATCCTAATCCCTAGTTGTAGCCTGTTGATCTTGATCCCAAGTTGTACCCTGTTGCTTCCTTAATAAACCACTTAACTGAAGTACGGTCTGTGAGTTCTGTGTGTCCACTGCCGTGGATTATCAAACGCAGCCGAGAAGTAGAGAGCTGTGGGACAGACAGCTGGTGTCAGAACTGGTAAAAAGATTGGAAAGTGGAGGTATGTCTGATCTCCACCTCATGGGAATCAGCTTTGGGCTGATCTTGACTCTCATTATCCCCCCTTAAGTTAGGCAGGTTCCGACGCTACTACTCCCACATTTTCACAAGTGGGAAAGGCAAAGAATGATTGTTTTCTCTGAAACAAAGAGCTTGGAGTGGCCGTTGAATGTACTCTGAAGGAGATAAACGATTTTGGGTGAGAAAGTAAGACTGTCACTTGCTTTCTTTATATCTCTAAGTCTCAGTTTCCTCTTCTGTAAAATGGAGACAATAATCTCTATCCCCCCCCCCTTCTCTCAACCCTTTTGGCCCCTCATGCCCTGGTGGTACAAGAGTTAAGTGCTCAGCTGCTAACCAAAAGGCTGAAGTTCAAACCCACCCAACAGCTCTGTGGAAGAAAGACTGGGGATCTGCTCCCATAAAGATTACAGCCAAGAAAACTCTTTGGGACAGTTCTACTCTGTCACACGGGGTTGCTCTGGGTCAAAATCTACTCGACTGCACCTAGAAGCAACACCACCACCCATACGTAACCAATCCTGGGTCCCAGTTGCCTGAGTTGGCTCACAGTCCAGGCTTATCTGTTGCCTCTACCAGAAATTTTTGCATTTGCATAGAGAAGTCTTGGAGACTGAATAACTAAAGGAATTAATCTGTAATGGTGAAATGTAAGGCAGTGAGAGAGACCAAAGAGAGAAATATTTGATAGAAGGGAGGGTAGACAGGGCCCCCAAGATCCACCTACGTATGAATTCAACTACCTATTGCTGACTCTTCATTTCCTCCTTTGTGGGAGGGAAAAATGAGTCAAGGCCTGCCTAGAACGACAACTCTTGTTAGCAGAATGCTTCGGGCCTTTTTAGAGGTAAACTCGCCTTTGAGGGATGTGTGTAAATGTGGTGCCCATGTAGGCATGCACACCCTGCCTCCCTGCCCCGTGTTTCCTAAACTCTACCCAAAAGTGACCGGGCATTGTTCCAGTGATGGCAACCTTGGGGAATGAAGTGTTCTTTTTTTTTTTCCTTGAAGAACTCTGCCTTTCTCCCCCCCGCCCCCCATCCACCTCTTTAACTGCTGGTCTGGGACAGTCCGAATAGCAGCATTTTATGTTTATCTGATCGTGTCTCCAAAGCAGAAACCACATCTCAGGAGTGATTGGCATCACTGTGTGTCTTTGTACGCAGAGCCCCCAACTCAGGTTGTGTTGAACGGGTCTGGTGCTTCCCCCAAACGACAGGGCTGACTCCTCAGCCCAGCGTCCAAGCTGCTGCCCAGGCGGCCTGGCTTGGCCTCCTCTCCCAACCTCGCTGCCCACTGCCCCCCAGTACTCCCTCCTGGGTTCCTCTTGGGTCTCATCATAGTCCTGTCCCTGGGCAGTAATAGGACAACCCCCTAGCTCCCCACCCACCCTCTCGACCCCACCCAAATCCTGCTTCCTTGCTCTCTGAGACTTGGGGCAAGTGTCCTCACTGTAATGTGATGAGATTGGAGAAAGCCAAATTCCCCAATTCTACTTCTCTCCTTCCTCCCATCTCCTTTAGGACTTATTGAAAAATAATGATCAAGATAGCTAATGTTTATACATTGCTTTACAGTCTACAAAACACAGCCATGTTTAGTATTTCATTTGATACACCGATAACACCATGGGGAGAGTTATTCTTACTATTCCCAATTTACAGAGGCAGAAACTGAGGCTCAGAGGAGTTACACAGCTAGTAAACAAAGGAATTTGGAATTAAAATCCAGGTATCCAGACTGTGTGCCCTTTCTACTTTAACAGACGATGTCTCTCCCCCACTCCCTGGTGGAAATCCTTATGCCCCACGGACAGCACCTTTCATTCCAGAATCAACAAGACTGGAAGAGTGGACAGAGGGTCACAGAGCATCCCAACAAAATGGGTCGCCTTGTATCTGAGTCAACTGTTGGAACAGAAAGAATCATGATTATTTAAAAGCTTGCCCACATGCTCACATTTCACCGACTTGGGTGTCTTGGGAGCAGCTCAGCTGGTTCTAATTTGCAAGGCCAGGTTAAGTGGTACCTCTGGCCCCTCAGGTGACAGACAGGGCCTCCTTGGGGCCAGTCCCTGCAGGTTGCCCTGCCAGCACTCCTTTCCCGGCTTGCCACCTGTGCAGTCCAGGATCAGCAATTAACTGCACCCTTCTCTCTGCCTCAGTTTCTCTTTTTGTAAAATGGGAATGATCTCTACTTTCCTGTGACCACTGTCCAGTAGGAGTGGAAATGAGGACAAGAGAACTTGAGCCGGTGTTTCTTACAGGTCCCTTTATAGAGGCAACATCTGAATAAAAGATTACATGCAGAAGAGGAGCCTCAATGCTACCTGATAAAAGGACTCCATAGCAGAAATTGATTTCCTGGCACATTCTGGGGAATTGAATTTTCTAGATAATTAGAAGCCTCTTTGATTTCAACTCTTGTGGCCACAAATCCTTCGATGAGTCCCGAGAGAAGACATCGCTGGGACCATGCCTGGAGACAGCTTTGCTGGTGTGGGTCCCGCCAGCCTGCAGGACCACACAGCCCCGTGTCTGGACAAGGGTAGCTGTAGGAGACAGTGTTGAGTGGACCTAGAGCCCAGATGGGCTTGGAGTGGGAATTTCAGATAAATCCCTGAGAGTCCTTTATTTTCCTTGGTTCTACCACAATGGAATCAAGTAGGATAAAAATCCAGTTATCTGGGGGTGTAATCCATTTTTACATGGTCATGGGAGGTGCACTGAAATAAAATGGGTATGAAGAACTGCTGTGATTTATCTTCCTGGTCACCAAGACTTGCTACCTTTGCCACTTTGACAGAAAGCTCTCAGAGACTTGGTTTCCCCATCTGTAAAATGAAAGGGTTGCATTTCATTATGGTTAAGGTCCCTTCTAGAGTGAATACTGGCTTGGAATAATAATAAAACAAACATCAGATCCTCCAAGACTCAGTGGGAAGGAGACGCTCATGTGTTGTGGGGGTAGATGAAGCAGCCTGGCTGAACCTTCTCTGCCTGTTTCAATTTCTTCACCTTCCTTTGGGGTCCCCAACTTGTAGTACCCTGTTGCTTCTATTTATAAGGTCATTGGCTACCGAAGTAGAACCTAGGCCCCTCCCGCCATGACTGTCTGACACGCACTGATCACCGCCCAGGAGATGTGAGAAGGAACCACATCTCCACCTCTTAGTCACCTTTGCATGCTCACCTGGCATTTAGGGGTGCTACTGCCTGGCACACAGAGGTGGTCCATCCTGAGTGAGTCAACGAGGGGGAGTCCTAAGTGTGCCATGTTGTGTCTTGATTTCTCTCTTCTTTTTCTTATCCCAGGTTGTAAAGATGGCACGGTGGCGGCGTCAGACCTCCTCGTCTAACTTCACAAGGAGGAGGCGAGAGAATCAAGATCAACATTAGGCCAAGGCAGATTGCTATGAGGTGGAGGTCAGACACACTTCCACCCTCCAACCTTTTTACAAACTCTGACAACAGCCATCCCTCCCAGGCACTCTGCTTCTCTGCTGGATTCAGTAACTCATTACAGTGGGCACAAAGAGGTCACAGACTACACTAACGGTCATGGGTTTATTAGGGAAGTAACAGGTTACAATTCAGGATCAGGAACGACTCAGGATACAGTTCTTTCATCAGGACAGCTTTTTGGCCGTGCCCACAGTCAGGGCTCTCTCTCGGCTCTAGGCCCTTCACCCCCTCGGCCCCTCAGCCCCTTGGCCTGGCCTCTGCCCTGCTCAGGAAAATGCTACAAAGCTCCTTAGTTTCACCAATAAGTACCCTGAGGCGCCCCACTCTCTCAGTAAGCCTCTGCCCGAAGGTGCTCAGCTCTCTCACTCCGTGGGTCAGCACATCCACTATAGCTGCCTCACTCTGAGAGCCGGGAAGTTCACTGCACCATCTCTCAAGAGTCTCCTGGTTCTGCGTTGCTCACTTCTCTGCCACTGGACTCTGCCATGTTTGCCGCCACTTCTCGCCATCTAGCACCTTCTCTGGTGTTGTAGCTCTATCTCCTTGGTCTAGGAGGCTTTCAGTGCAGGGACCCAGGATCCAAAAGACACACTCTGCTGCTGGTTCTTTTTCTTGATGATAATGAGGTCCCCTTCCCACCTCTGGAATTGGCTCCCTTTAAGCCTAATGGGATGGCAAAACTGACCAATCCCCTCATTAGGGTTTCATACACCTTATTTGCATGGTCCCACCCCACAAGTGTTCCATGCATCTTATTTGCATTATTAGCAGGCTGTCCAATATTCTTGGTGGGCCACAAACAACTTATTTGCATAGTTCCATCCAATCATTTTATGGGAGTCACAAGACCATGGCTAAAAGGGCCATATTAAGTAACTCACTGTACTGTACAGATCTTCTGAGCCAAAAGACTCAACCTCACTCAGCACCACACAATGCCCATACCTTGGCTGTGTTCGATGGGTGTTGTGGAATGAGTGTGGCCTTGGAGATGATAGGATTGGGCTTGACTCCTGGTTCCACCATTCATTAGCTGAGAGATCCTGGGCAAGGCTTTTAATCCCTCAGAGTGTGAGGTCCTTGTCTGTGAAGGACTTGGTGATGACAAGTGGGACAATGCATGTACTGTGCCCAGCACAGTGCCTGCCGTACATTAAGCACCCCATCATTTCAGTAATGGTCATTTTATTGCTGCTTTACACACAATTGAAACTCACTAATTCAGACCTATCAGAAAGGGCAGTCAAAGACTGGAAAGTCCACATTAAAAAATAATTTTAAAATAATGTAGTTTCATTACTTTAAAATATATAACTCAATCCAGGCTAATAAAGTGTTGCCTAGTGAGCCCTTGGGGGACTTATTTTAATGAACAAATAAGAACAATTTGAGGTTGATCTATCAATTATGGGTGTGGTAAAGGGTGTCTTTGAAAGTACTTGAGAGGAGGCGTGGTCAACATGGCGGACTAGTTAGACACTTCCTATATCCCTCTTACAACAAAGACCTGGAAAAACAAGTGATTTGATTCTATGTGAACATCTGGCAGCCCTGAACAAGGCAAGGTTAAGAAATCCATCTGAGTCATACCAGACAGGAAGACCGTTTGGAAGAGGTGAGGAGCGCTAGAGCCTCAGGGGCAACACAGCAGAGACACAGCCACGCCCGGCTGCGGAGAAGCAGGCAAACAGCTGTGCTGTGCGCACGCTCGAGAAGCGGTTTCCACATCGAGAGAGACCCGGCAGCAAAGATTCTGCTTGCACACTCCGAACCAGTGAAGAGCAGCAGCTCCCAAGAGGCTAGGATAAGTACAGGCACGCACCCTTTCTCAGCGAGTTAAAAAAAAAAAAAAAAAAAAACTCATTTGGGAAAAACCTCTCTCCCTTTTACCTCCTATCTCTGCGCTCTGCACCGGATTTGGGAAAAACCTCTCCTCCTTTTACCGCCTCCCTCCCCGCTCTGCATCAGGAGTCCACTGGGCCGGAAACAGATCCCAAAAGGCACCCTGACCCATTCTCCTGGCCTTGGAGAGGGAACAAATAGGCTGCTGGCTCCCCTAGGCCAGGAGCACAGGGTCGGCACAACTCCTTTGCTGGCCATAGAAATCAGGGGTCCGCAGACTCTGAGTGCCATACACCCCTGTATAGACTTGTGGGGACCCATCTTAATGGAGTTGGCCCTCACTACCACAGTACAACAGGGCAAACATCTGAAGTTTAACTTCAACTGCTTCAGCTGTGAACGGGCAGATTTGTGATCCTCGAAACAGCCCTGCCCCTCAAGTAGGCACTTTTATCGATCTGCAGCAGGGTCTTGAAGACTGGTGATAGCTCCTAAAGTGCCTAGTCACCAGCTACAGGAGTTCAGGAACAAGTGGTTCCCTTGAGTCTTTGCAGCCAACATAGTGGGGCGCTCTTAGCCAGGCTGCAGAACTCACCCACCTATTCACCGTAGAGAATAGGGACACGCTTTTCTTTCAGAGTCTCAGAGGCAGCCGTCGGCCCCCTGCCTGGCTCAGCGCGTGATCCCCTACCACAGCCAGAGTCCAGTGCCTGCACCAATCACCCATGCCTCTCTAGGACTGGGGGTGACAGCCTGCATCACAAACTTGGTGATCGACTGCCTGCACACCCGAGCTGATCCCATATAGGAAATTTTAACGAACTCCAGTGTACACATAGTTACAGAACCAACTACCTGGTGACAGAACATTACAGATCAAAAGGTGTCAAAAATCAAACTAGTGCACACGAGCAGCCTATTTGGGCATATCAAAACAAAACAAAATAAGAAGCTAGGTCTCACTAAGCAAACACAAAATAAAATTATAATAAATTATTGATGGCTCAGAGACAACAGTCAATAACAAGTCACATAAAGAGGCAGTCCATGATGGCTTCAGCAAGC
>NW_004443966.1:15104693-15114466 GCF_000243295.1 Trichechus manatus latirostris | reverse complement strand
CTGGTCTCTCCATCACCCCAGAACTAAAACAATTTCCAAGGCCAACTCTTCAGACAGGGATTGGACTGGACTTTGGGACATAAAGTAATACTCGTGAAGAATATGCCTCTTAGACAAGTAGATATAAGAGACCAAAGGGGTGGCTTCTGTCTGGAGGTGAGATGGGAAGGCAGAGAGAGTTAGGAGCTGGTTGAATGTACGTTGCGAATCGGGCAGAGGGGAGGAGCGTGCTGTCACAGAATAGGGTGAGCGGTTGGGGTCTCATAACAATGTATGTTAAAAAAAAAATTCTGTATGGGAGACTAACTTAAAATGTAAACTTCATTTAATCACATCAATTAAAAAAAAAAGAAAAAGAAAGTACTTGAAAATGCCTCCAAAGAGTATATTATCCTCAGAGATTAAATGTTTCCCCTGCAATTATTTTAATGTGTTTTATTAATTCAACAGCTTCTCGCTGCCTTGAGAGTGCTACAGGCAACTTCAGTCCAGGACTGACCAGGTTTTCACTAATTCTGACTTGGCGGTGTCTGAGTGTAAGACATTTCATTAGTTAGGTCAAGAATTTTATCTTCTTTCCTTTTCTTATTCATCTTCAGGGTGGCCATCTTATCCTATAACTCTGACAGCTGGGACTGTTTCTATCAAATAGCAAAGAGGCTATGGTTAGGAGCTTGGGTCTGGACTCAGACAGACCTGGGTTCAAATCCCAGCTCTGGCTCTTGCAAGCTGTGTGACCTTGGGTAAGTCACCTACCCTCTCTGAGGCACAGTTGTAAAGTGGAGAGAAGATTGCTTCCTTCACAGGGTTGCTGTGTGATTAAATTAGGCCATGTATCTAAAGCACCTGAAATACACCGCCTGGCACACGAGGGTCTTCTACATGTACCATATATAGAGAAATACATGCTCCATCTATAGAGATGAGCCAAGAAGTCGTGGGCACCCTCCCAATGAGGCTCTGGAGTATAGAGAATGTTGGAATTATTATTCTAGGGGCCAGGCCAATCCTTGGGTGAGTGGTGAAAGTTGTCTACAGACTACGATTTCAGGGCAGGAGCCCAGGAATTATTGTCATTATTATTATTAGCAACAAAAACGACGGTTCACATTTTTACCAGAGCTATCCAGTTTCTCTCCAAATCTCCGCTGAGATAATATATATTTGAGGAAGGTTGTGCCAGGGCCACGGTATTTGCTCGTTCCCCTGGGTATTCCATGTTTGGATCAAGTTCGCTCTCCAGAGAATCGCATACCCAGAATTAGCTCAGCGCCTGCAGAGAGGCCGTGCCTGAGTGAAGGCTTGAGTTAAGCCCTGACTGTACTGTGCATCAGGGTCAAGAGCCACCAGTGAAGGGAATCTCGTGGGAGATCCTGGGACCGTGACATCAGCCACCATTTATTAAGCACTTCCTCCTGGCAGGGGTGGGATCTCCCTCACCTTCTCCTCACTCTGTCCTCCCACATCCAGGGCCTGTGAGGTGGCACTAATAGCCCCATCCTCCAATTTCTCAGAGGAGTGAGCTGAGTCCCAGAAGGCAAGAGGGACTTGCTCTTAGTTTCTTAGTGCTGCTATAACGGAAATACCACAAGTGGGTAGATTTGACGAACAGAAATATATCTCCTCACAGTTTAGGAGGCTAGAAATCTGAATTCCGGGTGCCAGCTCTAGAGGAAGGCTGTCTGTCAGCTCTGGGGGAAGGCACTTCTCAGCTTCTGTGATCTTAACCGTACTAGGTTCCTTGGCGAGCTCCACGTGGCATCTTTCTCCCTTTCCTGCTTGCTTGCTTTTGTGCTAAATCTGCTCTTTTATATCTCAGAAATGATTGGCTTAAGACATACCCTACGCTGGTATGTCCTCATTAACATAACAAAGAAAAGCCTATTTCCAGATGAGATTGCATCCACCGGTACAGCGGTTAGGATTTACAACAAATATTTTGGAGGGACACAATGCAATCCTAACAACCACGGAGCTGGTCAGTGGTAATCCTAGGAAATAAGCACGCATGTCAGCCTCCTAGTGTATCTCAAATCCTACAAAGGCCCCCAGCCCCTCCTCTCCAAGACCCCCAGAGTGAAGTTCTCGCGCCTTCCTTTGAAACCCCCTCAGAGCTCCTCTCTAGGAGCGGCCTGCACCCCTTCCTTGAATTCCAGTTATGCACATGTGTGTCATAGCTGCCGCACGAGGGCAGGTGCTGTGTCTTGGCTGCATTGTGTACCCCATGGTGCCAAGCACAAGGGCCAAAGAAGGCACTCCATACATATTGCTGACTAAATTAATAAAATTTCCCAGAGGGCCTTTGAAAAAACTCTGTACTTATTTGTGTCTTCTAGATAACCTCACTCTAAACATGACTACCTAACAATAGACAGAGGGGCCGCTATGAGCCGGGCAATTCTGGGGACTGATGACATTCCCGGGTCCGCCTCAGTGTCGTCCCTCAGGAAAGGATGGACCGTGCCTGTGGAACAGGAGGGCCAAGCAGCCGAACACCCTTGACTTGAGCCAGCCTGGATGGGTTGCTTTTGTTGCAACAAGAGCCTGAACAGAAGCTCCATCTCAAGGGAGTGGGAGCCGGTTCAGAAGGAAGACCAATTCTCGTCAGCCCCGGACTTGGCCTCGCCTTTGCTGCTGACCGAGACCCATCCCAGAGCCATGCCTGTGTGTCTGATCCAGGGAGTGGCAGGCAGAGTGGCATAATTAGAGTGTTTGACACCCGGGAAGGACCATTTTTTAACTCTCCCCTCCTCTATGCAACAAAATTATTTTCTGTAAAAAAATCATGAAATGAAACGAAGAATAGCAAAGTACAGTGTACTGCATGTGCCAATCGGCATTTCTTCAGAATCGTCGCTAACAATGCACAATGTAAGTGTAAGTATCACATACTTTAAAATACATCCAGACTTTGCTTCAGTTGCCTCCTCTTTTGCTCTTCTTGTTTTTCTTTGTTGAATTCCACTGAGCTGACGTCATTTCAGGTCGGTACAGGTAACCCACTTCAAATTTGTGTAGAAACCAGTTGTTGGTTTCACAATATCCCAAAGCACTGCAAGTTACTCCAAGTTCCTACAATTATTTACCCAATGAGTTTTAGATATACCTATCAGTTTGAACTTTGATCCTTATGTTACAGTCGGATATAGTAATAATTTATGTAAATAATTATCCAGTAACTAATAAAAAGAAGCCACGTTGGTTAGGCACTCAGCGGCTAACTAAAAGATTGTCAGTTCAAACCCACCCAGCGGCTCCACTGGAGAAAGACCTGGAAATCTGCTCCCATAAAGATTACAGCCTAGAAAACCTATGGGGCAGTCCTACTCTGTCACCTGTGGTCACTATGAGTCAGAATCGACTCGATGGCACCTAGCAACAACAACCAGTAAGAGGATTTTAGTAAACTCAAAATGTCAGCAAAAGGTATAATTTAGGCAACTGATGGATTCATTTTCTGAATTTTGTTCTGTTTTAAGACAATTATAAACTAAGTTTCAATTTAAAAATATGGTTAAAACTCTGTAAAATATTTCACACATGAACTAAAATATGCATTTTCTAAACAAAAATACTACGCCTTACAGTTCACACTCCGTTTCACCATTTTAAATTTTCAACAAAAATTTAAAACTCCTGTGGTCACCTAGAAGGACTGAATGAAATAAAATCAAGTTACTTTTTTTCATCTTTACAATCACTGAGCTACCGTTGTTCATTTCGAATCTACTTTTTAAATGCTGGAATATGTGGTAGCACATGGGTTGGAGATACAGACTGCACTCAAAGAGAATACGAACAATTCCGTACCTGACAAAGTTACTCTTGAAACCAGTGCATATGGGCGGGTCCGCATTTCCAGAGCCAACTCTATAGCGAGTTGTTCTCCAAGTTAACTTCCATGTACAATGAAATGTTTATCAAAGGAGAAGTAATAAAGCTATCCTCATGTGAAGTTTATATATGTATTACTAGTTGCTGTCAAGCAGATTCCTCCTCATGGCGCTCCACGTGTTTGAGTGTAGAACTGTGCTCCGTAGGGTTTCAGAAGCAGATCGCCGGGCCTGTCTTCCAAGGTGGATTGGAACCGCCAACCTTCCAGTTAGTACTTGAGTGCTTAACCATTTGCATCACTCAGGGACTCCTATATATGTATTACTATTATTATTATTGGAGCCTTGGTGGTGCAGTGGTTAAGACCTTGGCTGCTAACCAAAAGGTGAGCAGTTCAAATCCACCAGCCACTCCTCGGAAACCCTGTGGGGCAGTTCTACTCTGTCCCATAGGGTTTCTATGAGTCGGAATCTACTTGACAGCAATGGGTTATTATTATTATTATTAAATTCCACAGTACTACAGCAATTGATCTTAGGCCAAAAAAAGACGTTCCATGGAGGAGCATGTTTTCCCTGGCATTGTTTACAATTGCCAGTCTACAGTGTTAATAAAATCAGCCCAAATTTCAGTCAGATTTATTGTTTTGTTAAACTCCTACACCTGCGTATTGCCTGCACTTAGGAAAGCTCACTTCCATTACCCTACCCTTGGTACACAGGTCAACCTGCCTGCAATGCAGCCCCCAGAAGTGTCTTTCAGAGCCAGCTAACAGGAAATCCTATGTATTTTTCCTTCATAGACAATGAGAAGCATGTGACTGATTGTTGTTTTGGCCATCAAGAAGCTTAGAACCAAATTTATAGTCCACTGTGCAGGATCTTACAGCATTTTAATTTCTCCCCTTGGTATTAAACTAATGAATACCTTCCCTATCCCAATAGGTTGCAAAATGGCAGCCCACCACCGAAATAACCTGCAGAATCCTTCTGTTAAAATTTTTCTTTTGAATTTCAGTGGCTTTAAGTAGGACACAAATCAATCCTCCTGTTTATTTACCCCAGTCTCCACCACTCCCAAAGCACTGCCCTGGGGCCTGCTCTTTCATATCTATTCTCTGCTTCGCCTCTGAAGGCTGTTGAGTTTTGGGTTCACACATGTTTTTTCTTGTCTATAGATTCTTATAAGCTGAGTGAAATGGAGCGGGACTTGAGTCTGGCTTAGTCTAGTGTGATGAGTGTCGTGATGATGGGGAGGAAGGATACACGTTTACCAGGTGCCAGCATTGCGCACTGCACCGTACTAGGCTCTTTTGTATTCTCTCACTTAGCCCCTCAATAACCTGAGGAGGAAAGTATTAGCACATTTTATAGCTGAGGAGTCGGAGGCTCAGGAGTTAGGTGCTTTATCCGAGTCACACAGTTCTTGATGATAGAGCCAGAATGGAAGCCCAGGCGGGTCTGGAGCCAGCACTGTTTACCCCAGTGGGATGAAGAAGGTGATCAACTCTAGTTCTCCTCAGGGGATTGGGAAGGCTCTGAGGGAGCAACAGCCTTCTACTCCTCCTGCTCCCGATGGCTTCTAGTTCCACACACAGCTCCCCGCAAAAAGCCCACTGGGAGGCCCAGTCCATGTCTGCTCCAGGGCCGCTTCAGGACATAAAACACACGTCCCTCTCAAGCCCAACGCACACAAAGGCATTTGCTTGGTTTAATGCTCTGCTGTCACCTTCTTGAAATTCTTAATAAATGATGAACAAGGAGCCACAGATTTTTGTTTTGCACAGGACTCCGCAAATTACTCAGCCCAGCTCTGAACTCATGACCGTGGGGGTTCTCAGAGAGACAAGATGGACGGTGGAAGTGAAAGGAGTCTGCAAACTGCAGAGTGCTCTACAATCCCAGAGGATAGCTACTCCCACCCTCCACTCCAGTTTCCAGCAGCCACTCCCTGCCAAAACGGCGAAGTCTTAGGGATTCTCTCAGCTCTTTCTAAGTCCGGCTGGCTCCCCTCACTCCAAATACGACCAAACGTTTTCACACAGATACATGTTCCTCATAAAGACACCACCTTAATTTACAAGCCTGCCAGCTCCCAGCCCTTACCCTAGCTCCCACCCCTTACCCCAGCTCCCACCCCTTACCCCAGCTCCCAGCCCCTGAAAGGGTCCTTGGCCAAAGATCTGACCAGCACATTGAAGACATTGATGCCAAGTCAAGAGAAGGATTTGCCACCAGGCTCCACCTCCCCCCACCCCGACCCCTGCAGAGCTGTTTTCCTTGTTAAAAAAGAAGTTTGTCATTCTAGGTCTCTCAGAGGTGGGGAAAGGGAGAACATGCTTTCAGCAGCCCCTGCCTTGTGCCAGGCACTGCTTGGTGTGTCAAACTCTTCACTTCTCCTAACACCCACAGAAGCCCAATGATGGAAGCATCACTATCCCATTTTACAGAGAAACAATTGCTCAGGGACAGTAAAGCACGACCCCAAGATCTCCCAGGCGCGAGGAAGGAGCAGAGACGGAATTAAAACACAGGGCTGTGTGATTCCAACGTCCACATCACGTCCACACCACCTCTGGTGCCCCTTGCCCCATCCGCCTCTCAGTAACCCCACCACCCCCACCTAGGCTGACAGACATAAGCCCACAGAGGACGCACAACACTAGGACAGCACCATGCTTCCCTGCCCTGAACTCTGGGTACTGGCCCAGCCTGCCACAGCTTAACCCCTTAGTAGGGCCATTGCTATGTAAAAGATGGCACCCAGCAAAGGCTTCTGGGAGTCACCACCCACGGGCTCCTGGCTCCTCCTCTCAGACACTTTGCAGCCAGAGTCTGGCTTCAGTGAGACTCTAACCTGCCCCAGCTTTGCTCTGGAGAGTCGCCACAGCAACCAGCGTTGGTCTCTGCAGCTGAGTGAGTCAGCAAATATTTATCCAGCACTGTGCTAGCAACTGTGGGGGAGATTGAGTGATTTTGCTGGACAGTCCAATTTTGAAACATTTTTAGTAATGAATACCCCAATCAGAAAGGGAAAAAAATGTATGTGTGTATGTGTGTATGTGTGTGTGTGTGTGTGTGTGTGTGTGTGTGTGTGTGCAAGACCCCACTTCTTTCCAGTCCTGAAAAGCCACGAGGAAGACAAAATAGTGTAGTTTGACATGCACAGGCTTTGGCGCCCAACAGACTTTGGGGTCAAATCCTAACACCACCACTTCTAGCTGTGTGGTATGAGGCAAGTCACGCACTTCTCTTAGCCTCAGTTTCCCCCTTTACAATGCTAGAACACTTATCCTTGCCCACCTCCTAGGGCTCTTTAAGGATGAAGTAAGCTAATGTATAACAAAGAGCTTTGTTGACTGCAAATGTTAGGTTGTTCTTTCAATAGACATTTATTAAGCATTCACTCTGAACCAAACCCTGAGTGAGGCGTTAGAGCCTCTCAAAAGTCAGCGTCCTAGGTTCACCTGGATTCTCCCCTTTTCCTTTTTTTGATTGAGGTAAAATTCACATAACATACAATTAACCATTCTAAAGGGAAGAGTTAAGTGACATTCATAGTGTCTTGCAACCATTGCCTCTATCCAGTTCCAAACATTCCCGTCACCCCAAAAGGAAACCCCACACCCATTAAGCATCCCCCTTTTATTTTTTACGATATTACTCTTTAGCTCTTGTTCTGTCCATCTAGGGGATTTCGTGGACTTGATAATATTCCAATGTCCCTCTGGTCACCTATGACTCCAAGCCAACCCCTGGATCCAACCTCAAGCTTCACAGGCTGAAACCCAGGCTTCTTTGCCAGCGCTAGGGAAACCAAAGCCCCAAGCCTGCCATTTTTAATTACATCAGGGCTGGATGAGCAGGTAATCGCTGTGTATCTCAGTAAATTACCTCTCATAAAGGGGTCATCATGTTTGCTCATGTGCCCTTCTTTCCTGGAATCAGCTCTGTTTGCCAGCATCTCATCTTCCCAGCAGCCTGTGCGCCCGGCCAGCGTCCCCATCGCCGCCTCCTCTGGTCAGGTGCAAGGGGAGGGGATGGCGTTCAGGCAAATATTGGACTTGGCCACGTTTGCTGTTCGTATCAGGAACCCGATTGGTATTATTGATTGACAGATGCGGGTACCAACTGTTTAGAAAGCTGAGCCCCCTTGGATTGGGCTAGGTGTTTCAGCAAACAGCCCTAATACTGGGCAAACAGGCCCGTTGGAAGAAGTGCCCGGCATGTTAGCAGAGCAAACCAAGCACTGAGCAAACAGCTTAAAAGAATGTGGCCACCTCCACGTAACCTCAACCGAGGTACTGATCCCGCTGGAGGCAGAAGAGGGCTGAGCGGGGAACAGAGAGATACAAACCCCGGCCGAATGTAAATGTTATCTTTAAGCTGCGGCTGTCAGGGCCCTAATGGGCATCTGTTTGGAATTTGTCTTCTTGCAAATCTTTAAATCCAGGTCCAGGCCACGCACAGAATTTAATAACAACTTTTCAGAGGGATCGAGGTTTGAGACTGATTGCATTCCTCATAAGCCCAACTGGGACTTTCTGTTCTTTTTGGAGGCAGCTGCCTCGCACAGAAACTTTCTGGGTGCAAGTCCCAGGCTAGGAAGAGGCAAATCTTCTGGATATTGGTCAGAAGGCTACAGGGAGGAAGAAGAAAGTCCAGAAATAAAGATGATTTCTGTGACCTCTGAGCTGTTCGTGCAGGAGAGCTGGTCTGGTGGAAAGAATTCTGGAATTAGAGGCAAGAAACCTGTGTCTAGCTGTAGCTGCTGGCTCCAACTGGCTGGGCCAGTTGCCTCTCTGGGCCTCAGGCTGCTCATCTGTGAAGTGGAGAAAGCAGTCCCTGCCTTAGCATCATCAAAGGCTCAAGGCCAGACATGCCCACTCAGGGTGGGAGCGCACGCTGTACACCTGGAACACACTGTCTCTGTGGAAGGAGGTGGATACTTGCTGGAAGACCCTGGGAGAATGCCCGTCCTGGGCCTGATGCCGTCCAACACTATCGTGTTACAATGGAGTAGACGAGCTGTGGCTATTACCTGCTGTTCTAGGGACATGACTGCTTGGATCTGGCTGTTCTTTCCCAGAAGACTGACCAAAAAAAAAAAAAAAACCAAACCCTTTGCCATCGAGTCAATTCCTACTCCTGGTGACCCCATGTGTTACAGAGTAGAACTGCTCTTGGTTTCCTTGGCTGTGATTTTACAGAAGCAGATCGCCAGGCCTTTCTTCCACAGTGCCACTGGGTGGATTCAAACTGCCAACTTTTAGGTTAGTAGGCAAGGGCAAACTGTTTGCACCATCCAGAGACCTAGATGATCGACAGGGGGAAAGGCAGACATGATGTTTGCAAACTCCTCGAAAAGTTGTTCTTGGTCTAAAAACCACATTTGCTTGCCTTTTAATATTTCTATAAAAAAAAATAGAGTGGAAAAAATACTTGTCCCTAGTGTTGCAAATGAGTAAGGTCCACAGTTTCTCCCCCTGAAAAGGCACAGAAAGGATCAGATCCCCTCGGTCACCTTCTCACGCCTTCCCTAGCCCTGGACAGGTGCCCTGATGGTGCCGGTAGAGGCTGAGTAGTAGGAAGCAGGCGCCTCAGTCACCCAGCCCCAAACATGAGGCGGCCAAGAACATTCTGGGTCCTGGCCCATTTGGAAGACGGACTCCTAGCTTCCTCGGAGGCCCGTGAGCAGTGTGGATAACCCCAAGGCATTACATGGCACTGCATTCTGTAAGAGACTGAAGGGAGCTTTGGGGCATCGCTGCCTTCTGGCATCTGGTATCACGGTGTAAGAAGAATCAAAGAAGCTTGTGGCTCAGAGAAGGGCGCATTCCTAATTTTTTTTTTTTTTTTTTTTATTGTACTTCAGGTGAAGGTTTACAGAACAAATAGTTTCTCATGAAACAGTAGTACACATATTGTTTTATGACATTG
>NW_004443966.1:15063968-15104593 GCF_000243295.1 Trichechus manatus latirostris | reverse complement strand
GAGCCAGGTATTTGAGCGAAATGAGGGGGAGGTGGTGAGAGGTAACGAAGAAATCAAAAGAAGCAGAAAAAAGCAACACCAGCAGCCAACAAATGGCACTCAGAGAGCCGGCCAGTTCAGGTGTGTGGAATCCAAGCAGTTGGTGTTTCCCGGTCAAGAGATTGTGGCCACGGGAAGCAGAGGAGGCTGAGTCTGGGTGAAGAAGGGTGGGGGGTGGGAAAGTGTATATTGCAAATTACTGGTTGTTTTGTCTCCCACTGGACGCTCTGTGAGGCTGCTTTCTCGTACCCCGTTTGCTGGTCTCCGATAGGAGTCCAAGATGGCAGATCCGTGCTGCGTTAGCTGGTAGGGGACCTCTGCATGAATCTCTCCTTGCTCTCCGTTCTCTGTCAGTTTTCTCACTCCATTTGGTGCTTGGCTGAGTTCTCTATCTCTTCATTTGATGTTTTAGGGTTTCAGGATTGTTGTATTCTCTGTTCGGCTTAGTTTTTCAGATCTTTGCTGTGGAGGGATGGCTTGGTGCTTCTGCCTAGAGCGCCATTTTGCTGGAACCTCACCGCATTCCTAATTTTGATGTGTCTTAAAACATGCACTTAATGGAAGGATGCAGGCAAAGTGGTTAAGAGCTTGGATTCAGAGTCAAGCTGCCTGGAGTAAAATCCTAGATCTGCCACTTGCTAGCTGTGTAGACTTGGGAAAGTTACCTAATTTCTCTGAATTTCAACTTTCCTCTTTGTAGAATGGAAATAATAGCACACTCCTGAAGGGATTGTTGTAAGGATTAAAGGAGCTACTACTGTATGTTGGCCCACCAGTGGAGTGCCTCATCCATGGTAAGGGTAAGACTCCGTAAATGGTAGGGACTCATTCTTATTTCTGTGGTGTGGGGCCGGGGAGGGGGAGGGAGAGATTGGACCCTAGTGAAAACAAGCTGTCACTGTCATAATGTGGCTGTGACTATGGAGTATGCCCTCATTCCCGATGATGAAGCCCACCAGCCTTCCCTAGAAAACCTACCATTAGAGATTGGGGCAAGCACTGAGATTTTATCTGCAAGTTTGGGAAGTGTCCTAGGTCCCTGTTGTGACTTGAACTGTGTCTCCAAAAAAAATATGTTGAAGTCCTAACCCCCAGAACCTGTGCATATGACCTTGTTTGGAAACAGGGTTCTGAACACATTGCCAGTTAACATGATGTCATACTAGAGTAGGCTGGGTCCTAATCCAATGTCGTTGTTAGCTGCTGTCCAGCTGGCCCCCAGCTCATGGCAACCCCAAGCACAGCTAGGTCAGACCATTGTGATCTATAGCGTTTTTTCATTGGCAGATTTTGGAAGTAAATCACCATACCTTTCTTCCTAGTCTGTTTTAGTCTTGAAGTTCCATTGAAACCAGTTCAGCATCATAGCAACACAGAAGCTTCCACTGACAGACTTCTGCGCTTGAGGTGCATTGGCCAGGAATCGAACCCAGGTCTCCCACACGGAAGGTGAGAATTCTACCACTGAACCATCACTGTCTCCTAAATCCAATATAAATGGTGTCCTTATAAACAAAAACAGGCATACAGGGAAGACGACTATGTGAAGACATAGACAGAGATTGGAGTGATGCATTTATAAGCTAAGGAGCACCAAAGATTGCCCTCAACCAACAAAAACTAGCAAGAGGCAAGGAAGGATCTTCCCCTAGAGACTTCAGAGGGTGCATGGCCTTGCCAATACCTTGATTTCACACTCCTAGCCTCAAGAACTATGAGACAACGCACTCCTGTTGATTAAGCACCCCCTTCCCAACTTTGTGACTCTTTGTTACAGCATCCTCAGGGCACTAATACAGTCCCTAAGGCATGGCGTGCTCAGACTGACCCGGGTGGCTGGCCCTATTCCAAGGCTTCCTCCTCCTGCATCTTCAGCCCCACCCTCAGACTGCAGGAGGCTCTGAAGACAAAGTTCACCAACATAAAGATGGGCTGCTTCGTTGCCATCTGCTTATAGTTGGACAGTGGAGGCCCAGAGAAAGGAAGGGACTTGCCCAAGGTCACAGAGAAGCTCAGAGGCAGAGCAGGTTATTTGTGACGATAATGACATGAGATGATAAGGCTGAGCCTTCTAAAACAAAACCACTGACAGGTTATCAGGGAGACGTTCAAGGTCTCCTGAATAAGAGAAGTGGATGGTGACCGAATTCACCACCGCTCACCAGACAGTTATTCGTTAGAATTTCTCCACCACAATTAGAAACAAATTAGTAAATTGCCCCTGTGTTGACATTCTTGCTTTCAGTCTAATGATTTACCTGACCTCATTTGAATTTTCTGTCTCAGCAAAGATCATCTCAAAGCCATTTGCTTTGGGAACAAGAGAATAAACACAAGGACACCCAAACACAGGGGTAATTCGTGACTTGGATTGAACAGAGATAATTAGATTTAACAAATTCTAATGGCCCAGCATCTGGATAAATACAGAAAATGGGCCTGGTAGTCAAAACAGCCCTGATACTGGTACAACAACAGACACGTTGACCAATGGAACAAAATCGAGAACCCAGATGTAAACCCATCCACCTATGGTCACCTGACCTTCGACAAATGCCCAAAGTCCATTAAATGGGGAAAAGATAGTCTTTTTAATAAATGGTGCTGGAAAAACTGGATGTCCATCTGTAAAAAAACAAAACAGGACACATACCTCATACCATACACAAAAACTAATTCAAAATGCATCAAAGACCTAAATATAAAACCAAAAACTATAAAGATCATAGAAGAAAAAATAGGATAATGCTAGAGGCCCTAATATACTGCATACATCTGATACAAACCCTAACTAACACATACACGCACACGCCAGAATATAAGCTAGAGAACTGGGATCTTCTAAAAATTAAACACTTAACGCTCATGAAGACTTCACAAAAGAGTAAAAAGAGAACCTACAGACTGGGAGAAAAATTTTGGCTATGACATATCTGACAAAGCTCTAATCTCTAAAATCTACAGGAAAATCCAACACCTCTACAACAAAAAGACAAATAATCCAATTAAAAAATGGGCAAAAGGTATGAACAGACACTTCCCCAAAGAAGACGTGCAGACAGCTAACAGACACATGAGGAAATGCTCATGATCACTAGCCATTAGAAAAATCCAAATCAAAACTACAGTGAGATACCATTTCACCCCAACATTCCTGGTACAAATCAAAAAACAGAAAACAACAAATGTTGGAGAGGCTGAGGGGAGACTGGAACTCTTATGCACTGCTGGTAGGAATGCAAAATGGTGCAAGCATTTTGGAAAATGATATAATGCTTCTTTAAAAAGCTAGAAATAGAAATACCATACAATCCAGCAATTCCACTCCTAGGAATATATCCTAGGAGAAATAAGAGCCGTCACACAAATAGACATATGCACACCCATGTTCCTTGCAGCATAATTCACAATAGCAAAAAGATGGAAACAATCTAAGCGCCTGTCAACAGATGAATGGATAAACAAACTATGGTACATACACACAATGGAATACTACCCAAGAATAAAGAACAATGATGAATCTGGGAAACATCTCACAACATGGATGAATCTGGAGGGCGTTATGCTGAGTGAAATAAGTCAATCACAAAGGGACAAATACTGCATGATACCACTACTATAAAAACTCATGAAAAGGTTTACACACAGAAAGAAACAATCCTTGATGGTTACGAGGGAGGGGAAGACCAGGGAGAGAAAAACGCTAAACAGAAATAGGTAAGTGATAACTTTGTGAAGGGTAAGACAGTACACAACGCTGGGGAAGTCAGCACAACTTGACCAAGATGAGGTCATGGAAGCTTCATAGACACATCCAAACTCCCTGAGGGACTGAATTACTGGGCTGAGGGCTGGGGACCATGACCTCGGGGGATATCTAGCGCAATTGGCATAGCATAGTTTATAAAGAAAATGTTCTGCATCCTACTTTGGTGAGTAGAGGGTCACAGACAGAGCTGGAGAAAAATGTAGAGAAAATTCAAACTCACAAAAAAAAAAGACCAGACTTATCGGTCTGAGAGAGACTGAAGAAACTCCAAGAGTATGGCTCCCGGACACCCTTTTAACTCAGTACTGAAGTCATGCCTGAGGTTTGCCTTCCAGCCAAAGATTAGACAGGCCCATAAAACAAACAAGAATACACGTAGCTCAGCCATGTGTAACAGACTAAATGGGCACACCAGCCCAGGGGCAAGGACAAGAAGTCAGGAGGGGACAGGAAAGCTGGACGAATGGAAACAGGGAACCGAAGTTTGAGAAAGGGAGAGTGTCGACACGTCATAGAGTTGGCAACCAATGTCACAAAACAGTATGTACATTAATTGTTTAATGACAAGCTAATTTGCTCTATAAAGCTTCATCTAAAGCACAATTAAAAACAAAAAGAAAAGAAAATGGGCCTGGAAGTTCCAGTATTGATGATCCCCCATAAGAAGAAGTCTCTTAGCCAAGGTCCCCCATTTGATGAGGGTCGGCCCCTCCCACTGCCCTGTGCTGCCCCCCAGAGCACAGGCAAAGGCCCTGAGGTTCTAGGCCAGCGTTCCCTCCCTTCCAACTCACCTCTTGGCTCTGTAGGACAGTAACACGGAGCCTCATTATCATGAGACAAAAAGAATCAAGTAAGAAGGGAGAAACTTGTTAAACAAACCACTGCTGTTTTCAAAAGTCAAGGAAGAATAGTTCCACTCCTCTGGAAGTAAGAAAGTAAAACCCCATGCTTACTTCACCCCTTCACCACTCTTCCACGATCATCCTAGAACTGTGGACTTTACTCTCACTTCTGTTGGGCAAAGCTCTTCTTTCTCAGAAGAAAAGATGCTGGGCAGCTCTGCAGACCTGGTCGAGTTTCTAGCTGGGGCAGGAGTGGGTGCCTCAGTCATTGGACCAAGCATCCCGCTAGTGGAAGGGGTGGAAGCTAGAAGCCCACCAGCCAGGGACTGGACAAGGGGTTTCTAGGAGCTTCACCCAGAGTGGATTAAGGAGGGGATGGGGACAGCTCCACCACCATCAGTGACTGTCGAGTAGTTTCTAACTCACAGTGACCCCATATGCGTCAGAGTAGAACTGCTCTCCGTACGGTTTTCAATGGTTGATCTTCTGGAAGTAGATCGCCAGGTTTTTCTTCCGAGGCACGTCTGGGTGGACTCGAACCTCCAACCTTTTGGTTAGCAGCCACCCAGAGGCCCCTTGGAAGAAAGGCTTGGCGATCTACTTCTGAAAGATCACAGCCATGAAAACCTTATGGAGCACGGTTCTACTCTGCATACATGGGGTTGCCATAAGTCAGAGTCAACTCGATAGCAACCGATTTGGTTTTGGTTTGGAGACAGCTGAGACAGAGTGGGCTGAGGATCCCAGAACTCCTTACCTAGTGCCCGCTTTGCCTCACCTGCAGAGATCACCCCATTTGAAACCTTAAGTCACGAGTCAGTGAAAGCATTGGACCCTGATTCTGCTACCATTGTGTCCAAGCCATGCTACACTCCTGCTTCTGAAAACGCAGGCTTGTTACACACGAAAAGCAGTTCTCTCTCGCATTCACACTTTCTCACCCATCACTACACTCGTAATTGCCAACTGTTTACAGCAAAGACAATTAGACTGAGTCTCTTGATAACAGAGGTTAATTATTACAAGGCAGGAAAACAGGGAGTTATTGTATGCTGACCCCAACTACCTGGATGCACAGTGACTAGCGCTGCTTTTGAAAACACCCAGGTTAGGGTCGGGCTTTTCAGCTGAGAAGCGCCAGCTAATTACAAGGACGATGGGAACCACACAACTGCACTGCTGATGAATGGTTGAAAAGGCTGAGCAATGCCGAGAATGCGCAATGAGGGATTCGCCCCCAGAAAAATGCATCTCAGTACCCAGTGTCCAGATCTGGCCCGTTATGCTAAAATCACAGTCCTCCCTTAAACCACTTGACCTTCCATACAGATTTCAAATATCTTCAGAACTTTGAACTTTGAAATGACTAAACACAAGTATGCACCAAACCAGGCCCGGCTCCGTGGGTGGGCGACCTGTGCAAGTTGCTCGGGGCCCACACTCAGAAGATCCCATGATGGTTTGGTGCTCTGCTGTTACTCCTGAAATTCTTAATAATTTTTTGAGCAGGGCCTCGCCTCAGAATTTTCATTTTGCACCGGTAAACCATTTGCCATCGAGTCGATTCTGACTCATGGCTACCCCATGTGTGTCAGGGTAGAACTGTACTCCATAGGGTTTTCAGGGGCTGATTTTTCAGGAGTAGATCATCAAGACTTTCTTCCAAGGCACCTCTGGGTGGATTTGAACCACCACCCTTTTGGTTAGCAGCTGAGTGCTATAACATTTGCATCACCCGAGGATTCCTCATTTTGCACAGGCACCTGCAAATTAGGTAGCCAGTCCTACACAGAACACTTAAAGAAAAACAAAGACAATGAGAAAAGAAAATGAGACACGGGGATCCATACATTAAGCCCCTTTGACCTCATTTGAGTCAAAACACCCCACTAGTCCAAAATTCTGAGCAAGAAAAAATCTGAGCTGCAGAATGTTTTTGTTTTTTGTTCTGAGGAATGAGTTTTATTACATTAGTAATCTCTATGAGTAGGTCTGACCCTCTGTTCTCTAAGCTAACCAGTCTCCTCCCGCCACCCAGCCTTTGCCAGAAAACACCTTTCTGATCTGCTGTGTCTGCAAATCCAGGGTTGGGGAGGGCCCCAGCTCTGCCTTGAGCTAGTAGACAAGTCAAAGTCCCCACCACAGTTCCTCTTCCATAAAAAATGAAAGAGGATGCGGAGTGGGCGTGGGAGAGGCTAGGCCAGCCTTTCCCAGCCTGGTTCTTGGTTGTTCAAAAATGTTCGCCCACAGAAAAGGTCTCTGTGGCAAAAACAAGTTTTGGAAAGTCTGGGTTAAATAAAGCTAATTTTCTAAACTGCAGGTCTTCTCAGAATCTTGAAAGGGTTCACGGGAATTGTGAATCTCCTAGACAGGGTATATAGAACTTCCCAAGCTCACTTGACCATGAAAGATTCTAGATTCTAAGGACCTACCCACTGGGGGAGCATTTCCCCTTAGGCTGATGATGCTGACACCTCAGGACCCCTCACTTGCATAGGCCATTCCAAGGCCTGAGGGGTCCTAGCAAAGTGTTCACATGGTCATATGTGTCTGTAAAATTTGCAAAAGTAAGATACTATTGTATCCATATTGTTGAGGGAGAGCCCCTAAAATTAAACGGGCTGCGAACCCTACAAAACCTGGATCCCCCTCAGCACCCTTTCCCACATCTAAAGCCTCCACCCTCCCATCATCGCAAACATCTTAAAATGCACCCATATCCCCCATTTAATATAATTTAAAAATGACTGAGGCCTCAACTTCAAGAGTTGTGTTGACCTTGGCATCTCGTCATTTGCTTAATAGGCTTTTAAGTAAACATTCTTTCGTGTTGGTTTGGCTCTGTGGCAGGGAGTGTCACTGTGGTGACACCGTTTTTGAAACTGCCAAGTTACCATCACTTTTGTAGGCCCTAGGAAAGCGTTTGGGCCCTGAGTACTGGGTCTACAGTACATCATGGATAAAATGGTGCCTCACCTACCAGCAGCCTCAACAGCTTGAGAAATGCTATACTGGATTATTTTCATAGCCATTTCTCATTCATAGGAAAAAATCAATCTAATGTCTAATTCAGACTAAAGAGAGACTGGAGTGGTGGGGAGAGACTCCTCTGGATTATAAAAATGGAATTTTTATAATTTTTAAGAAACAGCAGGTTTTCTTGATCTAGGTTAACAAGGTGTTATCTAACAAGACCTTCGGGGGGCCGCTTTAAGTGTTTGGACAAGATTGTTGTGTAATTACCTTATCAACTCTATATATGTAAATCAAGGCTTTTAAAGTCCTTGAAAATTGCTCTTGCTCTTAAGTAACTTAACCACTTCCCCTCGATGCTCTTCATTCTCTCCCACTTAAAGGCTTCTTTCCTTTTTCCTTCTTTGCTTATCTATTTATGGAAGTCCACCTTGTTCAAAGCACTATGCCTAAGGACTGACATGTCATAAGACCCAGTCCCTGCCCTCCATCAGCCTATTGTCTAATGCAGAGCCCAGCAATTTCTTCTCTAAAGGGCCAGCTTTTAATTCTTTTCAGCTTTGCAGATGATCTCTGTTGCAACAACCCAACTCTGCCCTTGTAGTATGAAAGCAGCCAGAGACAGCGCATAAACGAATGAGCATTGTGCGTTCCAATAAAACTTTATTTACAAAATTATGAGGGCCATAGTTTGCAGACCCCTGATTTAATGAGAGCTCCCTGAGTGGCACAAATGGTTTGCACTCAACTACTAGTCTAAACGTTGGAGGTTCGAACCCACCCAGTGGCGCCACAGAGATAGAGCCCTGATGAAAGATTACAGCCAAGAAAACCTAATGGAGCAGTTCTGCTCTGTAACACAAGGGGTCATCCTGAGTCACAATCAACTTGATGGAAACTGGTTTTGTTTTTGTTTTTGTTTTTTTTTTTGGTCTAACGGGAGAGACAGACGTATAAAGAATTTTCCATACTAAAGTATAAACGTAATTCTGTGCAATTACAAAAGTGCTAGCCAAGTGCTATGGATTGCAGAGGTGAGGGAAGAAGCAATTGATTCCAGGAGGGAGAACAGAAGCTTCCTATAAAAGGTGTCTGAGTGGATGGAGTGGTTGCCTCTTGGTCCAGGCTCTCATTGTCCCCCAGATGATTTGCTCTTCTCTATTATTCCTTTCCAGCAGGGCTGGGGGCTTCTGAGACCCAGCATTTTCTTGTATCATTGATGGGGCTTAGCTAAAACGGGCAGAGTCCCTGGGAAGCACAAATGGTTAAGCGCTAGACTACTAGCCAGAAGGTTGGCAGTTCAAATCCACCCAGAGGCGTCTCCGAAGACAGGCTTGGTGATCTGTTTATGAAAGATCATGGCCTTGAAAACCCTGTGGAGCAGCTCACACAGGGTCGGCAACCAATGACAAGCTAAAATGGGTGCATATATTCTACCTGCAAAATCCCAAACTCTGAGTCAGCATCTAGGCAAATAATGCTAATATTGTAAGAGCAAAACTCTGACACAGGCTCTCACCCAGGCTTCAGATAGCCATTTCTTGTTTGGGAAACCACCATGCCTTTGAGGGGATTAGACAGTGTAATCTCCTCTAGCATGTAACCTCCTCCGCTCTAGCTCCTTATTGTTCTTCGAGACACTTTCTCTTTGCATTTTCAATATCCTAATGCCATTTAGTTTATTGTGGGCTGTTTGCTCAGGGCTGGACAAATACAAGAACAAAGGAGGCTGCGAGCATCACCCGCACTCACAGTGAGCACACAGCACTCCACAACCCATCCCCTTAGCATGAGTCAAGCTTGCTTGAGGTGCCAGCTATAAAAATGAGGCAGCAGACAAGGTTCTTCCTGAAAGGACTCTTGATAACATATCTCCCACTCCACCAGGAACGAGGAAAATGATGACACCCTGGCAATAGCAGCAGGTAAATGAATTACTCACCCAGTAAATGGATGGAGCTGATAACTGCAATGCCCAGAGATTGCTGGGGCAGAGGTCATACCAAGGGATGGCTGAGGGGGTTTAGCTCCTCAGTCATCTCCATCAGCCCCTCTCCAAAGCCCCCCCAGATTAATATCCCAACTACCCACGAGCAAAGCGTGCTGGCTGTGTACCCAGACAAGCAGCACCCCCAAGTTCCTTCTCTAGAGGCAGTCTGGAGCTCCCACTGCCCTGTGGTACACCCAATGGGGGGCATTGCTCGTGAACCCCCTCGGAACATTTTATGACCCCCAGGAAGATGTTGCTGTTGTTGTTAGCTGCCGTGAGTTGGCCCTTGACTCGTGGTGGTCCCACACACAAACAGGATTGGACCACTGTGATTCATAGGGTTTTCATTGGCTAACTTTTTGGAAGTAGACTGCAGGCCTTTCTTCCTAGTCTTAGTTGGGAAGCTCAGCTGAAACCTGTTCAGCACCATAGCAACACACAAGCCTCCACTTGTGTGGAGATGGGTGGTGACTGCGCATGAGGTGCTTTGGTTGGGAGTTGAACCTGGGTCTCCTGCATGGAAGATGAGAATTCTACCACAGAACTACCAATGTCTCCCTCCCCCAGGAAGATACCAAAAACAAAAACCAAACCCGTTGCCATCAGGTTGATTCCGACTCACAGCGACCCTAAAGGACAGAGTAGAACTGTCCTATAAAGTTTCCAAGGAGCGCCTGGTGGATTTGAACTGCCAACCTTTTGGTTAGCAGAAGTAGCTCTTAACCACTATGCCACCAGGGTACCAGAGGACAAATCAGACTGGCTGGACCCAAAATACACTTTTTCTTGGTATGTAAAATACAGTTAGCACCAGCAATTACCATGTTCCTCCCCTTCTAACCCTCTCAGACTCTTCTGGACTTCTAGGAACGGATACCAGGACCTGCCTGCCTCAGTTCCCTGCTCCCAGCTGACCTCCCACCCCCGCTTCTGGTGCTTAAGCTCTCAGCTCCAGTGCTGGAGGCAGAGTGATCGATCTGACAGAGCTGGTGGTGGAAATAGCTTCTGTTGGCTGACTATTGGCTGGTTATGTTACCTCCTTTACCTCTCACACATCCCTAAATTATGTGTGATGATCCTGTTCTACAGATAAGGCCACTGAGGATGGGGAATTCTATATAGAGGTACTGAGAGCCCTGGAGTTACATCAACGAAGAGCCTTTCTCTTAGAATGAACCCAAGGAGAAAAGGGGGAGGCAGGGAGGAGGATGGAGAGACTTAGAGTAGATTTTGAATTCCCAGCCCCTAGATATCTTTAGTCACTAGACCCAAATTATCAGAACTTATGGAGTGTAATCTTAAGAAGTATTAAACGCACACACACACATCATGCTGAGTGAAATAAGTCAGACACAAAAAGACAAATATTGTATGATCCCACTTATGTGAAATATCTAGAATAGGCAAATGTATAGAGACTAAAGTTTATTAGTGGTTATCAGGGGTGGGCTGGGGGAGGGGTGTAGTCATTGCTTAGGAGACACTGATTTTCTGTTAAGGGTGATGGAAACATCTGGACACAGATAGTGGTGATGGTTGCACAAGATGAAGGATGTAATTCATGTCACTGAATTGTACACGTAGAAAATGGTGAAATGGCAAACGTCTTGTTATGAATATTTTTATCACAATAAAACACACACACACACAATTCTAAAGGTGTCCAGTGGAAAACCCATCAGGTGCGACCTTGGTTGGAAGGTTTGGGCAGTCAGACAACCCGGGACACAGTAAGTAAGAGCACAGAGGCTGGCTGGCTGGGGCTCCACTGGGTGAAGTCAATTTCTCATCACTGGCTTCTCATTCAGGAAGTGTAAAAACCACGTGACCTCCTCAAACAGACCCTGCCCAACCCAGAACTAAAGCGGAAGAAGGATGATTGCTCTGTTGGTTCAGCTGACAGAGCTGGTGGTGGGAATAGCTTCTGTTGCCTGACTATTGGCTGGCTTATGTTACCTCCTTTAATTTTCACACACCCCTAAATTATGTGCAATGATCCCATTCTACAGAAAAGGCCACTGAGGATGAGGAGTTCCATGACATTCCATAGGCCATCCTACAAGAACATGGCAAACTGGAATGCAGCACAGGCCTGGTCTGAAACCCATGCTCTTACCACCACTCTATTTCCTTAGAAAGCTACAGAAGGTGTGGGTGGGTGGGTGGGTAGGTGTGAGAGAGACAGAGAAGCAATTCGCCCCTAGTAACCACTAATCTACATTCTGTCTCTATGCATTTGCCTATTCTAGAAATTTCATAGAAGTGGGATCATACGATATTTATCTTTTTCTGTCTAGCTTCTTTCACTCAGCAATGTTTTCAAGGTTCATCCATGTCATAGCATATATCAGAACTTTACTTCCCTTTATGCCTGAACAATATTCCATTGTATGGCTATAGCACATTTTGTTTATCCATTTACCTACTGATGGACACTTGGGTTGTTTCCACCTTTTGGCTATTGTGAACAATGCTGCAATACACATTGGTATACAAGAAGGTGTGTTTAACACGTGTTTTGAATAAGAGAAATCAGGAAGTAGGAGAGCATGTGGGGATAAAATGGCTTACTCAGAATCAGTGGAATGGTATCCTGACCCATTCCAGAGAGGGACTCCTTCCTAGTCCCCATTTCTGTACACACATCTTTGAGCAGGCCAGAGGATACCAGCCTTAGCCTCTTGGGACCCTTTCTACTTCTTGAGAAGTCCTCTTGAACATGGGGCTCCCCGCTTGGCAAAGACTAGTGACATAGCAGAGTTCAGACACTGTATGTCCATGGGCCCCTCCATTCTCTGCATCTCCTTCCACCACCTGGGCTCTTGGACTTATGTCCATGTCCCCATTCTTTGAAGACACCTTCTTGGATTAAGCCAGCCCAATCTCCAACCAACCCCTACCCACATAACTGGTGGCGTCACCAGTCTCCTCCTCTCTCCTCAAGCCTCTGAGACTTGGGGTTCCGAGCTGGAGGGCTGCTCACAGTTCCAGGCTCAGAGCCAGGGCAGGGTGAATCTGTGCCTGGGCTGGGCCAGGCTGCGTGAGCCATGGAGGCTGGAGAAGATAGCTGCATGTCCAAATGCTCCTTGATGCTACTGTTTGTCCACAAACCTCTCTTCCCGGAACACCAAGGGAGAGTCTCCAACTCTTCCTGCCACAGACTACAGAGAGTTCAGGGGGTTATTATGATCAGGCACTTGGGGATCCGAAGAACTCACTCAGAGAGGGGATCTTGAGCTTTTATTTGTGGATTGGGATTATAACTGGACGTGGTCAGAGGGACCCCAAGGACCCACGGCCATTCTCCTTTGTGGCCTCTCTGCACCTTGTCTCTGGCCTCTTCACCAGCTATCACCCACCACCCGCTCATCCTCTTAAGACCTGAGTGACGCCTTCTGCTTCTTTGTAATTTCTGCAGTCTCCAAGTTCAGCCTGCAGAAGGCCAACCCCGGTATCTTGGTTTTCTAGGGCTTCCATAACTGGGAGGCTTCAAACAACAGAAATTTGTTGTCTCACGGTTCTGGAGGCCAGAAGTCTAGACTCAAGATGTCAGCAGGGTCATGTTCTCTCTAAAGGCTCTAGGGGAAGAGCATTCCTTGCCTCTTCCTAGTTTCTGGCAATCCTTGGGGTTCCCAATCGCATCACTCCAATCTCTTACTCTGTCTCTCTGTGTCTCTTCTCCTCTTTTATAAGGACAGCACTCATATTGGATTAGAACCCACCCTACTCCAGTATAACCTCATGTTAACTTAACTATAACGTCTTCAAAAACCCTATTTCCAAGCAAGCAAGGTCACATTCACTGGTACAGGTGGTTAGGCTTCAACCCATCTTTTGGGAGGACATAATTCATTCCACAATACCCAGCCTTGCCTCTATCCCAAGGCGTCATCTCATAGTCTGCCTCTGACTACACCTGCCTCATTCTCTCTGATCTCATAATTCCAACTCCCAAGAGATCATGTCTGCTTGGCCCAGCTCGTCTTTTCATGCCAAGCCACGTCCTAGGTCCCTGGTTGGCCTGTGGACTGCCACCCATGAGTCAAGTGCCCTGCTCTGCTCCCGTCCCCTGGGGCGCAGGGGTGGATAAGTCACAAGGATACCAGGGGCAGGGCCTGAGGGTAGGCATTTTCCCTTGGAAGGGCCCAATAGAGTTTCCGAGGTTTGGTTTGCCTGATGGAAAGTCCCAGCTCTGCCCCTTCCTGCACTACGAGGCCTTGGATAAGTTGCTAAATCTCCCTGAGCTGCAGTTGTCTCATTAGCAAATGAAGAATTATCTATGAGCAGCCAGGTGAGATGTAGCTGAGCACGCAGCACATTGAACCCTGAGCTGGGCGGTCAGCATTCTGCAGTGAAATCTCCCTGTCTCGTTGCTCTCCTACTTCCTCTCCACCTTCCCAGGGGTTATCCACCCTTCAAGCTCTTGCTGGAGGCTACCTCTTCCAGGAAGTCTTCCCCAGTCACCCTAGTTTTCCTGGCTCCCCTCTGAGAACTCCTACCCTGCTTTCAGCCAGATTCCCACTGTTGAGTTTAATAGCACCCTGTCCAACCCCATGGTCTCATTATTCCACATGTGTTCATTATCTCCCCAGACTGTGAGCGAGCTGGCTGGAAAACATGCCTTCACTTTTAACCCCCAAAGTACATTGCACAGGGTTAGATATACAGCAGGTGCCCAATCAATACTTGCTGATATAAATTCCAAGGATGTAAAAAGGGTCTAAGTCCAGCTTCCTCCTCTTTTAAAAGAAGACATGGCCACAGTAAGTATCTGCTTCACACCGCTCTATGTAAGGCATTGTGTATTTGGCAAAAGCTTGCATGTTCATTATCGCAATTAGCAGCCCAGGGAGGTGGGTCATTCACTCCCACAACGCAGATGTGGAAACTGAGGAAAATGCGTCAGGGAATTGCCTAAGAACATAGCTAGTAGGTGGCAGAGCCATGATTCAAACCCACGTCTTATGATTTTTTTTTCTATCACATGGGACTGTGACCCTTAAAAATTAAGACAGGGTTCAAGGAGTGGCAGGCAACTTTGCTAGAAAGAAAACTGCAATCATTGAGGAATATGCAACTTGTTTGCACCTGACTGCAGAGAGACCACAGAGAAGGCAAGCTCCTCTGGACCTTGAAGAAGTAGTGGGATGGGGATAGAGGGAAGAAGAAATGGCAGGAGCAAAGACTTGAAAGACAGCAAGCAGAAGGCATCTGAGGAAGATGGTGGATGCAGCTGTGTGGCTAGAGTTGGGAGCAAAGGAGATGCAAGCACAAGTCAAGGCCTGAAGTGAGTATTCTAGGCCCCGTTATGGATTGAATTGTGTCGCGAAAAATATGCGTTGTAAATCCTAACCCCTGTAGTGGTTATAATCCCATTTGGGAATGAATGGGTTTTCTTTGTTATGTTAATGAAAAGTATTAGTCAATCTCTTTTGAAATCTAAAAGCAACCAAGCAAGCAAGCAGAGCTCGGGGAAGAGAGAGGCCATATCACCTGAAGATCACCAAGGAGCCAAGGAAAAAAAGCTGAAGAAACAATGACCTTCCCCCAGAGCCTACTGAAACAGAAAGCCTTCCCCTAGAGCCAGCGCCCTGAATTTGGACTTCATGCCTCCTAAACTGTGAGAAAATAAATTTCTGTCTGTTAAAGCCACCCGCGTGTGGTATTTCTGCTATAGCTGCACTAAATAGCTAAGACAGGGCCCAAACTACAAAGGAGTCTTGACTCCCAGGCTGAGGAAAGAGTTGACAGTGGGAGCAGAGAGAGGAGGTATAAGGTGGGAGATGGTTTGGGAGTGGCCACTCTGCAGGACTCAGTGAAGGATCAGATGGGAAGGAGGGTAAGTAAGAATAAGCCAAGGTCATTCATACTCCAAGCCTGAGAGATTGCTAAAATGTAGGTGTCAGTAACTGACATGGGAGTGGTAAAAATTGCCACTGATTTTGACTGGGAAAAGAAACAGGCAGTATCACTGTTGCAGATTGAACTGTGTCCCCCAAAAATATATGTTGTAAATCCTAACCTCTGTGCCTATGGTTATAATCCCATTTGGGAATGAGTTGTCTTTGTTATGTTAATGAAATAGAATTCGTGTAGAGTATATCTTAAGTCAATCTCTTTTGAGATATAAAAGAAGTTTAACACAAGCTAGCAAGTAGAAATGGGGGAAGAGAGATGCCACGCCACATGAAGATCACCCAGGAGCAGAAGCTCAGAAGAGATAAGAACCTTCCTCCAGAGCTGACAGAGAGAGAAAGCCTTCCCCTAGAGCCCGCACCCTGAATTCGGACATCTAGCCTCCTAAACAGTGCGAAAATAAATTTCTGTTAAAGCCATCCACTTGCAGTATGTCTGTTATAGCAGCACTGGATAACTAAGACAGAATTGGTACTGGAAGAGTAGGGTGCTGCTGTCACAAATACCTACAATGTGGCTTTGGAATTGGATAATGGGTGGAGGCTGGAGGAGTTTTAAGGTGCCTAATAGTAAAAGCCTAGATTTCCTTGAAGAGACTGTTGGTAGAATTATGGACGTCAAAGGCAATTCTGGTGAGGGCTCAGAAGGGAGTGAGAGAGCTATGGAGAGTCTCTGTCGTCTTAGAGACTACATATGGCACCAACAATAGAATGTTGCTAGAAATGTGGGTGTTAAATGTGCTTCTGGTGAGGCTTTCAAAGAAAATGATGAACATGTGATTGGGCAATGGAGGAAGGGTGATGCTTTTTATGCAGTGGCAAAAAAAAAAAAGACTTTTCTGGATTATGTTCAAATGTTTGGTAGAAGGTAAAACTTGGAAGTCTCACCTCTATTTGATTTAGGTGAGATTTTTTAATTTGGAGTTGATTTAAGACTTTTGGGATGACGGGATGGGATGAATATATTTTGCATGTGGCAAGGACATGAATTTTGGGGGGCCAAAAGGTGGAATGTTATGGATTGAACTGTGTCCCCAAAAAATATGTGTTGTAAATCCTAACCTCTATGCCTGTGGTTATAATTCCGTTTAGGAATGGGATGTCTTTGTTGTGTTAACAAGACAGGATTAGTATAGGGTGTATCTTGAGTCAATCTCTTTTGAGATATAAAAGATTAAACACAAACTAGCAAGCAGAGATGGGGGTAGGGATGCCAATCCACATGAAGATGGCCCAGAAGCAGAAGCTCAGAAGAGACAAGGACCTTCCTCCAGAGCCAACAGAGACAGAAAGCCTTCCCCTGGAGCTGGCACCTTGAATTTGGATATCTAGCCTTCTAAACAGTGAGAAAATAAATTTCTGTTTGTTAAAGCCATCCATTTGTGGTATTTCTGTTATAACAGCACTAGATAACTAAGACAATCACGCAATGTCAGATTTAATAATATCCTGTCGTTGTGCACGATCTCATTATTCCACATGTGCTCATTACCTTCCCCAGATTGTGAGCTAGTTGGCTAGAACAAACGTCTTCCCTTTTAGCTTCCCTGGCACCTTGCTCAGGGGTAACCAGGGCACCAATAACTACTGTTGTTGTTGCTGTTGGGTGTCAATTCTAACTTATAGCAACCCCACGTGTTACAGAGTAGAACTGCCCTATAGAGTTCTCTTGACTGTAATCTTTATGGAAGCAGATCGCCAGTGCTTTGTCCCACGGAGCACCGGGTGGGTTGGTACTGCCAACCTTTCTGTTAGCAGTAGAATGCTTAACCGTTCTACCACCAGGGCTCCTTCCAGTAACTACCAGTGGGTGTAAATTTTGAGAACATAAGTAGGATCTAAACCCCAGGGTCAGTAGAGGGACATTTCAGAGAGGCAGATATCAAATCAATATTGTCTCAAGAGCACTTTGCGGTGGCAGCCAGAGGCACCCCACAGTGTCCAACAATGAAACACTCTGCCCCTAAGGTAGAGAGCTCCCTGTTGCTAGAGGCATTCAAGCAGAAATTAGACAACCAACTGTTAGTGGCTCCGTGGAAGGGATCCCTGCATCGGGAGGGATACCAGAGAGAACAGCTCCTCCAGCCCCCTCCATCTCTCAGACGCCATGGTTCAAAAATGCTGTGAATTTGATCTCCAGCTTCATTGGCATATCCCATTCAGAAATAGCCAGACTGACTTAAAAAAGAAATCTCCGTGCCGCCTTCTATTTCTTTCAAACCCTTTAAATGTCAAGTTCCAGACCACTGCGCTGTCTTGCCGGGTGGTTGCATACCAAACCCGTGAGCGCTGGGTTGAGAATAGCTCAGCACGGCTGGCGTGGCCGGAGGAGGAGTCCGACTTCATGCATTCCTAATGTTCGTCTATTTTTACAGCCATGAGGCTCATCGCCTCCCCTCGCTGTTCACATCAATATCACACAGGGACGCTGACACAGGGCCATCTGTCCTCGCAGACGCCTTCTTTAGGAGGGGAGGCAGAGAGAACGGGGGGGGATAGATATGCATATTTGTTCTAAGTCTGAAAATTGATTTGGGGAACAGTCTCGGCCAGACTTGAGCTGACCAGAGATGCTTTGTGCCAATCCCTATGAGGAGAGTGTCTTATTTTTCCATCTCCTTCTGGAGCTTAGCACACTCTGTAGGTCTATGCACACTCATTCATTCCCCATGGCATGCCAGCTCCAGGCGACACCTCCTTCCACCATGCTTCACCCTCCTGGATCAGATGCTGAGAGCATGGACTTGCTATTCGCCATAACAAAGTACCACAAACTGAGGGGCTTAAAACAACAGAAATTTATTCTCTCACAGTTCTAGAGGCCAGAAGTCTGAAATCAAGTTGTTGGCAGGGCTATGCTCTCTGAGAATTCTCTAAGGGAGGATCCTTCCTTGCCTCTTCCAGCTTCTAGGAGCCCCAGGCGTCCTTGGCTTGTGGTAGCATCACTCCAATCTCTGCCTCCGTCTCGGCACGGCTGTCTTTCCTCGGTGTCTCTCTCTACGTCCTCTCCTCTTCTTATAAGCAAGTCAGTCATATTGGATCCAGGCCCCGCCCTACTCCAGTATGACCGCCTCTTAACTCGATTACATCTGTAAAGAATCTATTTCCAAATAAGGTCATGTTTGCAGGTTCCGGGAGCTAGGACTCCAACACAATTATGGGGAACACAACTCAACCCCCAACATCTGGAGAGTGAACAGCTGAGCTAAGTCCTTTTTGAGCACCTACAAAATGTCCAGGCCTGTACCGAAATTGCAAGTCGAACCAGGTGGCGTTTCCTTTAAAAGAAGTGCCCCCAAACCGAGACAGGAAATGAGGGCAGACTTGAGGGCCACAGAAGGAAGGGCTTCTTGTGTGCTGGAACAGAAACAAAGGGGAGGCAAGGGGGTGGGGGCTTTGGGGCAGCGGGGCTGTGAATCTAGGGCCTGGCCTCAGCCAGCCCTATGGGAGAGTCACATACTCTGGGAAAGGAGGTCTAGGAACGAATCTGAGGGAGAGCCACGTTGGGAGTCCACCCATTTGGTGCTTATTCTGGACTTTGGTTCCCAAAGTCTTTGGGGACATACTACACTTTCCATCCCCTCCACCCCATACTGCATGCCACTTCTCCTCTGAGACTGCTGGTGGTCCTGATGGACCTGTCAGTCATGTGACTCCACCTTCCCTTGTAATGGTCCAGTCCCAGGCATAGCCAATCAGAACACTCCTCTGAAGGGGACTACAGGTTTAATTCCAGCAGAGCAAATGATCCAGGTGGGGCCAGAGTCTGCCCTGAGACTTTTTTGCCAGCGCTAACAGGGTAGACAATCTCTCTCAACTGTTCTTGCTAAATTGAGAGGATATGAGTCTGAAACCACCAGTCACTGTCTTGCTGGCTATATGGAGAGGACCTATGTGAAGAATAAAGCCAACCAGCAACCACAGAAGCCAAGAAGAACAAGAGAGACTGTCCCAATGGCTTTAACTGACTTCTGGTTCCACCATGCTGAAGCCAGCCCCTGGACTGGACATTTATGTGACCCAATACATTCTGTTTTCCCTCTCTCTCAAACTAGTTTGACTTGAGCTTGCAACCAACCGTTTCCTGACTTATTTGCACTTAGAACTACCTTAACCAGGTGGGGTATTAAAGATTGGGGTCATAGATTCATGGGATCACTGCACTCACCTGTAAGAATCCTCCAAACCCTGAGCTGGAATCTGTACTGGTGCAGGAGGCAGGCACCGAGGTCCCTTGTGGTGAAACCCATGTGAAATTTTGCACTACAGATTAGTAAATAAACACAATTAAGCTGGTGCACACCTTGCTTCCTGGTTAATCCATCCCTGGCTCCAGGAATACATTGAGATGGACCCCCTGTAAGGTTAGAGAATGTCTGTACATTTGGGAGAAGAGGGCTTGAGAGAGAGACCAGACTCCCAGGGAATCTGGGCATGTGGGAGCTTGAGTCCTGCTCTTACAGCTAATGCTTGAAGGAGCACTGTATACCTCACACTATAAAGTCAGATACCCCAGGTCCACTAGACCACAGGAAGAGGTCCCACCTCCAGCCCCGGGAGCACACAGGCTACTGGGTGCACAGAGCTGATGCCCATTAGTTGATCCCCATCCCAACACAAGGCAAATGGGGGGGGGGCATTGAAAGTCACCAAAGACACACAGAGGAAGACAAGACAAAATGGTCCTGTTGTGGAGGAGCCCAGGGGCTCCCGTTAGAGGACAAAAAGCTGTAGCCCAGTGTGGCCTGGGGCACAGGGATGGCAGCACGGGGGGAGGATGCCAAGGGAGAGCAGAGAGAACAGAAACTTTAGGTCCCGAGAGAACTCAGTAGGAGGCCCCACTTGGCCCCTTCCTGGGACTAGGAGCCAAAAACTTAACCTTCTGTGTCCGTTTGCTCATATAATATGGGGAGAATAGCCCACTTCACAGGGGTGTGATAGGACAGTGGAAAATCACTGCCGTCGCTCCTGACACCAGAATCCCTCTCAAGGAAAATCTGTCTTGGTTAAGATGAAACCTTGGCAATTGCTCTCATTGAAGAAGGGATGCCACGTGGTTGTGTGAGTTACTCACTGGACAAGGGCACCTGCCCAAGGGGGCAAGTGGGGATAAAATACAGCCTGCCCTATACTATCCAAGCCATGTGACCCAGCAAAGGGCTGCACCCAGCCCTGATCCATTCCCAGTAGAATTTCTCAATGTAAATCTGATTCCACCTCCCTCCCCTACATTCTGTGGCTCCCCATTGCCCTAGGAAACTGTACAAACTACACTGCCTCACTTACAAGGCCTGTAGATCCAAACCCTGCCTGCCTCTTTAGCCCCCCTTCTAGCCATCCACTCCTTGAACTCTATTCTCTAGCCGTCCTGAGTGTCTTTTCATTCTTGCAATATGAAATTTTCTCTCTCCTTCCATTCTTCAGTTGGGGAAACCAAAGCTCTGTCAAGGTAAATGCCCGGCCCAAGGTCACACTGCTGATAAGAAGAACAGCCACGTTAGAACCCAGATTTATTCAACCCAAAGTCCACGCTCTTTTGGCTACAGGGTTAGAGGTGGCACTGGACTAGGGCACAGAGGACATGAGAAGTCAGGAGACTTGGTTCTAATACTGGCTCTGCCCTTACTAGCTTGGCGACCTTGGACCGGTCACATGCTAGCTTTGTAAACCATAAAGTTCAGTAAAACCTGCGGATCATTAAGGGATACTTCAGTGGGGTTATATGACTGCCGTTACATGGGTGTTGGTTGTTTTGGTCCCTTTTTCTCTCAGTGGGAACTCTGTTGTGCCTTGTGAGTAAAACCTGTAAAATGAAGCGCAGTTTGAAATGGAAAAATCCCTGGCCAGAGCAGCTCAATTTCGAGGGGCCCAGGACATCAAAGTGGCCAAGGTACCTGGGGATTGCTCAAGCACCCTGAATGAAATAGACATTCGACTCCAGTAGTTCATTTCCTTAACAAAGATTGGAACGAGCAGAGAAATGACACTGCAGGAATCTATTTTACAGGCGAAGATTGGAAAAATAAGAGAAAACGAATTTCCATCACTTCAATCTGCAAATTGAAGCTGCTCAACCGCCTGGCCAAATGCAAATGCACGTACGTCAGCATACCACACAGCCCAGCTGGCATAGCAGAGCTCCCCTCCAAGGGAGGGGCCTACTCACCCGGGGGGGTCCCCAGTCTCTTGCTGGCCCCAGCCAGGGGCTTAGGGTACCTTTAACTCACAATGGACAGTCCTCTGAGATTTGGGATCTGGGATAGTCCTTTGGGATTTTTCTGGAAATAAGGACCACTGGCCCAGACAACCTTCCCCCAGAGTAACATTCAATAGAGTCTGGCATATCACTCTAGGCAGGCCTTAAACAGAGGGGAATCCACTCACCCCCTTCCTCCCCACCACTCGACAGAGAATCAGCCATAAAAAGAATAGCCAGCTCCATTACTGATTTAAGAACATATTGATTCTCCAAACTCTGCACATAAAGAGTGCACACGACCTGATGCACAACACCCCTCCCAGGCTGCATTAGTTATCTGCTGATGCTTAACAGGTTGCCTCAGAATTTAGCGGCATAAAACAACGGTTGTTGTTGAGTGCTGTTGAGTCAATTCCAACTCATAGCAACCCCATGTGACAGAGTAGAACTGCTCTCATAGGGTTTCCTAGACTGTAATCTTTACAGGAGCAGATCACCAGGTCTTTTCTCCCACAGAGCCTCTAGGTGGGTTCAAACCATTGATCTTTCAGTTAACAGCTGAGCAGTAAACACTCATTTTCTCAGTTTCTGTGGGTCAGGAGTTTGGGAGCAGTTTAGCTGGATGCTTCTGGCTCTTATGACTTTGTAGCCAAGAGGTCAGCTCGGGCTGCAGTCATCTGAAGGTTTGACTGGGGCTGAGGACCCACTTCTAAGGTGGCTCACTCACGCAGATGGAGAGTTAGTGCTGGTTGTTGACAGGAGGTCTGCTTTTCACCTCTCCAAGAAGCTGCTGGAGAGTATTCACAACACGGCAGCCGTCGGCCCCCAGAGTGAATGATCGACGAGAAAGCAAAGCTGTAATCTCACTTATCACCTAGCCTTAGATGTCACACTCTGTCCCTTCCGCAACATCCCCCTGGTTACACAGGCCAGTCCTATTCATTGTAGGGGGGCGTGAGTTCCAGGAGGTAGGCCTCACTGGGGCAATGACACAGCCTACAGCCTACAGCACACACAAATCCTCACCAGGATCCTAAGTTGGCACATGGACCTTCACAGCAGCGTTATTCAGAGTGGCAGGGAGTGGCGGTGCTCCAGGCAGAGCGGGCAGTGTGGAGGATACACACAGGTATTGTGCAGCAGGTAGAAGAGAGGGACTAGACGTGCTGTTGTGTGAAAACAGTAACAGACAGGAGGCGTTCCATAACACCAGTCCATCTACATCTATTAAAGATACGTGCACATAAAACAACAAACCATGTTCTGCAAGAACACATACAAACAAGACACCTGTTGGTACATGTTAAACCTCTTAGAATGGCTGCCCGGATGGGCAGGGTGGGGATGAGGAGTAAAGGAAATACACAAGAAAATGAAACAAATAAGTAGGAACAGGGCCTTATGGAACTAGCTGCCTTCATGTGTGTCAGAGTAGAACTGTGCTCCAAAGGGTTTTTGATGACTGATTTTTAAGAAATAGATCACCAGGCCTTTCTTCTGAGGGCCTCTGGGTGGGTTCAAACTTCCAACATTTTGGCTAGTAGCTAAGTGCTTAACCATTTCCTCCACCCAGAGGGACAAGTGAAAACAGAGTGCCTTGACCTGAGAAATAAATCAGCTCAGCCTCTGCACCTGCAGCCCAAAACAACACTTGCACAAGGAAACAGACCACTAGCCCTACAGCTGGGTCACCTAGGTGACACCACCTACCACATGGCTTCCTTCCTGGTTGTTTTGTTGTTGCTCTTGTATATTTGCTTTTGTTTTGCATCCAAACCCATCTCCAACCCACTTTCTCTCCAGAGTTCCAGACCCGATTCACACCTGGGTGTTCCACAAACTGAATTTATTGTTGTTATGGATTGAATTGTGTCCCCCAAAAACACACACTGTAAATCCTAAAGCCCTATACGTGTAGTTATTATCCCATTTGTGAATGGGTTTTCTTTGCTAGGTTAATGAAGCAGTATTAGTGTAGGGTGTTGTCTTGAGTCAACCTCTTTTATGATATAAAAGGAGTAGATTAAGCAAGCACAGAGGGAGGAAGACAGATACCACGTCACATGAGATCTCCAAGGAACCAAGAAACAGAAGCTGAAAAGAGACAAGGATCTTTCCCCCAGAGCCAACAGAGAGACAGCCTTCCCTTATAGACAGCACCCTGAAATAAGACTTCTAGCCTCATAAGCTGTGAGAAAGTAAATTTGTTTGTTAAAGCTACCCACTTGTGTTGTTTCTGTTATAGCAGCGCTAGATAATTAAGACAATTGCCTTCCCTCCAAATCAGCTCTTCTCCTGCAGGCTCTGTCTCAAGTTAGGGCTCTGCCATCCACCCAGCCATCAAACCAGCTGAAACTGGTTTGAGCAAAAACAGGCAAATCATTACCAGGGGCTGCAGGGGGTGGGGGAGGGAGTTATTGCTTAAGGGGTACTGAGTTTCTTTTGAGGGTAATGAAAATTTCTAGGAAATAGATAGTGGTGATGATTGTACAACATGGTGAATATAGTTAATGTCATTGAATTCTACACTTAAAATGGTTAAAATGGCAACTTTTTTATTTTACCACACACACACACACACACACAAAGTAAAATATGTCACCAAACCTGGTTTCTGTCTCCAGGATCAGCATCAGCCGAAAGGCTCTCCCCTCGTGGTCACAAGCTGGAGGCAGAAACTCCTGGTCTTACATCCACTCAGCTTCAAATCCTTAAAGGAAAAGTAAGATCTGGTTCCCAAGCACCATGGCTCTGGTTGGGTCATATGATCATCCCTAGCTGAACCAACCACCGTGGCCAGGGAAATGTTCTGACTGGCCAGGCCTGAGTCACACGTCACACTTCTGTATTGGAAGTTGAGTTACCTCCACCAGAAGCACAGGAAGGGAACCTAGGGGGCAAATGCTTGATGACCACCATGATACCATGAGGTGTCATGAGGGTGCAGTTAGATTTGTGCCTGGCCTGAAGAATATTCTCAGTAAGTGTAGCTACCATCGGCATCAGCATCATTACAGTATTAACTTTTGGGCATTTGAGCCTACTGATATCTTGAAAAGCTAAAAGTTCCAAAAATTAACAGCACAACTGCATGTAAACACTTCCCATCCTTAAGAGTTCCCAGCAGTATTAGATTATAGCCGGTCAGTACCACGCATGATTTTCTTTTGCTTCCCTAAATTACAAATCTTTTACTTGTCACAACTTTCTAATAAGTTCATGCATTATTTGGCCATGGAGAGCACCTCAGTTTTAATTCATGGTCTGTGGTATATACAATGTACCACCCACTTTTTCCAGCTCTCAGGTTCTTTGGTAGTATACTTTTACCACTGAAAGTATTTGCTGCCCTCCAGTGGGGACTTGTGTAATGGCAAAAGGTGAAAGAAATGTTAATTGAAGCAAAATAGCTGGAGTACGAGGCTTGCAAGTGAGGTAGTGCAACCAAGAAATGTAAGTGGGCAAAAATGTTGTCTATTTTGGCTTTTGTACCCCTTGATAAGCCTTGAAGGCATATTTCTGGTTTCCTGTGTGATAGTTAGGGAGCCCTGGTGGGTTTTGTTTTGTTTTGTTTTGTTTTGTGTGTGTGTGTGTGTGTGTGTGTGTGTGTGGTATTTGAAAAACCAGAGGTTCCCCATGTAACCTAATGGAAGACACCACAAAAAACATCAGCAACCAAGGTCCAGAGGTATAGACGGGCAATTTCTAATTATGGGGTTCAAGAACCTCAAAAGTTCTCTGGTAACCATATAGTACCCAAAAAAACCAAACCCATTGCCGTCAAGTTGACTGTTACTCATGGTGACCCTACAGGAAAGAGTAGAACTGCCCCACAGAGTTTCCAAGGAGCGGCTGGTGGATTCGAACCGCTGACATTTCGGTTAGCAGCCAAGCTCTTAACCACTACACCACCAGGGCTCCAACCATGTAGTACCAGATAATATTTCTCAAATTCTTTATTACCAACCAAAAATTTAAACACACTCCCTGACTCAGCATGCTTCCATTAATGAAAACACATAGCATCAAAAAAAAAAAAAAAAGCAGAAAATAATTGGATCTTGAATGGGTTTTACATTTAAAACACTCAGTTCAAGTTAATGAAAATCTTTAGGAAAAGAAGAAATATTCCAGTTTGTCAGAATTCCTGCAGCTCTAACTGTTGGAGCTGCAGACACACGTCAGGCCCAGTGCTGTACCCAGGGTCTTGTTTCATTCCGAAAATCTTTTCTATGTCAAAGAACTAAACGTGAGCTGCTAAGGGACCGAGTGCCTGTCTACACTTCCTCTGAATCCCGTAAAGCGGCCTCTTAGGGTGAAGGCTTCTGAGTTGGTTGTCTGGCTGGCAGGCTGGCTGGCGGGCTGGCTGGCAGGCCGGCCGGCCGGCTGGCTGGCTGGCTGGCTGGCTGGCTGGCGGGCTGGCTGACCCACACTGTCTGGCCATGGGCTGACTGACAGTGCAGCCCGGATTCGGATGGTTGGCAGAATTCCCATCTGTCTGCACAGCCCACATCTCCTAGCCCCGCTGCCAACCAGGGCTTAGGCCTGGTCCATTAGAGACTCCATTTGTGCCATTAACGGGAACTTTAGCAACAGCTGCCGGCAGCAGGTGCAAAGCCAAACAGAGCCAGGCTCTGGAGAGAAATCTTTGGCTTGTTCCAGCCAGCTGTAGAGAAGTGGGAGGGAAAGAAGTTCTTTCTGAAAGCCAGCGCAGAACAGGGAAAGTTTCGTCTGGGCCATTTTCATCGTGGAGTCAATCAGCTTGATGGGCCAGCTGGTTGTCCCCTCCACCCGCCTCCCTGACACAGCAGAGCCTAGTGCCCCTCTGGACAGCGACTGGGCTGGCCCCACCTGCTCCTCTCACTTCTAAAGAGCCCCAGCCCCACCTCCAAATCCAGACACAGCTCCTTTCTGAGAGGCGAGGGGCCAGTGGGAGAGGAGAAAAGGAAGCGCTCCCGAGAGCCTCCGTCTGAGGACTAGCAAAATCCCATCACAGGAGCTTTTAGAAATGCAGACGCTCAGGCCCCACCCCGGACCTCCTGAATCAGAATCTGCATTTTCACAAGGTGCCCAGGGGATCCAAGGGCATATCCAAGTCTGAGAAACACTGGTGTAGCTCCTTACTAGAAGGACTTCGGCACTTACATGCAATGGGACAGAAGACCATTACTCTAAAGCAGGGCTTCGAACGGTTCGATCTGGTTCGACCCCCTGCTGAGAACTGTATTTCCATCCCAGATATACTGAATCTGAATCTACAGTTTAACCAGATCCCCAGGTGATTCAGATCTTGTTAAAAAGTACATTCCGATTCAGTGTATCTGGAGTGCCAATTCAAATTCTCAGCCGGGGTCAAACCAGAATGAACTGGTTAGAAGCCCTGCCCTGAAGGGATCTAACATTTCTCGGCTGCTGTGTTGAAAATGGAGCCCTGGAGGCACAGTGATAAAGAGTTAGGGCTGCTAACCAAAAAGGTCGGCAATTTGAATTCCCCAGCTGCTTCTTGGAAACACCACGGGGCAGTTCTACTCCATCCTGTAGGGTCGCTATGAGTAGGAATGGACTTGACGGCAACGGGTTTGGTTTCTTGGTTTTGGTGTTGAAAATCCCGCGCCCAGGTGGTGCAGCGGGCAAACAGATGGACCACTAACTGGAAGTCAGCGGTTTGAAACCACCAGTTGCTCTGTGGGAGAAAGATGTGACAGTCTGTTCCAGTAAACTTTGTTATTGTTGTTAGGTGCCATCAAGTCAGTTCTGACTCATAGAGACCCTTTGTACTACAGAACGAAACACTGCCCGGTCCTGTGCCATGCTCACCATCATTGCTATGCTTGAGCCCATTGCTGCACCCACTGTGTCAATCCATCTTGTTGAAGGTCTTCCTGTTTTTTGCTGACCCTCTACTTTACCAAGCATGATGTCCTTCTCCAGGGACAGCCTAGGAAACCCTATGGGGCAGTTCTACTTTGCCCAATATGGTCACTGTGAGTCAGAATTGACTCGATGGCAACAGGTTTAGGGTTTTGGTTTTTGGTCCTGTTACTTACTCCTTGCTCAGAGCCCCCAAGGCTCCCCCATTGCCCATAGTAACAGGTCCAAGCTATGTAGCCTAAAGTTCAATGCCTTTTCATTCAGACCTAAACACAGTTTTCATCTTATTTCCCACCACCTCTCCCTTCCAAATTAAACCCTTCCTGTGACCCCACCTGGGCCACGTCCATTCCCAAGTCCACACCACTAACATCCCTAGAACTGGGCAAAAGGAGCCCTGCTCTGCATTCCCCTTCTTTACATGGCCCCATCAGCCCCTCCTCTGGCCACAGCCCTCTCCCTGGAGCAAGGAGTCTATGAGATCAAGGGGAAGTGCCCTCCTGGAGCCCACATACTCCCCTCCAAACCATACTCCAGGATCCGGAATCCTGGAACTCACTGCTCAAATGGCCCCAGCCCCCTTCCAGGGCCTGTGGAGGCCTCTGTCCTCAGGGTCATAGGGTCAGTATGCACACCCCCAGGCCAGCTACTTACAGGGACTGTGTTCAGAGCTTGAGTGTGTGGGCAAGGTGTCCACATAGTTGGGGATGGGAGAAGGGGATGGACTACAAGATCTCCCCACTCCGTCTCATCCCAGTATAAAATTCCAAGGATTCTAAATAGGAACCTATCTTCCAGATCATTGTGAAGATATATGTGTCTAGATAAGCCGATAAAACCTATTTTATTGAACAGAATGTTAGCATGAGTTACATCTTTTTAATATTTAGAGATACGGTATGCGGAGTCTTTTGTACCCCTGCCCAGGCCCATGAATGTCTTGGCCAGGCTCTGCAACATCTTCAACCTTGAAGTTCTCCCTGGAATGCTCCCCCCTCCTCCACTTGCTCTATCTGCATGTTAAATACATTCAAGGCCCATGTGGAGATCATCTGTCACTTTTGCTCCTGTCAATCCCAACCCGTTTCAGCTGGTGTCTGAAAACTTTCTCTTCTGTGAGAAACCCATTCCCTGAGGTTTGGGTGAGGCTGAGCTCCTGAAGGCTCTTCTGTTGATACTATCAGGAAAGACAACAGTCCTTACAACAGAAATGCTACACCCCAGGAATGAAAGATGGGGCTCCCCAGGGCATCCTTCCAGACTGAGAATCAAGCCAGCATGGAGAGAAGCAGAACATGGGCGGGTGGAGCAGGAGGAAGACTAAGTCCAAGAAACCCTGTGTGAGTCCCTGGATCCAGCCATGCCTGAATGCATCCATCGCTGGACATCACAATTACCTAAGCCAATAAATGCCTTTTTTTTTTTTTAATTAAGCTGATTAGAGCTGGATTTCTATAACCGACAATGAAAAGAACCTTTACACTAACTCTAATTCAGAGAATCGTAGGTGCCAGAGCCTGTGGGGCTTTAGAAAGCATCCAATCAAATTTCATTATTTGACTCGTGAGGAACCCAAGACTCAGAAAGATGAAAGGGTTTGTCTCAAGTCACACTGTAAATTAGGGACAGAACTGAGCCCTGTCCCTCCACAAGTCACCTTCCCGGGGGGCTCTCAGACCAGGCTGCAGGCCCTCTTCCCCTCAGCAGGACATGAGTGCCCTGTTCAGGCACACCTTTGTTCCTTGTCCTGCATCTGCTTTATTAGCCCAGTGGTCCCCTGGGTGTTGCCTCCAAAGCCCCTGACGGGAGAATGCCAGCCTTCGCCCATTCTGACAAGCACTGGGCTTAGCACCAGGCTTGGCACATAGTAGGGGTGCACGAGTACGTGCTAATTTGCCAAAGGCCTTGATGCCTGAATGGCTAAACCCAGTCTGCTTTTCCACTGAGACCGGCCTCTGAGCTCACGTTTCTCGCAGGCAAGCCTTTTTCATCCAACAAGCTATTTCCCAGGCCATTATGAGGAGCTACAACGAGAGGCAGGAACAACGACGTTGCCTTTTTTCTCCATTTCCTTTTGTTTTCCATTTTCTGCCTGCGCATTTTGCCCCCTTCTTCCTTAACAGCCCAAGTTGCTAAATTGCACATCGCAGGCAACTCCTGCAAGCTTAGTCCTTAAGTGTTACATTTCTGTAACAGATACTCCATAAGCAGCGCTTATCTTTGAGAGGGGGATGGTGAGGCGCACTAAAATTACATTTCCATTTCTGTGCCTATGTTTTTAAGCTGTTATTTTAGCATTTCTGACTAGTTCACAGTTGACACCTACTGATGGAAAATGAAATGAAACTCGGCCAAGAACGAGCCTTCCCTCTCCTCCCCGGGATGAGAACGAGCTCCTTTTTATAACAAGACGCAGCTGTAGCAGAGTACAAAGACTCCCAGATTTGCAAATGCAGTATCTGCAGTCCAGTCCCAGCTCTGCCACAGATTAGCTCTTGGACCTTAGGAAATCCCCTAACCCCTCCGCGCCTTGTTTTTCTCATCTGTAAAATGGGGGTCATACCTACCTGCGTAAGGAAGGAGCCCTGGCAACACCACGGTTAAGTGTTCAGCTGCGGCTTGAACCCACCCAGCAGCAACATGGGAGAAAGATCTAGTGATCTGCTTTCATAAAGATTACAGCCAAGAAAACCCAGTGGACAGTTCTACTCTGTCACATGAGATCTCTATGCGTCGAAATCGACTGGACAGCACCCGGCAACAACCTGCATCATGAGGACACTGTGAACTGACTTTATAGTGCGTCACAGTATCTGGCCATACACTAAGAACATGAATATCGTGCTACGAAAATGCTTGGCACATACTAGGCGCTCAATACTTGTTAATTGTTTCTAGGTCTTGCTGTTAGCGGCCTTCAAACCAGCCTGATCATGGCAGCCCCATGCATAATGGGGCCGGACCATAAGTAGATCACCAAGCCTTTCTTCCTAGTTTGTAAGCTCCGCTGAAACCTATTCAGCATCATAGCAACGCGCAGGCCTCCTCTGACAGAAGGGTAGTATCTGGGCATGAGGTGCCTTGGCTGGGACTCGAACCACCAATGCACTTTTTTTTTTTTCCTTAGCCATCTGGCATCTTTTGGATTGCTTTATGCTCCATAGCGGTTAAGTAAGTGATTAAATTTGGGATTAAGGGATTCCTGTTTTTCATGGGCAAGTTAACAGCCCACGCCCCAAATATAGGGTACACTAAGAGAATAGGGTCAGTCTCAGTTAAAACCCTTGGGCCGCTCCCTACTGTTCTGGGGATCCAGTCCCAACTCCGTAACACAACACGCAGCGTGAAGCGACTCCCACCTTCCCCTCCCGCGCCACTTCCTGCCGCCTTCGATCATGCACTTCTCTCTGCTGGTATGCCCTTTCACTGCCCGTCAACCTGCCTAGCTCCCCTAACAAAAGCAAGACAGAGTTTTAGTCCATCCTGCCTTAGGGTTCCCACACTGTGTCACACCTCCCCCTTAGGACTGCAGTCAACAGCCTTGCCCACCTCCCCCCTGGACTGTGAGCACCTGAGTGGCATGGATTATGTCGTGTTCATCTTTTATCCCAGCTGCCAGCAAAATTCCTGGCATACAGTGGGGGCTCAGAAAATATTTCTTCAGAATATAAATGGATTAATCAATAAATGAGAAATAAGAGAAAGATTCAATAACGTAAAGGCAGCAATCCTCCTCCAATTAATATATAAATGTAATGCAATTCCAATTCACATTCTAATGAAGTTTTTTATGGAACTTGAAAAACGAATTCTAAAATTTGTCCAAAGAATAAACTCATAAGAATAAACAAGCTTGAAAACCTGCTCTACTAGGTATCAAAACGGGTTATAATGCTTTACCATTTAAAACAGTTGATGCTCGTAGAAGAATTGGCAAATGCATTGATGGATCAGACTTAAGAGCCTAGATATATCCCCGTGTATATACGGGAATTGGAGACATGATACATTTTGGAGCCCACGGGTCTTGCAAGGGGTTGGGGTGGGGGCTGGGGTGCTAGGTAGGGGCAGCCAGGGGCCACCCTGAGCACCTCAGGGATGGAGAGAGGAGTTTCAGGAGGGATGTGGGAAAGTGGCAAAGAAAAGCTTTCTGGGCCCAGATATTACCCAAACACACCCCAAACCCTAGGCCACCCTCTGCTCAAGTTGCTCCCAAACCCCCACCACAATCCCACCCATTCTTTAAAAGACAGCCCGCTTCACCACACTCAACCTTCCCCCTTCCTCAGCTGATGTATGTCGCACCCCTACAGCCCTCCCGCGTGTCTCTATCAGCCTGTGAGGAAGGCGCCTGTCCCCCCATACATGGAGAGCTTGGCAGCAGGAGCTTGTCTCAGGGCTCTGTAGCCCCATAAGGCTTAGCTTGGAGCCTGGGAAAGAGTCGGGACTTAGAAAATGTTTGCTGAAATAAAACTTCTCTGAGCTCACAGTTTTCCCTGGGGGCCAGTCCTAGAGTCCCACTGAGAAGTGGAAAATTAATCTTATAAAGCTGTTCCACTTGGGAGGAAGTGAAGGAGAGACGGGGGGCTAAAAGCATCCCAGTGGGACCGTGGGGCCAGTAGCAGCTCAGAGTTTGGACACAGGAGATGAGGGGCAGCTCTCAACCGGGGAGGGGGTAGCTTGGGACTTGTCTTGAGGCTGCATTTACTTAACAAGCTCACTGCTTGGACATGGATGGCATGTTTATCGGGGATGGCCTGGAGGGCAGATGGAAACAGTGAGCGGGGCTGGCAGGATGTTGTAAGCTGCTGTCCAGTCAGCCACGACTCAGGGTGACCCCAGATACAATGGAACAAGACGCTATCTGGTCCTGTGCCATCCCGTTAAACTGTTGCACATTGGACCATTGTTCTCCATAGGGAGGGTTTTCACTGGCTGATTTTCTGAAGTAGATTGCCAGACCTTTCTTCCTAGTCCATCTGAGTCTAGAAAATCCACTGAAACCTCTTCAGCATCATAGCAATACAAAAGCCTTCACTGACAGATGAGTGGTGGCTGCACATTAGGTTCATTGGCCAGGAATTGAACCCAGGTCTCCTGGATAGAAGGCAAAAAATTCTACCACTGCCCCCACCACTGCCCCCACCACTGAGGCTAACCAACCTGGAATATATCCGCTCCCAGCTAAATGTAAACACAATCTTCTCCCTGGCAAGGTCCCTGACTTGATTTCAGATAACGAGCATCACAGCCTGGATGGCAAAGTGGGCCTAATCCTGGTCCCATCCACAGTGGGTGACCTTGGCAGACCACTTGAGCCCCCGGGGCTTCCATCTCCTCAGCTGTAAACTGAGCACAACCTCTGTGATGCCCTTCACATGACACATCTCTAGCAAAGCCTGAGAACCCGGTAGGCGGACCCCACGCTCCTCCACGCTCCTCCTCAGGGACACCAGCACAAAGGGGGCGATTGACAGCAGGAGCCCTGGTCCGTGGTATCAGGGGCTGGGCTCAGTTCCCGGAGCAGTGCAGACTGCAGCAGGGATTGCAGGGCAGCCTCCGGGGGGCCACTGGGAGGGGCGCCGCCTGCCTGAGAGGCTCGGCTCTTGTCAGAATATTAACACCCTGGATGCATTTGTGTGTTACTCATGATTGCCACCACGGTTCCAAAAGGATTATGCAGCATGCATATTTATGAGACAAGCCCAGACAAAGACTACCACATTTTAAAAGATGCAATTATCTCTAAAAAGTTCAGCTTTATTTTCATGCTAATGAATACAATATTTTTAAGCAAACCTAATTGGTTTGCCTGGGCTCCCATAAAAGCTCTCAACTCATTAGAACTCCGAAGTCCCCTTCAAAAGGGGCTTCAGTGGGAGCTTGGGGGCTGAGGAGGGGGCTGGTGCTCGGGAAGCACGTTTATGGAACTTTTCAGGCTGTGTGCTGCTGCCCACAGCACCCTCCCCTCCCCAGGCTCTCTGGCTGATTGAATGGTGAGGACTTTTCAGGAGGGGCTACCCCAGGAGTCTGGGCCCTGGGAATACAGGAGCATCTGGGGAAACTAAGGACCAAGGGGAACAACTTCCCTTCTCTCTGAGACGAAGAGACCAGTGTCCCTCCCCCTTCACCGCCACCCCACACCACTCACACATCACTGTCACTAAACACCTGGCTCCCTGGTGGATACTGAATCCCACCCAGAAATGGAGTCTGTGCCTCCCAGGCCTACAGCCAGGGCTTCGGGCATGGAGCAGTGAGAAAGGGCGCCTTGGACCCAACCGGTTGCCATAGAGTTGACGCCACCTCTTGGCCACTCCATGTGTGTCAGAGTAGACCTGCACGCCATAGGGTTTTCAATGGCTGATTTTTCGGAAGTAGATAGCCAGGCCTTTCTCCCAAGGTGGCTCTGGGTGGATTTGAACCTCCAACCTGAGAGGTAGCAGTCAAACGTGGTAACCATTTGCACCACCCAGAGACTCCCCATTCCCAGAAATTCCTGCTCTCTGACATCCAATCATTTGTTCTGGCATCACTGGACTTTGGAATTTCACCTTCTACTTTTCAACCTTTTCACATCTATTTGCTCATTACATGCCCATTTGAAGGATGCGTTGTTTTCGCCATTTTACAACTGAGACAGCTGATGCCCGAAGCCCCAGAGTGAATTTGTGCCAGCCTGCAGGCCCCACATGTCTTTCATGACAAGCCAGGTACAGGGCTTTCTGTGATGAGGTGCTGTTGTCTTTGCCACCTGAGTCCCTGCCCTGCTTTCTTCCATGTCTCAGCCACTTCTCTGCAGTTTGAGCTGGGTTCTTTCCTTACATGCCTCCCTAGGTGCCCTGATTCTCAGCCCCAGGCCGCAGAGCACGGCTGCGCGGGCTGTGCACTGTGCAACGCCGGGGGCTGACGTAGTCTATGAATGGTGCCTGCTGGAGTTATGCAGGACTATGCCCTATCAACATTCTTGCCTTCCACTGACTTCCTGCAGGGCCATTTGGGGATCTTGGGCCTATTATTTGCCAAGGAAAGATTTGTGTATCCAACCTGAGTCTTCTGCTGGAATAACTCCCCTCAACCACCTCCCCGGGACTAAAATCCAGACGCCTGGAGAAAAGACTATGTTGTTTCAGGAAAAACCAACAGGCTCCAAAACCAAACCAAACCTGTGTCCGTCAAGTCAATTCCAACTCACAGCGACCCCACAGGACAGAGTAGAACTGCCTCATAGGGTTTCAAGGCTGTAAATCTTTACGGAAGCAGACTGCCACATCTTTCTCCCGCAGAGCAGTGGCTGGTGGGTTCAAACTGCCGACCTTTTGGCTGGCAGCTGAGGGCTTTAACCACTGCACCACCAGGGCTCCTCCAACAGGCTCAGGGAGAAGCAAAGAGGGGTTGAAGAGGGCAGAAACCAACAGACAACACAGGTTACAGGTAAGCTCAGGCCTGGAAGTGAGGAGATGGAGACCCAGGCCTGGAGCAGCCAACAAGTGGCTTTGTACCTCTGTTTCCCCATCTGTAAATGAGAAGGTCGGACCTGCTGATATCTGAGGTCCCATCCAGTGCAGATTCTATAGCAGATTTTCCCAGGGAATCATCCAAAGAAACAATGACATAAAACTGGCATCCAAATATAAAAGCAGAAGGAGAGAGAGAGAAAGCGCAGCCATCAAGTCGACTCTGACTCATGGCCACCTTCTGGGCAACGGGATGGCACGTTGCCAGGTCCTGCATCACCCTCACGATCGCGAGCATGTTAGACTGCGTCGTTGGGGTTATTACGCTGATCCAGCTCACTGAGGGTCTCCCACGTCCTAGCTGGCCCACTGCTTCACCAAACATGATGTCCTCCTCCAGTAATTGATCCCTCCTGATGACACGTCCAAATCAACGGAGTTGGACAATGTTCTGTTGTGATCCATAAGGTTTTCATTGGCTGATTTGCAAAAGTAGACCACCAGGCCTTTCATCCTAGTCTACCTTAGTCTGGAAGCTCGTCTGAAATCTGTCCACCATGGGTGACCCTGCCGGTGTTAGAAATATTGGTGGCATAGCTTCCAGCATCACAGCAACACACAAGCCACCACAGTACAACAAAGTGACAGATAGTTGGTAGAAAGCAGAAGGAGGGTTCTGTAAGGTAATGAAGTGAGGTGTGGTTACCTTACATACGCCCACCCCCACCCTTGACTCATGACACACCCTCAGGGTCACCTCTGGAGGCCGACAGGGAGAGGACTTGGGGCCAGCAGAGCAGGCAGGCAGTCAGGGGAGGCGTATAGAGGAAGAAGATCTTGAGCTGGGCTTTCAATGCCAAGTCAATGAATCAGAGCGGAGCAGGAAGGGTATTCCAGAAAGGCAGCACGGCCTCGGCAGCCATGCCGACAGAGAAGTCACGGTGAGCTGAGCGGCCAAGCCGGGGAGCAGGCCAGATGCTGAGGAGGTGGGGAAAGGACAGAACAAAAATTCGACCTCTGAGGGGTCTGTGGTGTCTAAAGTGCCATGGTCATGATCTCCTGTGAGCCTCACAACCACCGGAGAAAAAGAGACTGTGTTTCCCGTCTTACAGGTAAAGCATAACTAAGCCCCGAAAACGTGAGTGGCTTGTCTGAGAACACACAGCGTGGGCTGGGGCCATGGTCAGGTGTAAGACCTCAGTCTCCTGACCCCTAGCCCCGTTATCTTTTCACCAAAATCTGAGGCCAGATTTACAGGGCCTTAAATAAGAAGATAATGGTTTGGGATAATAACTTCTGGGTGATAGGGAGCCCCCGAAAGTCTTAGAGCAGTGGAATGACCCAGAAGACCCCACAGGTAAGGAGTGAGTTGAAAGGCAGGAAGGGTGGTGGGAGGGATGGAGACAGGGGCCCAGTGAGGAGGAATATTATTTTGAGTGTAGTGAAAGAGTAAATTCGAGAATCTCCACGTTTTGCCTTGGAGAAGCTGAGCTGACATATTCTCTGCTGGGTCTTCAGTGGTCCCCAGGGAAATAACCCAAAAGGCTTTAGACACAACCCGCTGACCCAGAGACATCACCACAGGGACCCAGCCAAAGCTTGGTGCCAAACCACCCGTCCACCCCCACACCCCAGTCTTTACACCCGCCTAATTGGCTTACATTCCTCAAAGTAATTTTTAAGGGCGAATTTTATATGAAGGTAATTATGCTCAGCTGAACTAATTTTATTAAACAATGCTGCCTTAATGACAAACAAATCTGTTATTAATTTGTAACCGAGCAGCTATTTCATTCAATTTGCCTCGTCAGTAATGAGCCCTGTGGCCAGAACCGCACAGAAGCCCCTCTCCGGGGAAGGCGGCCCGGCTGGGAGGCCGGACCTGGGCCCTGGCCCCTGCTCTGCACAACCAGGACGGGCCTTCCCTTGCTGGGCTATTTCTCTCTGTAAAACGGAAGGCTTGGCTTAGAAGTGCCCTGAGGAAATGCCCACCCGGCAGCTTCAGGGGCTGAAACACTGAATGGACTTTCTGTATTTACTGTGTGCCTCTGTTTCCTCATCTGTAAAATGGGGCTATCATAATGCTTTCTCAGACGGTATTGGAGGACTAATCGAGTTAACACATGTAAAGTGCTTAAACCACTGTCTGGCATATACAAAGCATTGTATAAACGCCTCTTACCGGATGAGGGCTGTCGACAGGTGGGGAACCCAGGGCTCCAGCTTCTTCCTATCCCTACTGTCCGTTGATTCTGGGTTTCCTCAGATCAGATCCTCTCCCCCTACCTGTAAGAGGGTGAAAGGCATCACTATAGACAGCAGAAGAAGACCAAGAGAATCAGATTCTAGCCCCACCCCTGCCTTTGGGTGACCCCCTGGACCACGCCTCAGACTCCAGCTCTCCAAGGAGGTTCCACAACACTGCCCTGCCTACATCTCGGCTGTCCTAGGGGACAGGCAGGATCACCAAGTGGCTCTCAAACATGCAGAGTGGGTCAGAATAACCTGGTTGGGGCTCATAGGAAAATGCTGATTCCTAGGCCCTGCCCCCAAGAGACCCAATTCCACAGATTTTGCCCTAGATCTACGTGTTCTGGGCACCTTTTGGGACTCCTGGCCCTCTGTCAGTCCCTTGCTCTTCTAGAGGGCACTCACGTGCTACCGCTGGTCTTACAGTGTCTGTGTTGCAGGGGAGGAAAGAACGTTTTCACGAGGAAAACCAGCTTGCACAGTTAATGGTGGGGGGAGAAAGAACCCAGACCCATCGGCCCTTGCCCTTTGGACCGCCTCAGGGAGGGCAGGGCAGGATAGTTTGTGCAGCTGTCCATCACTTAGGGCCATACTAACATGGTGCCTTTGGAATCCACCTGCCACACAGGCCGCTGTCTTGGCCGCTGAGAAGTGTGAACCACTAGAGATTCAGCCCCTCAGTGAGCAGCTGTTAACACACTATCAGGGCACAGTCACAGCAGACACTCGCCCACCCCGGGTAACAGGAACCCCCAGGCCCACTACAGTGCCTGATCCTCTGCAAGAAGGCCTTCCTGGGAAGGGGTGGTTTGTCTCCAGCAGACTGTATTCAATCTCAACATCTAAATGTACATTTAGCCCCTTAACAAGTCCAGAAACTTTTTCTGAGGTTCATTCCTCAACCCTGCACAGACCCACAGAGCCGGTCCATGCAGCCCCTTTACCCGTCAGCACAGGAACATTAATTCCAGTAAAACACATAAGCTGAGGTAGAAAGAGCAACCTAGAACCCCCCTCCAAGACCCCACCACATCTGAGAACAAGAAGCAAACCTGAAAACTTAGATCTGTTCCCACTGTCACCCTCAGTGAGGAGGTGAACAGGAGGGTCGGTGGCTAGCCCTCCAATAGGTCCTCCGGGAGGATGAGGAACATTACTCACACCCATGCTTAAGCCAACATCCACCACTTTCCTTGGCCTGTTCATCTGAAATGCCCACTCTCCCTCTTTTCTTTCCATCCCACCATCTAAATTCTACCTTTCCTTCCTGTGCAACTCAACCTCCACCTCCTCCTCCCAGAAGACTTCACGGGTTCCCCTGCATTTCCCAGCCTCCCCTCCAATCAGATGGAGACCATGTGACCCATACCAGGCAATGAAATGTGCCTGGAAGTATCATGTGTCTCCTCCAGACTGAGCAGTAAAGAGCTGGTGCTCCCCCTCCTTTGGTTATAAGTAACAGACTCCCTGACTAACAGTGAATTAAGGGCCCTTGTGATTTCATATACCAATTACCAGTTGCTGTCAAGTCAGTTCTGACTCATGACAACCTATGTGTGCCAAAGTAGAACTGTGCTCCATAGAGTTTTCAACAGCTGATATTTTGGAAGTAGATCAATAGGACTTTCTTCCGAGATGCCTCTGGGTGGACTCCAACCTTCAACTTTTCAGTTGGTAGCCGAGTGCATTAACTGTTTGCACTACCCAGGATTCCTCTCATAAAATAAGAAGTTCCAAAATAGGCAACCCCAGGGTTGGCTGGGCAGCTCACTGATATCAAGAATCCATGTTCTTTCTCTCCTTCTGCTCCGTCAGCTTCGCCATGCCACCACGGCATCCTCAGTCTTTTCATCCCATGATTCCGAGATGGCTGCATGACCGTATATTCATCATCGACTGCTGTGTAACAAATTTCTCTAAAATTTAGGGACTTAAAAAACACTAAACGTTTATTATCTCACACAGTTTCTGTAGGGCAGGAATTCAGAAGCAGCTTAGCTGGGTGGTGCTGGCTTGAGGTCTCTCATGAGGTGGCAGTCAAGATGCTGGCCACAGCTGCCGTCATGTGAAGGCTTAACAGGGCTGGAGAATGTGCTTCCAGCGTGACTCACTCACACAGCTGGCATATGGGTGCTGGCTATTTGCAGGAGGCCTCAGTTCCCCACCCCAACATGAGTGTGTCCAGAGGCTGCTCACAACATGGCAGCTGGCTTCCCTCAGAGTGAGCCAAATATGAGAGCAAAGCTATTCTAGGATGTCACACAGCTTCACTTCTGTCATAGTCTCTTCATTAATATGGAGTCACTAAGTTCGGCCCACAGACAAGGGAAGGGTAATTAGACTCCTCCTTTGGAAGGAAAGAAGGTCAAAGAATTGGTAGACATGTTTTTAAAACTCCCACAAATAGTGCCCATCCTGGAAGAGAAGAAAGGAAGCAAACACTTTCTCTCCCCCATACCACTCTCTTTCATCGGGGAACAGTTTTGTCTCAGAAGTCCCTAACAGATTTTCCCTTCTATGTAATTGGCCATAATGGAGTCACATGCTTACCTCTAGACCAATCACTGTCAAAGGAAAGTGGAATTCCGTGACTATTTTAGACCAATCAGGACTCCTCCTCTGGGCTGCCCACATTTCTGCCCAAACAATTTTGATTTCCAGTAGCAAGGGAGTAGGAGAGAATGGCTGCTGGGTAGGCCGGCAACAGTGTCTGCCATGTTTTTCTATTAACTGGGGAACTGGGGAAAGTTAAGACAGTAAGGCGGTAGATAATCCACAAATACGAAACCTAGTCACTATTGACTTCTTCCATACCATCAACCTAACGTGAATCAATGCCAAGATCTGCTCTGAGAAAGAGGTTTCCTTACTCTGGCCTGAATTTGTGACCCTTGGGTTTTAGACTCAGAGGAACTGGCTTAGAGTCTCTGCTGTACCCATACTGCCGTGCAACCCTGAGCAAGTTCCATTACCTTCTCTGAGCCTCAGTTTTCAGATCTGTACAAAGGGGATAATAATACCTACTTCACAGGGCTCAGACTAATTGAATGTGCTTTGTAATCTACCAAGTGCTGTGCTCGTGTGCATTCTGATCATCACCACTTGCCCTGGGTTTGGGTGGGAGGCCAGACACCGGCAGGGACTTTAGGTCCACTCTGACATCCACTCTCTCTGCCCATGTCTGATTTCCAACTCTCAGTGCTCGGCCAAAAAGAGAACTGGGCACAGAGGCCAAATCCTCAGTATAGAAACAGAGGTGCCATTGTAAACACCTCCACCCCGGCGCTCCACACAGCTAAGGAAGCCCCCATCCCCCCACC
>NW_004443966.1:15052477-15063868 GCF_000243295.1 Trichechus manatus latirostris | reverse complement strand
ACCCCCACCCCAGCCTGATTTAATATGAGCAGCTGATCTCATGGCTTCCACAGAAAGTTTAATTTTCTGGGAAAGCGAGTTGGTGAAGTTCTAATAACACAAAGCTGCAAATAATACCGAAGAGAGTTTGCGTTACGATAACTTTCCAATTAAAATGGATTAATGGAGGAGAAACGGCAGCAGGAGCGTCTAGACAACATATTACTAAGTCCTTGGAGAGGGAGATGGGAAGGAGTTGGGGGACCGAGGGGAAGCAAGATAAACAGGGGAACTTCATAAGGTGGAGGCACCCCTGGGGTGTGGTGGGTGGTACCAGGCAGGGACTCCTTATCCCTGGTGCCCCATCTGTTACAGTGCTCACTTTCCACCATTCAAGAATCAGTCTTTTAGGACTGAAAAGTTTTTTGGTCTCCTGCCTCCCTTATTAAAATGCAAATGGCACCTTTGGCTTCAGGGGCTGGCCTTGGAGCTGGACTAGCCTGCAGCCAGCTGGGAGCACCACACAAGAGAGGGGAAGGCCCAGGCTGAGGGTCAGGAGACCGAGATGATAGGCCTGCTGTTGACACCTGGGGTGGACGTGGCTGGGCTTCACTGCACGTCTCAAAAAACTTCCTCTGGGTCTGAACTAGTGACCCTGCCTCCTGACCACAGCTGAGCGGTCCAAGCAGAGCCATCAAGAACCTCTGTCCCGGGAGCCTGAACTTTGGATCCGAGAGATATGGGGCTTGGGCATTGCTGGAGCTGGGGTGCATTCCTGTGGTACTTCCAGGAGAGAAAGGGCCACAACCTTTGCGGCTGCGGTTCTGGAGCTGCCCAGGCCCCATCCAAGTTCTGGGCCGAGTTAGCCAGCTCTCTTGCCATTCTCTGAGCTGCCCCAGGATCCGTGCTTCTCTTCTTTGCTGAAGCTAACTAGTCATTTCCTGCTGCCTGTGAACAAGGGAACTTTAATGTATCGATTTTTATCTGAGGGACCAAGGGAAAGTCACTAGATCTCTCTGAACCTGTCTTCTCTCCTGTGAAATGGGAATACACCTTACCTAGCTGGTAGGGTGATTGTCGCCTGTGTTGGTTAAACGGTGTGTTAGGGTCAGATCAACTTTTAGGTCCCTCTCAGCTCTGAAGTTGGGAGATTTTAGGAGGGGGTGCTTGCAGGATTGGGGAAGAGGCTAGCTAGACCACAAGGGCCAGCAGCCTGGGATGCCCAAGAATCCTCAGCTTTACCAACACGAGTGTCTTGCAGGGCATAACAGGCACGCAGGGGCAGATTAACCAGTAAGCAACGTATGCACCAGCTCCCATTAAGCAAGGTACCACGGGCATACTTGTGTCTAGTTAACTAACCTGTAGTGAACAATTTCACATGGGTTTCACCACGTCTCTGCGAGTGCAGACCTTGCTTACTGGGTAAGCCGGCCCTGCGACGCACCTCAGCACCACCATTGTGTCTCCTTCCAGAATCCCCTCTGCCCGGGAAGGCTCTGATTTCTTGCAAAGCCCACGAACCCCTGAGTAAGTCCCTGGAGGGTGAAGCGCTGGCCACGTGCTGCACCCTGGTGGGCCTCAGTTTCTCATCAGTGAAACACGCAGAGAAAAAGCCCATGTGATCAAAAACAGTCACGTGTGCAGGATTTAGCAGCACAGCCATCTCCAGTTTATCTCATTCCCCCAGTATCCGTTACGGTCTATAGATGGATATGAAACCACCACGGAAAACCAGCATCGGGTCGTGGCAGGACCTACAGGGAATAAAGATCACCACTTCATGGATCAATACCGTTGCCATCGGGTCGATTCCGGCTCATAGCCACCTTATAGGACAGAGCAGTACCGCCGCATAGGGTTTCCAAAGCTGTAATCTTTACGGAAGCAGACTGCCACAGCTCACTCTCACAGAGCGGCTAAGTGGTTTCAAACTGCCTACCTTTTGGTTAGCAGCCGAGCGCTTAACCATTGCACCACCAGGGCTTCTTCATGGATCAATAGGCACTCCAATTCACACCCTCTACACACGCAGTCAGAACTGGGTCCAGCGCCAGTCTTGACGGGAAGAGAGAGGCAGCTGCATCCATTGCACACCTGCTACGGGTCAGGCATTATATTCTCACGGCCTCATTAGCTTCATGATCTTTCAAGACAGGTATCATCAAGGCCCATTTTGCAGATGATGAAACTGAGGCTCACAGCAGTTAACTTGCCCAAGGTCAAGCAGTCTGTAAGAACATGGTCTGTTTTGAGTCCAAAGCCCTTTGCCTTCCCTCTTCACCAATGGTTTTCAAACTTTTTTTAAAAATAGAAACTGTTTTCTCAAATGAAATCTCATGCCCAGTATATGAAAACATAAAAGCAGAGCCCTCTGGTTGAGCTGGTTGGGGGCTGTATGGCAGGGATGGAGAGACGCCCAGCCCTGCCCACCCAGCCTCTCTCAGCCCTCCCCTCTCCTGGAACAATCTCTTGGGCACAGACTGGGGACCCCACAGCGCCCGGGGTGAGAACTGCCGTTTCTCTCCCAGGCAGGTGTTGTTGGAAGTCCTACGTCAAACCAACAGTGCTTTCCAGTTAACCGGAAAGAAAGAGCTCCAGCTTTGGGGATCTAAGTTGAAATTTTGGTTCTGCCGCTTATTAGCTGTGCACGTTTCTCAGCTAATCTGAATCTGAGTTTCCCCCCGGACACCCTAGTCCAGCACCAGCGAATACAAAAAAAAGTGAGGTACAAATGTAATTGTAAGTTGTCTAGTACCCACATAAAAAAAAGAAAAGGTAAAAAGAAATAGCTGACAACAAATTTAATAACATACTCTATTTAACCCAATATATTCAAAACATTATCATTTCAACATGCAATCAATATGAAAAAAAATTTTATGGGATAGTTTGCACTCTTTTTTGTGCTCAGTCTTCAAAACTCAATGTGTATTTTACGCTTTCAGCATATCTCATTTCAGACACTAAGTTTTCACCAGGAAGACTTGACTGTATTTAGATTTCATAAATGTTATAGTTGAAGAAGCAGGCTCATGTAGCCAACTTGTCCCAAACATGCTTAAAAGTTTTCCAATAGCTGAATTAACAGTTGTGAAATAGAAATTAATTCAAACCATATAAAATTAAAAATTCATTTCCTCGTTCACACTAGCCACATTTCACATGTTCGATAGTCTCATATAGTAGTGGCTGCTGTACTGGACAGAGAGCATAGTCCCTTCCTTCCTGCTTTGGAAAGGAACAGTTCAGACTCATGTCTACTCCTCAACTATTTCCAACTTTATAAAGGTCACAATTAAAAAAAAAAAAAAAAAAACTAGTTGCCATCAAGTCAATTCCAACTCAACGGTGACCCCATTTGAGTAGAACTTGCTCCATAGGGTTTTCAATGGCTGATTTTCTGGAAGTAGATCACCAGGCCTTCCTTCTGAGGCACCTCCAAATGGATTCAAACTGCCAACCTTTCAGTTAGTAGATGAGCGCTTAAACCTTTGCACCACCCAGAGACTCGACTCCATAAGGGTTGCAATTACCTCCCTTAGATTCACTTAAAGCCCAACCCTGTAGGAAGGGACAGGAGAAAGATCTGGAAGGAAAGTCTTTGTGGGCTCACAGGTTTGGGGATCATCTCCAAGGCAGGCCTTCTAACTTAGGGTGGTGGCCAGGCAGGCCCACCTGAGCCTGCACCTTCCATTGCCAGGGGAGCCACAGCTTCCTGAAGACCTTTGATTCCTTCTCCAGGAGCCTCTAGGGCTTTCTCTCCTTTAACTCAGTTTCCCAGCGAGCATTATTGTCACAGTCAGCCCTCCTGACCACAGAGTACCAAAGAATATTGCAGAAAAGCATCCACTTTTGGAGAATGAGTTTCTCCCTGCTTGCTTCTTAAGCCGGGTGGTGGGTATATGGTTTTGCATGTCTGGAATATTTTATTAAAAAATAATGTTCACTAAAGTTAATCCCCTCCAGCGATAATTAAAGGAAGGGCAGCCTTCAGGCCCTTTTCCTGGGCTCCCAGGCCCACGAACGCGCCATCTCGTTTCTGCACGCTGGGAGATGCCAGCTTCCCAGACATCACTTACGCTGCCTGGGAATGAGCAAGGGGGCCCGGAGCTGTCTGAGGACGCAGAAGGACACCAGAATCGGAAGTCAGATGCCTTAGTGGGGAGGACAGACTTCCTTATGATGCTCACGGCCGGAACAAGTCCCTCCCTGGGCCTCAGTTTCCTTCTCTGTAAAGGAAGCAGGTAGGACTCGACGATCTCTACGGCCTTTTGAGAGTAAGAGAAGTCAGAGGTTGTGCAGACTGAAGAGAAGGTGGCCAGGGTCACTCAAGTCTGACCGGAAGTGAGGATCACAGCCGAAGTCCATGCCCACTCACTGCTCTGCAGTGTCCTAGCTTGCTGAAGGAAAACGCCCACAATTTCCTGCAGCTTGTGACTTCTCAGGGCACACTGGTGGCCAGTGGTTAAAGCGCTGGCTGCTAACCGAAAGGTCAGTGGAACCACCAGCCGCTCCATGGGAGAAAGATGTGGCAGTCTGCTTCCATGAATATTCACAGCCTTGGAAACCCTATGGGGCAGTTCTACTCTGTCCTATAGGGTCCCTGTGAGTTGGAATCAACTCGACAGCAAAGGATTTGGTTTCTCGTGTGTGCGCGTGACTCCTCCAGCCCTCATGGCATCGCAACAATAAATCCCTTCCACTACAGTAGTTACAAAGGTACCTCCTTGCTTTGCAGTTTGAAGTACTTTCTTTCACATTCATTCCTCATTTTACGAATATGACGAAACCAAGTCCCAGAGAGGTAGTGTTACTTCCCCCAGCTGAATCTGGATTAAACTGAATCCCGGTTCAGCTACCAAGAAGCTGTGTGGCAATCACTGAATAAGGAATGAGAGAGAAAGAAAAAAACTTAAGAAACCTGAATCCTATATTGATTTAATATATTTAATTTTCCACCAGGTCTAATGGAAATGTTTCCATCAAGAGGTAGACTCAGAATGTAGCAAAATATTGCACAAATAGTTACAAGTAGTCGTGCTCCAGTGTTAAAAGGGAAGACCAACCCTACCCTCTACTTCTGCCCCAGCCCTGTGCCTCCTTTGCTGCTCTGTGCCAAAGCAGTTAGCTGGCAAGAGATGCCAGGCTCACACCTTCTGTCGCATCTCCCTCATCTGGCTGGTTATTTTCCTGAGGCCTCCCTCAAATTCCATCCTTCCCCTTCCACGCAGGATGCAAGAAATCAAAGACAACAGGTAAGGAATGTTGACAGTAAGTGGAAGTCTGAAAGATATGGGGGAGAGAGAGATGGAGACAGACGGAGAGTGAGTCAGAGATGGACAGACAGATAAACAGGAAGACCGACAAAGAGCGACACACAGAGACAGAGGCAAGACAGCCACAGGGACAGCGAGAGAGAGACTGAGAGAGAAGAGATGAGGCAATCAGGAAGAGCTGCCGCCCATTACAAGAAATTTATTATTGCGGTTCAGTCGGCGGGTTGCCAGCTAAATTTAATATGGATCTATATACAAAGAAAATGCCTCGTTCTACAAAATGAATATTTAATCATGCATGGGTCAGGCAATTTCACAGAAGTAATTAAAAGCAGTCTTTTGTTTATTGCTCAAAAATGATAGCGACCTGCTGACCGGAGCTGCAGACCCAGTGACACATTGAACACGTTACCTACTGACATATGTTATTAAACAGGAATTAAGGAGGCTTTCTTCCCCTCCCCCAGGAAGCTAATCGCCCCTAAGCCCTCCTGTTTGCTCACATGCAGAGCTTAGCTCCAAGGGGAGGCCACCTCCCAGATGTGGCCAGAAGGAAAGCTAGGCCAGCACCCATGATCTACAACCTTTCCCCTAAAATCCATAAATTGAAAAAGACGAGGTGGTCCTTCTCCTCTGATAAGAGGTGTATTCTCTGTGGAAATTTCTCCCCACTATCCTGCCACATCCAGCCAGTTGCAAAATCCTGTCTATTCTACTCCTGTGATACTTGCCACAGCCACCCTGTTTCCTCTCGTGTCACTGTTGCTGCCCTGGCTCACTTCCCAACTGCCCCCACAAAATCTTGCTCCTCCCCATTCTCTTCTACTGATGATCCTTCCTGGATCCGTGTGCTTAAATATCTCCCATGGCTCCCCATTGCACTCCTCCTCACCCCGGCATTCAAGGCTCTCACTGTCTGGTCCCAACTGACCATTTTGCACCAGCCAGGTTTCCTGGTTGCCAGCAACAGAAAGGGACCTTAGCTGACTTAAGCTGGAAAGAATCTATTAGGAGGGCACTGGAGAGCTCATCAATGAGGAGGCTGTGGAGCCAGAATTTGGAGTCTGGGCAGCAAAGGGAGAGACAGAGTTATGCATGACAGGAAGGCAGTTCAGCCAGAATGCCACTGCTGGCACCTCTGTAGCTGGCCACTCACAGCCCCACGACTTCCACGAATAACCTCTGCATGTCCCCACGGCCTCATGTCCGCCTCCAGACTTCCAAACCTAGGTGGGAGTGCCCAAGTGACCGAGCCTGGTCTTGTGCCTGTGTCCTCATCATCATGGTCTGGGAAAAGGGCCGTCTGTTCCTCTCTGCTTCTGCAGTGAGAGCCAGAGCCCCCATTTCCCAGACACACTGCCTGCCCCACAGCTAAACCACCATCTTCTCCGTACCCCACACCTGCCCAGCGGGTCTCCCATCACGCCAACGCTGCTCCTCCTCATAACCAGCTGGGTCATCCTTGAAATGACCCAAGTGACACCTCTTCTAGGAGCCTTCCCTGATTACCTCCACCACCCCTAATCTGGGTCTGAGGCCACCTGGGCCTCCTAGGTGGCAATGAGTGTTCTTCACCGTGTATTCAAGCTTTCAAGCTCCTGTATGGCCCTCCCCTTTGAGACCATGAGCCCGTAGAAAGCAGGATCTTCTCTTCTCCCCAGAGTCAAGCACCGAGCCAGCCTAGTGTGTGGAAAGATGCCTGGATACAACAGGGTCTGCAGAAGGAAGCCCTGCCCGGCGTTATGTGCTTGGCCACATCAGAGGCCAGCCCAAAATAGCGATGAGACTGGCTGGGTGTTCTCCATAAACACACTCACCCAGGGCCCCTGATTTCCCTGGCTCATGAGAATCACCGGAGAGCCTCCTTAAATGCAGACACATGGGCCCTGCCTGCAGAGATACTGATGAATAGATCTGGAGTTGGCCCCGGAATTTGCATTTTAATACATGCCCCCACCTGTGATTTGGATGTAAGTGATCCAAAATCACATTCGAGAAACTCCACTGGATGGTCTTAACTCTACCTTTCATGGCCTCCCCCATCCACCCGTGACTTCAGTTTTTCCCCTCTCTCTCCACAAGGGTGGACATAGGGCTGGCTTCACTGGCGAGCAACCTGGAGTGCCACACAGGACTCCGCACTTAGAACTCCATGTTCGGTTTAATGTTTCAGTTGTCACTGTGTCGAAATTCTTTAAAAAAAAAAAAGATTAACAAGGGGCCTTGTGTTTTCATTTTGCTCCAGACCGCATAAATTATCTAGCCAGTCCTGGGCGGACAGTATCTGACAGACTCGCTCACACCTCCGTATGGCCATTTAGTGTATTGCCACTCCCACCATGAAAACGAAGACGAGGAGAGGGCAGTGTTTAACCTAAGTGGCTTTAGACGCCTGTATGCAAAGGGATTTGGGGTGGGGCAACTTTAGGTCACCCTCTAATCATAGCACATGGTAACCACTCGAGACTAAGTCATGGTCTGACCACAGGGCTCTTCAGGAAAGAGCAAAATAAATTGTGCCCACACGCCAGAATAAGCTCACCACCCCAGCAGCACCTCTCCTGGCCCCTTAGCAGCCTGTTCGAAATCAATGAGTTATGTCACCCCAGACCCATGTTAACAACGACAACAACAACACAGCAGCCTGTGTAGGAGGAATGTTGTACTTGATAATGATTTTTCATATACATATATTTTTATTGAGGCATAATTTGCATGCAGTAAAGCACACAGGTTTTACACGTACAGTCTGATAAACTTTAACAGCTTTACTGAGGTGTAGGGAGCCCTGGTGGTACAGTGATGCTAACTGAAAGGTCGGTGGTTGGAGCCCACCAGCCACTCAGGGGGAGGAAGATGTGGCAGTCTGCTTCCGTAAAGATTTACGGCCTTGGAAACCCTATGGAGCAGTTCGACTCTGTCGTATACGGTTAATATGAGTCAGAATCGACTTGACGGCAGTGGGTTTGGCGTGGTTTTGGTATTGAGATATAATTTGCATACCGTGCAAGTCACAATTAAAGCTTGGTTTCAAGTGCACAGTTCAACAGCTTTCAGTATACTCACAGAGTTGTGCAACCATCACCACAATCGATTTTAGAGCTTTCTTGTGACCCCAAAAAGAGACCCCACACCCTTAGCCATCACCCCCAGCCCCCAGCTCTCAGCAACCACTAATCTACTTTCTATCTCTCTAGAGCTGCCTATTCTGGACATTTCAGATAAATGGAATCACTAATAGGTGGTTCTTTGACACGCCTCCCTTCAAAAGATAGCGCCTAATTCTTCCCCCTGGAATGTGAGCCAGACTTGCTGACAAGTGCAGTGTGGAGGAAGTAGTGGTGTGTGACCTCTGACACCAGGTCATAAAGGACATCACTGCTTCCACCGTGCTGTCTCCTGGGGCATTCACTCTGAGGAAGCCAGCCGCCATGTGCTGAGGGCACTCCGGCCGCCTGTGGAGAGGCCCGTGTGGGAAGAGACCTCCTGCCAATGATTAGCATCAGCTTGCCAGCTGTGTGAGTGATCCACCACGGAAGAGGATGCTCCAGCCTCAGTTATGCCTTCAGAGACTGCAAATCCGACTGATATCTTGACTACAGCCACATAAGAGACCCTGAGCCAGAACCACCCACGAAGCCACTCCAGGACTCCTGACCTACAGAAACGGTGTGGGATAATAAATGTTCATTGTGGTTTTAAAGCATTAGGTTTCCGGGTGATTTGTTACCCAGAAATATGTAAATAATATGGCCACCACCATATTAAGAGCCCTGGTGGCATGATAGTTAAGCACTCGGCTGCTAACCAAAAGGTCAATGGTTCGAATCCACTTAGCAGCTCCACAGGAGAAAGACCTGGTAATCTGATCTCGTAAAGATTATGGCCTAGAAAATCCTATGGGGCAGTTCTACCCTGGGGCAGTTCTACCGTGTGACATGGAGTCTCTATGAGTCTAAATCGACTCAATGGCGCCTAGCAACAACAATACTATCTTAGCAGTAGTAGTAATTATAGTAGCTGAATCCTGCCTGGTATCCTTCAAGACCCACCTCATGTTCCACTGCATCCAAAAAGCCATTCAATTCAAGAAGCATTTATCAGGAATGGCAAGAGGCCCTGTACAGCTAAAGCACGTTGAAAGAGAAGAACAAAGGTCAGCAGTTCAAATCCACCAGCCGCTCCTTGGAAACCCTGTGGGGCAGTTCTACTCTGTCCTATAGGGTTGCTATGGGTCGGAATCAACTCGACGGCAACAGATTTGTTTTGTTGTTGTTGTTATTTTCGTTTTGTTTTGTTTTAATACAGCTACAGTAATCAAAACAGCCTGGTACTGGTATAACAATAGACACATAGGTCAATGGAATAGAATTGAGAGTCCAGAAATAAATCCACACATCTATAGTCAACTGATTTTTGACAAGGGTGCTAAGTCCATTCAACGGGGAATGAAGAGTCTCTTCAATAAATGGTGCTGAGAAAATTGGATTTCCACATGCAGAAAAATGAAACAGGATTCATACCTCACACCATACACAAAAACAAATTCAAAATGGATTAAGGACCTAAATGTGCAAACTAAAACCATAAAATTCCTAGAAGAACAAGCAGGGGCAATGCTGTCAGGCCTAGCTTTCAACGATAGATTATCTAACATAATAACAAAAGAAAGCATAAACAGCAAAAGACAAAATAAATAAATGGGATCTCATAAAAATTAAAAATTTTGTTCATCAAAAGACTTTACCAAAAAAGTGAAAAGACAAGCCACCAACTGGGAGAATATCTTCAGAAACCATATATCTGACAAGAATCTAATAATCAAAATATATATAAAATTTCAACAACTTAACAACAAAAAGACAAATAACCCAATCATAAAATGGGCAAAGGCCTTGAACAGACATTTCACCAAAGAGGACATTCAAGTGGCCACCAAACACATGAAAAAATGCTCAGTATCAATAGCCATCAGACAGATGCAAATCAAAACCACAATGAGATACCATTTTACTCCCACCAGGTGGCTAAGGAGTCCTGGTGGTGCAGTGGTTAAGGGCTCTGCTGCTAGCCAAAAGGTCAGTAGTTTGAATCCACCAGCAGCTCCTTGGAAACCCTACGGGGCAGTTCTACTCTGTCCTATAGGGTTGCTATGAGTTGGAATTGACTCAACAGCAACAGGTATGGGATGGTTAGGCCCTGATGGCACAGTGGTTAAAGCACTGGACTGCTAACTGAAAGGTCTGCAGTTTGAGAACACCAGCAGCTCCACAGGGAAAGATGTGGCAGTCTGCTTCTGTAGAGATTTACAGACTTGGAAACCCTATGGGGTCACTGCGAGTAGGAACTGACTTGATGGCAGTGGGTTTGTTTTTGGTTTTTTCGTTCAGGATGGCTAAAATAAAAAAAAAAAAATAACAAATGTTGGCAAGGATGTGAGTAAATTGGAACCCTTATCCATTGCTGGTGGAAATGCAAAATGGTACAGCCATTGTGGAAAATAGAGTGGTGGTTCCTCAAAAAACTAAAAATAGAACTACCATATGACCTAGTAATTCCACTCCTAGGTATATATCCAAAAGACTTGAAAGCAGAGACTCAAAAAGAGACTTGTACACCAGTGTTCACTGCAGCACTGTTCACAAGAACAAAAAGGTGGAAACAACCTGAATGCCCATCAACAGATGAACGGATAAACAAAATGTGGTACGTACATATAATGGAATATTACTCAGCCAGTGGGAGAAATGAAGTTTTGATACATGCTATAGTATGGACGGAGCTGGAAGACATTATGCTGAGTGAAATAAGCCAGTTACAAAAGGACAAATATTGTAGGACCTCAGTTATATTAAAAGGCAAGAAAAGGCAAATGTACAGAGACCAGTGTTTATTAGTGGTTACCAGGGGTAGAAGGGAGGGGGAAAATGGGGGTTAGCAGTGATGGAAAAATCGCATTGATTAAGGGTACGGTTGCATAGCTGATTATCATAATTGCTGTCAATAAGTTGTACACCTGTAAAAAGTTGAACTGGCAAAAAGTTGTGTAACACTACTGCATGAAACCCAAAGGGATCTACATAAATGGAAAAACATACCATGCTCATGGATAGGCAGACTCAACATTGTGAAA
>NW_004443966.1:15040334-15049902 GCF_000243295.1 Trichechus manatus latirostris | reverse complement strand
GTTGTGTAACAGATATATTTACAACAATGACAAAAAAAAAAGTACCTGCTGAGGCTGTTACGTACAATCAAACACCTCATGGGATTTGGTTCCTTGGTTTGGAGATATAGGGTCATGGTTTCATGAGACATCCCAGTTAATTGGCCTAATAACGTGTTTAGTGCCTCTGTTCTACCGCCTAGTTCATTGTGTAGTGCCTGGGGTCTTAAAAGCTTGCAAGCAGCCATCCATAGAACAACAATTGCTCTCTATTCATCTAAAGCAACAGAGGAAGAAGGAGGGTAGGAATAGGAGGAGGATATGGAATATGTAGCTAATTGCCTCCATGAGTAACTGCCTCCTTTGCCATGAGACCAGAAGAACTGGATGGTGCCTGGCTACCATTCCTGAACATCTTTATGAAAGATTCCAAAGAAGAATCCTGATCAAAAAAGAGAAAATATAGAATTTCGAATTGTCATGGACTCCAGACCTCCTGGAGCCATGAAGGCTGGATGAGCCCCCGAAACTATTGCCCTGAAATAATCTTTAAACCTTAAACCAAAATATACCGAGTTCATCTTAAAACTGAGCAATAGTTTAGCTTAACTAGTAACAAAGGTCTGCCTTAAGCATTATGCTCTTTTAAGAACTATCTATATGGGATCAAATTAACAACAGCAACTCGAAAGATTAGATAGGAACCTTAGGGGACAGTGAGTTTATGTTCAGGAAGAACAACTCAGAAAACGAGGGTGAGAATGGTTGCACAGCTCAGAGAATGTAGTCAATGTCACTAAATTGTACATGCAGAAACCATTGAATTGGTGTATATTTTGCTGTGTATATTCTCAACAACAACAACAAAGTAAATAAAATTAAGAAGAAAAAGAAGCATTTATCAAAAAAAAAGGAAGGCAACAGTGACTACAGTTTGTCCCCCAATATCCTATTCCTCCTGTCTCTAAACTTATAAAACCCCAAGTTTTAGTTGGTCCATCAGAATAGAGGCCGTATTTCCCAGCCTCCCTTGCAGCTAGCTAGGTGTAGTTCTATAACATACATAGTAAGTGCAACTTCCAGAAAGTGTCCTTTACAGAAGGTGTAACCTTCTCCTTCTTACTGACTGGAATGCAGAGATGATTGGAGCAGCTATCCTGGGTTATAAAGTGATCTTGGGAATGGAGACCCTGAATTGCAGGACAACAAAATAGAGGGAGCTTGGTCCCCCAAACCATGGAATACTAATCCTGGGCCATGTATCTGCGGTCTTTTACATGAGCAAGAAATCAACTTCTTTCTTGTTTAAGCCACTGATATTTGGGTTTTGCCACTCACAGCAAAGCCTAATCATCAGTGACGCAGGGAAGGACGGGAAAGAAACGAATGCTTATTAAGCATGTATGCACCAAGCTACGTCACATTCATGATTTCATTTAAATTTACACTACATCCCCATGAGGGAGATATGATTATCCCCCAAACAGATGAGGAAACTAAGGCTCAGAGAGGTTGAGTGACTTACTCATAGCGACACAGCTAATAAGAAATAGAGTTGGAATTCAAAACTAGAACTGATTTGATCCAAACCCAAGTTCATCCCATGCACCACCTCTTAGTTACTCAAATGCCTAGGCTAAGTCTGTTTCCATCTACACCAGCCAGGCTGCTCTCCCCACCCAACCATCCTGCATCTCATTTAGCACTTGATCTCATTGTTGATGGCTCTGTCCCCTTTTTCCTCAACGACCCAGAATATCAGCTCCTTGAGGCCAGGACCTGTCTTAGGAGGCTTTGTTCCCCAGCTGCAGCCACTGAAAATCTAATAAAGACATGTTGAATGATTGATTGACTTAAAAATCTGTGCCATAGATAAATAAAGATGAAAAAAAGGCTGGACTGGGGCTGGCCTGCGATATTACTGTCCCGGGCACCCTGAGAGAACCTGCATCTCACGGGCTCTTACACTTTTTTTTTTTTTAATGTATTTTATTACATTTAGAAACAAAAAGAGAAACACACAATTGCCTTTTATCAGCCAACATAAATGAGTACAGATTCCAAACTTCATTTCAGTGAGAGATCTTTAGGGCTATATCTCCTGCTGACCAATTAAGTCTAACAAGATGCCTTGGAGCCGGCGTGGGTCAGACAAGGGTGAAATACCCGGAGTCTGCAGAGTGAGTCTTTGAAAGGAGGCGGCAAGGACGCATACCCCGCCTGGGTTTCCAAGTTTCAGGCATAAATAGAAAGGCTGGAATGGTACTCAGGCCCAAAATGGAAGCTGGAGATGAAACGTCTCAGCCACAGAAGCCAAGATCACTAGGGAAACAGAGCCAACAGTCTGGTTTTCCAGAGCAGCTTCAAGGTCACGTGGTGCCCAGTGGCCAGGACTTGTACAGGAAAATGCAGAATCCATGACTGATACGGACCATCTGAAGGTCAGGCTAGGACCAACAGCCTCCAGACTCTCCGCATTCGCTTGAACTAGGATGGCTGCGACTGGGATTCCTCTGTGACTCTGTTTCCCCGTGTATGAAATCACCATTGAACGTTGAAGGTCAGGTATAAAGTTATTCAAAAAGTGTGTGTCTGGGTGCTAACTATGTTCAGCCACATAACTAGCCTTGAGGAAAAGACCTTAGTTTCTGTCCCTGTGAAATGGGGGTAATAATAGTAACTTGCAGAAGTATTTCAAAGATAGAAGGAAATGATCAGCATTTATGCAGCTTTGGTCACTGAACTTTCAGGCTTGTCTGTTCTCACCATAAACTCGCCTTTTCTAGAGGGGGTTTCAGGGGCATGTGTCCTTTCTAACCTAAGGGACTGAGCAATAGAGACGAACACTGAAGTGCCGTATAAATCCAACAGTTTGTGTCCTGTCTTGGAAAGCGGGGCTTCCATTTAGTGGTATACCAGTTATCACCATATAAGCTTCAGGGATGGGAGGCCAGACAGGACATTTCAGGAACGAGGTAGAGGGCATGAACACTCTGCAGGGAATTTGGTACATCACAGAAGCTTGAGTCCTGGGCACTGGGGGGGCCCTGACTCGGTGGCGTCAGGTTCCAAGCATGGGTCCAGCTGCCCTTCACGACTAGTCATCTGGTTTCTATGTTTCTTAGGAGTGACCCCCAACTGTCCCTGGCATTCCTTGGCAATACCCAGTTTTGCACACTGGAGGTGATGTTTTCTATTCTCGTTCCATTTCTCTTCCAGACGATGTTCAACATCTTACTGGCCTCTAGGGCCCCAGCCACACCCTGGCAGTGTTTACAGTCCTCGTAATGGACAAAGTGTGTGGCCATCCACAATCTGGTCCAACCCGTACACACACACATATACACACACACAAATACCCTATCCACAGAGATGCAGGGATAATTAAACTAATTATTCAAAGGTTGCAATTAAGGCCCAGGGAAGGTAAGTGGCTTGTCCAAAGTCACATAGCTGGAGGTCAACAGAATTGTTGCTGTCTGTCACATACACACCCACTCACAATGTACTCCTTGTTCCATCACCCCAGGTATCCTCTGAGAAACTTTTACAATGAGCTCTGGGTCTTCTCCTGGGTGGTAACAGAAAGCTCAGAACTAGTGGTTTAAGAAACGTTCAGAATTGAGAAGGGGAGAGTGTTGACGTGTCGTGCGGTTGGCAACCAATATCACAAAATAATATTCATATTAATTGTTTAATGAGAAACAATTTGCGTATAAACCTTCATCTAAAGAACAATTGGGAAAAAAAAGAAAGAAACATTCAGAAGAGTTGGTCCTAAACAGTTTTTGGTTTTTTTGTGGGGATTTTTTTTTTTTTTTTTCTAAAGGGTGGGCCCTGGAGTTAGACAGGGGTTCACATCTGAGCTCCTCAAATAAATCATGGGAACAACTACTTAGCCTGTCCTGCCTTCAGTCCTTCAGCTATACAAGGGAGATCATGGGGTTGCTATGAGGATTTATTGAAATGACTTGTTAATAGATCGCAAAACCAAACCAAACCCACTGCTGTCGAGTCGATTCCGACTCATAGAGACCCTAAGGACAGAGTAGAACTGCCCCATAGGGTTTCCAAGGTTGTAATCTTTACGGAAGCAGACTGCCACATCTTTCTCCTGCAGAGTGGCTGGTGGGTTCGAATCATCGATCTTTCAGTTAGCAGCTGAGCACTTTAACCACTACACCACCAGGGCTCTATAATGGCACACAGCCACAGCCCAGTTGCTGTCATTCCCCACCCCTGCCCCTTCGCCCATTCCACACTGAGAGAATCTGCCTCTGATCTGTCCAAATCCCGTTAATCCCCAGGGTCTGGTTCAAGGGCATCTCCTGCAAGGGGCCTTCCTTCTCCGATGATCCCAGTCCGCCTTGACTCCCTGCTCCCTAGATTTCCTCTTGCATTTCTGGTCTGCAACACATGGTTTAGGTGTTCTTTATTTGCTGAGTGTGTTTTGGTTTAATAACTAAGTTATAAGGGCCTGTGAGAAAGGGGATGATACCATTTCTATAGATCGATGGCACATGCTCGGCACACAGTAGATACTTAATAAATACACGATTCAGTTTTCTCCCTTTCTTGCCTCTACTGCATTTTTTTAGTTTCCTGATTATAGCACCACTGATCTGATATTGAATCAAATCCAACCTAGAAGAGCTTAATAGCAACCATAACCTTGAAAACTTTTTTGCACACATCTTTTTCTAGCTTGTGGCAGAGACTGCCAGATGTCCACCAAAATCCCTTCCCCTTCCACTGGAGTAATACCATTGTAGCCGAGCACGTGGTTGCCTAGCTATGGGCCACATTTCCCAGGTTCCTTTCCACTAGGTGTGGCCACATGGCCAGTTCTTGTCAATGGAATCTGGGAGAAGACAGTGTGTGTCACTTCCCAGCCTCCTCCACACTCTCCTGCTCACACGGGGATGGTGATGTCTAGAGTGTCCTTGGAAGCCACATTGAAGGGATGCATTGCCATCAGACTGGGTCTCCACATGACCAGAAGAACAACCCACCAGTTTTGAATGCCCACTAAAGAACTCTTAGTCAAGAGCGGTATATACGCCTATATTCTTTAAGCCACTCCATTTTGGGGTCTGAGCCTTCCCTAACTAATACTCAGGTAAGTCATTAAAATGCTCAGCAGAATCAGTACCAACCACCAAGCTCTCATACTGAGGTTTCTCAAGTCAAAGACATGTTTGTCTTCATCTCTTATTTCCTGTCACTTACTAATCATGACAGAACACACCGTGGAATTTATATTAAATACACATATTTTAAATTAACTTCTAAATCCAAAAATAAGGGCCAATTACCTTAAATTTACTACAGATTTTCTCTCTCTCTCTCTTTTTTTTTTTTTGTGCTGACTTTCCCAGTATTGTGTACTCTTTCCCTTCACCAGAGTTAACCACTTATCTACTATCTAGTTAGTGTTTTTCCCTCCCAACCCCTGTCCTCCCTCATGACCATTTTACTCTCTAGATTTAATGCCAAGATTGGAGGACTAAGGAGTTTTAGTACAGAATTATTTTTCCAAGTGGAAATGACTTTAAAGCTCTGGTGGAAAATCCTGTCCAGGGCATCTCATAACTAAGTTATAGGTTCCAAATCTTTATTTACCACCGCAGAAAGCACCACTAAATCAATGAGGCTAGAGTCCCCTTGATGGAAACCATATTGTCTTTCTCCTTTACTTGTTATGACCTTATAAGTCATCAGTGATTCTTCCCTTTACTACAGGTTCCTTTGCGGCTGATGGCCTCTCCAGCAGGAAGGTTTGTGGGGAGAAATCATGCCCCTGTGTTTGTATTTGGGAAAGCCTTGGGGTTCCCCCCTTTAAGGTGAAGGATCTCTAAGAGTTTCAGCCCATGCTTGTTTCTGAAGGTTAGTTGTCGCCCCAGACTTCTTGTTGCCCCTCCAGACCCTCCCCATCTGCCCTGCCCCAAAGCTGCTCTCAATGCTTCCACCAGAGGGATCATCCTGAAACACACCATCAAGTGGTATGTGGCCAGCACAGTGCCAGGCCCATAATAGGTGCTCATTAAACATGCTCAGACTAAATTAGTGGTTAAAGCATGAATCAAGGTTCATCAACAATAAGCACAGGAATAACAGGTGTGAGTTCTCCCAAAAATAGAGACTAATAATATGAAGGCTTGGTCTTCCTGCTGACTGGCAGAACACCCTCACTGAGCTCCTAACCCCTCTGACCCTCAGTTTCTTCATCTGAGGGTCATCTGCTTGTCAACAAGAAGACAGGACTTCAACTAGTCTCTGACTCCAAGCCCAGTGCCCTTTCAACACTGCCCCTAAGGGTAGCCCTGGTGGCACAGTGGTTAAAAGCTGGGCGGCTAATCAAAAGGTCAGCTGTTCAAATCCACCAGTGTTCAAATCCACTGCCCCATAGCTCCTTGGAAACCCTATGGGGCAGTTCTACTCTGTCCTATAGGGTCGCTATGAGTCAGAACCGACTCAGTGCACCTGACAACAACAACAACCAAGGGGTAGTCATTGTTTAAATCCCTTTACATAAGCTGTTTGAGGGAGAACCCTGAGTGAGCCATCCCATAACCGGAAGCTATATGATATTGGGCAAGCCATCTTGCCTCTCCCGGCCTCAGTGTCTCTGTCTGTAAGTAACACACTCTTCCAGCTCTAACACTGATTGAGTGTAAACCAAGCTTCCAGCCTCTTTGCCTCCTTCTCTCCCCTTCCCCCATCTCTCCCCTGTATCTGCCAGGCAGGCTGGGCTCACATTTTGTTCGGGAAACAGCTGTCCCTGGGTTCCCTTCTAATACGTCCAGTCCCAGTTCTTTCTGACTTACAAAAACCTGCCTGCCTCCCCTGCTAATGTTTGAATTACATTCTGTTCTGTTCATTTCCTGGAAAGAGATGGTTTCCTCAGAGGGTCTGCTGCTGACCTGCCTCCCCTAGAATACAAAACCTGTGGGCCACCCCAGGCAGGCCTTCCTTCCCTCACCGCAGCTGACTGAGGCCAAGCCTTCCCACAGAGCCCAGCTGGCCTATGTTTGGGCCGAGGGCAGCCGAGCACAGAAGGGACTGCCCTTAAAGAGGGCACCCCTGGCCCAGTCGAGGGCGCTTTCATCATATCACTGGGGGTGGAGGGACGTATAGCCAGCATACAGAAGCACGGCCATGCTGTTGTTGTTAGCTGCCATTGAGTTGGGACCCCGTGAACAACAGAACAAGATGCCGCCTGGTCCTGCACCATCCCCTTGATCCGTTGGGGACCAGATCATTGTGCTCCACAGAGTTTTCACGGGCTGATTTTCAGAAGTGGGTCACCAGGCCTTTCTTCCTAGTTCCTCTTAGTCTGGAAGCTCCACTGAAACCCATTTAGCATCACAGCAACACAACACACAAGCCTCCACTGGTAGGCAGGTGGCGGCTGTGCATGAGGTGCACTGGCCAAAAATCGAACCCGGGTCTCCCGCATGGAAGGTGAGAATTCTACCACTAAACCACCAGTGCAGTATGGCCTTACCGGGTGTTCAAATACCGAGACGCTTCCACACCAGTTGGTAAACAGCCACTGCCCCCAGTAACACCTCCAAGGCCCCCCACAGCCCCAGCCACCCTATGTCCCCTATCGACCTGGTAAAGGGGAGCTGGGAGGACCGCAAAAACATCCTGTAACAAATTGCCTTTGAGTCGATTCCAGCTCATAGCAACGCTGTAAGACAGGGTAGAACGACCCCATAAGGTTTCCAAGGCTGCTTCTTTACGGAAGCAGACTGCCACATTTTTCTCCTGCAGAAGGGCTGGTGGGTTCCAACCTCTGACCTTCCGGTTAGCAGCCGAGCGCTTAACCACGGCACCACCAGGGCTCCTTGCAACAATGTCCACTATGCTATGATTCTGGATTTTATAATGTTCATGATATTTGTCAGCTTTTAAAATTTTCTATTTTATTATAATTTATTGAAACCAGTCTTAATTAATTGCCATCGCGTCAACTCCAACTCATGGTGACCCGTGTGTGTCAGAGTAGAACTGTGCTCCACAGAGTTCTCAGTGGCTGAAGTTTTTGGAAGTAGATTGCCAGGCCATTCTTCTGAGTCACCTCTGGGTGGATTTGAACCTCCAGCCTTTCCATCAGCAGTCAATCGTGTTCACCATTTGCACCACGCAGTGACTTGTTATCTTATCCTGAATAAGTATTCACTTTATACTTAATTTTGTATTCATGATTATGTATTTTTTTTTCTTAAAGAGGGCCCCCAAGCTACATAGGTCTCAAGCCCTACAAAGCCTGGATGCCCAGCCCCTGGTGATTACTGGCCCCGGATGGATGGGTGTGTGGATTACTGCACAAGGGAGAGGTTCCCACACCTGGGGGCAGAGCATCCACCAGCCCCCACCCCCCTCCGTCCACACAGTCGACTGTACTCTAGGAAGCTGTTTCCTAGATGATATTAGCTTAGACCTTGTCTCTCCAGCTCCCAGATGGTGCCAGCACAGATGACAAAGCAAGCAGAACAAAAGAGAGATGACAGGCAGAACTAGGGCAGTGGGCTTGGGGAAGTGACAAGGGGCTCGACAAGCTCAGAGCACCAGATGCAAACTGTCCAGCCAGCGTGTTTTGACGGCATCAAAAGAGTCGTCCCCTAAAAATAGCCCATTGTGCACAGTGAGGCGAGTCTTACCCTGGACCAGACTCCGAGGGGGCTCTGGGTGGAGCCCCGAGGACAAGCTGCCCCCTGGGGCAACAGGAGCTGCATTTGTCCTCAGAGATTGAGTCACCTAAGCAGTGGCAACACCTGGAGCCCAGGTAGAATTCCACACCTCTGCACACCCAGAGCCCAGGGGCCCAGGGAGCCTTCAGATGGAGCAGCCCGGCCTCAAGTCCACACTTCACAGAGCGCCATGTGGCTGACCTTTCTGCCCTAGCTCTCCCTGCAGCTGGACTGAACATAACTGAGTCTGTGAACAAAGAAAGACGCCAGCTACATGAGACAGGAGGGGACTTTAATGTGTGACACCGAGAGTCCTCGGGACAGGGAAGGGGTTATCACCCCTCCCCAGCAGGACAACACTCTCCCCAGTTGTCCTCTGGATGAAAATGAAAGACCAACTCAATTACCTCAAAGACTTTAACTGCCTCAATTTTCTCTAACTATGGAGACCCCACACCCTGCCAGGGGTCTTGCCCTTCCATGCTCTCTTGTAGGTTCCCAGTCCTTCATCCACATACTCCAGACCCCCAATCCTAAATCCATAGTTAAAATGGGCCATGGCCCTGCCCATCTCAGGCTCTGCCCTGATAAGCAACAGCCAGAAATCCACTAATCGTGGCATGAAACGGGTGCAGGTAAACCCTTTCAATGAGGTTTTGCAATTAAAAAGGAGGCAGACAGCTTGGGAACAGGGATTGTGTCTCCTTTCGTTCACCATTGAATCCCTAGCACTAAGCGCAGGTCTGACACATTGTAGGTGCTCAGTACATATTTACTGGATGGATGGATGGATGGATGGGTGTGTGGGTGCATGGACGGATGGATGGATGATGGATGATGGATGGATGGACGGATGGATGGATGGATGGGTGGGTGGAAAGAAGGGTGGG
>NW_004443966.1:14912186-15040212 GCF_000243295.1 Trichechus manatus latirostris | reverse complement strand
AGGGAGGGATGGAAGAAAGGAAGGAAGGAAAGATGGATGGATGGATAGATGGATGGATGGGGGGGTGGAAAGAAGGGTGGGTGGGTGGAAGGAAGAAAGGAAGGAAGGATGGATGGATGGATGGATGGATGGATGACAGATGATGGACAGATGGATAGATGGATGGATGGATGGATGGATGGATGGGTGGGTGGAAAGAAGTGTGGGTGGGTGGAAGGAAGAAAGGAAGGAAGGATGGATGGATGGATGGATGGATGGATGGATGAACGGACGGATGGACGGAAATCTCATTCACTGCAATGGACTCTGCAAGGCTGGGATGGGGAGGAACAGAAGAACTTAAGACCCTTCAATTTATACTTTCCAACATAGGGTCCACTCTGTCCCTGAATCTTAATGTGAGTAGTTCACCTGCTAATTTTCAAGCCACCTCTTTCTTATCCCAAGGGGTCCCATTGCCTCAGAGCCAGCAGGATGCTGACCCAGCACCCGAAATCAACCCAACACAAGTGAGAAGACTCGCGTGGTTGCACGCATTGCACATTTTCTCAACTGCCTGGGGCTAAATATAAGGCAGTGAAAATGAAAAGGGGTTAGGGAGGGGGAGAAAGGACACATCGGGAGACTTAACTGAAAGGAGAAATCAAAGAGGAACCAGTCACCAGCTTATGTTTAGCAATAAGCAGGGTAATCACAAAGGAAATTAAAAGCAAGTTTCCTTGAAGGAGGAGAAGCGGGTGGAAACTATAATTGGTTCCCTCTGCTCTGACGTCCCGGCACCTGCCCTCTATCTGCACCCAGAGGAGGCGTGATAAGAGGCCAGGGATTGATCTACCATAACTCTTAAACTCTTCCAGGCAGTTTTGAAATGCAAAAACGCTTGTGCACACATGCGTGCATGCGGTCCATCCGTGTGATTTAAAACATACAAAGCTTCTTAGGGGATACTGAGCTTCTGTTCGGGTGATGGAAGAATTTGGGAATGTGATAGCTGAACAACATAATGAACATGTTTAACGTCACATGTGAAGATTGTTGGATGGCAAATGTTTTGTTACGTACATGTTTACCACAACGAAAGAAGAAGCACATATATTACTACATTATAAATTTGATTTTACTATTTTGATATTTTAATACAATTGGGTTCCTTTAAAAATACATACATATATACACACATACATATACATATATGCATGCATATATACACGTACATATATGCATATATACACATATATGTGTATATATACATATATGTGTATGTATATATGTATGTATTGTGTATATGTAGTTATATATGTTTATATATATGTATGTATGTATGACAAATCCCAATATGGGATTTATCAGCAACCAACAACATTGATTGAATGTGTTATATATATGCATGTAGGTATATGTATTTATATATGTATGTTTGACCATATGGGATTTGTCAGCAACCAACAACATTGACTGAATGTGTTATATATATGCATGTAGGTATATGTATTTATGTATGTATGTATGACCATATGGGATTTGTCAGCAACCAAAAAGATCTCTTTAAAGTACTAAAAAGCAAAGATGTCACTTTAAGGACTAAAGTGCACCTGACCCAAGCCATGGTGTTTTCAATGGCCTCATATGCGTGTGAAAGCCGGACAATGAATAAAGAAGACTGAGGAATTGATGCCTTTGAATTACAGTGTTGGGGAAGAATACTGAATATACCATGGCCGGCCAGAAAAACAAACAAACCTGTCTTGGAAGATGTACAGACAGAATGCTCATTAGAAGCAAGGATGGAGAGACTTCATCTCTCGTACTTTGGACATGTTATCAGAAGGGACCAGTCCCCGGAGAAGGACATGATGCTTGGTAAAGTAGAGGGTCATCAGAAAAGCGGAAGACCCTCAACGAGATGGATTGACACAGTGGCTGCAACAACGGGCTCAAGCATAGCAATGATGGTAAGGATGGCGCAGGACCGGGCAGTGTTTCATTCTGTTGTACATGGGGTTGCTATGACTCAGAAACGACTGGACGACATTTAACAACAACAACAGCATTGATACCACTCAGACTGGTGGAATCAGATGATTCATATGTGAGAATGAGATACTGTCAACTTGGCTAGGTCACGATTTCCAGTGTTGTATGATTGTTTACCATTTTATCGTCTGGTATGATTTCCCTATGTGTTGTAAATTCTCTCACTATGATATAATAAGGTGGATTAGTGGCAGTTATATTGATGAGATCTACAAGACTAGATAGTGTCTTAAGTCAATCTCTTTTGAGATATAACAGAGAGAAGCGAGCAGAGACACAGGGGAACCTCGTAACACCAAGAAAGCGGTGCCGGGAGCAGAGCGAGTCCTTTGGACCTGAGGTTCCTGCACTGAGATGCTCCCAGACCAAGGGAAGACTGATGACAATGATCTTCCTCCAGAGCCGACAGAGAGATAAAGCCTTCCCCTGGAGCCAGCAACCTGAATTCAGACTTCTAGCCTACTGGACTATGAGAGAATAAATTTCTCTTTGTTAAAGACATCCACTTGTGTTATTTGTTATAGCAGCACTAGATGACCAAGATAGATGGTTTCTAGCTGTTCACACTCTCTCATTCCACTTTAAGAAACGGAGAGGGAAACCCCATCTGTTTATTATTTTAAGCTGAGTCATAGGATGGGAGAGCCTTGATCTCAAGGTCAAGAGGAGGGCCGCCACGTTGCACAACTCTGGGTGGTGCCATTCAGGTCATGGTCTGGTGAAGGGTGCCCTTGGAGTTGTCCAGTGCTGGGGACAGGACTAGGGGCTGGCTCTTCCTCGTCTGTTTACCAGGATCTCCTCTGGAAGCCCTCACTCCCCAGCCCTCACCCTTCCCCTCGGGAATGGGCAGAGGAAGAAGCAGGTGCTGACCCCTGACAGGCCTTACTGGCAGGAATCTTCGTATGCTAGACCTTTGCCAATGGGCTAGGGAAGGAAATAAGGAGATCTCAAACATGGAAGCCCAAGGGGGCAGCAAAAGATAGCATCACCAGCCTCGGACATGGAGAGCAAGGAAGAGCAAATGCTACATCCTTGAAATGAAAACCCTCACCTTGGAGAAGCACTGCTAGATGCCACAGGGGGCCTGGAAGTTCCTCCAAGTGGGCACTGTGAGCAGTGTGGAGTACAAGAGCTTTCAGTCCAAGGAGGAACTTCCACAGACTGCTAATCCAAGTCCCCACTTCCCAGAGGAGGAGGCTGGAGGCCTTGTCTAAGACCACATGGTGAGTAACTTGTAATCTGGCCCCTGTCTTAGGACAATGTCCCCCAAAGCACTGGCTGGGTCTATTCCCAGGTTACTGAGCAAAGTATCTGAGGACTCAGGCCCCTTCTTCTAAAGGATTGCAGAGTACATTCACCCCTCCCTTCGCCCCAACTCCCCCAGCTTCAGGAACGTAAGGTTTGCTGCCCGAGCCTGGTCCTGGACTTGGCAGGCTTCTGTCCCTTAGGGCTTTGTGGGACAGTAGAAAGAGGTGTCCCAAAGTGTCTCTGACTCGAGTCCTCTGTGTGACCTCAAGGAGGTTGCTTGACCTCTGGTTCTCAGTCTCCTCATCCGTACAATGGGATAGTACAATCTGTCCTGGCGGCTTCTCAGACCATGAGGATTAAATAGGATGGTCTGGGGCCACTGCAATGAGCCAGGAAGGCCACACAGGTGTCAGAAATAGGCAGAGATTCCTACTACCTAGAACAGAGCCCTCAGCCTCACCTGCCGATGAAGAGTCCTGGTGCCACACTGACCACTTATGGAATTCACCTAAAGCAACTTCCCTTTCTGCAGCACCTGGCTCCAGGCACAGGCCCTACACATCAACATGCAAGACACCCCCCATCTTGTGTTTATGGGAAAAGGGGGTCAGGGGTCATCTTGGCTAAGGCCTCCAGCATGGGATTCCACGCTGCCATGAACTCACAAAATGTGGCCCTGGGACTTTCAGGCTATTATCAAGATTGCAAAAAGTCTGATGGAAAATATTTCCCCAGGTAAATTCAAGGGCCAATTTTCCTTGCTTTGGGCTAGAATATTATGTCAGTGGAAGGTAGTAATACCCATTTTCTCAAGTTGGCCGTAATCTCTGTCTGGGAATTACAGATGTTTTCGATTAATATTAATGTGCACTCTAATTAACTGTCATGTAATAAACAAGATTTGTTTGATAGGAAGAACTCTTTTCAAAAGTTACAATCCCCAACAATTCTACTTTTAGATATGTCTACTAAGGAAATAATTATGAATACATGCAAAGATTTATGGACAAGTGTGCCCATTGCTACACTGTGTATAAAAGTTCAAAAAAAGAGAGAGATCAACAATTGTTTAAGGTTATGGCGCATTCAAAAGATGAACTGTAATGCAATCATTAAAAATCACCTGGGAGAATATTTAATGACACTGAGAGGTATTGCTGGCATATTGTTAAGTGGAAGAAAAAGGTTACTGAACAGAACATCTACTATGATTCTAATTTGCATATCAAAAAGAAAACTTATACAAATATTAACAACAGTTACTCGAAAGGAACTCTCAGTTATTTTTTTTCTATACTTTTAAGTTTTCTACCAATAATATGTAGGATTTCCAGAATAAGGGGAAGAGTATAAATGTCATTTTGGGGATCTCTGTGGCAGAATTCTCGCCTTCCAGGTGGAAGACACATGTTCGGCTCCAACCAGCGCACCTCATGAGCAGCTACTACCCGTCTGTCAGTTGCTATGATGCTGAACAGATTCCAGCAGAGCTTCCAGACTAAGACTGACTGTGAAAAAAGGCCTGGTTATCTACTTTCGAAAAATCAGCTGATGAAAACCATATGGATCACAACAGTCCAAACTGCAGCTGATTGTGGGGATGGCACAGGACTGGGCAGCATTTCCTTCCAGAAAGCAGCCATGAGTCAGGACTGCTGTGAGTCAGGGGCTGATTCAATGGCAGCTAACAACAGCAAGGAAAGAATATATAAAAGGTTTCTTGAAAGTTAAGAGTTTGCACTGCCAAGCACTTCTCCCCTACTTGTAATACAATGGATCACCGGGGTCTCCATTCCATACCCTTGTATTGCTCCAAGGGTCTATCTTAGTCATCTAGTGCTGCTATAACAGAGATACCACAAGTGGATGGCTTTAACAAAGAGAAATTTATTCTCTCACAGTCTCGCAGGTTACAGGTCCAAATTCAGGGCATCAGCTCCAGGGAAAGGCCTTCTCTCTGCCGGCTCCAGAGGAAGGTCCTTGTCATCAGTCTTCCCTTGGTCTGGGAGTGTCTCAGCGCAGGAACCTCAGGTCCAAAGGATGCACTCTGCTCCCAGCGCTGCTTTCTTGGGGGTATGAGGTCCCCATGTGTCTGTTCATTTCTCTCTTTCGTATCTCAAAAGAGATTGGCTTAAGACACTATCTAATTTTGTAGACCTCATCAGTACAACTGCCGATAATCCATTTTATTACATCATAGTGATGTAATAAATACAACACATTAGGGAATCACATCAGATGACAAAATGGTAGACAATCATACAGTACTGGGAATCATGACCCAGCCAAGTTGACAGATATTTTGGGGGAACACAATTCAATCCATGACAGACTGGAAGAAGCTTGTGGTCCATTACTCCTCCAAGACCGCCCTTCTGGGGACGGGAAGTGGGAAGGGGCGAGGGACAGCCCCTCCTTTAGCTAGGGTGGCAGAGGAGTAATCCTCTGGGCCCTTTTCCTCCCGGGGTGAAGTCAGAGACGTGGCCCCATAGCCCCTGTGGGTCTCTGGGTATATATGACAGCAACAATACCTAACATTTATTAAGCACTGATTATGTATCATTTAAGGAGCCCTGGTGAAACCCATGTGAAATTGTTCGCTACAGATTAGTAAAGAAGCACAAATAAGCCCATGCTTACCTTGCTGACTAGGTAATCCGTCCCTGTCAGGGACTGTAAATTTGAAAAGAGGCTTTGATTCTGCAGGAAGGCGCTGCGGAGTTGGGCTAGAGACAAATGCCAGCCATACCTAGAAGGAGAATGTCTGACGTGGTGAAACAACGTGGAATCATTCACTACAGACGATCTGGTAAGCAAGGTAAGCACCGTGCTTACCTTGCCTGTTGGATAATCTGTCCTTATTTCCAAGATACTGGCACTCAATTTCTGTAACTCAGTTGTGGATACGTGATCATTTTCTTTTTAATACATAAAGCATTCACATACTTTATATACACACTTTTGTATATGTGATTCATTTCATAATTAAAAAGAAAGGGGTATAAATTAATTACACAGAATACAAAGAAAGAATATATATCATTTAAGGAGCTCTGGTGGCGCCGTGGTTAAGCACTCGGCTGCCAACCAAAAGGTCAGCAGTTGGAACCCACCAGCCTAAGACCGTCCTCGTTAGGAGAATGAAGAACCAGAGTGCAGTCTGTTCATCTAGAGCAACAGCAAGCAGCGGCGACAGTGAGCCAGGTGTGTACACGGTGCCTCTCACGTTTCGTCACTGAGCTTTAGAGATTCAACCTCCTTGATGTCTCTAGGATCCATGTGCCCCCCTCCGTCTCCCTGACATTTCTGTTATCATTTGTGCTTGCATGATGCAACAGACCCCTAACCAGCCTCCCTACTTCACATTGGTCCCTGAGAGCCAACCAGCAGCTGTAGGCATCTTTCTAAGGTACAGAACTGACCTTGTCACTCGCCTGCTTAAAACCCTCCAGTGACTCTCGTTGCCTGCAAGGTGAAGCCCCATTTCCTTACCAGAGCCTCGTGTTTCACCCTGCCAACCCTTCCACCCAGCCTCATGGACCACTGGTGGTCCCCAGACATACCAGCTGTTCTGCCTGCAAGCCTTGCTCACACAGTTGCTCCCTCGGCCTGGAGTGAGCCTTTCCTCTTCCCAACCCCCTCCCACACCCACCTCAGCAAAGTGGATCAGCCTGGCAAGGGTCCATACTGGTCTTTCAAGGCTCAGCTCAAAAATCAGCTCCTCCGAGATCACAATAGAGGGTCCCAGACAGAGCTGGTGAAAAATGTAGAACAAAATTCTAACTCACATTAAAAAAAAAAAAAAAAAAAAAGACTAGACTTGCTGGTCTGACAGAGACTGGAGAAACCCTGAGAGTATGGCCCCCAGACACCCTTATAGCTCAGTAGTGAAGTCACTCCTGAGGTTCACCCTTCAGCCAGAGATTAGACAGGCCCATAAAACAATACGAGACTGAAGGGGCACACCAGCCCAGGGGCAAGGACGAGAAGGCAGGAGGGGACAGGAAAGCTGGTAATGGGGAACCCAAGGTCGAGAAGGGGAGAGTGTTGACATGCGGGGTTGTCGACCAATGTCACGAAACAATATGTGTATTAATTGTTTAATGAGAAACTAGTTTGCTCTGTGAACCTTCAACTAAAGTGCAATAAAAAAAAAACAACTCCTCTGTGAGGAATTTGCAAACTACCCCACATCCACCCACAGCCACACTACCACCCCCCACCCACCCACACCCACATTATCCCCCTCCCCAGTAAGGGGGAACTGACTCTCTTTTGCTTCCTCCTATGACCAGCCCCGCCTCACGACATAAGACAGGGTTCTCTTCTCTGGGAACCCGTCACTTCCTCTCAGCTGAAGCCCAGCCTGAGCTGCACATGGCATTGATCATTCCTTCCAGCTTCCCCAATAGCTGATGTGCTCTGGACAGCACGATGTAGGTTTCTCTCACCTAGATACCGCTGCCCTTCCCAGCCTTAACAAACTGTATCAATTTTCCGTGGCTGTCTCCCTATTTCCTTCCTCTGTATCCCTGCATCTCACCAATTGAGCTCAAAGATCCAGTAGACCAGACTGGTGGGCGTCATCATATGACAGCTCCAAGGGAGAAACCCAGTAGACTCCACCTCAGCAGTTGCCATCATGTTGGGTCTGACTCACAGTGACCCCGTGTGTGTTAGAGCAGAACTGCAATCCATAAGGTTTTCAAGGGCTGATTTTTCAGAAGTAGACGGCCGGGCCTTTCTTCCGAGGCAACTCTGGGGGGACTCGAACCTCCAACCTTTCAGTTAGCAGCCCAGCATGTTAACTGTTTGTACCACCTGGGTTCTCCGGCTCCAACTCTGGAGAGACCAACTGGGCGGAAGCTCAAAGCCAAGCTCCCATGTCCTCCTTCACTTTCCCACAAGGATGTCCCAGAGGTTCAAAGAGAATCATCTAAGGACGCAGAGAAGGTGCTGTCACAGAGGGAGGAGGAGAACCAAGAGAGCAAGGTTGCCCAGCCGACCAGGGAGGGAAGAGCAGTGTCACATGCTACAGAATGTTCCCGTTGTGTGGGTCCGTGTGAAAGCCAGCATAAGGCCAGCCTTGCAGACAATGAACTAGAACTATCATCCTCACCCCTGGACCTAACCCAAGTGACTTCAGGGCTATATCCTTCTACAGCTTTTCAAAAAATATCTTTATGCCGAATGACTCCTTACTACAGAAAGTTGATCCTATTAAGTGAAAGTCTTTGCTTGGCAAGCACCGTGACAGGTTTGTGGGTGTGTGTGCAGGTTGGGGCAGCAGAGTGCTGACCTGCTTTGCAAACAGGAAAAGAATGTGGAGATTCAAGGTGGGTGGGGGCGGGCACCAGACAAGGAGAGAAGGAGAGAGAAACCAGCAGGTGGAGGAAGGTTGGGCAGAGTGTGGGGCAAGGAGCCAGAGTTAACGCGTTAAAACAAGAAGGACCACTGGGTAGGTCTAAATCACTTGTCAGGTGATGTTCAGTGTGACCCCCTACCCCAAATGGTTGGAGGGTCCACTATGCTTACAGATCTTCGTGTGAGTGGGTCTTTTGTGTGGAGCCAGAGGGGTGTGATGATTTCAGCACTGGGTCACTGTGGAGTTAAGAAGAGAGAGTGTTCCAGGATCTGCATCTTGAGAGCATGAGGTCCCTCGGGGGTCCACAGAAATATTTGCAGGGGCGGAGGGGGATTGGGAGCCCGTGTGGCTTGGAAAGAGGGCTTGGGGCAGTTGTATCTAGATCTGAAGTGACCCCAGCTGATATCTGGGTCATTCTTGTTAACTACACAGCATCTAACACAGTTAGAGAAAAATGTTGACCTCTCAAAAGTATGGCCCAAACCCTCTAACGTATCATTTCCTCAAGAATATATGAATAACCCCTGGAAGCCCTTTAAGTCAGTACTGAAGTCACTCCTGAGGTTCACCCTTCAGCCAAAGGCCCATAAAACAAAATGAGACTAAATGGGCACACGGGCCCAGAAGCAAGGACGAGAAGGCAGGAGGGGACAGGAAAGCTGGTAACGGGGAACGCAAGGTTGAGAAGGGGAGAATGTTGACACAGCGTAGGGTTGGCAACCAATGTCACAAAACAATATGTGTATTAATTGTTTAATGAGAAACTAATTTGCTCCATAAACCTTCATCTAAAACACAATTAAAAACATACATATATATGAGTAAGTGCCCCCATTTACCACATCACCAAAAAAAAAATCAAACCAGCTGCCATTGAATTGATTCCAAATCACAGCAACCCCATGTGTGTCAGAGTAGAACTGTGCTCCATAGCATTTTCGGTGGCTGAGATCACCAGGCCTTTCTTCCGAGGAGGCTCTGGGTGGATTCAAATCACTACTAACCAAGCCCTTAACCCTCTGCACCACCCAGGGACTCCTGCTACATCACATGGGGTGTGAAACATCCCCTTCCTTGTCCTTGACCATGGACCATCGTCACTCAGAGGTGGAAGAGTCCACAGAGATAATCCGGTTGAAAGCCCATTTACAGATGGGGCGTGGAAGTCCAGAGAGGGAGAGTGACCTTTACAACAGCACACAGCCCATTGGTGCAGAGCTGAGGCTCAAATTCAGACTTTCTGCCCCCAGTCTGGACTCCTTCCCCCCATGAGCCATAGCTGCTTGTGAGTTAGACTGAAGCCAATTTGGATTTGATGGCATTTCATTAAAACACATCCTGGGAGTCAGAATATTGAGACAACGAGGCCTTGTTTCCTAAGTCAATCTCTGAGGCCCAGGAGCTCCAAGCAAACACATTCTTGAACCTTTGCCACTGCATTTACAACTGGGCTTGAAATGTTCTAAATGGGCTTTTTCTCTTTACAGATAAGAGAATTACAGAACGTTAGGTCTGCAAAAGCTGGACTGGGGGGTGCTTCCCTGCCCAGACTCCCCAGCACTTGAGAATCTGAATTATTTTTCATGCACTTTAAATTTACATGGAAAGATAATAGGGGTATGTTCTTATTAGCTTCTTCAACAAACACAGTAAATATTTTTAAATCTCTTTTTTACTTCTTTTGTCGGAGAAAAACACCAATAGGGGTTAAAATGAATGAGATTAAATGTTTTGTAAAATATCTAATTTACTGAACTCGTCAAGAATTCTTCAAGAATAGCGGCATGTTGATAACTATTGAAGCTGGTTCTGGGTACATGCTGCTGTTGTTTCGTGCTGTTGAGTCAATTCTGACTCATAATCACCCTATAGGATAGAGCAGAACTGCCCCATAGAGTTTCCAAGGCTGTAAATCTTTACGGAAACAGATTGCCAGGTCTTTCTCCCGCAGAACCCCTGGGTGGGTTGGAGCCGCCAACATTTGGTTAGCAGCCGAGCACTTAACTGTTGTGCCACCAGGGCTCCTTGCTCTCATTTTAAAGATGCAGAAATTGAGATTTGGGATGGGGTGCTGGGGCACTGCCTAGCCACACCATTAACGGGTTGTGGCAGCAACTGTGTCTTATTAATCCTCCTCACACCCACTTACACACATGCATGCACACACACACAAGCACACACTCAAGGCACTGAGGGAGTGTTGTGAATCTCATACCGACCACTCATGCTTCCAGGCTGTGAGGTTGCCCCCTCGACAGTAGTGGGCGCCCCCATAGCACTGCACCTATCCCTCTCTTCTGCATCTGCCACATCCTTTTAGAACACCTTACTGCTCATCTTTCCCCCCGCTACTCTCTGAGCTCCTTGAAGGCAAGGACAAGACTGGCCCTGTCTGAGTCCTGCCCTACAGAGTAGGTGCTCAGTAAATCAGTGTCCACCCATCCATTGCCATCGAGTCGATTCTGACTCTGTAGGACCCTATAGGACACAGTAGAACTACCCCCTCTGGTTTCCAAGGAGAGGATGGTGGATTTGAACTGCCAACCTTTTGGTCAGCAGCCGAGCTCTTAACCAAATAAATTCTAGATGTAAACGTTAAGCTGTGTAGCATTCTGAACTTTGAGTAGAGAGTGAGGACGAAGACAGGAGAGAAGAGAAGTGACCTGGGACATGGAGCAAGATTCATGCTTCTTATCTCAGCTGTGCTGCTAATTACCTGTGAGGTCTCAGTTTCTCCATCTACAAAACGGGAATAATAAACTTCACTCTGCAGGGTTGTAGTGAAAAAGAGAGTACAGTACCTGGCACATAAATATAAAAAAAAAAAAAAAAAAAACCACTGCTGTCGAATCAATCTGACTCGTGGCGACCCCATGTGTGTCAGATTAGAACTGTGTTCCACAGGGTTTTCAGAGGCTGATTTTTCGAAGCAGATCCCCAGGTCTTTCCTACAAGGTGCCTCTGGTTGGATTCAAATCTCCAGTCTTTCAGTTAGCAGCCAAGTGCGTTATAACAATTTGCACTGCCCAGGGACCCCTCCCTGGCATATCCTGTTGCCGCTGAGTCAATTCCAATTCATAGCGACCCTAAAGGACAGAGCACAACTGCCCCATAGGGTTTCCAAGGAGCAGCTGGTGAATTTGGACTGCCAACCTTTTGGTTAGAGGCCAAGCTCTTAACCACTGTGCCACCGGGGCTCCGTAGTAGGTACTAAATAAATCGCCGCTGTGATTATAAAGATGCTGCTGAGGTGAAGACGACCACAGTGATGACACCTGAAGCAGAGCTTGAGGCAGAGGCAGGCGTTTCAGCGGTTCCCCTCACCCCTCCCTCCAATTCATTCAGCCTGCTTGGTGCTGGAGGGGAGGAGGGTGAGTCAGCAAGAGAAAGGGTTACCATGCTGACTTTAGCCAAACATCTCAAGTTCAGGATGTTCTTATAAAAGTGGGGGAGGAGAGAAAATTCACAGGTTATTTAGTACTTTTATTTAATCCTTGTGTCAGCCTGTGAGCAGGGTGGTTTCATGCCCATGTCTACAGGAAGAACACAGCACAGAGCCGTGAGGTCGCTCACCCAAGCTCTCAGGGGTGTGAACGGGTGGAATTTCTGGTATCTGGTGCAGGAAGTGTTCCTCGGCTCCCAGATACTCTTCTTATTCTCTTTAAATCAAATCAAGTCCTGGAGGCGGCTCCAAGCACACCCTCTCTGGGGATCTGTCCCTGTGTCTGTGTTTAACAAAAACACGGTTCCATTCCAGGCTGGGGTAGTTCACCTCGACCTGGGCAAGGCTGTTGTTTGGAAGGTGGGTGGAGGAGCCACAGCTGCCTTTTCCCTTCCCCCTGCCCAGTTAAAGGGCACCCCCATCTCTCTTCTCCAGGCCTTGTGACCACCTGGGATTCAACTCTGAATACCTGGCCCTGGTAGACTCCTCCCTTCCCTTCCCCTTTGGGACTGTCTTAGTCTGGGTTCTAAGTTTTCTAGAGGAGTAAAACCAGAGAAATGTATATATAAATATATAGAGAGACATTTACTTCAAGGAAATGACTCGTGTAATTGTGGGGGCCAGCAAGTCCCACATCCATGGGTCAGGCAGCAAGCTGGAGGCCTCTTCTGGCTCACGGGGTTGCAGGGACTGGCAAATCAAAATCTGCAGGTCAGATGAGAGGCTGGAGACTTCTGCAGGCTTACTTCCCAAGAACTGGAAGTCAGGTGATGAGAAGAGGGCAGGGGCGAGAGAGAAGGAACTTTGCCAGAACACCCATTTATATACTGGAGGCAGGCCACACCCCTCAAGGAAATTCCCCTTTCATCTGATTGGCTGCTTACATCAGATCACCAATGAAAATCACAGCCTAGCCAAGTAGACACATAATATTAACCATCACAGGAACCCTTAAGCAAACGCTGAGACGGGTTCAGAGAGCAGAGACGGGCCTTGCCAGGCACAATGAGGCAAGAGAAAGGGCAAACTGGGTGCAAATCCCAGCTCCCTACTTACCCTTGGTGTGATGTTTGGTTGAATGACTTCACCTTTCTGAGTCTCAGTTTCCAACAAAATGGAAATGATGGTGGCTGCCTCAAAGGCTACTGGACAGCCTTTAATATGACAATGTGTAGGAAGTGCCTGGCCTATAGCAGATTCTTGATAAATGTTAGTTTCCTATTTGTCACCCCAGAGCATCCCAAGCTTTGTCACTGTGACCTCTGCCATTTTGCAGGACCGCTGATACGTGATTAATATTTCTCTATAAAATGACTCACTTTTAAAACTCAATTTCACTTTCACAAATAGAAAACCAGCGTCACTGGAAAAGCATTTATTCATTTGTTTAATCAATATTTATTGAGTGTTTATTCTGCACCAAGCTGTGTTCTGGGTGCCGGGGACAGAGCAGTGAACAAACAACCCTTGCCCTGACCCGCATACCCGGTGGGGTGGCAGACAGCAAGCAAACAGCAATAGCATGGCATTAGGTAATGATAAGCACTGTGAAGAAAATAAACCAAGGTCCAGGGTTCAAGAGAGACAAGGAGCGGGAACCTTGCTTCATTTTGTAGCATCAACAGAAGTGGATTTAACCTGAAGCTAATAGAGCTTAGAGGCCACCGTACAACTCAGCAATCACACTACCTGGTATAATGCCCTAGAGAAATAAACATAGGTTCACACAAAAACCTGTACACGATGTTCATAGCAGCTTATTCACAATAGCCCAAAACTGGTTTGTGCTTGACTGTTAATCTAAAGGTTGGCAGTTTGAACCCACCCACTGGCTGTGTGGAAGAAAAGTCCTGGTGATCTGCTTCCATTAAGATTACAGCCAAGAAAACCCTATGGAGAAGTTCTACTCTGTAACACTCAGAGTCGTCCTGAGTTGGAATTGAATTGATGACAACTAACAATACCACCATAGCTTAAGCTTCAGGACTCTTCACTTGCTTGGACCCCTTCCTGTTCCCGTCCTACGTACTTCCCTACTAAACTTTGTATTCACAATTCTGTGTTCTTTTTCTAAAGAGACCTCTCCACAATTAAATAAGCTCAGTCCCAACAAACCTGGCTCTGTCCCTGGTAGTCAGCAAAGGCCTCTCTGAGAAGGTGACATTTGAGTGGAAACCTGAATAAATAGAAAGTAACCATTAAAATGAGCAAAACCAAATTCTTAGACCTGAGGGAGATAAAAAGATTCTGAAAAGGCTCTAATCTATCTGCTTTGTTGAATTGAAAGGGTATATTTGAGACCCAACCGAAATTAAAAGATCATAACAGAATACTATGAAAAACTGTACTTAAACAATTTTGAAAACCTAGAGGAAATGGACAAATTTCTAGAAACACATTACCTACCTAAACTAACACAAACAGAGGTAGAACAACTAAATAAACCTGTAACAAAAGAGGAGATTGAAAAGGTAATTTAAAAAACTCCCAACCAAAAAAAAAAAAAGCCATGGATCTGATGGTTTCACTGGAGAATTCTATCAAACTTTCAGAGAAGAATTACCACTACTGCTAAAGGTACTTCAGAGCACAGAAAAGGATGGAATACTCCCAAACTCATTCTACGAAGCCAGCATAACCCTGATACCAAAATCAGGTAAAGACACCACAAAAAAAGAATATTACAGACCAATATCCTTCATGAACATAGACGCAAAATCCTCAACAAAATTCTAGCCAACGGAATTCAACAACATATCAAAAAATTCACCATGATCAAGTGGGATTCATAACAGGTATGCAGGGATGGTTCAACATTAGAAAAACAATCAATGGAATCCATCACATAAATAAAACAAAAGACAAGAACCACATGATCTTATCAATCGATGCAGAAAAGGCATTTGACAAAATCCAACACCCATTCATGATTAAAACTCTCAGCAAAATAGGAATAGAAGGGAAATTCCTCAATATAATTAAGAGCATTTATACAAAACCAGCAGCCAACATCATCCTAAATGGAGAGACTTTGAAAGCATTCTCCTTGAGAACAGGAACCAGACAAGGATGTCCTTTATCACCACTATTATTCAACATTGTGCTGGAGGTTCTAGCCAGAGCAGTAAGGCTAGAAAAAGAAATAAAGGGCATCCAAATCGGTAAGGAAGAAGTAAAAGTATCTCTGTTTGCAGATCATATGATCTTATACACAGAAAACCCCAAAGAACCCACAAGAAAACTACTGGAACTAATACAAGATTTCAGCAAAGTATAGGATACAAGGTAAGCATACAAAAATCTGTTGGATTCCTCTACACCAACAAAAAGAGCCTTGAAGAGGATATCACCGAATCAATACCATTTACAATAGCCCCCAAGAAGATAAAATACTTAGAAATAAATCTAACCAGAGATATAAAAGACCTATATAATGAAAACTACAAGACACTACTGCAAAAAACCAAAAGAGACCTACATCAGTGGAGAAACATACCTTGCTCAAGGATAGGAAGACTCAACATCGTGAAAATGTCAATGCTACCCAAAGCAATCTACAGATATAATGCAATCCCGATCCAAATTCCAATGACATTTTTTAATGAGATGGAGAAACAAATTACAACTGCATATGGAAAGGGAAGAGGCCCTGGAGAAGTAAGGCATCACTGAAGAAGAACAAAGTGTGAGGCCTCACATTACCTGATTTTAGAACCTATTATACCGCCACAGTAGTCAAAACAGCCTGGTACTAGTACAACAACAGATACATAGACCAGTGGAACAGAATTGAGACCCTAGATGTAAATTCATCCACCTATGAGCAGCTGATATTTGACAAAGGCTCAAAGTCCGTTAATTGGGGAAAAGACAGTCTCTTTAACAAATGGTGCTGGCATAACTGGATATCCATCTGCAAAAAAATGAAACAAGACTCATACCTCACACCATGCACCAAAATTAACTCAAAATGGATCAAAGACCTAAACATAAAATCTAAAACAATAAAAATCATGGAAGAAAAAATAGAGACAATGCTAGGAGCCCTAATACATGGCATAAACAGAATACAAACCATAGGTAACAATGCACAAACACCAGAAGAGAAACTAGATAACTGGGAGCTCCTAAAAATCAAACACTTATGCTCATCAAAAGACTTCACCAAAAGAGTAAAAAGACAACCTACAGACTGGGAAAAAATTTTTGGCTACGACAAATCCTATCAGCATCTAATCTCTAAAATCTATAAGATACTGCAAAATCTCAACAACAAAAAGACAAATAACCCAATTAAAAAATGGGCAAAAGATATGAACAGGCACTACACCAAAGAAGGCATTCAGGTGGCTAACAGATACATAAGGAAATGCTCACAGTTATTAGCCATTACAGAAATGCAAATCAAAACTACAATGAGACACCATCTTACCCCAACAAGGCTAGCATTAATCCAAAAAACACAAAAGAATAAATGTTGGAGAGGTTGTGGAGAGACTGGAACACTTACACCCTGCTAGTGGGAATGTAAAATGGTACAACCACTTTGGAAATCGATTTTACGCTTCCTTAAAAAGCTAGAAATAGAAGTACAATACAATCCAGCAATCTTGCTCCTTGGAACATATCCTAGAGAAATAAGAGCCGTCACACAAATAGATACATGCACACCCATGTTCACTGCAGCACCGTTCACAATAGCAAAAAGAGGGAAACAACCTAGATGCCCATCAACGGACAAACAGATAAACAAATTATGGTATATTCATACTATGGAATACTACGCAACGATAAAGAAGAACAGTGAATCTGTGAAACATCTCATAACATGGATGAATCTGGAAGGCACTATGCAAGTGAAATTAGTCAGCCACAAAAGGACATTCTATGAGACCACTACTATAAGAAATCAAGAAATGGTTTAAACACAGAAGAAAACATTATTTGATAGTTACAAGGGTGGGAAGGGAAGGAGAGGGGTATTCACTAACTAGATACCAGATAAGAATTATCTTAAGTGAAGGGAAGGACAACACACAATACAGGCGAAGTCAGCACAACTGGACTAAAACAAAAGCTAAGAAGTTTCCTGAATACAACCAAACACTTCAAGGGACAGAGTAGCAGGGATAGGGGTCTGGGGACTATGGTTTCAGGGGACATCTAGGTCAATTAGCATAACAAAGTTTATTAAGAAAATGTTCTGCATCCCACTTTGGTAAGTGGCATCTGGGGTCTTAAAAGCTAACGAGTGGCCATCTAAGATACACCAATTGGTCCCAACCCACCTGGAGCAAAGGAGAATGAAGAACACCAAAGACACAAGGAAAATATTAGCCCAAGAGACAGAAAGGACCACATAAACCAGAGACTCCAGCAGCCTGAGACCAGAAGAACTAGATGGTGCCTGGCTACTACCAATGAACACCCAGACAGGGAACACAACAGACAGTCCCTGACAGAGCAGGAGAAAAGTGGGGTGCAGAACTCAAATTCTAGTAGAAAGACCAGACTTAATGGTCTGACTGAGACTGGAGGGACCCCAGAAGACATGGACCCTGGACTCTCTGTTAGCCCAGAACTGAAACCATTCCCAAAGCCAACTCTTCAAACAAAGATTAGACTGGACTATGGGACATAAAATGATACTCGTGAAGAGAGTGCTTCTTAGCTCAAGTAGATACACGAGACTAAATGGGCAGCTCCTGTCCGGAGGCAAGATGAGATGAGATGAGAAGGCAGACAGGGACAGGAGCTGATTGAATGGACACGAGAAATCCGGGGTGGAAAGGAGGAGTGTGCTGTCACGTTACAGGGAGAGCAGCTAGGGTCACATAGAAATGTGTGTATAAATTTTTGTATGAGAAACTGACCTGAACTGTAAACTGTCACTTAAAGCACAATAAAAAAAATTAAATTAAATTAAAAATGAAAGGGTGCCTCTGAAATTACATCTCAAGCCGTGTCTTAAAAGCAAGTTGAGACATCTCCCCCAGACCTCCACCCAGGCTGTTGGCTTAAGCCAGCCTGGGAGGCAGGGCAAGAAAGGGTGGGAGAGCCTGGAAGGATCAGAAACATCAATGGATCTTGGGTGTCAGGGATTGGCTGGGGTTGGAGATCAGTAGGAGGAAGAATACCAGTAGGATGATGGAGCCCAAACAGACTATACTAAGTGCTGATGAGGATGTGGAGCAACTGGAACTCTCATACACTGCTGGTGGGAATGCAAAATGTTATAGACACTTTGGAAAACAGTTTGGCAGTTTCTCATGAAGTTAAACACATGCTTACCGTATGAGTCAGCAATTGTACCCCCTGGTGTTTACCCTAGCAAAATGAAAACTTATGTTCACACAAAAACCTGTATTGGGATGTTCATAATATCCAAATACTGGGAATAGCCCAAATGCCCAATACCAGGTTAATGGATGAACAAATTGTGGTCTATCCCTACCGTGGAATACCCCTCATCAATTTAAAAAAAAAAATGAATGAACTAATGAGACATACAACAACACAGATGAATCTCACAGACATTATGTTGAGTGAGAGAAGTCAGTCACAAAAGAGTTTATCTGTAGGATGGCATTCTAGCTATAGTAACAGAGAGCCATTTGGAGATGAGGGAGAGGGACATTGACTGCAAAGGGTCACAAGAGAACTTCCAGGGGAGATAGAAATGTTCTTTACCTTGATTGTGATATACACATTTGTAAAAACTCATTGAACTGTACACTTAAAATGGGTGCATACACCTTAATAAAGTTGATGTGAAAAAAGCACTCCACACCACATTGTCCACTGCAAAGACCCTTTTTGAGATCAGTCATCCACCCCCTTCATTTTACATGTCAAGAAACTGAGGCCCAGAGAGGGGAGTGACTTTCCAAGGTCACACAGTGAGTTAGGGCTGTTAACAACCAGCAAATAAGTGACTAATTGAAGTTACTAGAGTGCCTTCCTAAGCCTCCTCTTACTTGGTGCTCATTATAGATTTGTGAGGCAAAGCACAGAACTATCATTATCCCCATGTTATAGATGAGTACACTGAGGCCCAGAATGGTTAAGAGGCTTGCCCGAGGCCACATAGCCAGCTTCACAATGACCCTGCCTGCCTGAGCAGCTGCCGGCTGAGTAGCAATGCCAACCTGGATCCTGTTTTCAAAGCCCAGGTCTTCCCTCACACATCTTCCTCACATGTAGAGGGGGCGTGAACTAGGAGACACTTCTCTGAAGCCAGAGGACCCAGGGCCCAGCACAGGTGCAGACAGAGCAGTATGCAGCACTTGTGAGCTTTCAATTTGGAGTTATGGGCAGGTTGCCACAGCAGGGAGGTGCTTCTCCTCCCAGGCAAAGTGCGCAGAGTGCTGGGAGGGGGTGGTGGGAGACAGCCCTGGCTTTGCCCGGAAAGATCTTGTTTCCCTGAACGCTTTTTCAAGCAGGGCCTGCCAAAAGAGATTAAGATCACTAAGAGCAACACGATTTAGCTGAGAGGAAGATTAGTGGGTTCCAGGGTGTTTCTCTCCCCAAGAAAGGCAGTTTAGGATCCAACTCCAAGCCTTGGGGCTGAAACTGTGCCAGGACCCATTGGAGCTGACATGAGGAGACAGAAGGCACCTCAGGCAGGAGAGGACAGGGGATCTGTGATGCTTAAAGCTGCGTGTCAACTTGGCTGGGCCATGATTCTCAGTGGTTTGGCAGTTATGTAATGATGTAGTCATCCTCCATTTTGTGACATAATATAATCACCTCTATGATGTGATCTGATGTGATCAGCCAATCAGTTGTAAGCGGAGTTTCCTCAGGGGTATGGCCTGCATCCAATATATATGGACATTCTGGTAAAGCTTGCTGGCTCTTGCTTGCTCTGGATCCTACATCCGGTTCATCACCTCCGGTTCTTAGGACTTGAACCAGCGGCTTGTCATATTGCCTGCTGATCTTGGTATTCATTGGCCTCTGCAGCCTGTGAGCCAGCAGACTGCCGTCTGACCTGCTAATGGTGGGTTCATCATCCTCTGCAGCTACATAAGTCAGGAGAAGCCTCCAGCCTGATGCCTGACCCACATACTTGGGACTTGCCAGCCTCTATAACTACGTGAGCCATTTCCTTGAGATAAATATATATGTGTATATATATATACACATACACACTTCACTGGTTTTGCTTCTCTAGAGAACCCAGCCTAAGACAGAGACTTCCGGAATCCTGAGAAGACGGTGCCCTGTGTAAGCCAGGATTCCAGTGCCTCCTGCCAAGGGTAACTCCATTAGGGACCACTCCCTGGGCTTGTTTGCTCTAGAGTGGGAGGGGGCACGCCCAGCAGTTGGGGGAAGGCTGGCTCCACACGGTGGTAGTAACCAAGAAGGGAGAGGAGTCCCTGGGTGGTGGAAACAGTTAACAAGCTCGGCTGCTAACCAAAAGGTTGGAGATTTGAGTATACCCAGAGGCACCTTGGAAGAAAGGCCATTGAAAAATCAGCCACTGAAAACCCTGTGGAGCACAGTTCTACTCTGATGCACATGGGGTCACCAAGAGTTGGAATCGAACTAAAGGCAACTGTTACATCCCTTCCTGCCCACTTGTATTGATCACCTCTTGACACAATTTCAGATCCTCTCAGCCTCATCTCGTATCCCAGCTGGCCCTGGGGTGGCCAGTTCCACACAAGCTTTGCTCAGCTTGTGAAGGTGATTCTTCCTCCCACCTCCATGCCCTCTCTCATCCTGCCCTGAGGCTTTCCTGACTGAGAGGGAAGGGCACCACTGGGAGCCACTTGGTGCCCACACCTACGCAACATGGGGTGACCCCATAAGGTAACTCTGGATCAAAGGAGAATGGAAAAAAGTGGTCCCTTCTTCCGCAGCAGACAGTCCTGAGACTCCTTCCATAGGCTTCTCAGAAAGTCCCAGGGGATGCAGCAGGCAACTCCATCTTGCATCTTCATATTGGTTACTCCCTTCCCTGTTTCACCTTCTGTCCCTCACTCAGGATTCCTGGGAATCACATTCTTTTTTTTTTTTTTAATATTTTACTTATTTTTGTTGGCAAAATACACAAGCAAACATACATCCATTCACAATTTCTACATGAACAGTTCGATTACATTGATGACATACTTCACATTGCGTCACCATTCTATCTCTACCCATGTTGATTCATCACCATTTATTTAGGCCTTCTCCCCTTAATGTTCTCTTCTGTGCTTTAGATGAGCTGTTGTTGGTTTATACTCATAGAGATAATTCTTTATAAGAGCGCTATGCTCAGGCAAACATTTTTAATTAATGTGGCTAAACTGTTGCTTAGTTTAATGTGGCTTCATGGGATAGTTTCAGTTCAAAGTTTAAAGCTTTCCGGGCATTAGATTCGGGGGTTCCCCACACTCAGTGGATTCATATGAGTTTGAAGTTCTGTTCCACATTTTTCCTCATTTTGATCAGGATCCATCTATTGGGTCCTTGATCAAAACTTTCAGTAATGGTAGGTGGGCACTATCCACTTCTTCTGGTCTCATGGTAATGGAGGTGGAAGTTTATGGAGGCAATTAGTCCTACAGTCCATTCTGGGAATCACATGCTCAAAGAAACTCCTGCCACATAAGTCTTTGACTTGAGCTCTGCTTTGGGGGCACCCAAGCTAAAACACCCCCCTTCAGAGTGAATCTGCAGTGCCCCCAAGATAAAGCTCCCCTGTGACCTCAGGCTTGGCTTTCTCCTAAGCAGGGGCCGCCCCCAGCAACACATGGACGGGCTTGGCAGACTGCTGGGCCCCAACCTCCCAGCCTCTGCGTGGCTCGCACACCCCTGACTTGACCTTGCTTGAACGCCAGGGCTGGTCCCCATGCTGAGTTCTGTGAATCACCACTTGGTTGTGTTGACCAAGAACGCCTTGACCCTGCCTTTGAAAAGGCAGGGTCAACATGATACATTAATTATTTGTTTGGAGGTTGATTTGCTCAAAAGCAAAGTGACCAATTCATCAAACCTGTCTGCTGGCCTGGACTTCCACAGGCCACTCCACGTGCCTGAGATCCTGGTGTGGAGCCCAGAGTCACCACCCGGATGCCAGTGAATGCCGGCTCCCAGCCCAATTCTGCCACGGCACTGGGTAACCCTGGACAAGTCCTCAAGCCTCTTTGTGTCTTCCCTGTAAACTTAGGAAGGTAGAGACACTCCCCAAGGTCCTCCAAGCTCTGGCCAGAGGACAATGCTCTGTGCTGTGCTGAGACAAACCAGAGTTCAGACCTCCCTGCAGAGCATTCCCTGGTTACCATCCTCCCACAGAGAACACGTGTATGGAGAGAGCTCAATGCAATACTTCTTGGCTGGTATTTACATAGGAGGAAAATGTAGGTTTATGTCTCCAAAATTCAATACAACCTATTTCAACAAAACAATGTGCAGGAAAAGAATGTTCCAAATACAGTTAGTAGGGTGCCAGAATCAAGTTATAGGCATTTTGAAAAGATTGTGCCTCTTGGCTGCTGCTGGCACTTAGAGAAGCGAGATGACCGTGCACACAGCAACCGCTTGTTAATGTCCATGTTGATTGTTCGGTGACCAGAAAGCAAAGCTTTAAGCATCTTACAACATAACAAGATCGTTGTTACATATATAAGCATTTTACCGTATTTTATTAGAGTTTGGGAAATCAGTTTAAGGGACTGGGGTTGAAAAGCAACACTATAAATTTTCCTCCTTTAAAAATAATGAGAATACAATAAACGAAAGGAACTATGTTTCCAGAAGCGTTTTCACACTGAACATCTCCTTTTCCGGCACAGGGTGCTGACATTGAGCAGGAGGTGCTGGGCCATCTCCCCATTTTCATGGTAGTTGTATTGCTGGAAAATGTAGGGTTCATGCAAACCTTGCAAATACACTTGGTGTTAATTACATAAAGCGGAGTTACATTTTTAGCTCAGATAATCATCTACACCAATGTCCTGAGTCGTTCGTTGGAAAGCCATGTGGAATGGAAGACAGTTCTTCATTGTGAGATGGTCCCATGCCTCTAACATCCCTGGCTCCTCACAAGCCTCCATCCTCAGCATGGTGACAACCGGAAACAAATGCCACCTGGGGTATGACCCCCTTCATGAAGAAAACTGCCCTGGAGCACACAGTCACCACATAAACCTGGGTGGGTGGGGATGAGGCATGGGGATGGGGCTTTTGTTACCCATCGAAGGTTTCGAGGACCCTACCATTCTTTCCATGGACTTTTTTTTAACCCTTTTTTGTCCAGCGGTACATACAGCGACCATGAACTTTTTCAACCTCTGGGGTTTATTGGGAAGCTGCTGTACCACTGACAGTGCACGCTGCCACAAGGCAGGGGCCTTTACGACTGTTTGAAACTGAAGAAACCAGCGTGTGCCACAAATTACTATTTTTACAGGGTATTGTATAAAGTGTCTGAATTTTTGGTGGGAAAAATAGAAAGGTTGAAAATTTTTATTTGTTACACATAGGTACCAATAGACCCCAGTGAGGACTCTGGGGTATAATTAGTGGTACTTCATATGCACCACTAAACACTTAGGGTAGGCTTGTGGGAGGGGGCAAGAAAAAAAAATCCTTACTACCTACCAAAAATTCAGACACACTCAATGATTCAGCATGCGTCCATTAATGAAAACACATGGTATCCACAATAAATTCAAAGCAGAAAATAATTGGATCACCAAAAGGTTAAAAAATTGAGATATCATTCACATACCATAGACACTCACCCCTTTAAAGTGTACAATTGAGTGGTTTTTAGTATAGTCACAAAGTTACGCAACCATCACCACTATCTAATTCCAGAATATCTTCTTGACCCCAAAAAGAAACCCCATACTCATTAGTGGGCACTCCCCAGTCTCCCACCCCAGCCCCTGCAACCACTAACCTACTTTCTGTCTCTATGGATTTACCTATTCTGGACATTGCATATAAATGGGTATGTGGCCTTTTACGTATGACTTCTTTCACTTAGCAATGTTTTCAAGGTTCATCTATGTTGTAGCATGAACCAATACTTCACTGCTTTCTCTGACTGAATAACATTCCATTAGATGGGTATACCATCATTTGTTTATCTATTCATCAGTTTATGGACATTTGTGCTATCTCTACTTTTTGGTTATTATGAATAATGCTGCTGTGAACATTCGTAGACACATTTTTGTGTGGACATTTGTTTTTAATTCTCCTGGGTATATACCTAGGAATGGAATTGCTGGATCATATAGTAACTCTATGTTTAAATTTTTGAGGAACTGCCAGACCGTTTTCCAAAGTGACTGAACTATTTTACAATCCCACCAGCAAAATATGAGGGTTTCTCTACATCCAGGCCACTTGTTATTTTTTTTTTATTATAGCCATCTTAGCAGGTGTGAAGTGGTATCTTGTTGTGGTTTTGGTTTGCATTTCTCTAATAACTAACGAAAGAGCCCTGGTGGCACAGTGGTTAAGTGCTCAGCTACAAACTGAAAGGTTTGGTGGTTCAAACCCACCCAGCAGCTTCAAGGAAGAAAGGTTTGGCAATCTAGTCCCAAAAATATTGTAGCCTAGAAAACCCTGTGGGGCAGTTCTACGCTGTCACTTAGGGTCCTAAGAGTCAAAACCAACTCAACAGCACACAACAATGACCAATAATGTTGAGTATCTTTTCATGTGCTTATTGGCCATTTGTATATCTTCTTTGGAGAAATGTCTATTCAAATCCTTTGCCCATCATTTAATTGACAAATTTGTCTTTTTATTGTTGAATTGTAAGAGTTCTTTATATATTCAGGACATATGATTTATCAGATATATGATCTGCAAATATTTTCTCTCATTCTGTGGGTTGCCTTTTCACTTTCTTGACGGTGTCCTTTGAGGCACAAAAGTTTTTAATTTTGATGAAATCCAATGTATCTATTTTTTCTTTGTGTGCTTGGGTTCCATGGGCTTTTGAACCAGCTGTCCCAGTAGCACTGCCTCCCTGGGCTAGGCCAGGGAATGGAGGTTTCTGTGATTTGAATGGAGATAACAGCATTCTAACTTCAAAGCCCTTGCCAGAATTCCATAAACAGAGTTTAATTTATCTGAATAAAAACTATCCCTGCTTAAGTTCAAATTCCTTCAGAATGGACAGCATCAGCCTTATCAGCCATTCTTAAAAAAAACAGTTTTGGTTGAGTCCACGCTGACTCACGGCAACCCCACGTGTGTTAGAGTTTTCAGTGGCTGATTTTTTGGAAGTAAATTGCCAGACCTTTCTTCCAAGGCCCCTCTGGGTGGACTCGAACCTCTAACCTTTCAGTTAGCAGCTGAGTATGTTAACTGTTTGGGCCATCCAGGGACTTTATCAGTCATTCACACCTTAGGGAAAACTACTCTATCAATCCCTTTTCTAAGAACAGACCAGGCTAGGAGATTGGAAAGAATGTGGGGAGACTGAACCCTGGGGACTAAGAAATCTCGGTGGACACTACATGGGTAGAGGGTCATGGGAGGGGCAAACTGGACAGCCTGGAAAGCTGATGTCACCTCTTTGGTGAGAGAAGCCAGCCACAGTCTCCTCCATGGGCCTTAGGTGGGGGCCTACCTTCTCTGACCTCAGGCCGCACTTTTGGGATTAAGCAGTGGAGGGCTCTGCAAAATGTAAAGTATGTCTCCAGGATAGGGACAAACCCCTAGATTGCTGATGGTAGGCTGAGTGAGAGGGGCATCGATGCTTATCTCCTGCAGCCTCCCACCCCCCCACCACCCCCACTGCAAGGGGAGAAATCAAGGCCCAGAGAGGACAAGGCCCATATTCCAGGCCAAATGGGCCTCAGGAGGTCATAGCAGACCAGGCACTGGGCTGCCCTCCCCCAGACTCAGCAAGCCATGGGATTCTCAGCACGGCTGGTTCGCACATGGAAATGAGCTGGGCCCTGGGGGCCTGGGCATGGGTCGAGGAGGTTTGCTTGGGCAGAAAGAAGGAGCCGCAGATAGGCCAGTGTGCTGGAAAGTGAACCCCGTTGTTATGGATTGAATTGTGTCCCCCTAAAATATGTGTTGTAAATCCTAACCCCTCCACCTGTGGTTATAATCCCATTTGTAAAGCAGTTTCCTTTGTTATATTATTGAGATAGTATTAGTGTAGAGCGTGTTTTCAGTCAATCTCTTCTGAGATACATAAGAGATTCATCAAGCAAGCGAGCTAGCAGGGATGGGAGAAGAGAGATGCCAAGCCACATGAAGATCACCCAGGAGCAGAAGCTCAGAGGAGACAAGGACCTTCCCCCAGAGCTGACAGAGAGAAATCCTTCCCCTAGAGTCGATGCCCTGAATTCAGACTTCTAGCCTCCTAAACTGTGAGAAAATCCATTTCTGTTCGTTAAAGCCGCCCGCTAGTGGTGCTACCGTTATAGCAGCACTAGGAAACTTAGACACCCATTGAGGGGTCCTGGTGGGGCCCAGAGCAGCAGGAGGGCCCCAGACCCCGGAGGGCAGGGGTCTCCTCTTTGGGGCTGGCCTGCAAATCTCCTCTCTTAATGACAATAACAGCTGCCCGTCCTTGAGCGCTCACGATGTACCAGGCACTCTGCTGACAAACTTACATGCATTGATCCTCATGACAGTCCAGGAAACTGATGATAATTTGTTTTGAGGAGAGGTTAAGTGACTTGCCCAGGGTCACGGAGCTAGAAAGCAGAGCAGGGTTTCAAATCCAAGTCCACCGACTGAAAAGCCAGGGCTCATAGTTCCCACAGTGACCCTGACTTCTGGAGACCCCTCAGGGCTCCCTGCCCTCAGGTAAAAGTTCCCTGAGTGGACGGGTGGGCTCCTGTCTGGGCAGGCCCAACCCAAGCTGAGCTTTGCTAAGGAGCAGCCAGAGCCCTGGGTCTGATCGCTGGGGAAGCGCATCTCTTGGCTGATGCCACAGCGCCCCCTGCTGCTCACTCCCACTCTTTTCTACAAGATCATTTGTGCTTTCCCATTAAAATGCAAACTGTGCGTTACCAGAGACTCTGGAGGTTCCCCAAATGAGAGCCTCACCCTCTCACTAACTCCTATATCCTCTTGAAAGCCCTTCTGGGGTTTTCCAGGAAGCAAAAGGAAGAAAAAGGGAGGGGCAAGAATGTTTATCCCTCAGTTTGTGCCCGAAGGGGCCCATAAAACTCCACATCTTCCCACCTCCCTGTCACGAAACAAGCAAGAGGAACTCTGGACTTTGTCTCAGACACTGGAAGTCAACACCCAACTCCAATTCTTCATAGTCCTGCAGACTTGGGTAAACTGAGTCTCAATTCCCTCATCTGCAAAATGGAGGCCAAGTGCCTCCGTCTCTGCTAGGAAGGTGACATGGTGGACGTCTAGGGCCCCGCAAAGTGGGGACCCAGTAACTGAACGCCTTCCTTCCTCAGCCTCAGTTTCCTCATCTTCTGATGTTTATTGGGTACTTACCTGGAGTAGGCACCCGGCCTTCACCTGCATTACCTGACCCAATTATCACAGTAATACAAGAAATAGCTACCATCTTAGGATAAGGAAACTGAGGCTCAGTGGACTTAAGCAATCTGCCCAACATCACACAGCTGGCAAAATGTGGAGCCAGGACTCCAACCCAGGCAGTCTGGCCCCACGTGCCAGGCTCTAACCACCATCCCACAGTGTCTTCTGGTTACGAGACAGATAGGACAGTGCCTTGTAAACTATGAAATGCAGAGTGTATACAGGGCTGGGAGACATAAAGGGCCAAGAAATCAGAAAAATCAGTACTTAGAAAAACAAGACTACAATAGGAAGACTCCTGGGGCTTGGGTCTTTCTCAGCAAACTTCCTGAGTCGATGAACTTGGTCATTTGGACTGAGTCAGCTGTCAGAGTGACTGGTGGGAAAGGTTTGCCCTTCTGGAAACGGTGGCGTTTCCCAGACTCACAGAAACTGAAGAAAATACAAGGCGTGATGGGACTAGGACAGTGATGAACGCCAACATTCATTGAGTCTGTGCAGAGCAGGCACAGTATTAGTCCTTGGTATGGACTATCTTATTTAATCTCCCAATAGCCCTGTGGGGTAGCTATTGTTAATTGCCCCCTTTACACTTGAAGAAACTGAGCTTCTGAGAGATTAAGTGACTTTCCCAAGGTCTCACAGCAACTAAAAGTTGACGTCAGGATTCGAACCCAGGCAGCCTGATTTGAGGACTCTACTATATGCCCAAGCTGCATATAGCTTCACTGCCCCAGGAATAAAGCCCCTGCAGGGGTCCTGCAGGTTCCCGCCATCTCCATGGGGACGGCCTCCCGGCAGTTCTCCCTGGTGACTCTGCTCTCAGCTGAGGGAAGGAGAAAAGAGAAAGCCATCCTTCCCTGTGTCCCCAGCACCCCCCTCAAAAAAAACCAAACCCGTTGCCATTGAATCAATTCCAACTCATAGTAACCCTAAAGGAAGAGTAGAACTGCCCGTTAGGGTTTCCAAGGAGCGCCTGGTGGATTCGAACTGCCAACCTTTTGGTTAGCAGCCATAGCTCTTAACCACTATGCCACCAGGGTTTCCCCCTAGCACCCAGGAGGTACCAAATGGAGGATATTTGGAGAATAAATGAACCGGTCTTGCTGGGAGGATGGATTACCTGTGTCTCTGTCGCCCCCTCCTGCCCCATAGGAGAACTGCACAGAATCACAATCTGTGGGGAGTGACCCAATGCAGGTCTCCATTTCAGAGTTGAAAAAGGGGGCCAGAGGCAGTGCTTCCCAAAACCATCTGTGACCGAGGACAGGATGTTTCGTTTTTGTTTTCAACTTCCAGTCTGTCATGGACCAATACTTTTTATAAAATGCACACAAAAAAAAAAATAATTAGTAGAAAAAGTAAATGCTTCTTGCATAATGCATCCATATCAAATTGCTATAGAAGCTTCTACGTGCCCTCCATGGCTCTGGAGCTGGCCTCCACCAGGGGCTGCATCCCACCACCAAAGGCAACTGTGGCCCAGCCGGCCAAGCCAGCAGCCCAGGCCCTCCTAGCACACTACATGGGGCCCACACACTACTCCTCCATTAGGGGAGCAGGGGGTGTAGGTGCTCCAAACTCAGAACCGAGAGAGAAGGGAGGCTCGGCAAAGCCACACACACAGTGGTGCACAGTGGTTTGATTCCTGGCAAATGCACCTCATGTACAGCCATCACCTGTCTATCAGTGCAAGCTTGTGTGTTGCTGTGATACTGAACAGGTTTCAGTGGTGCTTCTAGACTAAAACAGACGAGGAAGAAAGGCCTGATGATCTACTGCTGAAAATCCGCCAATGAAAATCCTATGGATCACAACAGTCCCATCAAGGGGATGGCACAGAACCCGGCAGCGTTTCATCGTTCCATTGTGCAGGGGGTTGCCATGAGTCAGGGGCTGGGCTCCACGGCAGCTAACAACACCATTGACCTAACAACATTGACCGCCCCCACACAGGTGCACTCATCGGGCCCCCACCCCCGCCTCTAAGTAAAGCAAACCCAACTGCTTGGGAAAAAAGCAAACAGCTTCGGAACAAGTAGCAATCGCTTCCCACCCATTCCCAGCCAAGGTGAAGAGGCTGAGAGTTTGCTGACAGACAAAAGAAGTAATCAATTTTTCATTACCCTGTGAAGGCAAGAGAACATCTCGGGATGTCAACAGTTTCCAGGCAACAAAGACAAACCAAATACCCAGTCCCCTCACCTGAAAAGCTGTTTCCTCTACAAACATCAGCTTGGCTGGGAAGGCAGAGGAGGGCAGGGGGAGGCAGGTGAAACCACTTGGCAGCCATGCAGTCTGGGTCAGACATTGGGGGTCTGTGGTTGTCTGCAATGACCCTATTAGCAGATCTTGTCAGACTACGACTCAGCGCAAAGCCTGGCTTTTGAGAGGATGTAGGCACAAGATATCAGAGCAAGGCCAGAGAGATCAGCTGGAGGAGCTTATATATTCATTTATTCAATATGCTTAGAGTATTTTTAAGGCCTGTACTCAGGCCTGGGGCCACAGTCCTAGGTTTTAAGGAGGTCCCTGTCTAGCTAGGGGGTGAGCATGTAGGCAAGAGATGAGAAAAAATCTGAGAGCCAGAGAGAGGAAGTGCCTGTCCTAAGGCCAATTAGGGGCAGAGATGTACTTGAACCCACAGCCCCAGGTTCTTTGCCGCAGGACTATGCACCTGGAAGGAGGCTCCAGAAGTGGCTGGTCCAGATAAAGCCTTGTCCAGAATTCACATGGGAGCCTTTCTAGAGTCCTTCAGCAGAAGTATTCAGATAATGGTGCCCGGCTACCATTACTGAATGTTTTGATCAAAGGTTCTATAGAAGAATCCTGATCAAAAGGGCTAAATGTAGAACAGAATTTAAAATTCTCATGGAATCCAGATTCTCTGGAGCCATGGAGGCTGGAAGAACCACCAAAACTATCACCCTAAGAAAATCTTTAAAACTTAAACCAAAAATATCGCTGCAAGTCTTCTTTAAACCAAACAACACTTTAGCTTAATTAGTAAAGAATGTCTGCCTTGAGCATTGTGCTCTTTTAAGAATTATCTCCATGGGATAAAACTGACAATAGCAACTCAAAAGAAAAGACAGGAACCTTAGGGGGCAGTGAGTTTATGTTAATAGGGGATGAACAGCTCAGAAAAGGAGGGTGAGAATGGTTGCACAACTCGAAGAATGTAATCAGTGTCACTGAATTGTGCACGTAGAAATTGTTGAATTGGTGTATGTTCTGTTGTGAATACTCCCAACAACAAGAAATAAATTATCAAAAATTTTTGAATCAATTAAAAAAAAAAGCATTCAGATACCAAGTCTAAAACCTAAAAGGAGATCACTGTAATCTCTTATGGTGCATAGATTTTGTGATTTTCCATTCTCGGGTGATTCTAACCAAAACAGATGGAACAGCCCTGCCTGCGCACCTCTCCCAGCGAGGCGTCAGGCCTCGGCACTCCCAGCATGTCTCCTTGTGTTTGCTTTAACGTTTCCCAGTGAATGTCAATGGAGACTCAAGAATAAGTCAACACAGGTCCTCACAATAAATGCCAAGGCTTGTTAGCAGAGTAAACCGTGTGCTTAGCCTGTCTTAAAAGAATCTTTGCTGAGTAAACAGAAGGAAGGTTTTACTTGACAGCAAACAGAGCAAGGAGCTGAGGCACGGACGGTGCGAGGCTGGAAGGTGACTCCACAGGCACAGGCCTCAGGGTCTGTCTTCGGGGGCCCTGGGAGGGGAGAGCTGGGACTGTCATGTGTGAGCCAGAGGTGTTCTTACAAGTCCTTCACGACAAGGTGAGAAAACCAGCAGCCAGAGAGGGCACAGGGTCTCTAATGTCACCCAGCCAGTTGAAGCAGAGCCCAGTTCTCTCTTATCCAGCAGCCCCTGCTCTCCCAAGGAGACATTTCTCTGGGTGGAAGGCAAAAACCCAGACCTGGAAAGGGATCCTCAGAAGGTAGGACCTGGAATCCATCTCATTTGCCCTGAGGTGTCAAGGGACGGATGTGTTAACCTTGCCAGGAGAATGTTCATACTTAGAGAAGACCACAAGGAAATGACGGAGTGCCGGGTGCTGTGGATAGCTAACACGCTCAGTTGCTAAGCAAAAGGTAGGAGGTTCGAGTCCACCCAGAGGTGCCTCGGAAGAAAGGCCTGCAATCTACTTTGAAAAATCGGCCATTGAAAACCCTATGGAGCACAGTTCTTCTTTGACACACATGGGGTCTCCATGAGTCAGAATCAACTCCACAGCAACTGGTTGGTTTGGTGAACGAGGAAAAGAAGCAGTAATGGTGGCATTTGAGATGGCAGTGAGGAGGATATTCTCCTTCCAAATAGCTACCAATTCTCTGTCCCTAAATGTTAACACTGATTCAATATTATCCTTGGTGGTAGTAGATAAGGAAACAAACCTTCACGGCTTCTGAGCTTTTGACCACACCTTATAACTTCCTTGATGGCTTCGTTTACATGAGATTCTCATTTTTCCAAGTAAGCAAACATTATGGTCCGAAATCTTTGCCCCATAAACTAGACTCAAAATCCCAAGTGCAACCACTGACTTAAAATCATCTCAAATAACTTTTTGCCATTAAAAAACAAAAAAAAAAACTTCAACTATTCCACTTTTAACTTAATTTATGGATTCCTTGCCTCTTTCTCAAAAAGGATTTAAGGGCATAAATCAATGTACAAATCTGCAGTGAAGTCAATAAAGAGCCACAGAAATTTAAAAAAGGGAAAAATCCGCACCAAGAACAGGAGGAGGAAGCAAATGCATTACCCATTTGGGTCAATTTAGTTGTTGAGACTGGACATGGGGCCTGGCGCTGAGCTGTCTCGGCAGCTGAGGCAGGAGGACAGTGTGATAAGCCAGACAGCACTCATTATTATAAATGAGGATGGCTACCAGCTCCAGGGAGGATACACACACTCCAAGAAGGGGCCCACTCATCCAAGCAGCCATTTCCAAGCTTGGCCACTACAGGGCAGCACTGAGCTAGCATCTGGAAAACAAATTCTCTTAAAAATTCCTTTTGAAAGCAAAGTTATCCAGCATGTATGAAATTCTGGTGCTAAATTTTAAAGAAATTTTTCACATGAGACCTTATTTAGGGGACAGTGATGACACAACACAGAGTCCCTGGGTGGCACAAACAGTTAAGGGCTCGACTACCCGCTGAAAGGTTGGCGGTTCAAACCCACCCATAGGCACCTCGGAAGACAGGCCTGGCGATCTGCTTCCAAAAGGTCACAAAAAAAGTATTTTTTGCACAAAAGGCCTGGAAAATTCTATGGAGCAGTTCTACTCTGCACACATGGGGTCACCATGAGTTGGAAGAGACTGGATGGCAACTAACAGCAACAGTGACTCAACAGGTTCCACAAGCTTTACAGCAGAAGTGGTTTTCATGTGGCTGTTTCTTCCAACAACCCTGGAGAAAAGCCAAGGGCATACCACAATAGCACAGTGGCTCCGTGACATTCTTTGTTTTTGGACCAGAAATGAACTTGAGCATAGTAAACGTCAAGTGTGCTAGGTAAATGACACAGGAGGCAAGACCTTAAGTACCCTTGCTTTCCTCTTGGCTGGGTCACTGGTGAGCACACAAACATGTTTTTCCTTGCCAAAGCCATTCCTCTGTGTACTGACTTGCTCACCCCTGGGCCAAGCAATTCCCCATTCACCACTCTCCCATAAGAAGCCTGTTCTTCCAAGGAGCCATTCCCAAGTTTGGCCACTATGGTGCAGCACTGAGCCAGCTTCTGGAAAGAAATTGTTTAAAAAGTTCCTTTTTAAAGCAAAGCCATCCAGCATGCATGTAATTCTACTAATTTCATTCATCCTGCAAATCCAATATCCAACCAGCCTCATAAATATTTAAAGGATGTAAAAATAAAACAGCCCAAGAATAGGGATTATTTCTCATTCCCTTTTTAATTTTTTAAGCATCAATTCATCAGGAGCTAGCAAAAAAAGCTAACATTTTTTGAATAGGCACTTGCTAAATGTCTCACATATAATCTCATTTAATGCCACAAGAACTCTATAAGGTAGATGTCAGATTACCCCCATCATGCATATGAAGAAACTGAGGCACAGAGGTTAAACAACTTGCCCAAAGTCACACAGCCCTATTTAGTGGCAGAGTGGAATTTGAGCCAACCCAGGCAGTCTGACGTCACAGCACTTAACCCTGCATCCCAAAAGACCTATGGGATCTCACAGCTGGGAGAAGTATCTAGCCCACCTGTTAACACCCATTGCTGTCAAGTCGATTCTGCCTCACAGTGACCCTATCTAGTCCACAGTCCCTCCCAAAGCAGACATTGTCCTCCCCATCCCAGCCTCAGCCCAATGCCCAGCAAAGGTTTTCCTTATCTTCATTTTGAGCTAAAACTGTCTTGCAGTTGGTCGGAATTCTTCCCTCCAGTGCTACTTGGAGTAAATCGAGTCTCCATTCCGTATTTTTGGAAAAATTAAAACTAATGTTTATAATTTATAAAAGCAGTGCATGTTCATGGTTTTTAAAAATTTGAGCACTATGGAAGGGATAATTTGAGAAGGAAAAACCTCTTACTGTCTCCAACCCCTTTCCTCAGAGGTAAACACTGTTAATTGTTACTTTTGAATACTTCCTGATATTTCCTTACACATATAAACATATGTGTGTGAATCTTTTTCTGACTCATATGTTGTTAGTTGCTGCTGAGTTAGCTCTGAGTCACGGCCACCTCATGTACAACAGAACAAAATGTTGCCAGTCCTGCGCCATGTGCAAGTCCATTGTTTCAGTCACAGTATTTTGAGTGCCTTCCAACCTAGGGGCTCATCTTCCAGCACTATACTGGGCAATATTCTGTTGCGATCCATAAGGATTTTGTTGGCTAATTTTCAGAAGTAGATCATCAGACCTTTCTTCCTAGTCTGTCTTAGCCTGGAAGTTCTACTGAAACCAGCCCACCACGGGTGACCGTGCTCGTCTTTGAAATACCAGTGGCACAGCTTCTGGCACCGTAAAAACCCATTGCCATCAAGTCAATTCCGACTCATAGCGCTATGAGTCCAGCACCATAGCAACACACAAATCGCCACAATGCAACCAACTGACAGACGAGTGCGTACAGGAGCATATTATACATACTGGTCTGCAGCTTGCCTTTTTCACTTAACAAGGTATCTTGGGTATCTTTCAACAGCAGCACTCCCTGCTAATGGCTGCAGGAAAGCATCAACATTTCTTCAATCCACTTCCTGTCATTCACTCTCTTTATCTGTTACAAACAATGCTTCAATGAAATTATACATATATTTAAAGGACAGGTTCCTCCAAATGAAATTCCTGAGTAGAAAGTAAGGGCTGTTTTAATTTTGAGATATAAACAAGTAACCCTCCTTAAAAGTTGTAGCAATTTACATTCAAACTAACAGTCCATTTTCCCAAAGTTTTTACATCTTCCTTCAAAATGGGAAGGCACTTATTAATTCCTTCATTCATTAACATACCCATTCATTCATTCTTTCAAATAATGTTCATTATGCATCTTCCATATGTCAGGCCCTGGGCTAGGGGCTGAGTTTGTTCTAATCCAGGAGTTTCCAATCCCAATTCAGGATTTCAGATTCATCAGGACAGCTTGTTAAAAATACAGATTCCAGGTTGCCTCCCCACAAGTGCTGATTCTGGGGCCTGTGGAGAGGGCTAGGAGGCAGGCTTTGTTGTCGTTTATTTCATTCTGTTTTTAAACAGCTTCCCAGGTGATTCAACCAAGATTAGAAATAGATGATAAACCGCAAAAGTAGAGCAAATCTTTCTGCTCCTTTCTCTGGGCAAAAGCGCTTTCTGGAAATGAACCTTCTGGGGACATCCAGGATCCGTTTTCCCAAAGTAAAAGGATGGGAAACTAGTTAACGTGATCTAAACTATTAATGCCCCAGCGCCCAAATCTGTTGTTCTCCAGTCCTCAAAAGAACAGCCCTGTGACAGGAACCGATTTACAAATCTGCCTGGCCCCGTTCCCTCTGGTTAATGAAAGTGCTGCAATCTCCTGATATAGTGGTTTACACAACAGACTAGTTGCGTTAACCGACTAATCCAGAGCCCGGGACCATGAGGCCACCAGTAACGCAGACTTAAAACCTTTTACTAGCGGGATTGAGGCCAATGGACAGACGCAAGAGACCCAGGGCTCGCGCGCTCCCCTAGTGGCCAATAGTGCAATTGAGAAGTTCCTGTTTCCTGGGCCACGCTCAGCTACTAACCCCGCCTCTCTCCCCACCCCTTCCTCCCAGCGCGGACATTGATCGCCGAGCGGCGGGCTGTAAAAACCTGAGTGCAAGCGTACAGCTCTTCTGCTAGAGAGGTGCTGGGTTCTCTACGGCGTAGAAGCCCAGGTGAAGTGAGAAAACCAGCCAGACACCTGACCTCAGTCTCGGAGCAGACTCACATCTTTCTCCCAGAGTGGCTGGTGGGTTCCAACCACTGACCTTTCTGCTAGCAGCCGAGTCCTTAACCACTGCGCCACCAGTGCGACCTCCTATCACTTTAGGATGAAGGCATGTGTAAGGTTAGACCCGGTACCTTCCTTATCTTGGTGGGAGTTACCACGGGAAGGCCTGAATACTTGTACCCAGCAACCTGGAAGGCTTGTGGGGTGGCAGGCTATGTTGGCGCTGCAGTGGAAAGAGCATTTACCTGCCCAGAGACGTGGGTTCTAGGCTCGGCTCTGCTCATCATTGCTGCTGCTCCAGTTCCTCCTATCTGGGCCCGTTTCCTCACGTGTAAAACGCGAGTCGGCCTGATAAACACACACTGAACACCGACAACGTGCCCCCACTGTAGTACTGCAGGTACAGACGAGCAAACCAGACAGCCCTGGGCGACGAGAACTTAGTTATGGAGTGGGAGACAAGCGCTCAACAACCGGTCAGATATAATTACACGTCTGCTCTGAGCCGGGCTGGCCCTCCTGAGGTATGCAGTCGGAATTAACTCGGGTAGGAGTCAGTGACCCAGGAGACAGAAGATAACACAGCAAAAGGTCTCTAGGGTGAAACATGTCTTTCAGCATGAGTATTTTTAATCGGACTTTCTAACACTCAAAGCAGTGAGAAGCTTCAGCGAATTAAATCAAGTACAACTTGGAAGATTCTTTGGAAGCCTGCTATTTTAGTAAATATGTTAAGGCCCCTGGGCCTCTGCCCTAATGTAAATAAGACTATGAAAAAGGTGCTCAAGTGTCTGGCCTTCAGGAAATCCTAGATGCTATTGTACATATGGCAGCAAGTGCTCTGGTGTTTAGTGGAGACTGTAGATGAAAGCCAGTCTGAGTTTTCTCCTTTCTAGCATGGCTGTTTTTCTTGCTCTGCTCAAACCTTTGTTCTTTCCTACTACCCCAACCCTTGGTTTTATTCTTCCTTCCCTTCTAGGACCCTGAATGCCATTTAGAAAAATTTGAACTGGTTCAGTAGTCATGACTAGTGTGCCCTGCATGTCTTGGCATTTTGTAAAGTGATGATCAGCTTCCACTCCACGCTGTTAACTTTGTTAGTTTCTCAAAATACACGTTTGAATTTTGGCTTCATCTACTTGGTGTTAACCGAGGACTTAAGTCAATTTTCCCCACTGCTTTAGTGCTGCTGTGAATGAAAATCAACCAGCATTTGCTGAGGGACAATACATACATACTAGGTATTGTTTAACTAAACTCTAGGGATACAGCAGCCAACAGTCTACCACCAGAGGCTGAGCAGTCTGCTCTGACCCTTTCTTCTCCCACATACTGTAACCTGAGGTGCATTCTTACTACAGTGTCAAGATTGTGTTACGATCTCCCACCTGGAGATGGTGGCAAGGAAAAAAACCAGGCCATGTGTCACGACAGAAGAAAGGGTTGAAGAGGCGAGACCATCTTTGCAGACCACATCCCCAAACAGTAGTAAAATCAACAGCTGCAAAAAGTTCACCTTTTATTGAACATGTTACAAAAGGGATTTAGTCAAAAAGACCAAAACCCATGTCATCATCGGACTCTTCAGATTCTTCCTTCTTTGCTTCCACTTTCTTTTCCTCAGCTAAAAGAGAAAAAAGTCAAAATCGCATCTCAGTATTTTAGGCTCTGAAGATTGCACTCCAGACCTTTCAAAATTGCCCCCTCTGACTTTACTCAGCACCACTAAGCAATGCCTCAGGTTTCCATACATCATCTAAGTATAATGAGCTTCACTATAAAACTATTTGTTGCTCTCCACCCTCCCTCCCATACGAAAAGTTCAAAAGCTTCCTACCTGGGGCAGCAGCAGTGGAGGGGGCAGGTCCTCCCGCTGGTGCAGCCCCAGCTGCTGGGGCAGGTCCACCAGCCCCGACATTGCAGATGAGGCTCCCAATGTTGACGTTGGCCAGGGCCTGCAACACACGCGGCACAGGTCGAAAACACTTCGGTTATATTACTCAACTGGTTAAAAAAAAAATACTGCACCTCCTTCCAACTTACAGTCAGCTGTTCCCAACACTACTCTGCCTTCTCCTGTGCTGGAATCACCTTACATTTTGTCTGCTCATGAACAATTTCTGGTTTGGCTTTTGATCGTCAAGACTCAGACAGCTAATACCTATAGACAGCTAATACCTAAACCAGCTGTTTTAACTTGTTGGCAGGGAATTCAAGCTTCCTGAAACACTCAAACGAGGACCCTTTCTACAGTTCCATGTCGCCATTTTCCAAGGTTCAACGCAAGGAATTAGAGGTCGTTATTACTTTCGCTTGCCTGAGATTAAGTAACCAATACAATGGCAAGTAGCTACTGCCAAAGTACCTTGGCCAAGAACCCTATCTTCATTAGTCTTTCATATCCCTCACACGATAAATGGTCAATAAAATTCAATTTTTCTTAAACCACAGGATCCTACGAGTCGAAATGACTCGATGTCACATCATCATACTGGAAGGATTTGCCTGGAGTAACACTGAGGGCACATTTTGAGAAGAAATTACCTGGTTTTGTTAACCTTGGTTTGAGAACAGGAGGGAAGAGAAACCAGAGTCTGAGATCAAGAAGAGAGAAAGCCACACAAAGCACGATAAACTGAAACCTTAATAAAGTATGAACGCGAAACTCCAGTAGAATATGGGGCCTGCTGACACTTGCTGAAAGTGCCTTGGTGTGTACATCCGCCCTAATAGTAAACAATGGGTCTTCCCCACGCTGCTAAAGGTCACTTGCCCAACATCATCTCACCTTTGCAAACAAGCCAGGCCAGAAAGGTTCAACGTTTACACCGGCTGCTTTAATGAGGGCATTGATCTTATCCTCCTAAAACAAATAAAATGCCAACCGGTCAGAGAACAAAACGTAGCTTTCGTGAGCATCTCCAAAATACTGCAAATTTAAACACTTCTTCTTAAACTCTGTATGGTTCCGAGCAAACGAAATGCATCTGCGCCTGCGTGCCAGGGACCTTGCAATGCTGCGAGTTCACCGCTGCCATTGCACACGGTGGGACCAGTAACTTGTCCGAGTCCCACAGCTATTTTAATTTACAAGAGACAAGAGCAGAGCGCTCTCCTCCACACCGCGCCGCCTCGCCACAGGCCGACTATACAAGACCAAAGCGGTTCAAGGTCATCAATGCTTTAAAAGCACACCAGGAGGAGGTATTAAGTGTCCTGGAATAGAACCACGTGCGAACTAGGACGCCAGGCGCCGCGGAAGGTTTTTCTAAATAGGGTTCTCCACGTCAGACAGCACCGCCGTCCGCGAATCCAGACCCTTCCGCGCGGGCACGTGGGCCGGGTGTGCGCCTCGGCGGATGCGGCCCGCCTCGTAGGATACGTGGGGAGCAGGCCGCCGCCGCCGCCGGCCCGGGCCCGCACTCACCGTCACGGTCACCTCGTCGTCGTGCAGGATAAGGGCGGAGTATATGCAGGCGAGCTCGGAGACTGAGGCCATGGCGCGGGAGTGCTGGGCTGGCGGCTGCCGAGCGCGGTGCTAGTCGCCGGATGAAGTGAGCGCCTCACCCCAACGCGGCCTTAGCTTCCTCAGAAGAACCGAGCACCTTAGTCGCAGCTGAGGAAAGGAGTCCGCACGCTTGCGCGCAGCTTCTTATGCCGGCCACATGGACCAATCGGCGCGCGCTCCTGGCGGAAGAGGCGGAGCGGGAACCGTCGGCGAGGAAGGTTTTGAGGCGCCTGCGCGCAACTCGTGACGCAGGTTGCGTGTTTAAAAAGTTGCTCGGAGGAGCGAAGTACAGACTCGCTTGGTTTTGTTAAAACCCAGGGCTTATGAATATTTTAAGTATTTTTTAGAGAGTCGTTCCCTCGGTAAATGGAATTCACCCCCATTGGTTTGACTTAGCAGTAGCTACTGTAACCCTTGTAACACTATTTAGGTGATTATTTGTGTCGCCAGCCCGTGTTCCAGCAACAGTGACCTCCGGGAGGGCAGGAGCTATGTTACATTTTGGAAGCTTCAGTGCTTGCTCAGTGACTTCTATATAAGTAATATAGAAGGAAAGAAGAAACTTGAGCTTTAAGATAGCTGTAGCATTTGAGAGCCTACTGTGTATTGATCCACACTCTGAAAGGATTCATTTAATCCACACATAATAGAAGAGGTAGGTACTCTCTCCATTTTACAGATGGCAAATTTTACTTTTAGGAAACTTTTATTAAGTCAGTGCCATTATCTCGTAATCATCCCTGACCAAACTTTATCGGAATCCCCCTCTTCAGGATCCTGCTTGGGAAAATCTTGGCCAACAGTGGTAAATACCCCGAAATTTTAAATACATAACCTTTTAAAACTATATAAGCTTTGTATTGGTACTGGAATGTGTTGTAGGCACAATCACTTTGAAGACCAAATTGGCAAAACATGATTAAAGTTGAAGATGTGCATAGCCTGAAACCAGCAATTCCAGTCCTGATTTCTACCTAGAGAAACTCTTATATGCGTGAGGGTCCAAATACAAGGCTGTTTCCTGAGCACTATGTGTATAAATTGGAAATACTTTCTCAGTAGGGTTATAGGTAAGTGCGGAATAAGCATAAAGCAGTGAACGTAGATGTGTCAATATGGATAAATCTGAAAAACACAGTTAAGTGAAAAAAAAGTTGCACAAGGAATCCAGTTAGACTCCATCACTTAAGTACATGACCTAGAACAGAGCACTTTGCTTCTGTACAGTGCAAATAATGACGGTCCTGTTTGTCTTTGAGTGGCACAGATCAAATCGGATAATTACTGAAAGGTCTGGAAACTAAAACACTAAGTAATGTAAGGTATGAAATAATCACCACTCATTTGTCAATTTGTCATACTGTGGTGGCTTGTGTGTTGCTGTGATGCATGAAATTTTGCCACCAGTATTTCAAACACCAGCAAGGTTACTCGTGGTGAAGAAAACCTTATGAATATCAGTGGACCATTTTCTGATACAGTGCTGGTAGATAAGCCCCTCAAGTTAGAAGGCAATCAAAAATACAACTGGGGAAGAGCTGCTTCCTCAAAGGAGAGTCAGACCTTAATGATGTAGATGGAGTCAAGCTTTTGAAATCTTCATTTGCTGATGTGGTATGACTCAAAATGAAATAGCTGCAAACATCCGTTAGTAACTGGAATGTGGAATGTACTAAGTATGAATCCAGGAAAGTTGGAAGTTGTCAAAAATGAAATGAAACACTTGAAGGTAGCTATTCTAGAAATTAGTGAGCTGAAATGGACTGGTATTGGCCAGTTTGAATCAGACATATGGTCTACTATAGCGGGAATGACAAATTGAAGAGGAACAACATTGTCAAGAAGAACATTTCAAGATATGTCCTGAAGTACAATGCTGTCAGGGACAGGATAATATCCATATGCCCACAAGGAAGAGCAATTAATACGACTGTTCATATTTATGCACCAACCACTAATGAAATTGATCAAACATGCAATCAAGATGCATTGATAATTACTGATGATTGGAATGGAAAAGTTGGAAACAAAGATGAAGGATCGGTAGTTGGAAAATGGCTTTGGTGATAGAAATGACAATGGAGATCACATGATAGAATTTTGCAAGACCAACAATCTATTCATTGGAAATACCTTCTTTCAACAACATTAACAGTGACTATAAACGTGGACCTCACGAGATGGAATACACAGGAATCAAATCGGTTATATCTGTGGAAAGAGATGATGGAGAAGCTCTGTATCACCAGTTAGAACAAGGCCAGGTACTGACTGCAGAACAGACCATCAATTGCTCATATGCAAGCTGAAGTTGAAAATTGGAACAAGTCCACAAGAGCCAAAGCACCACCTTGAGTATATCCCACCTGAATTTAGAGACCATCTCAAGAACAGATTTGATGCATTGAATGCTAATGACCAAAGACCAGACCAGTTACGGGATGACATGAAGGACATCATACATGAAAGTAAAAGGTCATTAAAAAGAAAGACCAAAATGAATGTCAGAAGAGACTCTGAAACTTGAACACAGAGTAGCTAAAGCAAATAGAAGAAAAGAGGAAGTAAAACAGCTGAACAAAAGATTTCAAAGGGTGGCTCAAAAAGACGAAGTATTATAATGAAGTATGCAAAGACCTGGAGTTAGGAAACCAAAAGAGAAGAACACACTCGGCATTTCTCAAGCTGAAAGAACTGGAGAAGATTCAAGTCTTGAGTGGCTGTATTGAAGGATTCTATGAGCAAAATATTGAATGATGCAGGAAGCATCAAAAGATGGAAGGAGTACACAGTCACTACCAAAAAGAATTCGTCTACGTTTAGCCATTTTAGGAGGTAGCATATGAACAAGAATTAGTGGTGCTGAAAGAAGTCCAAACTGCACTGAAGGCATTGGCAAAAAACAAGGCTCCAGAAATTGACAGAATACTAATGGAGATGTTTCAACAAACAGCTGCAACGCTGCAAGAACTCACTTATCTTCCTTGAAATTTGGAAAACAGCTACCTGGCCAACCAACTGGAAGAGATCCTTATTTGTGCCCATTCCAAAGAAAAGTGATCCAACCGAACGCAGAAATTATCAAACAGTATCATTAATATCACACCCAAGTAAAATAATGCTGAAGATAATTAAAAAACGGTTGCAGCAGTACACGACAGGGAACTGCCAGAAATTCAAGCTGGATTCAGGAGAGGATGTGGAATGAGGGATATCATTGCTGATGTTAGATGGATCCTAGCTGAAAGCAGAGAATACCAGCAAGATGTTTACCTGTGTTTTATTGACTATGCAAAGGCACACGACTGTGTGGATCATAACAGATTACAGATAATATTGCAAAGAATGGGAATTCTAGAACACTTAATAGTGCCCTTGCGGAACCTGTACATAGACCAAGAGGCAGTTGTTCGAAAAGAACAAGGAGATACTGTGTGGTTTAAAGTCAGGAAAGGTGTGCGTATCCTTTCCCCATACTTGTTCAGTCTGTATGCTGAGCAAATAATCTAAGAAGCTGGACTGCATGACCAAGAATGCAGCATCAGGATTGGAGGAAGACTCATTAGCAACCTGCAGTACACAGATGACACAACTTTGCTTGCTGAAAGCGAAGAGGACTTGAAGCACTTACTGTTGAAGATAAAAGGCTGCCGCCTCCAGTATGGATTACACCTCAACATAAAGTTTCTGATGGTACAGGAGAAAAGTGGGGTGCAGAATTCAAATTCTAGTGGAAAGACTAGACTTAATGGTCTCAGACTGAGACTGGAGGGACCCCAGAAGACATGGCCCTCAGACTGTTAACCCAGAACTAAAACCATTCCCAAAGCCAACTCTTCAAAGAATAGACTGGACTATAAGACATACAGTGATACTCATGAAGAGTGTACTTCTTTAGTTCAAGGAGATACACAAGACTAAATGGGCAGCTCCTGTCCGGAGGCAAGATGGGAAGGCAGAGAGGGTTAGGAGCTGGTTGAACGGACACGGGAAATCAGAGGTGGAAAAGAAGAGTGTGCTGTCACAATATAGGGAGAGCAACTAGGATCACCTAACAATGTGTGTATAAATGTATGAGAAACTTAACTTGAGCTGTAAACTTTCACCTAAAGCACAATTTAAAAAAATTAAGTGACGCATTGCATTGGGCAAATCTGCAAAAGACCTTTTTAAAGTGTTAAAAAGCAAAGATGTTACTTTAAGGATTAGGGTGCGCCTCACCCAAGCCATGGTGTTGTCAGTCGCCTCATTTGCATTAGAAGCTGGAAAGTGAATAAGGAAGACCAAAGAATTGATGCCTTTGAATTATGGTGTTGGCGAAGAATATTGAATATACCATGGACTGCCAGAAGAACAAACAGATCTATCTTGGAAGAAGTACAACCAGAACGCTCCTTAGAAGGAAGGATGGGGAGACTTTGTCTCACATACTTTGGAGAAGGACATCATGTTTGATAGAGAGTCAGCAAAAAAGAGGAAGACTCTCAACGAGATGGATTAACACAGTGGCTGCAACAATGGGCTCAAGCACTTTTTAACAATTGTGAGGATGGCACAGGATCAGGCAGTGTTTCTTGTGTTGTACATAGTATAGCTACGAGTCAGAATCGACTCGACAGCACCTAACAACAATAATGATCTGAACAGACAATGCTGTTTTATAAAACATCAGAAATTGCCAACTAAAATTAACAAACTAGGGCTTAGGAAATTCTATAGAGACACAATCATTAGCATAGCAAAGTAGTTAAAGGGCTTGGATGTCAGAGTTGTACTTAAATATTTACAATTTTGGGGTCCTTGAGCAAATCCTAACTCTCCCAATCTCAGTTTCTTTACCTATAAATTATGGGTGTCCGTACAGGGTACCAGACACACAGTGAATACTCAACAAGCCACAGCTATTCTTTAGACCTATTTAAGAAAAGCATTAGTTGTCCTTGCATTTCCCTTTACTTTTTGTAGCCCAAGGACTTAGTAGATTGAACATAGTGTTCCTTAAGACATATTTCATTGCCCCAGATTCCTCTATCATAGTAAAAACTTTCCGTGTATTATCTTTTCAAAAGAATAAGCAATATGCCATTTGAAAAATTATGAAATAATCCAGAAGTGGAGACTAAATCCTGTTGCATCTCCTGAAACAGGATTTAACCTTTACAGTGATAGTCTGAAGCATTCTAAAAGTGCACCTATAAATGCCATTGCTTACTGTTACATGATTAGTGACAAATAAGTCGACTTTGCCCTTTTCCTTTTGGCCAAGACTAATACATCTTCACCATTAATGAAAAACTGATTTTAAAAAAACTATCATTTTAGTAAAAAAACTCAGCCTCAAGATACCCAGATTTAATCAGAAAAAAAAATTATATGTCATCCAGACAAGAATGAATTATTTCACCATGCTTTTCAATAGTACATTTTCTGATTTGTGTCATCCCCAAACCGTGTTTTTGTTTAAATGTCTAGAAGAGCATATTTAATATGTATATATTATTGTCAAACAAAAAATGACATTGTCCATTTAACGGCAAATCACTTCATACTTTTAGTGCTTTCTTTTCATTCATCCCACAAATACTGAGCGCCAGCTACATGCAAAGGACTCCACTGGGTGCTGGGAGTAAGTGTTATTAACGACCTCCACATAACCCTGTAGTTCTTGGGGTTTTCTTTGAACTCTTTTGGGATAGCTGTCAGAAAGTGAACATATACATACAAAATTTAAAATAACTCCCTAAAATGGTCTTATGATTGGTCACTGACATCTTTATTTTGAAAGTTTGAATTGTTAAATATGTCTAAAGTGCATTCTTACAGCTAATCAATAGCAGCATTTGTTTTCTTTACAAAACCTTAAAGAAATATTCAGACCAGAGCTGGAAAAGTCACAGTAAAAAATAAGGCATGATCTAGATATAGTCTTCCTGAATCACCCAAGACAAACACTTGCATGAATTAGTTTATATGCATACAAGAAATATACAAAAAAATTGCATTATAAAAAAGTTCATACAGCAATGAGGAAAAGGGGTCTCTCTCTGCTATTAATATTAAATATGGGAAGGCATATAATATAAAAAGGTCGTTAAGTACTAGATGTCTTTGGAACCGTAGGGGAAGCTTTGATGTAGGCCAGTGTACGCTATATCCCTGGTCTGTGATGCTCAACAGAGCTGGAGTTCCACAAGACGACTCAGAAGAGTGCTTCTGGCATGGCTTTGAAGGAATCACCAACACAAATGAAAACGTTCTTTTGTTTCTGGGACTGTCTCAGCTTACGGCTTCTTGCGCCTAAAATATAAAAACCAGCATTTAGTGATGAATGTTGCAATTACTGATGCGTTCATAAAACTGAATCTTTAGGAGCGCTTTGAGAATTCCTATTTTATCAAAAGAAAATTCACGTCCTTCTGAGAGAGCAAATAACTTGTAGTATATGCTTATCTAGCATTAAACTTAGAAAACAGGATTTCTCATCTTCCTCTATCCTGTCTTAATGCTTTTGCAAATTGCCTCAGGAATGCATGTGTTGAAAGTGGACACATGGGCTTGTATAGGAGATATCTGAAAAGAACGGCTTTTACTAAAATATGGAAAAACAGGCCAGACGCCTGACAGTGTTTAATAGAGGGGGTAAAACATGTGACTCCTTTGCCTACCATAAATCCTGCCATTCAGCTTTATTTACTGTACTGAACATTCTTGCTGTAGCAAGACCAAGAGGCAAGTCAGGAAAGAATGAATGACACTAAATTCCACACTAAAGCCTTTAGCATTCCCTCTTTACAGGCGATCTCACTTCAGCCTCTGAAAGCTTTGGGAGCTGGCCAAATATGAACAGTCTCCATCACCTCCTGTTCTCACCACCCTGAATGCTTTTCTCCAGCCTTCCGAGCTCTCAGCACTGCTGCTGCCTACTACAGTCTTCCCAGCTATGCCAAGGTCTACATAGAAATCACTGCTTTCCTCTTAAAAGCAAGGGGTTGGTAGGGAGAAGGCATAGTGGTGGAAACAGAAGAGGGCATACACACACAGCAATGCCCCAGCTACTCACTTGGGTTGTGCGTGATGCTGATAGCCGGGTCCCAGCTGAGATCCCGCTCTCATCTCCACAGCCATGGAACACTGACAGGAAAAACACGAAGAGGAAATATAGCTCCTCTCAGCTCTATTTAAAGAACAGGCTCAACCAAGATGAAAGCCAGCGTTGCTTTCTATAGTTCAGCAAAGATGCCTATGTTAAAATACTGGTCAGATACTTGCAATTTATTTCAGACAAAGGCCACATCCTGGCAACTTCTCTCATTCAAATATGAGGAAGAGGAGTTCTTGAGAACATTACTGGCCAGGGCCGGAACTTGGCCTCCCAGCCCCGACAGCCCCCACATTCCCATGCTCTTTGCACATGAGGCTGTCATCAGGAATACCACAGTCACCCAGGGAATTGCCAGCGAGCTGCCTCTGAGAAGATTCCCATCAATTTGATGTGAATTCTTGTTATTCTAGACTGATACTCTCTGACTCAATTCTATGGCTCTGTCCCTCTGCACAAAAACAAGCTTTAAACTGAAGAGCCCCATTATGGCCAGACCCAAACAAACACAAGGTGTCTTCACAAGTTTGGTAACTAACAAGCCTATAAACTCCACGGCACCAAGAGACTGTACCTGAGCTTCTTCAAAGAGCATAATAAGCTACAGCTGTGGGGTTTAAAACATGACACCCCTAATTTTTATTAAGCGAGTATTTAATTTACCCCTACCCTTGTTTCTACATCGGTCCATTCACACTCTGTACCATCTGGTTGGGCAGGTGTTACTGTGGAAGATCTCCGCTTTCGACTACTGAAAAAGGGGAAACAATTATTTTTGCAACTAAGAACAGGAAAAATATTAGAAAGGGCAATACTAATCTACACCCCTTCGGATAATGAATGATAAATTTTATAGGATATTTTGTACCTCGAGAGAGCAGCTAAGAAAACAGCATTGTAGAGAGACATCTTTGATGATCACTCACCCACTTGGTGATTCTTGTTTTAAAGTCTCAATATCAGTAAACTGAACAGATTGTCCACCACCCCTTGTTTTATAAACATCACCCTAAAGCCAAAAGAAAAGGTCACTGTTACACTTTGATACATCCAAGTAATAAACACACATATATTGTATTTCAAATTGATCTCAGGGCTATACTGTTTTATGGAAACTCCCACCCACAAAACCAGATGGTACTTGGGACTGATGAGGTTGTACTATTAAAAAACTTATAGAAATTTGAGTATATGTCTCTTACTAAACAAGAGAAGTCAATCCAATATAATCAGTAGCATTCATGAAGGGGAAAAAAATTTCCTTTTTGGTCAGCCTTTAATTTTAAAAGCTAAACTGCAGTAAGTTTCAAGAAATCTGCCAGAAACTTCTAAAAGTTCTAAGGCGTTGAACCTTCTTCTCTGGGTGTAGCACCCGTATGTTCACTGTCAGTACTGTAATTATAGCAACTATCCTCTAAACTGAATTTGAAATGAAAAGCTTTTTTTCCCCTCAGTCTTGTGTTTGACTTCTCTGATTATTCATTGACTTGATGATCAAAAGAAAATTCTTCTACAGACAGGCAAGTCTCCTCCTGGGACAGGGCTTTGGGTGGCTCAGTGCTGAGTAATTTTGATAGGTCAAGTATTCATGTGGGCTTTTTATTTTGAACTAACAAATAGCAAAGTTAGGAGTTCTTTGTTTAGGTTTACTTTTCCAGAGGGGGTTAAAATTAAATATACAGTAATTAAAGAACCAGCACATTACAGCTCTATCTGGAGTTCCTCTAACAAATCTGAGAATCGAAACCCCATACAGAGGAAAACAGCAGATTTAGTCCCAGTTTAGCAGATTCACAAGTGAAGCCATTATTTTAGTTTACTGCTAACAAACAAAAAGGTTACAGCAAACGCCCATTTATGTTCCAGTTGACACTGCCTATGTGTCGTCAAAGGAATAGTAGGGCAAATGTTTTTTTTTTTTTTGTTAACTTTTTATATATTTTTTCTTCCTGTGTAAATTTGTTTTTACCTTAATTAGTTTAGTTTCAATCTCCCCATCGGAGGCTAGTTCCTGGTGGGTCAGCATGTACTTCTCACACTTAGCTAGAGCCTTTTCATTTGCAACAGATACTGTGATGGCATGAGGGACATGTGGCTGCATGACTGTTTCAGTTTGCACGTTAGAGGCAGGCTTATGATCTACCCATCTGTCCCCTGCAGAGCGTGATCGTCTGTGTCGGAGACGAACTGGTGGTGCATTCTGATCAGATTGAAAGAAGAATCAAGAAACAAGCATAACCCAGAATTAATTTAAGTGAATTGTTAGAAGTGCAGCAGGTTTGGCTCTATTGATGACAATATCAAAACAAATGTGCGAAATTATCAGAAGCTAAATATGCTATTCAAGTAATGTTCTCCTTGTATTTAAGCACAAAACCAACAAGTACCTTTTAATACCACCTTGTGTGTGTATATATCTATATTCTTCCAAGGAGCTTCCCTTTCAACAAAGAATGGAAGGAAAAATTCTGGTAATGCTGCTAGTCTTTCCTGCTTAGGTGGTGTTCAGGACAAATAATTCATTTTTCATCCTAAATCAAAAACCAACATTTGTGCCTGGTAATATGAGGCAATCTACTAGGTCCACAACTCTTTTAAAAGCTTCAGTAAGATCAATAAAAGCCCTAAACTTATCACAGGCCTCTAAGCAGGAGACAATGACAATCCTTATACAAAGACGGGGAAAAAAATAATAAAAGCTGGTGAAGCTAAATAGGACAAAATACTTAAGAGCACAAGGTATACTAAGAATTCAATATATAAGACAATCAGAATATAAATTACTTCTGAACACTTCAGTTAGTATCTTAACATTTCAAAATAGAACTTCATGAAAAGTTCAAGGTACAATAATGGCTAAAACATGACAACCAATTTTTTTCACTAAAGCATTTCATAAAGGTTCCAAGATCCCAATAAAGAATATAGTCTATCAGTCTCTACCATGCAATAAAAAACTAGCTGCTTCCAGTCAAATGTCAAGTAAATCTGGGAAAATCAAATGTAACACATTCAGCCTAAGAAAAAAATACTTTTCAAAGTTAATAATTTGAAGCAATTAGTTATCTTTGGGATGTTGTGAACATCTTCTGTTTATAAAACTGAAAATAAAACGTCTGTCACAGGCCAAATCCTTCAAAGCTGGTCAAATATCAAGATTCCATTTCAAAATCCATACCTGGAGAACAGAAGCATTTGCCCTGTATAATTACAAGATATAAATGAAGCACGGGTGACAGCTCTAATCATTACACTATACAGCATGGTCCGCCTAGTTCGCCACTAAAGATGGCTCAGCCTCGAAGCAAGAAACTTTGTATTCTTAAAATGGTTCCCTTAAAACTGAAGAAAAAGTCTGGCTCTTATGATCTGACATTTAGCAAGGCAATTGTTTTCTTGAATATATTTAGCAATATATCCTGAAACCAGCTTCAAAAGCACCACACAGACTTTTTGGGAAGATGTCTTTACAGTCTACTAGTATTTATGAAATAAATGATATGTCAAATTTCTTCCTCACTGAAGTATATAAATTTAGTCCACCCAAAGTAATTTTTCACCAAAAAAATCTGAGATGCTTATATATTAGCCTTAGAGTAACTTTTCTGCTGCACTTCTAAAGAGTTTGATTTCAGGTGAGAAGTTAAAAGATCTCCAGTAAATCCTCTTAGATATCTCCTAACCAAATTAGATGCTACATTGCATTAGTGTTGACCAGACACAACCAGGCCTGGAACAGTTTACAGTGTGTAAACTTTCATGAAATAAGGGGATTTACTAGAGTTGATCAGAAAGACCATTCACCATAATTTGTTCCCTAAAAAATGTTTGAGGCAAAATCCACACAGTAAAGTACTTTAAGAGACTTTAGAATAATCTGTTGCCTTGTTAAATACTTTAGCATTCATCACCATCCCTTAATAATCAGGAATGTGGGCACATTTACAGCTCTAAATTATACAAGAAAATCTACAACAGATATTTACTATAAGATTAATTTGTCTAGAAAAAAAATTCTAAATGAGCTACGTTAAGATTTTACTAAATGTAAATTAAGAGTATTAACTTGGTCCATTTATTCAGATTCAAAGGAAAACTGTAACAACAAAAATGTAAGTGAATTTGTTTAAACACCCTTGAATGCGGCAGAGCCCTTATAAATTTGGATAAAGCAATTAAAATTGAGATTAAAAGCAATTTTTGGACATCTAAACCTTCAATAATTACAAAACAATTGGCCTGGCCTCTTAAAATAGTCGATGTCATGAAATTTTTTTAAAAAAGGTAAAGGGATTATTTTATACTAAGGAGATTATTTTATACCAAATGCAGTGCATGCACCTTGATAGATCATGGATTGAAAAAGGAAAGTTTGGGGACAACTGGGAAAATACAAGTATGAACCATATATAGAAGATACTTATTAATGTTAACTTCCTTAGATGGTCTAAGGATGGTAGTTATGAAGGAAAATACCCTTATTCTTAAGATATGGGTGGTAAAGAATTTAGAGATAAAGTGTCGTCCAAGGAAAGGTCCAAGGTCCAAGGAAAGGAAAGGTCCAAGGAAAAAATGTCTATAGATCAATAAAGTAACAATTGGTAAATCTACATAAGGGTCAAATGTTACTGTACCATTCTTTCAACTTTGGGTTTGAAATTTGTCAAGATAAAAGATTGGGGAAAACAGTTTAAAAAGCAAAAGTTCAAAAACAGCAAAATATTTAATTTGGAGAAAACTAAACCCATTGCCATCGTGTCGATTCCGACTCATAGCGACCCTACAAGACAGAATAGAACTGCCCATAGCGTTTTCAAGGCCGTAATCCTTATGGAAGCAAACTGCCACATCTTTCCCCTGAGGAGCAGGTGGTAGGTTCCAACCACTGACCCTTCAGTTAGCAGCCAAGCGCTTTGACCACTGACACTAGGGGTCCAAGTTGGAGAAAGGGAACCAAAAGAAAAAAATACTCAAAGTGTACTCTGATTTTGATTCACTGATTTTGTGCGCTACTCAATAGCTTATGTAACTGAAAACCAGATTGCTTTGGGATCTGCCAAACTGAGCCAGATTCAGTGAACGCAAAAGGCATTATTTCTGTTGCCAAACATGTTTGTGCTTTCTCAGATGAAGAGCCAAGCCTCAATTTCAGGGTGACCTGATTCTTTGAAATTAACTAACATAAAGATTCGACCTTGTTTATATCAGAGCCCACCCATCTTTCCATTGAACTTTCTGAACCAAGTTATATAAAAACATAGGAGATAAAATCTATTGCTTCAATGCTTTAAAACAATACTGGCACTAACCCCGCAGCAAGGATCCTCTTCTATTTCTATCTCATTTCTGAATGTAGGAACCACCTCCCTGCCTTCAGTCCAGTACATCCCTCGCCTTCTGTCTGACACGATACAAGTTTTACTTTGTCCTGGCTCCTGCTGCCTACGCCTTGCAATAGATGTGGCATTGAGAGGTGTGTTGTACGGAGGAATTTTCTGCTCCCATTCCGAAATACAGGAAGCTACAGAAATGCTGCTGCAAGAGTTAGAGCGCCTATGTAGCTGTGGCTGGCTCATGAGTTGCTGGCCGTTGGAAATCTGAGCAATATAGTTACTAGAAAGCTAAAAAAAGTGAAGAGAAATTAATGAACACGGCTGAAAAACTGAGAAACAATTCATTACTTTTCTGTAATTTTAGCACATTAAGACTTAACATTATAATTATTTATACTAAATTACTAAATTTCTGTGCTAAATTTGTACTATATTGTACTAAATTTAGAAATATTTAAAAACTAAAAAGAAATATAATAATATAAAATAAAAAATAAAAATTTTATCCGCACTGAAAGCCACTTAATCAAAACAAATTTTCCCTAGTACGAAGTTACCGCAGAGCTACAAATAACTTACAGGTACTGGCGACGGAGAAACAGATCTTTGAGTAACTTTTTCTCGATCCCGCTCCCGAGAGGGTCTCTCTGGCTTTTCCGTTTTGGGTTCGGTGACAATAGCCTTCAGCTGTTTCAGTTTCTCATCCTTGACCCAGAGTTTATTCTGCATCTCCAGCTGTTTGGCTGCTACTCGACGCTCCTACAGATCATCAACGCCAGTTTATGCACTAATTCAGACACACCAGAGAAGCTCCCAGATTGCCTGACCACTGTATTCCTCAAACTGACAGTTCTCCAAGTCTTCCTGAGAGTTAACTATGCTTTACCATGCTAATTAACCTGTCATGGATTTTGAGGACAGTGAAGATGAACTCTGTAGTGGCTACTATTGCCAGCACCGTCAAAACCTGACCCCAAGTACAATAATACAAAAACAAACTACAATTTCAAATAAATCGTCCAACTCTGAGACAAACGTGCAAGAATGACACTCACACATTCCTTCTCCCACTTCATTGTTGTTTCTGTCACCATGCCTTGCAACCTGGCCTCTAATCTGCGCTTGTCAGAAAACTGCCGCTGAAGTTTCTGATTCTGGGTTTCAAGCTCCTGTTGCAGATTGCGCTTATCTTCTTCATAAATAGTAGTCGTTTTCTCTAAAATCTCAATCTGCAAAGGTAGACCATTATGCTCCACATTTGATATGTACACGTTTTCTATAGCTATAAAACAATCTTTCTTAATTTGCTTATACAAGCATAGTTATGGGAAGAAAATCAGAGAAAGTACTTTCCTCCTCTAATATTTCATCTGAATTTCCACCTCCATTCCTAGAAATAAGAACCTATTAAACAAGTTCCTCACTGGAAGACAAAGTTATACTTGACTTTCCTCTAAAATTAAGGCCTAAAATTTTAATTTTCTAGGTTATTTTCAGAATAGAGAAAATTGTAATGAGATTAGCTTCTCTCTTGTGTGAATGTGTACTTCCCCAACCCCTAAATGATCCTCTGTAAATGAAAGAACAAGCATGTATCACACAGTGCTGCAACATTCCCAGACAAAACAGTATTTCCTTCTAGTCCATGGGAAGGAGTCAATCCTGAGTTTAGGCTCTTTCACAATCTGATTTGTAAGAACAAATAGGGATCCAATTAACATTTACTGAGTATCTGTCATACTCAAGACACTATGCTGACACTTTTATATTATTTCATTTAATCATTTATTTCATGTGATTATTTTAAGAAATATATTGAGGAAATATTTCTAATAAATGAAAAAGCAAGCTATAATTAAAGGTAAACTCTAGAAAGTCCTATAGAAAGTTCACTTTTTTGGGTTAGGGAACATTCTGTTCAATTGCTAAAGTCCTACTCATAAAATTAATACCTGTGTATGATCCCTTTTTTCTCTTGTATGCTTTTCACTCTTTGGAATGGGATGAAGATTTATAAATAACCAAGTGATGACTTACAGTAAGCAGTGGTCAGCGGTCAAGGCCACAAAGCAGAACAGCAGAGGCCACTGTTAAACAGCCAGCACATCATTATAATAATAATGCCAAAACAAACCTTGTATTCTAAAGTTTTGTTTTTCTTTTCCAGTCGTTCTATTTCCAATTTCTGTCCTGAGATCACCTTTTCTTTTTCATTTAGTTTTCCTTGAATGTAGTTTTCTTTATTTAAGACAGCACTGTCAAATTCTTGTAACAAAGCTTTAAAAGTAACAGCTGAAACAAAGGCACAACAGGCAGTTTTACTCCAAATCCAAAATTACTAACAAAATAAACTTTAATTAAGATACTTTATAAATCATCATGGTGACCCCATGCGTGTCAGAGAAGAACTGCCCTGGGTAGGGTTTTCAGTGGCTGTAATCTTAGGGAAGTAGATCATCAGGCCTTTCTTCAGAGGCACTTCCGGGTGAATGCAAACCTCCAATGTTTCAGTTAGCAGCTGACTGTTAACTGTTTGAAACACCCAGGGAAGGGAGTTACAAACATGGAAAAGAAGTTAGAATGAATCCTGAGGGGTTGGACTGCAGTTAGAGGTAGCTGTGTGAAGTCAGGGTTAGATAGACAAATCTGCTGTTGGGTGGATTCGAACCACGAACCTTTCCGCTAGCAGCCCAGTGCAAACCGTTTGCGCCACCCAGGGACTTTATGGTGTCGCTATAAGTTGGAATTGACTGAACGGCAACAGGTTGGTTTTGGTTTTTGGTGTATAAAATATAGCCATTCAGCAAATCTCTATTTGAAAGTCTGGCTGTAAACAGAAAACAAATTTGAAAGGATATCAGGAGTGTGATTCTCAGGTCTACAAAAGACGTCCACAATTCTGCTTATTTCTAGGGGGAAGAAAAAGCTAAGTCCTTCATTTTGCACTATGGCCTCCCCCTTTCCCATCCCCTATGACCCACTTATTTCAGGCCGATCACCTGCTTCAGAACAGCTGTCAGAATAGAAACAGCATAAGGTTTGGGGTCAGACCAGAGCTCAGCTCTAAGTTAGACCAGACTTGAAATCCCTAGTATACCACTTACTAGTGATGTGACTTTGGGCAAGTTATTTAATGTTTCTGAGCATACTTCCTCATTTCAAAATGGGGATTTAAATACCACTCACCTCACAAGTTTAAGATTAGAATGCATTGGTGATGATAACAAAATAGTAGGTACATTCACTGAGCACTTACTTTGTACTAGTTCTCATTATTCTACGTGATTTTCATACATTATCTCACTTAGCCTCACAACAACCCCTGAGGTAGGAACAATTACCATTTTGCAGATAGGAAAAATAAGATATGGATTAAGTCATTTGCCCAAGAACACAGTTATTAAGGGGTAATATGTCAAGTGCCTATAAATAGCAGGAGTTAAAAACAAAGTAGCTATTATTGCTGTGCGTCCATCATGTCGGTAAAAAAAAAGGGAGGGAGCACACACACACCCATTTTTCTTTTGTTTTACTGTCTAGGAATATAAAAGAGAGCTGTAGAAAAGATACTCCTTGTCAGTCTAATGAAACAATGCCTTGAGCACTATAAAGTATAGAGACAGAATAACCCTTCCCTAAATATGCACACCACCAAAGAACTTAAGATTCACTGCAGATTCTTTGCATTTCTGAAGTTGACATGATTGCAAACAATTTTGCCCTTACATTGTTTGTTAAACCCATCAATCATTATTTGTCGTAGGTGATGTCGTTTCTCTAAGGCTTCAATCAGCCTGGGAAGGGTCTGCTCATCGTTGATATCCAAAATTTCACAGGATGGTAAAGGCGGAAAACTCTGCAAAACCACATCTGTAACCAATGGTTCTGTATTGAATTATAAAAGAATTATAAAAGTTACACAGTGGAGAAAGAGCTTATTTAAACAGGTTTAACACTGTGATTCCAGCCCAGTCCAATTAACCATGTAACTTCTAGAGTCTTCATAATCATACCCCCTACAAAATGAGTATGTAACAGGAAAAATCTCATTTATACTTTAGTTCAAATTTTTTGCACTTGGTTCTTAAAAGGATGGAAGCAAACAGTTCTCTTATGTGGAAAAAGACTTTGAAAAATATGAGACCAGTCACTGGACAAGTGATATTAACACCAAATCATACCATCTCCAACTGGACCTCCCCGAGCCTGGTTTCTGAATCGCCTCCCAGGTGTTAAGCCACATATTGCCTTGTCTACTGGTCTTGCTACTTCAACTTCTTGGGTCACTTCTGCAAATCTCATCACTTGCTAAGATACAAAACAAATGGAATTTTTAAAAAATAAGTATATCTAAGTCCTTCAGAAATCATCAAATAAGGAAATATAGTTTGGTTGTTAGTTCACAGTTCAAAATGTCATTCTTCATATCCAAATAATTATCTGTTTTCCCTACAGAAACTCTGATACTTTATAGGATAAATAAATATAAAATTACCAAACTTTCTTCATAATCTTCAGCCTTTGGATTCACACACACAATCATGCGCACTTTTCCTTCCCCGTCAAAGTAGTTCTTGAACAGATGGGTTAACTTGGAATCTCGATATGGAACCATCTATAAATACATCCAAATCCAAACACATGAGGCAAAAAAGGCACACAAATGAAAGTACAAATGATTACAGAAGACGACTGTCTACCTTGTTAGTGCCATACATTTGGTTCTCTCTGAGGACTTCCATACATGTTCTCAACGTCATTAGTGACTGATTGATGTTACCTGATGAAAAAACCCAGAAGACATTTGAAAACAATATAGTAGCTAAAGTATGTTTTGTTTGCCTATAAAATCTATACTTCATAAAACTATTAGGTGGAAATTACAAATAACAAATTTTAGTTGCTTGATTCAAAGAGCTGTCCATGCACGGCTCAGCTTTCAATAGCAGTATTTAAGGAGAAATTAGTTATTGTTTTAGAGATTCTATCAAATGGATTCTCTCTACTAAATGAAATATTGGACTTAATGACCAGTAAGATTTCTTCCAAATTCTAAATTCTGTGAAAGAGGATATTAGATGCAAGTGTTTAATATCCTTATATTAAAATAATGTCCTAAAGTATGACCATTTCAGGCGAGTGTTGGCTCCGAGAGAGCTCCCCAGCCCCACAGGGGTTACTGCTGTTTCTAACAGTCAAGCATCTTAGGAACCAGCTAACTCTGTCCCCTGGACGTCTGAACAAGGATTTCTTAGGAGTCATGATTACTCCTGACCACTCTTGTTTGGATTTCTGAGCAAAGGCAAGTCTGACAGATCAACCAGCCCTCTAATAATGCAGAAGGTCTCACTGGCATAGACCCCCAAAATAATTAAGAATTTGTTCATTTTGGAACATTGATTAAGTCAGCTAACTCTACCATTGCTTTCATCCTTGTCCACCTCCCAGAATACAAAACTCATATGTACCCCCATAATATTTCCATGGTTCATGATTCTCTTCCTTGGTCCAAACTCCCAATGATTCTTTCCTCTCCCAGTGTGCTATCAGGAACTCATGTTGCCGTCAACAGATTTCTCTGACTTCCTCAAGCCACTCATGGAATGATCCATTCACCTCCCTCCCTTAACGGTCAGGGGTTCTTAACCCAGGATCCATGTTGTCCATGGGTAGCTTTCAGGGAGCCTGCATACTTGGATGGGATATAAATTACATCTTTATTTTTCACTGACCCCTAATTTAAATTTAGCAGTTCCTTCAATTATGAACCCAGGCCAAAAAAAAAATAAAAAGACCAAAGTAGTATTAGTAGTGCCTGTGATTTAATCAGTAGAAATTACAGATTTTATTAATAGCACATTCCAGTTTATTGCAGATATCTCAAGATAGCTATGTTCATCACTACCTCAAAATTGTGTAATTGGACCTGCTGCTAGGTTATTTAAGCTTTTATTATAATAAGCACATAAATTATTATAACACTAATTCTTTTAAAATATTTTTTAAATGCATTTCAATATATATAATTGGTTGCCTTTGTAATCCTATGTATTTTATGGTACGCATTCAAAATTATTCTGAGAAGGGTCCACAGGCTTCCCTCTGCTTCCATGGCACAAAAAAGGTTAAGAAGCTGTGCAACCTAACTGTTATCTGCCGGAAGAGTAATGCTTCCCCTGTAGCCCTGTAGCCTTTGAGTAAGGCTGCTTGTCTTCTAAAGCCTGACATTCTACAAGGATGGTGAGCATAGGGACAGCAAGCAACCTTTTCCTAGTTCCTTGCTACTGCCTCCAAATGTTCCTCCTAGATGCCAGCTCCCGGGTTAACCTGGTATCTATAAGGATCGTCACTTGCACGTACTGACGTCAGCGGGCGCTGTCCTCCTCAACTCCAGTAAATCCTTATCTCCCTATTCCAGCTGCACAACCATGCCCAGACTCTGAACCTTATTGCTTAGAACTGCACTGCCTATGCAAACTGAATGCCTGTCATACACCCGAGCCCCAATCCTTTTACTCTAGTTTTCTCACTCGAACTCTTGTCACACCTATTCTTCACCCACGTTAATACTGATAGTCCTCTTCATTTTGTCCTGAAAGCATCAAGGTCTTCAGGCTTTTACTTTGTTCTCAATCCAGCTAAACTTCATTACTCGTCAAGGTTAATCCTACCAAAAGCACCTAATGAATTACTAAAAAAGGCTCCTAACTGTTCTTTCATATCTCCAGACTTGTCCCTGGTAAATTCATGTTCTACACTGGCAAAATGATCTTTCTAAAAGACTAGTCCTTCGTTGATTTTAAGGGAAAGCTATTTAATATAGTAGGAAGACTAGTTTTGAGAGTCCAACCAACTTGGATTTGAACCCAGACTCCAGCCGTGGTAAAATTATTTAACCTCCCCCAACCAATGTCCTCATCTGAAAAATGGGGACGATACAATCCTGAAAATTCAGAATCAAGAAATCAAGCCCATGCATAGTAGATACTATGATACACACTAGACCCTCAATAATAGGTAGTTACCATTATTCCTTCAAGATAAAATTCAGATGTCTTAATATGATAGACAAGGGTCTTCATGACCTTGCCTTGCTCCCCTACCTCAGTTCTCACCCACATCGCAACCCACACCTCCACTTCAGCTAAGCTGACCTTGCCATACTCTAAGGACTTGGTCTAAGTGTCTTCCTCCCCTGGCAACGATGATGCCCTTAATCCTATCCTTCTTCACATAGCTCCCTGCTCCTCAATTTAAGTGTCAGCTCCATGAATGCTCCCAGGAACCCCCTCCCCACCCCCAAGACTGCTACTCTACTCTCACAGTGCCTTGAACTCACTTCATCACTCTACTAGAGGGTCTCCTTAGTTCCTATCATCTCTTGTACTGAGCTGAGCTCTCAAGTACAGGGCTTCATCCTTTACACCTGTGTTCTGGCACACAGTAGTATTCAATAAATATTTATTAACATAAATACAACTTACATGGCTACTCCAAAGATTTTAAAAAAAAACAACAGATTTCCTTCAACTGGCTTTTGTGTTCAAAAATTTTTTCCCCGTCTCCAGAAGCTGATTCTTACCACTATGAATATTTGGATAACTGCTAATTCATTTAATTTTAAGGACCCAATAGTGACCTATAATACTACCAATAGATACTAACTAACAGACTCTGTCAATACATATTCACTTTTTATTTAGTCAATCTCCCTTATTCTTACATCAATACCAAAACGGAATCACTAAAGAAATACCATTGACCATTCAACTTAACCCCTAAATGATCTAATTGAAGACAATTATGTTTCAACCTCCTATCAATAAACAGATAATAAACTGGCATTGCAATTTCTGACAGTCGCAGCAGTAAGTACTACACTTTATTTACCAGCTTCACGTAGTCTGTTCCCTTCTGCTTTTGTCCGGTTGGTTCTTTCACTTCCAGCAAGATCTACCAAGGACAGCTGGCTTATAGTGATTTGTTCTTTTTCCTGAAGGAATGTCATAAAGCCAATAACATGAGTTGTAACTTGTTTACAGTGTTCTTTAAATAGATCCAAAGCAACAAATTAGCAAATCACATGAATACGCTATTTGTGTAATACAAAATGCAGAGAGGTGATGGTAAATGTTTTGAGGAGAGTTTACTAAAAGTGTTTGATAAATATACTCCTGACGCCTGGTCTTCTACACTGGACCATAAGCTCCATGAGAGCAGTAACTCTCTGCATTCTTTACCACTTTATCTCCAGCACCCTGCATAGTGTCTAGCACTTAGCAGGAACTCAATAAATATTTGCTGAATAAAGAGGAAGTCTAGAACAGGGATATCCTAAATTTTTGTATAACTAGGAGTTTAATAATTTTATAACAATTTAATAATTTCATAATACTTTTAATGATTTTTATAATAAGAAATGAAAGTCAAGAGGTCCATAACTGACGTTTTAATATTAGATGTGCTTCTAAGGAAACCAAACGTATACGGAGGCTTGCCTTATAACCATGTTCTAGCTAACATTTACTGATGCTTATTATAAGCCAAGCACTTGAACAACAGCTCTGCATGCATTACCTCCTTTAACCTCACAACCTAAGCAGGGAGGTTCTGTTACACTTAGATCAGAACACTAGTGAATACACAGGAATCAGGATTCCTGGCAGTCTTCACTCCAGTGGCTGCATTTAAACTGCCCAGCTGTACCATCTCCTCTTTCCATCTGTAAACCTTCATAATGACTGCCAGTTTCATGATATAACTTGAATGGAATTACACCTTAATAGCTTGAAGTTATTAAATGATGTATATTTGGCCTCAAATGCTGTTACTAATTAATATAAGCCTTGTAGCATGATAAGGCCCAGCAGCAAACAGTGATCAACAGATGGAGGAGCTCCCTGGCCTATCAGCCAAAAAGACGAACAGTTTAGAACACAGGCCACCTCTTGAGCTGTATACCTAGTAAATTAATTGGTGACCTTCCAAAATCATTAACTGAGTTGCCACTTCAAAATGAGTCTTCAGAGATAAAACAACGAATCACACGTCCTTCTCCTTTTATCCCCTTTATTAAATTTATAAAGCTTTGTAAACCTTCTTCACAGCAAAATCCCAGGTTCTGAGATCTACTACCCAGCTTCCTAAAACTACCTCATAGAACAAACATACAAACAAAAAAAGGCATCACCTACACATATATTAATCCTGGAGCAATCTCAACTGCAATGAAACCTCCCTGATTTAACTGCAGAAATTAAGGATTCAGTTAGAACAAGAAAGACGTCACACACTACTTTACCTGTAAGACATTATCTCCATCTGCATCCAAGGGAGCCTGAACTAATTTAATGTTGAACACACTATGGGAACGGCTGGACTCACGATTCAGATGGGTGTTAGCAATACGCCTCTTCTTCTGGCCTATGATGACAGAGAAACCACTGATCAACCCTGAACTCAGCCGTGTCATTACACATGCTTTCCATTCCTCAGAAAAGTATTGCTGTCAAATTGTAGTAGCATCTCTTAGAATTACATTTATTATTTTATATTTTTGCAATTCTGTTTCTAACCTCTCCAGAACACTTCGAAAGCCTCCTCAGTAGATTTCACTTCTACTTCTGTACATCCTGCAACATACATGTTGTGGTTCTTATCTTCACGAAGCAATTTAGATTGTGGAGGTCTATGAGAAAGAAAAAAAGTCAGTGTCCTAAATTATGAGATGCCGGTATCTTCACTTAAGACAAAGACTAAAATGTCAGACGACATGACATCCATTCTTAAAATGGGAATAAGCTTAAGACAGACCCCAGAGAAGTATTAAACTTTAATAAGATTATAAAGATATAGTCAAGATTAGTGACACAACAGGGTAACAGGCACTGATTATTTTAAAAGTTTGCTCTAACTCACAAAGCACACAAAACAACACTAACAACTAGAGACCAAAGCAGCATGACAGCAACAACACGTGCACAGGTAACAGCAAAATCTAGACTATTTTCCTACTTTTAAAAGATCAGCAGATAGAGCTGATTCTGACCTCCTCAGCAACAGTAAAAAAAATAATTCAGAAAGAGTTTGGCATACACCAGGAATGGCAGTCCTTTTAAAGTGACTGTCAAGTTGTAGTCCGTGTGGTAGGATGAGGGTGGGAAAGGTGCTGTTTGTTTGGCCTCAAGTCTCGTGAATGGTGGAGGTAGGACATTCACCAACCACCATCACGGACATGGGCAGATTTTTCAGGAAGCAAGGAGGGGCTTAGAGGAGGTAGCAGCCAGCCCACTGCCAATGAAAAACAATCTACATGCAAACACACCACAGATGCCAACTACCAGCGTAACTGTACCCTTCTCCCTAAGAAAAGAGCCAACCCCATCACATACATAAAATCTGTGTTCCTCAGGGGAGTGCTGCAACTGTTCCACCTACCAAAGGAATAAGGTGTAAGTCACTGTTCCTACAGCAGTCATGTCACAGCAACAGGTTCAGTGCAGCACAGGTGACAGGGAACCGCACCCTTGTAAGTTCACTCAGGGAGTTACCAGAAAGGTTACAAGGCACAGAAGACACATGTGTCAGCCTTCCTTTTGTATAACTAAATGAACGCCATGGACGTCTCCTTTAAAATTAATCTCCTTGAGAACAAACCAAACAAAAACTTGGCGCATGCACAGAAATGAAACTGGTTGGTAGTGATGAATGACATCACAAAGATTTAGAAGAATGAGTAAACACACAAAACCAGAGTCAACACAGCTGATACACTGAAAGTAATCTGTTTGATACAAACCATTGTTTCATAAGTTCTGTACTCCTTCATGTATTTCTCTATAACCTAACCCCAAGAATCTCTCTCTTAAATACCAAGATTCCAAGGGTAAATAAAGATAGGTCGCTCCAGAATAAGTCCCTTTGTAAAGTTCTCATTTGCGGAAGGATTAAGTAGAGCAAAAGCACAAAAGGAAGCAAAGTCATCCTTCATATAAACTCATAATCTAAAATGTGATTAAATTTGGTTTACTTAGCAATTTTGTAATCGCTTCCTTAATCAATGCAGATGAAAATTCAAGGACTCAGGGTAACTGCACCAAAACGTGACTCAGGAACAACCACAGAAACACTTATCAAGTGTGGCCTCGACCAGTCTATAAACTGACTAATGTAAATAAAACTGAATATACCAACATCTGTTCTCAGTCTAATGATTTTCTAAATCCAGCTGTTTCCCCAGTGATGTTTCATTAGGCTTATACACAAAGTTAAATAGAAGACACAGGTCAACATATTATTTATGTGCTAACAGACCCTAGTGAAGACAGTATTTAAAAAAACCTTTGGCTTTAGAACAGAATCATCAGCTCGAGGACAAGCCACTAGTATTAGATGTAAGTTTCCAGAGTCAGCTCTGGCACAAATGCAGATTTATTGTTTGTGATGTCAGATTGCAACTGGTCTTTAGTCTAAGCAGGGCAAGACCCAAAGAAATCTAAGGAGCAGTGATTTAACTCTGGTGGAATGATGATGCAGATGTCACTGCGCCTCACAGAGGGTCTGTGTTAGTTGTAGAGACAACAGCTTTAGGCTCTATTATGTAGAGATCACTGAGACGCAAGATGATTACAGAGGCTACAAAACTCCAAGTGCTAGTGTCAGGTTCTTCAAAGGTAGCCCTTTCATACCTCATTCACAGGGACACTTCCTGATAGAATTCATTATGATCTGTCTCAAAACATAGCCTAGGGCCAAAAGTTTACAAAAGTTACCCCTAAGATGGATATTCAGATCACTTTTTTCCTTGGATGCCTTGACCCACTGGTTCCCTAATACAGCTGCATAGATCTAGTTAATAATAGAAGATACATTGTGCACCAACTACATGATATACAGATTATACCACTTCATTCTGACAACAACCGGAAAAAGTAAGCACTACTCCCCTTTACAGTCAAGGAAGCATTGAGGTGAACTGATTTCCCAAGGTTACACAGCTAAGAAGCAGCTCTCTTCACTACTTACTTTGGCTTTATGGGATCAAATGGCACCTCTTCCAATAGATCATATATGTAATTATTATATATTTCAATATAAGAGACAAATACACCATAAACACTATCTTCATCAATTTCTTCTGCTTTGCAAAATTCTTGTACAGTTATCATATCTGCAAATTCTGGATCTATTTGTCGTCTGGAAAGAAAAAGAAAGTCAAAACAGTCTAATCTTCTACATCGTGAGTCAATATCAAAAGTGAATGACCCCAAACGGAATCTGAAAGATATAAATGATTTGCCATTACAAGCAGAAGTGCACAAAGCAACTTTACACATGGTCACAACCCCCAACAGCACCCTGTGTCCTCCCAGATACACAGCACAGTCTTTGACACCCGCTCCCCACCCAGAGCGGCACAGTCTCTAACCAGTGATTCGACGGTAGTATGCTCAAAACCAAAGAAAAAATACGAACAAATAAACTTAAGAACATTCCTCAACTTTTACCTCACTAAAGTCAACTGTCAGACCAACTTCTCTACCTATTGTTCCCCATTTCCTATACTCAAGGAAACCGCTTGACAAAATCCTGTGCCCCTTAGGCCAGTGTATATACAAATGTAACTACTTACTTGCTAGATGGAGTCTTTGGATTGGGCATGGCTTCTCTTTTCTGACGTTCTAATAAGGCATCAACCTCACACTGTATATCCATACTATTCCTATCATTAGCTTTAAAAACCTGAAGTGGGGCAAAAATCAGACCAAGTTTCTTAGACTTTGACTTAAATAAGAAGCATATTTAACATTTAAACATATTTAAAGTTTACAAAATGGATCCAGCACTTTAGTTTTCTTAATACCATTGTATCCATAGGTTTCTTAGTCCCTGTGCTGGTAAGTGAAATAGTCACAACGCAAAATAATTGCTTACATATCGTTTAGCTTGAAACAACCCTATACTGTTGAAGATCATGTCCAAACAACGAGGAAGCAGACCTCCTTCCCCAGGTGAACCAGTCATTGTGTGAGTTTTTCCACTTCCGGTAACACCATATGTAAAAAGAAGACCTACAATGTAGCAAGTCACAATCAGTCAAATCTTAAAAGTTCTCCACTTATAGTATTTCTTCACTGTATCGCAAACACTAAAAATGAACGGCTTATAAAAGCCAGATTACTACCACCCTAACAGTTCTGAATTTAATGTCAAACATAAATCAAAAAGTTTTATCAGAAAGGGGGAAAAAACACAACGAAAATTCCAAAAATCATACCATTTTTGCCATGAAGGAGGTCATCCACCAAGGGGTTAGCCACAACATCAAAGAGCTCCTTCTGGGTGGTGTGAGTACCAAATACTTGTTTAAATGAATACTGAGTCTGTGGATAAGGAAAAAATTAAACATGCATATATGGGATTCCACTATATGTTAAGTGAGAAATACATTGGTTTCAACTTATTAAGAAAGTTCTTTTTAAACATGTAAGAGCTAAATACACAAAGAAATAATACAAATGCCTTTCAACTTGGAACCCTTTGTTTCTTAGCATCTCACTAAAAGTCATGACATACCCTAAACTATACCACTTACAAACTGGTAAGTATTTTCAGTGGCCAAGTACAGAGAATGTAGAAAATCTTAAGTCCACTAACGCTTCATAAACCAAAGCTGACTTTGTTTCAATTAAGTGACAAGAACACTAAAGGGTATTATAATGATTCATAGTCCTAGATTTGTGAAAATCCTCAAGCATTATTTCATACACTATTTTACTGCTTATTTTTTTCTTTATAAAGGTATCATTTAAAGTAGCATAGCAGCATAAAACCAAGTGTTTTGATGCTGCATTTTAAGACCAGAAATAAAATGTTAATACGATCTTAAATTCTTATACAAAATAAATGTTAAATAAATTGTGGCCTTTAAGAAGGCAAGACTACTTCAATTACCAAATCTTTTTCCAAATAAATTATAAAGTATAACCATACTACCAAAGACATTACCAAACCCCCATCTGGAAAATTAGATTGGGTTATATATATATATATTTATGTGTATATATATATCTTTATTGTACTTTAGAAGGTTTACAGAGCAAACAAGTTTCTCATTAAACAATTAATACACATATTGTTTTGTGACATTGGTTGCCAACCCTACAACATGTCAACACTCTCCCCTTCTCGACCTTGGGTTCCCCATTACCAGCTTTCCTGTCCCCTCCTGCCTTCTAGTCCTTGCCTCTGGGCTGGTGTGCCCATTTAGCCTCGTTTGGTTTTATGGGCCTGTCTAATCTTTGACTGAAGGGTGAACCTCGGGAGTGACTTCATCACTGAGCTCTAAGGGTATCTGGGGGCCATACTCTTAGGAGTTTCTCCAGTCTCTGTCAGACCGGTACTTCTGGTCTTTTGTGTGTGTGTGAGTTAGAATTTTGCTCTACATTTTTCTCCAGCTCTGTCCAGGTGCCTCTATTGTGATTCTGGTCAGAGCAGTTGGTGCTGGTAGCCCGACACTATCTAGTTGTGCTGGATTCAGTCTGGTGGAGGCCATGGTAGTTGTGGTCTATGAGCATTTTTTTTTTTTTAATTTAAATTAAAATGTCTGAGTTGCCAAGGGAATGGGAGCTCTTTTATTGCTATTTTTGTTATTTTTTTGTTTTACTGGATTGTAGACATTGCAATTATTTCTGCAGGTTTCTTGAATTTCTTGCAGTTTTTGTTTTATGAATTTCAATGCTAAGTTATTTGGTGCATGAGTATATAAATACAAAATTTAATATGGTTTATAGCTTTGTCAAATGTTCCCCCTTTTTCCTGTTTAACATCCTTCACCTTAAAATCAACCTGCTCTGATACTAGAATCATGAACCTTTGTTTTAAAAATTGGCAGTTTTATCCCTCAAAAGGAGACATGGGTAAACTAGCGCTCAAATATATAATAGTAATAACTAACACTTACTTGGCGCCTGCCATGTCCCAGGCCCTGCCTAAGCACAGCACTGAATCATTTCATTCTTGCAACTTCTGACGTAAGTTCTATTAATTATTATGCTTATTTTATAAGTGAAGAAACGGGTTAAATAACTTGTCCAAGATAACATACCTACTTAAGCTAGGCAAACTCCCACCTTTGTGAAAGTTTTTATTTTAATCCTATGACAGCTTCACAGTTCATAAAAAAGAACAAAGAATCTTGGAATTAACGGGATATACACTGAATGGTGCTGAAAGGGTGAACAGCTGACCCTCCTTAACTGGTGAGGATAACTGAGGTCCCCTCAGAGGAGGAACCCGCTCAAGCCACAGGGGAAATGGTGTTAATGCATTTCCAGTCCAATGTATTTCAATGTATTCCATTATTATATAATCTTATCATGTATTTCCATTATACAATACTGCATTATACTGTCAGTAGTAAGAATTCTTAATCTCCACTAAACCTATTCTATATACTTGAAATTAATTCTAACAAAGAAGTAAAATTCAATAAGTCAGTTTTCAACTGTTTCACATCCTCAAAGGCCTACTCCTCCAAAAATTCTTCCTGGAGTATCATTTATTTATTTTTAATATATTTGACATATTTATTGAGCATGTGACGAACAGGACAGATGAGGTACATATCTTCTTGAAGATTACATTTAATGGGAAGAGAGACAATGAACAAGTAAATAGATAACTCTAGATTGCGGTAAATGCTACAAAGGACATACACAGGGTGCAGACCAAGGGAGAAGAGAGGGTGGGGTGCTGCTTCAGATGGGATAGACAGGACAGGCCTCTCTGAGGTAACAAGCTGAAACTGAAGGATGAGGACCTATCCATGCTAAGATCCAAGGGAAAGAGAAGACCAGACAAAGGGCAGTAACACAGCCCTGAGGCAGGATTCTGGCTTATCTGAGGAACTCAAAAGATTGGATGAGTATAAAGAGAGTGCATAGACAGGTGGATTATGCCTGCCTTTTTGCCCAGTTTAAAGACTTTATTCCTTGGAAGGTTTTAAACAGGAAAAAAATGAGATCTGACTTATGTTTTTAAAAGATCACCCTGGCTGCTCTACAAAAATGGATTAAAGAAAGTGGATGGAAATGGATGAGAGTGGAAGCAGGCTGTTCAGTTAGGTGTCAACACAGTCTCGTCAGTGCTGCTCAAAGTATGGTCAGCAAACCAGTGACTGCCAACTGCTTTTTGTTACCGATCTTTTTGTTACCAATTATCTTGGAAAAGATAATTACAAAAACCTGAGAGTAAATGCTTAGAAACTTTTGTGGCCACGTGACATTGCTGCAACATCCATGCTTTCGATCTCGCGAACAGAGTCTAAACAGGTTCAGTGTTGTCTAACTAGCATCATTAGCTGTGTCAAAGATTGATAAAAGCATCTGTCTGTAATCATAAAGAAGCTGTTCCTTCACGACAGATAGTTTGAGAAGCATGTCCTCAGTAATGAATAGTGGAGCTCAGACTAGGGTGGTGGCAGTGGAGACAGAAATGAAAGGGCAGTTTCAAGATACACTGTGGAGTAGAACTGACAGGATCTGCTGATGAAGTGGTATGAGGGGGTGAGAAAAGGTTAGAGCAAGGTTTCTGGCTTGAACAACTGCACAGATGTAAGAAGAGAAGAAATGAGAAGTGATTTAAAGGAAGAAATATCAATAATTCCTTTTTGGAAACAGAAAATAACAAAGGTTGGAGAGGCTGCGGGGAGATTGGAACTCTGCACTGTTAGTGGGAATGCAAAATGGTACAACCATTTTGGAAAACGATACGGTGCTTCCTTAAAAAGCTAGAAAGAGAAATACCATATGATCCAGCAATCCCATTCCTAGGAACATACTCTAGAGAAATAAGAGCCATCACACAAATAGACATATGCATGCTCATGTTCACTGTAGCATTGTTCACAATAGCAAAAAGAGGGAAACAACCTAGATGCCCATCAACAGATGAATGGATAAACAAACAATGGTACATACATACAATGGAATACTACACAACGATAAAGAACAGCGATGAATCTGTGAAGCATCTCACAAAATGGATGAATCTGGAGGGCATTATGCTGAGTGAAATAAGTCAATCACGAAAGGACAAATATTGTATGAGACTACTACTGTAAAATCTCTTGAAAAGATTTACACACAAAAAGAAACAATCTTTGATGGTTACGAGGGAAGGGAGGGGTGGGGATGGAAAAACACTAAATAGACAATTGATAAGTGGTAACTTTGGTGAAGGGTAAGACAGTACACAATACTGGGGAAGCCAGCACAACTTAACGAAGGCAAGGTCATGGAAGCTCCACAGACACATCCAAACTCTCTGAGGGACCAAATTACTGGGCTGAGGGCTGTGGGGACCATGGTCTTGGGAAATATCTAGCTCAACTGGCATAACATAGTTTATAAAGAAAATATTCTACATTCTACTTTGGTGAGCAGCATCTCGGGTCTTAAAAGTTTGTGAGAAGCCACGTAAGATACTCCACAGGTCTCGCACCATCTGGAGCAAGGGAGAATGAAGAAAATCAAAGACACAAGGGAAAGATTAGTCCAAATGACTAATGGACCACAAATACTACAGCTTCCACCAGACTGAGTCCAGCATAACTAGATGGTGCCCAGCTACCACCACTGACTGCTCTGACCAGGATTGCAACAGAGGGTCCTGGATAGAGCTGGAGAAAAATGTAGAACAGAATTCTGACTTACAAAAAAAAAGACCAGAATTACTGGTCTGACAGAGACTGGAGAGACCTAAAGAGTATGGCCCAAGACACCCTTATAGCTCAGTAATGAAGTCACTCCTGAGGTTCACCCTTCAGCCAAAGATTAGATAGGCCCATAAAATACAATGAGACTAAATGGGCACACCAGCCCAGGGGCAAGGGCTAGAAGGCAGGAGGGGACAGCAAAGCTGGTAATGGGGAACCCAAGGTCGAGAAGGGGAGAGTGTTGACATGTCATGGGGTTAGCTACCAATGTCACAAAGTAATATGTGTACTAATTGTTTAATGAGAAGCTAGTTTATTCTGTAAACCTTCATCTGAAGTACAATAAAAAATGACAATTCCTTTTTGGACTGAGCTACGGCTGCTAACCAAAAAGGTCGGCAGTTCGAATCCACCAGCCGCTCCTTGGAAACCCAATGGAGCAGTTCTACTCTGTCCTATAGGGCTGCTATGAGTCAGAATTGACTCGACAGCAACAGGTTTGTTTTTTTGGGTTTTTCTGGTTATGTGACATCCAAGCAGCGATGTCAAGTAAGTGGCTGGATATTGGAGATTAGAGCTAGAGAAAAATGTCAGAGCTGTTACCATATAACTGACCTATAAAGCCATGGGAAAGTGTAGCTAGAGAAGAGAGCCCAGGGCAGAGTCCAAGTAGGTATTTAGAGGCTGGAAAAGGAAGAGGAAGCAGCAAAGGATGGCCAGTGAGAGAAGAGAATGTGGAGAGATGGAAGTAGAGACAGGAAAGTGCTTCAGAAGGGAGGGTGCTGCTGAGAAATAGACCATGAGGACCAACTGTACATCAGATTCAGCAGCACAGAGGCCACTGGTAGCCTTCTGAAGAGCAATTTCACTGTGTGACAAAGGAGTGAAAGCAAGTTAGAAAATAGACAATAGCCTGAATTAAATCTCTTCTTTCTGCATTCCCATAGTCCACCCCTCTTTAGCACACCTCCCATTCTGCCTTGTTCATATGAGGGTTACTGGTTGACCATCTGTCCCCATGACTAAGTTGTAAGCTCCATAAAGGCAAGCACTACGCCTTACTCATTTTTTAAAATCTCCCTCCACCCTCCAGCTACTAGCATAGTAATGTTGAGCTGAATTGAACTCACTTTGCTCAATTTTACTAAAAATAAAAACACTTCATAAAAGGTTGATACAAATATATAATGCCTATTAATAAATGTTATTTTAATCATGAAATTACATATATATAAATGGCCTAGCACAATCATAAATCATTGCATGTTCAACTATTCCTAATAGATATTCTAAAAAGCAATAAACATCCAGTACAAGAAATTATCCCCTAAAAGTAATCCACTAACTCCAGCATACCAAAGATGTGTCTGTACATTCCAGAAATCAAAAACACCTTAAATCCAGTGAATGTAGTGAAGTAAGTTTTTCAAAAACATGAATTTTGTTCAATTAAAAAATGGAAAAGGCATTCAGGAAACAATATTTCGAGTAAAAACAACTTGGTTCCAATAGGAATTACCTCCTTATAGTCTCCATTTCGGTTTAGTCTATAACCCTCAGGAGTGTGAAGCTGAACAGTTGTGTTATTGATCACTTCTATGCAACACTCTTGATCAGGAAAGGTCAGTGGGCGCACCCTACAGTACACCTGAAAAAACAGGAAGATACTCAAAGAACAAAGGTTGACTTCTGCCTTCTGATTTTTTCATTTAACCTGTCCACTCATTCACTCAACATTTGTTCTCCCAATTTAGAGAGCTATGAAAACCCAAATGCACTACTCAAGACTGTTAAATGCAAACAGATATATTAGATATGGAGGAAGATTTAAAATGCACATAAAATTTGATAAAAAAGCATCAAATTGCCCAGCTTCTCTTCAGTATTATTTTGTGTACAAATAATAAAGTTATTACTAATAACATAAGAATCAGTCTAAAAATCAACAAGCTATCACACAATGAGAATTATTTTAAAAGCTGTTAGAATTCTTCAGAACTGGATGCCAACTAAAACTTGCCAGCTTAACCTGACACTAATGCACAAATAAGTAAGCGCAAGGTTTGAAATTTGTGGTCTCCTTAGTCAGTGATCAGGCTGAGGAAAACTTACTCAGCTGTGTGCAAAGCATCTGGTCCTCTCAGCTCAAACCGAGATGAGCTCCAATGCCCCAATGCCATCGAGGGACAGATTTAAAATACCTCAGAGAAAACTCCTCAGAGTGAACCAGCCCTCTTTTACTTGTCATTTGCTTTTAAAAGCAAGTTCTCAAGCCTGAAATGAGTGAAGTACTTGCAATTATGAGCAGGCAATACACTGAATTAAGCTATTCTCTGTCAGAGTCTTTTATAAAATTTGGTCCCAAGAAGCAAGGAGTCTGGGCTTTCCTCATGAGGCCTGCCATCAGTTACTGTACCCAACGCTACAGATGGGAAAAGACGTTCACCCAAGCAGAAAGATCCCCCATCCCAGAGAGTATGAACCAGGTTGAAGAATATTTGTAATTATCTAATTTTTCAATTTACAACTAGTTCTAGGAGGCATGCAATTGACAACTGAAGATTCCATTTTACTGGACTACATAGAAACAAAATTTCACCACTAGAACCCCCCTTACACAATTTAACATCCTTTTAGCTAACTAGATCTTCTTTGACTCCACTTCCATCTCTCTTCTCCCAGTCCTGCCAAGGGTACCCGAGGAGGAAAAGAACTGAACAATACACCCATAAATCCAGAGCGACCTTACCCCAACTGGGTCTTTTAGATTTGTTTGGGATCCTTTCTTCACTGGAGGTTTCCTGGGTGTCTTAGTCCTCCTGATCACAGATTTAAAAAATGTTGCAGTTCAACACTAACATACAAAAGCTTCATCTATAATTTATACAAATACAATCTTCCTAGGGTTTATAAAATTATTCCATAGCAGTTCCAAAACACTGCTCCCCAAATAATGTGAATAATAATAATAAATTCATGAGTAGAAGAGTGTTTGTGGCATGAGTAATCCAAAAATAATTAAAACTAGCTTAGAATACAGTTTTGGTACCAAATGTACCTACTTACTCTTTGATTAGTCCTATATTTCAAATAGCTTGCATATTTTCTTGAGCAACAATCTGAGGTACTACTGGTAATTGACCACACTTATCCTTGAAGGCTTTTATATGACAAGTACACACTGCACCATCAGCCACTGGCAAGGCAGACTGACAAGCAATTAACGTCAATAAATTATAAAAATGAAGATAGAGGAATTCATTCTTTCATCAAGATGTGTATCTATACTTTCAAGGAACAACTGGTCATTGAATTCTCAAAACTATCACCCTCTACGGCCATACAAACTGTGGTCCCAAACTGCAAATTTCTTGCTCTTAAAACTTGCATAGGGACAATAGAAAAAAAGATATCAGGGTGTATTTCACCATTTCTCTAGCATGTCACTTTTCCCCCGGCGTTTATCTATCAGCTAGATGAAAATTTAACACTATAATTAAGCAAAATTATGGACTTGGATTGTAGAGTAAAAGATTTTTCTCAACATTTTCCCAGATGAAATGGGAGCAAACTGGTGTTATTAAGAGCAAAATACTGTGGTAGGCTTATTTAAACTAAACCTTTGTTTTTGCTTCTTAAGATTTTGGCTTTGGTCTCTAAACAAAACAAGTTGCCTTCTGCAAACGGCTAGCTCAATGATAATAATTATAAACTCAACCTTCTTTGCACAAGTACTTCTTTACGCATTGTCGGTCAAGGAATTACGGTTTGCCAAAAATATTGTCACTTACTCATTGAAGAATGTGGGCGTGTTTGTGTATGCGGGTGGGGGTTGTCTTCGGCCAAAGAATACAGCAAAAGTAACTGGCCTATGTGTATAAGGTGCCGGTCTCGGCCTCACTGGTTACGGTGCTCAGCTGAGAAAAGCACGCAAAGCTCACGAATGCCAGGGCTCTCTGCGGGCTGAGACCACCCAACCAGCCCCCGACTCCCAGAATGCACCACACAGCTCGACGGTCGCCTGCAGACTCGCACTAACGCTGCAAAATGCAATCTGAAAGCGTGGGCACTAAGGAGAGGGAAAACCAAAAACCAAACCCGTTGCCGTCAGTCGATTCCGACTCATAGCGACCTTATAGGACAGAGTAGAACTACCCCATAGGGTTTCCAAGGAGCGGCTGGTGCATTCGAACTGCCGACCTTTTGGTTAGCAGCTAAGCTCTTAACCACTACGCCACCAGGGCGCCATGGAAGGAGAAAGGGAACCTGAAAAAGGGTTGGGGGAGGCGGTCCCGAAGCCAGGTGGATGACAAGCGCCTAACAGGAACCGGAGTCACAGCATAGAAGCCCCCGACTTCGGGCCGACCTTTCTGGGCCGCTGGAGGCCAGGGCGGGGCAGTGGGCACCCGGATCGGTTATGGTGAGAGCCGGCGGGCGCCTAGGACCCGGCTCCGCGCCTGGCCCTCACCCTGAGAAGCCACACGTGGGAACTCCCACTTTGGGGGTCGCGGCCCCGGCAGCGGCGAGAGGAGACGCCGGCCCCTCACACTGGCCCGGCCCCGGGTCCCAGCCCGGACCGCCCGCCCTCCCTGCTCCCCGGCCCCTACTCACGCTGGCTTCATGACAGCAGGCTCCGTGCTGCCCAAACGCGCGCGCGGGTCGCCGGGCTCGATCGGGCGGGCTGGCGAAGACGGCGGGACGCCGGCCGAGCCGCGGGAACTAAGAGCCGGGTGGGTCGCGTTGCTTCGTCAGGCCCGTAAAGCCCAGGTAGGCTCGCGCCCGGCGCATTTCAAACGGGCCAATCAGCGCCCGCCCTCGGGTAATGGGCGGGGCCTCGGAGGAGAGGCGCTCCGCCGGAAGTGGCGCTTGTTTCCTAGGCGACCGACGCAGAAAGGCTGGAAGGCGTCGGGATTTCAGGGCCGGAGGGGGCCGGAGGGCCGGAGAAGAAACCTCAGATATTATGAAATCCAACCCCTTCCATTTTCCGCTGAAGAACTGAAGATTTACTTTCCTAAAGGACAAGAAGTCCAATGACAGGGCAATTCCAGAGTTGATTCAGAAGTCGGCAATGTCGTTCCGGCCCAGGCGTGTCCTGTCCTCGTGCTGTGCCCTCCTCAGTCTCAGACGCCCTGACAGGCTTCCATGTCACCGTATCATCTTGGCTGCCATTCTCTAATTCGCCCCAGGTTCTCCAACTCTTTCCTATATGTATATTATTTTATGAAATTCTTTATTGTGCTTATGTGTATGCCCTGGGCATAAAGATTAAAAAAAATTGGATCCTTGCCCTTGAGCAAACTGCAGAGCCTGCTCTTTTCTTAGACGAACTGATTCCATCTCACGTTTTCAACCTTTGCCCCTAAACGGATCACTATCAAATATGCGTCTACATGTCTAGTGTCTTGGAAGTCTAGTCCCTTCTCCTCAGCTTCCTACAAAAACACTGCCCTGGTAAGGTTGTTAGTCCCCTCCAGTCGATTCCGTCTAATGATACCCCATGTGTGTCAGAGTAGAACTGGTTTCCAATGGCTGATTTTTCAGTAGATCGCCAAGCCTTTCTTTTGAGGGGCCTCTGGGTGGAGTAGAACCTCCTGCCTTTTGGTTAGTAGCTGAGAAGGTTAACCGTTTGGGGACTCCAGTGGTAAAGATAGACATAACTTAATATCCTTGGCTCATTTTGTTAGCCATTAGGGTGATTCTGATCTTTGCTATTACAAAGCTCTCTACAGTGAATAAACTTACAAATACATGATTTTATACAAGTAAGCCTATAGGGTAAATTCCTAGAAGCAAAATTGCTGAGTCCAAGAACATATGCATGTGCAATATTTCACAAATACTGCCAGATTGTCCTCCATAAAGGTTGTCCAAAATGTACACTCCCACCAACCATGTAGGAGACTGCCTATTTTTCCACAATCATCAGACAACAAAGTGTTATCAAACTTTTCAGTAGATGTTAATCTAATAGGTGAAAAAAATCACATTGTAGTTTAAACTTTCATTTCTCTTATGATGCATGAGATTGGGTGTCTAGTCCTATGTTTGAGAGCAATTATGTTTCCTTCTCTGTAAACTGTATGTCTATCCTTTGCCCCATTGTTCCATTGGGTTGTTAGTTTTGTTGTGGTTGTTATTTTAATTGATTTGTAAAAGTTCTTCACATACCAAGGAAATTTGTCCTCATCCAAAATATGACTTCAAGTATTTTTCTAGGTCATATTTTGGTTTGTATTTTAATTTGGTTATATTGTTTTGTGACAGCTTAGAAAAAAATTAAGGTAGGCAAATTTATCAGTCTTTTAATTTACCGCTTTGGTTTTGTGTTATACAAAGAAAAGCCTTTCCCATTCTGAAATTATTATTTTTTAATCTCCCATATTTTTCCTCAGTTCTTTCATTGCTTTGTTTTTTATGTTGAAGTCTTTGAGCCATTAGGAATGTATTTGTTGTCAGATGAGAAGTTGGGATCTGCATCATTTAGGAATTGGACTTGACTGCTGGTTGTTGTTACCTGCCATCCAGCTGGCCCTCAATTCATGGCAACGCCATGCACAATGGAACAAAACGTGGCCCGGTCCTGTGCCATCCCCACGATCGTTTGCAGGTAGAACCTTTGTGACCCATAGGGTTTTTATTGGCTGATTTTCAGAAGTAGATCGCCAAGCCTTTCTTTGTAGTCTGCCTTAGTTTGGAAGCTGCACCGAAACCTCTTCAGCAGCATAGTAATACACAAGCCTCCACTAACAGGTGGGTGGTGGCTGCAGGAGAAGTGAAATTGGCCAAGAAGTCTACCACTAAACCACCAATGCCCTCTGGCTGCTGGTGACTTACCTCCTACTGGCTGCTTAGTCTGGCTTCTACTCACCAATATTAACACCTCTTTGATGCTAAATCTAATTGATCCTTCCCCACCCTTATCTTACTTGACCTCTGAACAGCACTAAAGGAATGCCCATTCCTTTCTTCCCATGCTCTTGTTTTTTCTCCTAGCTCTCTACCTCTCTTTCTCAGCCTCATTTGTGATTTTTTTTCCCCTCACTTGAATGTTGTGGCCAAGGGTTTTGACCTGGTCACTAGCTGTGGCCTGTCCCCGGGCACTCTTAAACCACTCCCATGACTTCACATACCATTCACATTTGCTCTTCTGAGCTCCAGATCCATATATCCAGCTGTCTTCTAGATTCTCCACTTGGCTGGCACCTCACACCTATCACATCCTAGTCTCTTCCCCCAAAGAGACTAGGCCTCAGTGGATGGCATCACCATTCACCCATCCAAGCCAGAGTCTAAGGTACCATCTTAGAGGTACCTTTTGCTTCTCCTGCTTTAACATTCAGTCAACAAATCCTGCCAATTCAACCTCCTAAATAGCCTTCAGACCTCTCCACTTAGCTCCATCCCCTTGGCCACGACTATTTCTGGTACAGATGACTAGGCAGTGTCTTAACAGGCCTCCCGGATGCCACCGTCCAATCCATTCTCCATTTTGCAGCCAGCTGACCTCTAAATCACAATTGTGATCATGTCACTCCCCTGCTTGAAACCCTGCAGTGCTTGCTCATTGCTCGAGACTCTGCACAGGGTTTTGCGACTCTTCTTCTCCAGGCTCATCTGCCCGCTGCACCCCTCCAGCTGTGTTAACTGCAGTGCCCCACATGCACTGGGCTTACACACACTTCCCTCTGCTGCCACATTCTCCTCCCTTCCTCTGACAGTGCCTCCTTACCCTCACTTCTCAGCAGAGCCTCTACCAAACCACCCTGCTCTGGGCACTGGACCCCTGCTGTATGCCCCAGCCCCCGCCCTCCCCAAGTCACTGCACTCGTTGATTTACTTCAGAGCTCATATCCCAATGCGCAATCCCAAAAAACCAAACCCACTGCTGTCGAGTCAACTCATAGCGACCCTACAGGACAGGGTAGAACTGCCCCATAGGGTTTCCAAGGCTGTAAATCTTTAGGGAAGCAGACTGCCACCTTTCTCCCACGGAGCGGCTGGTAGGTTTGAACTGCCGACCTTTTGGTTAGCAGCCGAGCTCTTAACCACTGCGCCACCAGGGCTTCAATTTGCAATTACTGTTTACTTATTACTGCCTCCTCTCCTCATAGGATTGTAAGCTCCATAGACCAGGCCTGTTTGTTGATCAGCTTATCCCCGTGGCCTCACTAGATATCACCGTGGCATCCCCAGTGCTTAGCAGTGTAGGTGCTCCATAAATATGTTGAAGGAATGAATGAATTCATTCCTTCCCTTCAGAGAACAGCCCAGTCAAGGACTCAGTTACATTGCACCAACTCCAGCTTGTCTTCAGGAGAGTTTCTTCTTCCTCCCTCACTTCTATCCGGTTAATGTAACCAGTTGCCGCTCTAGTTGATTCTGACTTACGGTGTCTCCATGTGTGTCAGAGTAGAACTGTAACCCATGGGGTTTTCAACGGCTGATTTTTCAGAAGTAGATCACCAGGACTTTCTTCCGAGGTGCTTCTGGGTAGACTTGAACATCCGACTTTTCAGTTAGCAGCCGAGTACATTAACAGTTCGCATCACCTAGGGACTCCCCCTCACTTCTACCCATGTTAAAACTCTCTGGCATATTAATTTTCTTAACCCATACCCCACTGCTATCACATCGATTTGGTTTGGCATTTTCTTAAAAATGCCAATTTTATTATATCATTTCTCTCTTCAAAAATGCTCAAGGGCTTCTCACAGCCAGGTAAAGAATTTAGATTTTCCCCAAACAAGTTAGTGATCCACGCTAGAGATGAGGGCAGGACGGGCGGAGGGGAAAGGACTGGAAGGTTGATTTGTTTTGTTTTTAGTCAGGTTTATTGAGATTTAATTTACAATGGAGTAAAATTTAACCTTTTTAGGTGTACTGTTCAATGTGCTTTGACAAATGTATACTGTCCTATAATCACCACCACAATTAAATGTATATTTCTATCACCCCAGAAAGTTCCTTTGTTCTGCCCCTTTGTTGTCAATCATGCCCCCCTGGAAAACACTTCTCTGATTTCCTTCCCTATAGTTTTGCCTTTTCCAGAATGTCTCGTCTTTCACTCAGCAATCTCTGCTTTTGAGATTCATCCACGTTGTTGCAAGGTGCCGTAGAGTCGGATTTTTGTTCTCTTTATGTTGAGATGGAATCCATACTGAAGGCTGTAGTCTTTGATCTTCAGCAGTAAGTGCTTCAAGTTCTCCTCCCTTTCAGTGAGCAAGGTTGTGTCCTCTGCATATGGCAAATCCTGATGCAGCGTTCCTCTTCATATAGTCCAGCTTCTTGGATTGTTTGCTTTGCATACAGATTGAATAAATATGGTGGAAAAGACACAACCCTGATACGCACCTTTCCTGACTTTAAACCACGCGTGTCGCTAAGCACAATTTCTAGATATTGTATAGATGTACCACAGTGTATTCAGTTGCTAGTTGATAGATATTTGTTGCTTCCACTTTTTGGTGATTGTGAATAAAACTGGTATAAATATTTGCATAGAGGTCTTTGTGTGTGGACATGTGATTTTATTTCTCTTGGGTGAGAGTGCTGGTCTCGTGGTAAGTGTGTACGTTTATAAGAAACTGCCAAATGGGACTGACTAGGAGGATGTTATGCAAATCACTGAAGAAGGGCTGACACTACACAGATTTGAAACCATAAATTAATCCAAACACGCAGATAAGCAAGTCCAGCTGCGAGGGCTTAATAAACCCACTGATGAGAAATTGCTGGAGCTGAGCATTTGAGGAAAAGTGGTGAGGTGGAGACAGGACTGCCTGGGAGTCGGGGCATACCCAACACGCCCAGTTCCCTCCCTGGCCTGCTGTTTGCTCAATGGCCTTGGAAACGATCTACATCCCAGGCCATGGGACTGTCTCCTGTCAGCATCTGTAAAGTGAACGTTGTTGTTAGGTGCCATAGAGTTGATTTTCAACTCATAGTGACCCTATGTGACAGAGTAGAAGTGCCCCATAGGGTTTTTCGTGGGTATAATCTTTACGGGAGCAGATCGCCATGTCTTTCTTTTGCAGAGCCACTTGGTGGGTGGGTGGATGTTTATTAATGTGTTATATACTCAAAAATACATAGAAGCGAGGATAGCAAGATACTGTCTCACATAGTTTGGGCATGTTATCAGGAGGGACCAGACCCTGGAGAAGCACATCGTGCTTGGTAAAGTAGAGGGTCAGCAAAAAAAGAGCAAGACCCTCAATGAGGAAGACCCTCAGTGGCTGCAACAATGGGCTTAAAAATAGCAATAGTTGTGAGGATGGCGCAGGCCTGGGCAGTGTTTTATTCTGTTGTACATAGGGTGGCTGTGAGTCCTAAATAAATAAAATGAACAAGCTTGAGGGAGGGCTGTAAAAATGGAATACATAAAGAAACAAATGATCTGACCCATATTTCAAATGAATAACATACTCCTCCCCGGGGCAGGGGGCAGGGGTGCCGCGAGGGGATAACTAACCTAAGTAATTTAGACTACATACCCTCAGGCTCAAGACAAAAAGAACTTGAAATCAAGATTGAATTCTAATTTGTAGGCTTCTTTTTTGCCCAGGCATGGGTTAGTAATTCTTAAGCGATATTCTGTACATCCCAGGATGAAGCAAATAAGTAAATATATTGTCAATAATGACAGCCAAGTTTCTATTTGTTGGAAAAGGGAGTTACAAATATGGAAAAGGGGAAGTATAGAACGAATTGTGGGACACTGGATTGCAATTAGAGGTATCTGCGTGAACTCATGTTGAGATAGATAGATAGATACCTGTTGCCGTCAAGTCGATTCTGACTCATAGCGACCATAGAAGACAGAGAAGAACTGCCTCATGGGGTTTCCAAGGAGTGGCTGGTGGATTTGAACTGCTGACCTTTTGGTTAGGAGCCACGCTCTTAATCACGGTGGCACCAGGGCTCCAGATAGATAGATATAAAAATGGATAAAGATGTGTGTGAATATGTATATGCACTCTTAATAAAACATGTTTGTATATATGTACATGTTGTTGCTGTTAGTTGCCTTCAAGCTGGCTCCCACTCATGCAACCCCACATACAACAGAATGCAGTGTTGTCTGGTTCTGCACTATCCTTCAGATCTTTGGTATGCTCGAGTCCATTGTTGCAGCCACTATATATTATGAGTGCCTTCTAACCTAGGGGGTTCATCTTCCAGCAATATATTGCACAATATTCTGTTGTGAAATACAGGGTTTTCACTGGCTAATTTTTGGAAGTAGATCACCAGGGCTTTCTTTCTAGTCTGTCTTAGTCTGCAAGTTCCACTGAAACGTGTCTATCATGGGTGACCCTGGTGGCATAGCTTTCAGCACCACAGCAACACTCAAGCCATCACAGTAGGACAAACTGACATACTTACCTGAGTCCACACTGACATACATACATACATACACTCTTCCTTACAGTAGAAAGCCAACTCATAAATGTAGAAGTAATGATGAAATTTGAAAAAGATTGGCAACCATCATAACTGATTCAGGTAAGCATTATCAATGGATACTAAAACTAGTGGGTGAAAGTTTGAAGAGCAGGGTATTTATACAATCTCCAAGTATCTTCCCACAACTGAATTATAAAGGGAATGGTGGGAAATGCTGGCAGATACCAAATGATCAAAGCTGACATTGCTAATAATGGAAGTAAGTGACAGCATGTACCTCCTGATACCATGCACTGAGAAGACACCATCCCTTCTGTAATATTCCTTCTAAAAGTGCAATCTGAATCTAACCATAAGGAAGCATTCCACAAATCAAGGGACAGTCTATAAAATAACTGGCCTGTAGTTTGAAGAATGTCAATGTCATGAAATACAAAGAAAGACTTAAAAATTGTTGCAGGTCAAACGAGACTGTCTTAGACTCTTGGTGCTGCTATAACAGAAAGACCACAAGTGGGTGGCTTTAACTCACAGAAATTTATTTTCTCGCAGTTCAGGCTAGAAGTCCACGTTCAGGCACCTGCTCTGGCATAAGGCTTTCTTCCTCTGTCAGCTCTGGGGGAAATCCTTATCTCCTTTCAGTTTCTGTGCCTTGGTTCCTTGGCAATCTTCACGTGGTATGTATCTTCCCCTCCATTTGTGCTTGCTTCTCTATGCCTAATCTGCTCTTTTTATATCCCAGAGGTGATTGGCTTAAGACACACCCTACCCTGATACAGTCTCATTAATATAACAAACCAACCCTATTCCCCAATGGGATTACATCCACAAGTATAAGGGTTAGGATTTACAATACATATTTTTAAAACCCATTGCTGTCGAGTCAATTCCGACTCATAGAGACCCTATAGGACGGGGTAGAACTGCCCCATAGGGTTTCCAAGGAGCAGCTGGTGTATTCGAACTGCCAACCTTTTGGTTAGCAGCCAAGCTCTTAACCACTACACCACCAGGGCTCCTATAAATATTTGGGGGGGGGGGGCACAATTCAATCCGTAAAACAGACTAAAGAGACCTGAGAAATGAATGCAACGCATGATCCTGGATTTTCTTTTGCTATGTTGTTGTATGCCATTGAGTTGATTCCAACTCATAATGACCCTATAGGACAGAGTAGAACTTCCCCATAAAGTTTCCAAGGCCGTAATTTTTACAGAAGCAGACTGCCACATTTTTCTCTTGCAGAGCAGCTGGTGCGTTCGAACTGCTGACCTTTTGGTTAGCAGCCAAGCACTTAACCACTGCACCACCAGGTCTCTTTGGCCTCCACATATCAGGCACTAAATTAATGTTCATTGACTGATTAACGATGCACACGTGTACAGGAATCCATTTCTCATGGTGAATAAACATGCCTGCAGTATGGTAGGTGAAACATAACCAAATTAAGTGGGAAACAGGAGAACATTACTATAATAAATAAATTTTATTTTTCTCATACAGTTCAAGAAAACTAAACATTAGTGTAAGCTGGAAGAACATCTCTGAGTTTGGAAGTGGGTCTTTGCCATTTCATCCATACAAATTGTTGACTAGAAAATCAGAAACCAACATTCAACTAATATAAAGTGTTGCTATACAGTGTTAATAGGTAGTTAATACTAAAAAGGGTACCATGGCTAAAAAAAGTTTGAGACACAATAGATACAAATGAAGAGTTTCCCTAACATCTGACACCACCATTCTACTCTGCTCTACCTTTTCCAGAACCTCTCATGGGAACAGGGTTCCACACTCACACACACACACACATACACACACACACACACACACACACACACCCCACTTTGAGAAAGACTGCAGTAGACCAAATAGTTAAATCACTTTGTACTCAAAACGCCCCCAATTTTAAAAACAAGGTCGGGGGGCTCAATAATCACAAATTCATTTCTTTAGAATGAAGATGGAGAGTCTCTAAAAACAGCAATGGAAAATGGAACCCTCCAAAGAGTAAAGGGAGGTAAAGTTGGCCTGAATGGCCTCATTCAAACACACTCAAGTTTCATCACAACTAGAATGTCTGGTGAAATTTGAGAGTAGTGTTTCTCATGCAGGGGGAGGGGCAGTGGCACAACCCACAGAGTGTGCCTCCCCTCAATAGTCCCATTTGAGACAGCGCCATGGGGGGCAATTGTTACCAACGGTGAAGCAGCACATCTCCTGTTAGGTGTATCGAGATATTAAAAAAAATTTTTTTTTGAGACCCACTGCATTAACAGACATCTTCCCAGTGAGGTCTTCAAATGACCAGCTGCCCACCTTTTTGCCTTGGGCAAAACTATATCCACACTAGACATCTGATGCCTATAACTTAATACTTACTGATAATATATTTGAACTCATTCTCATTTCACTTGAAATGCTTCCAAATCAGTGTACTGTAAACTGTTTTAAAATTTTAACTCGTGACCTTCTCTAAAAGTGTACAACGGGGCTAAAGTTTACCAACCTCATCAAAACATTATGAAATGCTTGATCATCTTATTCTGTTGATTTAACATTTTATTTTTGTCATTAAGCATGATGAAAAAGTAACATGAGCCAAGAGTAAATAATCCAAGCATGCTTCAAATTAATCATCCATTATCCGTCAACTATTTCTGAGCTAAACTGAGAACATTATTTTATTATCTATAAGCAAGAGAATTTAACGGTCTTTATGTCTTTGGCATTATAGAAAAAGGTGTTTAAACTTGGTACCTTTTTTCACCATAAAACTGAAGTTACAGTAAATTGAAGTGGAAATCCACAGACCCTGCTGGTGTAGAATTCCACTAACAGGGTCAGACTGTTGCCAAAAAAAACAAGTTTTGTACTGCAGCTTGCAACTGATGTACCCAAATTTACCAGCCCATATAGTTTTATTTTATCAGTCTGCTTTTCCTAGAGGAAGTAAGCAGATAATAAAATTAATAAACTCATATTTCTTGACCACTCTCATCTAATATAAATTGTTACTTGGCCTTGGAGGATTGGATGACGAGCTATTTATAAGGCCATTCCAGGGTTTGGGCTGGTTAATCGTAGAGCTGTATTCCAAGACATGGGGGTGTTCCTGAGTCAGCACAGCAGATCCCGCATTGTGACGGAGAGTCCCTAAGTCACTAGCAAGTGCAGATCAGGGGATGATCAGCCTACGTTAAAAATGGTTTGCCTCAGCATTTCTGTCCTCCCTGAAAACACCATGAAATACTGAACTTTAATTGGTAATGCAACAGACGAGAAAATGCCTGGTGTTTCAGTACTGTTCGCAGAAGAAAGTTCCTGAACATAAAGTGGGGGATACACACTTGGGTGTTGAGTTGCTGAAACTTAAGATGAATCAAAATAAGCCTGGCAGCCCCAGTGCCTTCTGGAAGGCACAGCATTTCTTCAAATCTGGCCCCTGACCCTCCTACATTAAAACCACTGGGGAGACGTGGTCCAGTGCAGATTTCTCTACGAACCTGCATTTCAACCTATTGAAGCAGAACCTCCTGGTTTGGCCCAGGTATCTGCATGTGTCACAAGTTTGCCAGGTGTTTCTTAGTCACAGTAAAGCTTGAGAATCACTACGTTTGCCCATGTCTCTGGCAAGGTCTTTCACATTCTCTGTACATGAATGCAAAATTGGGCAGCATATTTGAGATGCAGAAGCAATATCGAATCTATGACACCCTCAAATATAGCACTTCATTGGTTTAAAAGGTGGCAGATGAGCACAATTAATATTAATTCAGCCAACTCCCACAGTTAACACATTTTACCTGCACTGCATAATATTTCACGGCATCAAACTGGCAACAAGAAAACAGTATAACAGAACATATGACACCCAGCTATTGGCTATAGAATTTAAGAAAAAACTTCCAAACTCCAAATCCACAATAATGTGGGAACTTCTACTCTGAAGGCAGAAGGGACTTGTGGGAAAAAAAGGGGACTCTCCTACTTATTCCTTTCACTAGGTGAGGAAGGAGCCCTGGTGGCACAGCAGGTAAGAACTCTAACCAAAAGGCTGTTAACCAAAAGGGTGGCAGTTCAAATCCACCAGTCACTCCTTGGAAACCCTATGGGGCAGTTCTACTCTGTCCTCTAGGGTTGCTAAGAGTAGGAATCGACTGGACAGCAACAGGTTGGGTTTGGTTTTAGGTGAGGAAGAGAAGAAGACCCCTCCCCAAACCCGGTCTCCTCATTCCAGAATGCCTCCCAGCTCAGCACCCCAATCCCCAGCGCCCCCACAGACACACTTCCTCTCTCTCAAGTCCTCCCAGTGACCTCACCTGCTCATACTCCTCCCAAAGTAGCTGGCAGACCACTCCTGAAGCTCTCAGGGGAAACCTTGCAACGTGAGCTTGACCAAGTGGAGCAAGTTCCATTTTCAAAGAGTAATACAAAGCTACAGGGTGGTGCGCTTCACCCAACTGTGTTTAAATAGAATGGAAAAACATGTTTCAAATGAATTTAAAACTTTAAAGAAATGTTAATGATTTGCCTTAAGAACTTGTTCGAACCCGTATTCCCCTTTGAAAACCACACACAAAATCAGTGCACATTGAGAAAAATTTCCCAAGTTAAATACCTCTTTGACGTGAACCCACTCAAAACAGCTGAGATACCAATCACGGTGAATATTTTAGGCCATTGTACCAAGTACGATGGTTAGGATGTTGCAGTTTAATGTTGATATCCGGCAGGAAAAGCTTATGGTCAGAATCATGTTTCTTTTTTATGTAATTCTGGCTCGGGAATCCGATAGAGAGCAGCTGAGAAATAAAGGATGTTGCTGAGGGTGAAGACGATGCACAGAAGTATGGCTCCGGTGATCTGGAGCAAAGAAAGGGGCCTGGAGGAGGCCAGCAGCCATTCCTTCCTCAGGGTCTTGTCCAGAAGTATGGCTTCCATCTGCATGTGTGTGGCCAGGATCACGCACACATGAAACAGCTGATGACTGTGACCTACAGCAAACACACAAAAGGCCAGCAGGTCAGCCATAAACAGGAACAAAGTACTGATACATGACACAGCATATATGCTAAAAACGCTATGCTAGGCGAAAGAAGCCAGATACAAGAGGGCACATATTGGATGATTCCATTTATATGGACAGGCAAACCCATAGAGACAGAAAGTAGATTAGTGGTTGCCTAGGGCTTGGTGTGGGACTGAGGATTAACAGTATATGGCCAGCAGGGGTCTTACTGGGATGGTGAAAATATTCTAAAATTGATTTATAGTGATGGTTGCACAACTTGGCAAACTTACTAAAAACAAGAACAAATCACTGAATTGTAATATTCAAATGGGAACTTGGAGAATTATATGATATGTAAAACATGTTTCAAAATGTTTCAAAATGTAATGTGAGCTAAATAAAAAGGCCATCAGAGCAAGCCAATTTCATTTTAAAAGCAACTTATCCACCGGTCCCATTATCCAGATGAAAAAGTAGGCAGCATGTTCTGCCAAAGCCCATCCTTAGAGAGCCAGCACGGATCAGCACAGATCCCGATTTCAGTGTCAAAGGAGAAGCCAGCCTGATTTGCTGTTGGCCACTTACCTACTGCTGTTTAACCACAGACATGACCAAGAACCTTTCCTCTATGATGGCATGCTGGACCCAGCTCACCTGGTGCCAACCCACAGCGGGTGGGAGCCCAAGAGAGGGTGGTAGGAGTGGGCAGGGAATGCTGATTTGGTGTTTGGTGAGAAAAAGAGTCCAGTGCCCAGGGAAGGGGACCACTTTGGGGGACAACCTTCTGAAACCAGGACTAAGATGAGAAGACCATATGGGAATTGAGGAAGGACTCTCCTTCAGTTAAAAAAAAGGTCAGTATTATCTCTCCAGGGCCTATCCCAGAGGAAGCACTCAATAAACGTGTCCCAGGAATGAACCTGCCTGACCACCTGCACTATAGAGCAGAAGCAGAGTCAGAAATAAGAGTATAGGAGGCTGAGAATTCTCCAGTGGATGTCTGGTGAGTTCCTTACAGCAAGGAGCTCCCAGCATCTGGGTCTGTGCCCCCAGGAAGAAGGTGTGCCTGAAGGTGCCTTCCTCAAGCTATACTAATGGGCTGCGTAAGATTTCCAGATCTGTGTGGGATACAACAACATGGTTTCTTGTCCAGTGGAGAGCTGTGTTCTCCAAGGGCACAGCCTCCAAGGATGGGCTACATTCACCAGTTGAGGCTCAAACCTGCTTCTATTTGGGCAGGAGATAAAAAAAAAAAAAAGGCCTGGACCTGTCTGAAATGTGGCTGCAGCAGGAAGAGTGATTTCAGCAATCCTGCCTAACAGGAATAGGGAGGGGCTTCCTGTGGGTCAACACCAATCATTCCAGGGCTAGCACTTTCCATAGAGGCTCACGGACTAGCCTTGGAGAGGGAGTCCCACGGCCAGCTCTTGTTAATGGCCTGTCTGATTCTAATGCTGTCTGACAAATCCCCCCCCCACACACACATAGGGGTGTTTTTCTGCTCTGCACCCCTAGGCCCAAGAGAAGGTGCTATAAGCGAATAAATGAAATGTTATTAAGAAGCCAGAGAGCTGGAAATCAGGCCCAGGACTAGTTTTCCTGCAGCCCCCCAAGACCTCATCCGTGGCTACCTCTGCTTAACCAAAGCATGTCTGGGGAGGTGGGTTTGGTGGGCAGGTTCTTGCATCCTTCAATTCCCTGGCCTCTTGTCCTCCTCCCTTTCTGAAATCTGCCCTATAAGCATTTTGCTAGTTGAAACCCCTTCTGGAAGCAGAGAAGAAGAAGACAACACTAACCAAATCCAACAAAGCAAAGCTGGCCACAGCTCATAGGTAGGAGATGGAAAACCATGGACAAGATGGGTTTGGGGAACAGCCAAGGTTCCTGACCACCAGATGGGGACAATGACTGACCCTTTGACTCCTACAATAGCCTATCTAAGGAACTCTCATCCCAAAGACTTGTCAGCATCACCCAAAGTGACCCAAGGGTGCCCTCCTCCCAGCCATCCCAGACCCAGGGCTGGGAGACAATCTGCAGAGCCCTGCCCCACCTTCCCTAGATGAGGTGAGAAAGAGCCAGCAGGTGAAAACCTCACGGCTCCTACACCTGCTCTTGACTTCATGCTTCTCAAACTTTAGTGAGCTCAGGTTCACCTGGAGAATCACACGGACTCTGTGACTGCTGGGCCCCATCGCAGAGCTTCTGGTTCCAGATTTCTGGGGTGGGGCCTGGGAAATTACATGTCTAACAAGTTCCCAAGTGATATTGATGCTGCTGGTCTGGATCCCACACCTGAGACCCACTGCTCTGCCATAACCCTTGGCCCCTTCCCGCCTGCCATGAACAAAACAAAACAGACACTTTCCCCTCTTCTGCACAGCCCCTTGCTGTCTGGTACCCTTAGTGCCATCGGCATCCTGTCTTTCCTCGACGCTCATTTAACATGGTTTCATGTTCTAGGTAATAATGGGACCACCCCGGCCTCATACCCGAAAGGAAGGCTTTAGGGTGCTGGGCCCCACTTCTTCTCCATCTGTCTCCACCATACCTGGCAGTGCATCAACTACACACACCTTGGCACCGTCAGCTTACGGTCTCGCTCTACCCTTGCCCGTGCCTGGAGAACTTGGTGAAAGACTTAAAACGTGTGTCTGGGATGGCATCATTCCTGAAGAGATGCTTCTCTCCCCGCAATACCTGCCTCTCTGCAGCTGGGTGCGCTGGTGTCAGGGGTGGGACCCCTGGCCCCACTCAGAAGGGCCTGAGCAGCAGGGCCAGTTCACACTCACCGATGTAGTCAAAGCGTCCGGGAGCCAGGCGCTCAGGTAGGTGTGCGGAGTAGAGGAAGGAGGCCAGGAGGGTCATGGCCATGTGCTTCTGATGGTACATGCTGGCTTCGTTCTGTGCACTCTCCCCGGGGAACAGGAACAGCTGCAGGTATTTAAACATACGTCAGGTCTCGAGTGGAGGACACACCTTAGGAAGGCCGTCTTTCCTCTTGTCACCTGTAGCTGAGACCGTGGGGACTCTGCCACCCACACATCTTGTACACACACATGGACTTCACAGGCCAAGGCCTTCACTTCCTAGGGTCTGTGGCTTGTAAGGGAGAACTCTCAGTGACCCTGTGGGCAGGATTCTTTGCTGAGTGTGACAGACTGAGACCCAGGCCTTTGTATTTTAATTCCCTCAGTGCTCATGGGGTAGTTCTACTCTGTCCTATAAGGTCACTATGAGTCAGAATTGACTCCACAGCAATTTTTTTTTTTTCAGTGCTCATCAGAGCCTTTTGGATTATTTAATTATAAAAAAGAAAGGAAGGGGAAGTGAGGAGAAGGGCGGGAACAGAGAACAGAGAAGAGAGGAGAGGAGAGGAAAGGAGAAGAAAATCCTATTACAGACATTGCCACCCTTCTTTCTTGCAGTAAAATGCAAATGTAGTAAAAAGTGGTATATTCAGCATTGGAACTGACTTTTAACTAGCACATCCGCAGGACTGAGGCTCCTAATTAAGACTTTACCAAACTAGTTGCTGTTGAGTTAATTCCGACTCATAGCAACCCCAAGTGTGCAGAGTAGAACTGTACTCCACAGAGTTTTCAAGGCTGTGACCTTTCGGAAGCCGATCGTCAGGCTGTTTTTCTGAGGTGCCTGTGAGTGGGTTTGAACTGCTAACCTTCCAGCTAGTAGCCGAGCACTTAACTTTTGCACCACCCCAGGACTCCTAATTAAGACTTTAAGGCCTAGAAATCCCTGGAAGTCCTTCTGAGACATCAAAAAGGGTTAATTACAGCCATTACATGTTTTAACATAAGTACAGTTTTTGTAATATTATTATTATAAATAACAATAGTAGCTTCCATTGACTGAGGGCACTAGGCCTTGCCCTTCATTACATCAGTTCCTTTGAGCCTCAACAATAACCACAAGGCAAACTCTAAAAGAAACAAAACGAAACCGACTGTCGAGTTGATTCTAAATCATAGCCATCCCATATGACAGAGTAGAACTGTCCCATAGAGCTTCCAAGGCTCTAATCTTTATAGAAAGAGCCCTGGTGGCACAGTGGTTAAACACTTGGCTGCTAACCGAATAGTTGGCAGTTCAAACCCAGCAAGATGTGGCAGTCTGCTTCCGCAAAGGTTTAAAAAAAAAAACAAACCAAACCTGTTGTCATGGCATAAATTCTGACTCATAGAGACCCTATAGAACAGAGTAGAACTGCCCCATAGGGTTTCCAAGGATCGGCTGGTGGATTCGAACTGCCAACCTTTTGGTTAGCAGTTGAGCTCTTAACCATTGCACCACCAGGGCCCCTCCCGCAAAGATTACAGCCTTGGAAACCCTATGGGGCACGTTCTACTCTGTCCTATAGGGTCACTGTGAGTAGGAATCAACTCAATGGCAACGGGTAATCTTTACAGAAGTAGACTGCCACGTGCTTCTCCTGCGGAGTGGCTGGTGGGTTCAAACCAATGATCTTTTGGTTAGCAGCCAAGCGCCTAACCACTGTGCAACCAGGTCTCCTCAGCAAACTCTAGGGTCCCCATTTTGCAGGTGAGGAAACTGGCCTAGAGCAACTAAGTGATTTGCAAACCACTAATGAGTGGCCAAGTCTGGATCAGAATTCAGCAAGCTGGTTTCAGGGCCATGCCCTTAACAAGTTTAAATAGAATTAGCCCGCCCCTCTCACTGCCTGGCCTAGTCCCATGCAGCCGAGGCCAGAAGTGCACACAGCTTGGAATCAGGCAGACTGGGTGAGCAGGGGACCAGCTTGTTCTTTCAGCTGTGTTTTTCTGTGCAGGGCCTGTGCCCTCAAGGAAGGAGTGGGGGAATGGGCTGCTTATCCCCACCTCTGGGTCTCCCCCAGGCCCACGCAGCTCGGGGAGCCGGCTCCGCCTTCCCTTCTCTCCTTGGCATGGCTATCTGGACCTCACGAGGCAGACCCATGGGGAGGGGAGGGAACTCTGCCCTCTGAGCACTGGCTGTGTGCCAGGCACCGCTGAGCCCTTCAGAACCACTGTTTTGCTTAATGCCCACTACCACCTACGAAGGGGGGAATGTTAGCCTCATTTAGAGATGAGGAAACAGGGGCTCAGAGACCTTATGTACACTGCCTGAGGTCACACAGCCAGTGAGCAGTGGGGCCAGGACTTGAGCTCAGGCCCACGAGACTTGAGAGTGCATGGACCTTCCCCCTTCTTTTTCTCCCTCCTACACCCTCTTCCTTAATGTTCTCCATCTAATCCTTTAAAACCTTCAACAATACTTTTTTCTTCAATATTAATAATACATTAATTGATAATAAGATGTAATAATGCACATATTAGACTCTTAACACAAGCCAGTAGCTTACATGTTAATTCATTTAATCCTCCCCACACTGGGTAAGAGAAAGTGGTATTATCATACCCATTTTACAGATAAGGGAAATCAAGGCATACAGATGGTAGGTAACTTTCCCAAGAACTTGCAGCGAGTAAGTACTAGAGTCACTCTCCTGAACCGCAGGCTGCCTCCCTTGCCCAGCCCTCCGTGATTGCTCCGGAGCCCCAGTCAGCAACGGCTGCCTGTGCATCTCGTTTTGTTTGTCGGGGCCTCTGTGGCTGCCATCTTTGCAGGCGCCATTACAGCAGCATCTGTGTCCTGACTCTGCGTGTCTACAGCGCCCAGCATGCTGCCCCCCACCCCCAAAACGCAGGAAAGAACTGGCTGCTGGTGTCACCAGGGAGTGTAGCCAGGCCCCTTACCCTGTAGAAGATGGGGAAGGAGTCCCAGGTGTAGGGGTAAGCAAAGGCAAGGACACGAAGCATCTTACAGAGCCTGGGCTTCTGGATTTCAAGAAACCTAAATCGAGGAAGGAGAGGGGGAAGAAAGGAGAACGATGAGTTTCAGTAGATTAAACACATATACACACACAATAACTATACTGTGTATTACACAATACACAGTTGTACAGTGGAAATAACTGAGGGCCGTCATAATCAACAGAGGACCAGCATTTTTACATAGCCTCCTGAGGCCAGCAGCATCTCCACCAACCTTTTCCAATTCTCCTGCCCCGATGGAAGGGACTCAACCCTAGACATGAAAAGATTTCAGGGGATAACATCTCCTGGCACCACGAGAAGCAAAGGTATCTATGAAGCCAGGGAGGAGGTACTGGGCAGAAAGACCCTTCAAGGGCCAAGTTACCTGACTGCTGAAGAACCTTTTAAACATTCGATAAGCAATGGACAAGGAGGCGGGTGGGGCAGCGGGGTGGCCCCAACAGACAGACACTTCGGACTGGACCAAGCATGCTGTGAAGGTTAAGATGTACCTAACTAGTCAGAGCCTCCCAGGTAATTTTGCGGAGAAGCTCCGGAATTCAACTAGGCATTTCATTACTTGAGGAGGTTCTGGAGCGTTTAATACCATCCACAGGCACACTGTCCTAGGGAAACTGAGTGAATGTGAAGTCATTCTTTCTCTCCATCATGCCTCCCCACTCAGCCACCTCCGATCCAAAGACAGATGACGTCAACATTGAAAAGAGTGGTGCTGACTGTCTGGGAGAGAGGCAAGTCGTCCCAGACGGGACATGCTGGGGCCTCAGCTGGCCTGCGGAGGTGGGGCAGAACAGACGGACACCGAGAGGACACGGGAGGGGCATGGAGGATACAGACAGCGGAGCTGTCCACACAAAACCACGGCCCTGAACCTGAGGCTCAGGTAAGGAAGTGCTCTCGTTGACCAAGCTGTACCACCAAGGCCAGGCAGCATGGGCAGGTGCCCACTTCAATACCGCAGTGTACTGCAGGGCTCTGGGGTCTCTGGTGTCCCCAGGGCTGGAGGGCGAGGCCAGATTACCCAGCAGCACAGGTTCCAAGTAACACCAAGGTGCTGAGGTTCTGGGAGGGGGCGGGGACTGTTCCAAAGCGCCAGTGGACGGAGGGGAAGCACCTGGGCCCCTCCCAGCCTCCACCTACAGGTCTGCCCCTCATGGCGCTCTCCAGTAGGGATGGGGTCTGGGTCCTGTTGCCACCACTGTCCCCAGACTCTCTGTCCCAGCCCACGAGCCCACCCTTTCTCCCTTAAACACGACCTACTGCTCCCCCCGAGCCCGGGCCCATTTCTCCGCGGCCGGGCTGCTCATGTCTCCTACGACCATAAACCCCACGGGTGCACCAGAAGCTGCACCTCCGCCTCCAGGCAGTGGGAACTCGAGGGCAGGGGCCGTCTCGTCATGGCTGGATCGTCCCAGCCCAGCTCAGAAACCTGAGCCCGTGGGCGTCCTCCAAGCTGCTGTTGTCCGTCCAGTCCCTGGGGCAGCGAGCACAGGCAGCCGGATGAAGAGCTGGGGTACGGGGCCACCGCTGTGGGCCCCACGAAGGCCCCACCCGCCCCAGCCTCCTCCAGCCCACCAGCATGTTCCTCCTCCTTTCCTGACCCAGCCTGGGAATCAGACGAGCACAAGGCAGGCGCTGGCTGGAGAAAAAAGAGGAAGTTCAAGGAGAAGGAGGAAGAGGAACAAGGAACCTCAGTTCATCATCCCCTCAGACAAGAACCATAGCCGTGGACAAAGCACAAACCCCAGAGGGGTGGGGCGGGGCAGTGCCGTGACTTAGGTGATTGATCGTCAAGTGTTGGACCTGGAAGGACCGGGTTCCAATCCCGGCTCTGCCATTCATGACCGGTGACCCCGCAGGTCACGGAGCCTTTGTGTGCTTTGGAATCCGGGTGTGTACCACAGGGGTAATAACTACACCTTTCCCTAGGCTGGTTGTAAGGACTGGATGAAATGATACTCACGAGGTGTTAGAACATGCACAGCACAGAGTTAAGTCCTTCCTAAATGGTAGCTTTTTAAAAAATATGTGTTGTGAGAATCCATTTTCTCCCTTTCCCTACCTTGTAACTATGCTGGACCAGGAAATAGGAACAGGAAGGAGCAGACAGGTTCTCGGTGGTTTGCCTAGCATCAGATGAGCTAAGAGGCCAAACCAGGATTTATACCCAGGCCTGCCTGGCTCCAAGTTTCACACTCTTTCCCCCCTTATCAGGCCAAGCAGGCCTCTGACCACCGCCTTCATCCATCCACACATGCCCTGGTACCCAGGGACCAACAGAACACCCTCCCTCAACCCCAAGGGCCTGCCTGCTCTGCCTCCTGGACCTAGCCCAGCAGCCCCTGCCCAGCCACGGCAGGCCCACCCCCTCCTTCCAGGTGCACTGCTGCCGCCACTGCCTGCGATTTCCGGATTAAAAGAGGCTCGCTGTTAAAGCGTGCTCCTTCTGTGCAACTTACACACGAAGAAGGCTGGCTCTGGCTGGTCAGGATCATCCCCCAAAGCGTGGACTTCCTGTGACTTGAGACAACATTCCACCTGGCCCGATTAAGTGCTTCCCCAGGGGCAAACGGACCAGCCTCTCCAGCTGCAAAGCCGAGTCTACAAAGGAGAAAGAAGGAGAAAAAGCAGGCCAGGAGAGCGATAGCAACAGAGAAAAAAAGGCAGAAAGGCCAGCAGCTAGAGAGGGGCCTCCCAACACTAAGGTGCAATTCTGCATTTGACCACAGGGTGTCGCCAAAGCCAGAGATTCGGGAAATGAGGCAGGCGCCACCAGAGCCTCCAAAGCAGCCCCTCACCTCCTGCCCTCAAAGTTTCCAAAGCCCTCCGCTTATGGCAGTCCTTGCAGCCCCGCATGGAGGGACTAGTTTTGGGGAGTCAGGCCTCCTCTGCCCAGAAGGAGGCTGCCGGAAAACACTGGTTTCAGAAACGCCTTCATTCAGAGACGGTTGACTCAATACTAGTCGTTGTAAAACCTGGCAAATCTTGTTGCAGCAAACATGGACGGATTAGCAACCAGGATTCTGGAACTAGTGCTTGAAGCTAGTGGGTCTCTGGCTGTGACTTGGAAAAATCTTTTCATGGCAGAGGCATGGGAGCGAGGGGGGTTATGGACGTTTTATTGTTGTTTATTGGTGGTTTCCTATTTTGCAGAATTGCAGAAACGTGGCTATTTCCACATGCCTGCCCATAGCCCAGGCACTAGCAGCACTTTGCCATCTGGTCGAGCTCCCTGACCTCAAGATTTATCCTAGAACCTTCTATACCCAGCTCTGACCTCCAAGCCCCCTTCCAGGTCTGCTCCATGCCCCCCACCCTGAACCGCCCCAGCGTCATCCCACAACAAAGCTCACTTCCTACTGGGAAGAAAATTCATCTCTCCCTCACAGAGCTGACCACAAGGCGTTTCACTCAACAAGTATTTGTCCAAAAAATCAAAGGTCGGATGCCTTGGATGGATGAGCGAAAAAGTGACTACAGTCAATTGTGATGTACAGCAAACAGTAACTTTTCTGAAAGGGATGAGGACTCCTTCCTGGGCTCTGCAGGCAATCGACAGGGATGAGCAGGCTGGGGCCTCCCTCACCCCACCTTGTTCCAAGCACCACAGAGAGTCATGTAACCTCTCATGTCCCCTCTCGAATGCCACAGAATGAGAGGGCAGTTTTCTGCAACATGTTCATTTGAACTAGATTCCATTATTCCAAAAACCGGTTGCCATGGAGTCGATTCTAACTCATGGCAACCCCCTGTGTTACAGAGTAGAACTGCTCCACAGCGTTTTCTTGGCTGTAATCTTTATGGAAGCAGATCGCCAGCCCTTTCTTCCGTGGTGTGGCTGGGTGGGTTCAAACTGCCAACATTCCGGTTAGTAGTGGAGCACAAACGGTTTGCACCACCCAAGGTTCTGCTGCATGGCCAGCTGCCGAAACGTCAGCTCCAACTCATGGCAACCCTGTGTGGGTCAGAGCAGAATGATGCTCCACAGGGTTTTCAATGGCTGATTTTTTGAAGTAGATCGCCAGGCTTTTTGTCCAAGGTGCCTCTGGGTGGACTCCAACCTCCAAACTTTTGGTTACAGCAGAGCACATTAATTGTTTGTACCACCCAGGGACTCCCATTCCATGATAATAAGAACCAAGAACCACTCAGGGGACTACAACGTTCTGTATGTTGAGCTTTACCTTAACGGTGTGTATTGTAGTAGAATGAGTGCAATTTCCAACATCATTTTCTTGTAAGCATTTGGAAAGCTTGCGGTCTCCTGTGCTCAGGGAAGGGGTAGGTGGTTTTCTGGCCTCTCCCGGCCACTCTGGGGCTGACCCTGTCAGCAGGGTGGGGCTTGGAGGAGGAGGATGGCAAGGAAAGAGATCTCGGAGAAAGACGCTGAAGCACTGCATCCCCAGGTCTGAACGTGGTGCCTGGAGCACAGCAGCATTCAGGGAATGTCAGGTGGGTGGATGGATGGGAGGAAGTAAGGGAAAGAGGAAGGAAGGAAGGAGGGAAGGAAGGAAGAGAGAAAGGGAGGGAGGGAGGGAGAAAGGAAGGAGAGAAGATGGAAGAAGGTGGATGGATGGATGGATGGATGGATGGATGGACGGATGGAGCCCAGAGGACATCTTCTCAACAAGTGTGGACACTGAAGCTCAGAGGGGGCAGTGACCATCCCAGCGCCACACAGCAAGTCTGGGTAGGGCAGGACTGAGATCTGGGACTCGAGTGGCCTGTGCACCCCACCCCATCTGCTTCTCCTGCTGTTAATGGAGCCAGCCGGTCACTCCAGGCATACGAGTCATCCTTCTCACTCCTCAGACCAAGGACAGGAAGTGAAAACAGATAGGACAGGACTTGTAAGGTTGGGGAAAACCACAAACATGGGAAGGGAAGAGGACAAGGTGAGAAGAGAACCAGAAGGGCCGACAGAAGGGAACACACCGCCCTCCATCTGGCTCTGAGAATGTGGTGGTTGCCACCTTCCTCCCTTCTGGTCCTGCACAGCCTCAGTCCTGCTCCAGCAAGTGTTAACACACCTAGAAGCCCTTTACGGCACGGAGGCTGAGGCCATGGGACTTCTCTTTCCAGGAAGATTATTGTCCTTCATGACTAAATGGCCAGTCCCTGGTAGGGCACACGAGGTGCTCCAAATCCCCAGCCTCCCTTCACAGCCCCTCTCTAGCCACTTTTCCCCTTTCAGCCTCACAGACTTTGGCAACTATGATGCTCCTTGGTGCGTGCAATCACATCTCATCTTCTCCAGCCCCTCACCCTTGTCCAGGCGGTTGGCTCTGCTAGAGTGGTCGGCCTCAGTCCTTGTATATCAAAGCAGGTATTATTTGGTATTATCATTATTTGTATTACACTCTGTTCACTCTAAAGCGAATGATGGCTCCATCCTGGGCTTCCTGGGGGAGCTGTGCTCTGCCTCTCCAACTGCACTGGGTGCTCTTGGAGGGCAAGGGCTGCACTTTACTTCTGCTGAAATCTGCAGGTCTTCAAATGGTGCCTGGAGCACAGCAGCATTCAGGGAATATCAGGTGGGTGGGTAGGTGGGTGGGCGGATGGATGGAAGGAAGGAAGGAAGGAAGGAAGAAAGGATAGGTGAGTGGATGGATGGATGAAAGGATGAATGGATCCTCGAAGGAAGGCAGGATAAGAAGAAAGGAAGGATAGTGGGTGGGTGAGTGGATGGATGAATGGATGGAAGCAAGGAAGGAAAGGAGGAAGGAAGGGTGAAAAAGCCACAGATGAGCCTTATAAATAAAAAGAATCCACCACATTTACAAGGAGAGGCCTCCAAACACGGGCATTCAGAAGATTCTTGGCCAAGCTGCCCTGCCAGACAAGTTGACCCAAAGGTACCAAAGCGCCCATCCATTGTCTCTGAACAAGCAGGGAGGACTCCTGGCTAGAAGGGAAAAATTCACCCTGGGAGCTTCTAGGTGGCTCGTGGAGCTTAACAACAACAATAACAAAAAGCAGCAAGTGTTCACAGGAAACCGGTCCTGGGTCAGTAACCCTGGGGACTATTTCTTCCATACCCAGGAAGCCTTCCCTGTCCCCTCAGCCAGCAGTGCTCTCCTCCCTCCAAGCCTACATCCCAAACACTGCAGCTATACGGCCCTGCAGGAGCCAACCACACAGGGACAATGACTGGTCCAAGGAGCAGATCCGGGTGTGTCCAGGTGCCTGGCCCACATCCTGACCATGCACCCACACACCCGGGCCCTGTGCGCATGTCCTCCCTCCCGAGCTGTTTTTGCCTGCCTGTTGCCGTCGAGTCCATTCTGACTCCTAGCAACGCTACAGGACAGAGTACAACTGCCCCATAGGGTTTCCAAGGAGCGACTGGTGGATTTGAACTGCTGACTTTTGGTTAGCAGCCAAGTTCTTAACCACTATGCCACCAGGGCTCTGAGCTGCTTTTAGCATTGTTGTGTCTTTTCTATATGTGCTGGGCCTTCTTCCCCTCTCCATCATCAGTGCAGCCCTCCCAGTCCCTGCCCGGCACAGAGGCGGTGCTTAATATGAGCTTTCAATTGCCAGAGTCCTCGAGGAGTTGGGGGAGAAGGAAATAATAACCCCATGATGATATCTGGTCTTAGTTTCCAGTCTTGCGGGTCTGCCCCATCTCCTCTCAGCTTTAGGGGAGCTCTGCAATCCCCAGGAAGAAGGAAGAGAGTGTTTACTCCCCCTCACTCCCAGGCACTTGCAGGGAATAAAGCAACACAAAAAATGGTGTTGAGGCTGCACCTGGAAGCCGGATTTTCACACCGCACTCCCAGCCTGTCCAGGATTGGGAAGCGGAAGGCAAGTTGGGGCAAGTGTTCCTGATGCTGTTTAAGAATCTAGCCTTCCCATTAAAAAACAAATAAACCAGTTTGTCAAGATTGTGAAATGTGCCTACTTCTCTCTCAGTCCTGTAAAACCTGAGTGTCACCAGAGGAAGCTGGAGCTGAAATCATCCTGGAGAAGTTACAGGGGCAACTCCTCCTTCCCCATCTCTTCCCGGAGGGGTGGGATAGAGAACAGAGGGGCACAAGCAATAATCCGTTTTTGAGGCCTGCAGTGGTTCTAAGTAGGGAGACTCAAATGGGCCCCTTGGAATTGTGGCCTTGAGGTGGGCCTGGGGTTGGGATGGGGGTACGACTCAGGTGTGACCTGGCACCGAAGGTCCCCCCGCAGGAAGTACCCAGCACCCTGGCACCATGGAGACGGCTGTCACCCCAGCACAGCCATGTGTGAGGCTTTGTAAGTCATACAGAGAACTAGAACTTTGGGCAGCTCACCTTTACCAACCAAAATCACCCAAACCTGCTGTGTCGAATTGATTCTGACTCATAGTGACCCCACAGGACAGAGCAGAACTGCCCCACAGGGTTTCCAAGGAGTGGCTGGTGGATTCAAAATGCTGACCTTTTGGTTAGCAGCCAGGCTCTTAACCCCTGTGCCACAAACTGAATAAACTATAGTAGGGATTCCCATAACAAAGCCTCTTGCACTTACACTCCAGTGAGCCTTCTGAGTGAAAGGAAAAGATAGAGGGAATTAGAGCCAGTGAGCTGGGCGGGATCCTGGCCACGGGGCTTCCCCTGGGGATGTGTCACCCATCAGCCAGCGCATGTGTGTAGAGGCAGGCCCTCGGCGACTATTAATGGACCACCTACGCACTAGGTGCTCTGGGTATATTACTTGTCCTCCTTACATGGCCTCAGAAGGTAGATGTGCTGCCCGCATTTTATAGATGAGCAAACTGAGGTTCAACGAGGATAAGTGAGCTGCCTAGCAATAGGGCCAGCTCCATAATCTGCAGGGCCCAGTGCAAAAGGAAAATGCCAGGCCCCTTGTTCAAACGTTATTAAGACATTGACAGCAGAGCATTAAAACAAGAGCAGGGTCCTTCTGAGAACAGGGTCACATGCCGTGAAGCCAGCCCTGCCCAGGAACAGGAGGTCCATCTGGAACTGAGTCCCAGGCTCCTGAGTGCCCTTTCCACTGCTCCCTGCCTCGTGCTGAGCTGCCTCTCCTGCTGTTCCCTCCAGCAGGCCATGGAGCTGCATGCTAGGCCCCCACCCCCATCGCAGATCAGAAAGAACAGGTACCTGGAGTAGCAGGAGAGGCCGGTGCTGATGATGGTGTTCAGCACAGCCAGGGCCACGTAGTAGTCATGGAAGGTGGTGCACACCAGCGTGTCGGGGAAGGTATATGCAGAGTAGGCAACGGCTGAGCCTGGGAAAGAAAGACCAACCTTGGGAGAGAAGCCAGGACTCAACACCATCTGGCCTCTCGGGAAGAACTCTCCCAGCCTCTGGCCCCGCCCTCGCCATCCCCGGCCTCTAGCCCCGCCCTCGCCATCCTCAGTCTCTGGCCCCGCCCTCGCCATCCCCAGCCTCTGGCCCCGCCCCCGCCATCCCCAGCCTCTAGCCCCGCCCCCGCCATTCCCACAGGCCCACAAGTAGTCTTGCTTCTGCATCCTTATTTGTGCCATCACCCTTCCCAGAATGTCCTCCACTCTCTTCTCCACCTACCTAAATCCTCTCCTGAGAACTTACTACGGGCCCTGCATTGTTCCAAGGACTTTGTGGATATTAACTCATGTACTCCACACATACAACAACCTTCTGGCATACATCCTGCACTTATCCTCACTTTACAAATGAGGAAATGGAGGCACAGAGAGGTTCAGTAACTCAGCTGGGTCACACAGTTAGAAAGTAACAGAGCCAAGCTTCAAACGTAGGCAGTTTAGGGACAGAGTCCCCAGCTTTTAACTAAACGCTATCGCTCATGATTACAACCCCAGGGTGCTTGGCTTTACTCTCAGAGTAGGAACATTTCACCCACCCAAAAAAACAGGGGGGCTCCTTGTGGACAGATCAATATGGGAGGGAAGGGGCCCTTGCCGTTCTGAGGCATATTGCATACAATGGGCTGGGAATACGGTGTTTGGTTTTGTTTTAGGTTGGGGGTTTGTGAGACAAGGATTACCTAAGAACATTCTAGAGACCTTTTTACTGAAGCCTCTGTTCAGAAGAACAGGGGAGATGATGGTCCTTTCCAAAGGGCTCAGGTGTACTTCACCTGGAGAGAGGGGCCAGGACCCGGTGCTCTGTAGGTGCCCTCACCTGCCGAGGTCCCCTCTAGGAGAGGAAGCCCAATCCTGGCCGCTCAAAACAAAAAACAAAAAAAACCTGTTGCCTTGAGTCAATTCTGACTCATAGCAACCCTATAGGACAGAGTAGAACTGCCCCATAGGGTTTCCAAGGCTGTAATCTTTCTGAGAGCAGACTGCCACATTTTTCTCCTGCAGAGTGACTGGTGGGTTCGAACTGCTAACCTTTTGGTTAGCAGGCGAACATTTAACCACTGAGCCACCAGGGCTCCTTCCTGTCAGTCCAGGGCCTGAGGAATCAGGCTAAGGTCACCTGTTATCACAAGAACATGAAGAACCCTGGAATCCTAGCTCAAGGCTGAAATAGGCCTCGGCCAGGACAGTTCAGCCTCTGCCTTTTATCCCGTTTGGCAGCTGGAGTCTAGTGAAGTTGATGATGCTCCTGGGGCCATACAGGCAAAGGGGTCAAATGGGCAAAAGGGCTGAGGACTGCCATGCCTGTACATGCTCTCTCTCAGGGGACTTCGGCTGGGAGCTGCCTCCAGGGGGACAGATTAGCTCTTCCCTCTGCCTGATGCTAGGACCTGGAAGCATTTACTCCATGTATGCTGAATGGTAGCCAACTATGGGCAAGGTGTATGCCACGCTCTGTGGGCAATACAGGAGCAAGGGAGCCTCAGATCCTGCCAGGAACTGCAACAGGAAGCAGAGTCTGGCAGGGGGCAGGAGGGTGAGGTGGGCATTCAGGGCAGGTGAAGGACCAGGCACAGGAGCTGATCTCGGAACCCAGCCCCAGAAGGACAGCAGGACTCTAACAGGTGCAGGAGGGCAGCAGAGATCTTCCAGGACATGGGAGCAGATGGTTGTTGGGCTAAGGAAAGTGCACTTCCTCTCTCAGCAATAGGGAGCCACTGAGAGTCCTTGAGTGGGGGACTCATACGACCAAAACCTAGTGAAGGTGCATAGGATGGTTTAGAGGCAGGAAGAGCTGGAAACCAGGGAGGAATAGGGAGCAAATGCCATGCTCAAGGGAGTAAGGGCTTGGACAAGTGTCGCAGGAGTGAGAAAGGGGAAGAGAAGGTGGCTGCAGAAGACGGAGCAAATGTCAGCGGCAGAATCAACAGGTGCTATCAGTTGACTTGGTGGACCTTCCTTCCGTTCATGTTTATTGACTACCTCCCAAAGCCAAACATGGGGCTTCAGGCTGGAAAACCAAATAAACCAAAAACCAAACCATTGCCATCGAGTCAATTCCGACTCACAGCAACCCTACAGGACAGAGTAGAACTGCCGCATAGGATTTCCAAGGAGCAGCTGGTGGATTTGAACAGCCAACCTTTGGTTAGCAGCCGGGCTCTTAACCACTGCGCCACCAGGGCTCCAAGAGGAAAGGCAGGTCTCCTGTCCTCAGGGAGTAGTTCCCAGCAGGGGAGAGAAATGATGGAGTTGCTGATAAGGGCCGAGATCAGAGCAACCACAGAGGTGGATCCAGGCCTGAGGGCTTGGAGGAAGGTCCCAGAGCAGGGGCCACTGAGGGTCCAGGGGCTGCGCCTTGAAGGCCCTGCAGGGAGGGAGGACAGGACACAGGGTCCATACAGGGTCCATGTTGAGTGGAGACCATGGTGAGCCGAGTGAAGGCAATCCAGAGCGGGGCTGACAGTGTGGGTGGGTACTAACCCTGGCTCTGCCACTATCAGCTGAGTGGCCCTGAGTAACTTATCTTCACGAGGCTCACTTGCTCACAGAGAACACAAGTATAATAGTGGTACCCACCTCAGGGGATGTCTGTCAGGGTTGATGAGATCGTCACAGGAATGACCTCCCCCTCTGAGGCTTACTGAGTGCCAGGCCCTGTCCTGCGTGCCTCACTAATATAAGCTCATGTAATGTCATACAACCCTACAAGGAAGAAATCGTGCCGATTTTACAGATGAGAGAACTGAGGCTTGGAGAGGTTAAGAAATGTGCCCAAGAGCATACAATTAGGGGGCAGTGGCAGGATTTGAACCCAGGCAGTCTGGCTCCAGAATCTGAGCCTGTCAGCACCGTGTAATCCTGCCCTCAGCGATGTACGTCAGATGCTCCACAGGGTGCCTGCCACATAGTGATTGCTTCAGACATGCGTGCCCTTGCGTGGAACACAGAGGGAGGACGGACAGGCAGACAGGAGGGTGTGGTAACAGCTCAGGTGATGGGCATGGGGACAGGCCGATTTGAGGACTCTGAGGGAGACTCAGCTGGGCTTGACCCTGACTGGACAGAATGGAGGAAGTCAGGAAGGGCGGGGGAGGAGGGACTTGAGGATTATCTACAGATCTGGGTCTTGGAAGACCAGGTGGGAGGGAGAACCACTAGCCAGGAGGGACATTACAGGAGGAGGAGATCTGGGGGCAGGGACTGGGAAGGTGCCGGCAGTCTCAGTCCACAGCTTGGACCTCAGGTGAGCACCTTAAACTAGAGATGGGGCTTGGGAGCACCTTGCCCAGAGGTGTTAGCGGAGGGTGGGCATGGAGAGGATCACCCAAGGTAAGGAAGAGGTCTGAGGACAGCTTCTCCACTCGCCCACCTATAAGGAACAGCAGAGGAAGGGGAAGAATGAGTGAGAAGGGGCAGAAGGAAGGCCGGGAGGCCAAAGACAGAGAGGGAGTGGAGGAGGACTGAGGGGCCCCCGCATCAAAGGCTGGCAGGAGATCCCAGAAGATGAGGCCAGAAAAGCCCGCCCTGCTTCTGACAGCACGGAGGAGGTTGGGGCCTCGGCAGCCACAGTTTGAGTGAATGGTGGGGACCAGATAGCAGAGCATTGCGAAGTGAGAGGTGAGGTGATAAGGACAGTGCAGTGTGTGTGTGTGTGTGTGTGTGTGTGTGTGTGTGTGTGTGTGTGTATGTGCCTGTGTGTATGTATGTATATGCATGTGCACGTGTCTCTGGGTGCGTGTATATTTCATGTGTGTGCGTATGTGTCTATGTGTGGGTGTGTGTGAGTGTATGTGTGTACGTGTGTGTGCCTGTGAGTATGTGTGTGTGTGACTTCTACAACACTGGCTGTGAAGGAAAAGAGAGAAGGGGAAATAGGATGGAGGTGGGCCCCTCCTAGTGGACAACCTCCTCCTGGACAAGGGAAGGCAATAGCGAGGTTTCACACCCAGAGCAGAATCAGGAGGAAGGAAGAGGCTAGAATTAGGATGCTGGCAGATGGGCAGGGAACACAAGCGGGAGGAGGGAAGAAGAGGCAGGGGTCAGGGGCATCATAGCTGGAGGAAAAGACCAGGAGGTTGGAGGTGTTAACATCCAGCTTTATCAGTTTAGGTTCACCACTCAGTTCCTGCGGGCCTTTGGGCAAATCTCTTAATTCCTCTAAGCCTCGGGGCATGGCGTTCACGACCCCACTCAGCTTCTCTACCAGGCACAACAGGGAGCAGCACTGAGGGGCTGCAGTCATTCATCCTGGACTGTGAGCGCCAACTGCTAAAGTTCCAGAAATCTTGCGATCAGTTAAAAGCCGTCATCAAAACGTAAACTGCATAAGCTTACATTAAATACATTACATTCACAAAAGAAGCACCCAATTTGCTTCTACTGTATCTGTACAGCAGAATTACATGGATGGTGCATACATCTTCCCAATTCTTCACTCAATGATTTCCTATTGGTAGCTTCATATCAGCCAGGGTGGGAGTATTTACACCAGGGACATCAGCAAACACTGCAGATCAGGGCTTTCTTCCCTAGAGAGCCAGTGGTGAACATTTACCAGCACACCTTTGGAGAAGTTTCTTACAGAACACTCATCAGGCACCTGGACAGGAGCACTAGTAGTCCCATGACGCTTGTGCAAACCCATCAAAGCCTTATGGTGACCCCAACTCATACGGGGGGAAGGGCCAAGTGGCCCATTCACAGAGAGGGGAAGGTGACAGCAGGGCCTCACGTACCCAGGCTGAAGAGGTTAACAGCACCATAGTCCAGGAAGTAGCAGATGTGTCGGGCATTCTTGGACATAGAGCTGAAGGTGTGTGCACAGCTGGATGCAAAGGGGTACACGCAGCTGGTGCCCATGTACACAAGCAGAGGCCAGGAGTAGCTGTCATTCTGGACATCTGTCACATACAGCACAGTCACAAACCTCCACATGAAGAACCTGGAACAGAGCATGGCCCCACTCACCCTCTGTGGCGGGGGCTCCTCTTATGCACTCCACCTGCCTCTCTTCTGTCTTCCATGCCCCTGGGATGACCAATCCCTAGTTGTTCTCACTTTGGTGAAATGCTATAAGCTAGGCGAGGGGGGACAGAGGTCCTTTTTCACTTGGGAGGCAATAGGTTGGGAATAGGCAGAAGGGACATAAAAGAGCCTTTAGGGTTTATCTCATTCTTTCCCCTCTCCTCTTACAGCATCTTGCCCAAATGATTCTCCAGCCTCAGCTTGCATGCTTCCAGGGATAGGGTGCTCACCACCTCCCAAGGTGGCTGTGAGTGTTGGAGAAGGTTCTCCCTCATTGAACCGGAATCTGTCTCCATTGATCAGCCTTAGATCTCCCCATCAGGACTACAGACAATAAACCCATCAAAATTTTTAAGGAAGTCTTCACACACACACCCGTACCCTTGAGCTTCACATTAAATAACCCCAGTTCATTTGACCATCATGCACATGATCCGGATCTGACCTTTTACCATCCCTGTGGTTTGTCTTTGGGAAAGCTCCTCCCACAGAAGCAATGCCCCACGTGGGGTCTGGGACATCTAGAGGACAATAGAACTATCTTCTCCTTCCTCGTCCACAGTATTCCTCCACTAAGACTGCAATCGTTTTTCTGAGGGGCCCACAGCAGTCTCTGAGCCAAGCACAAATCTCCAGCCTCCATCTGTAAGCAGAGATACTGAACAGATCTGCGTCAGATCTGCCTAACCTTTAACCCACGCCTGGGGGCCCTGCCTGTAGAGTCCTCCACTTCTGTAAACTGTTCCTAGGGAATGGCTCTTCCTCTTCCACTGACTCCTCCAGGAAAGGAGGCTCTATAAAGTGTTTGTCGAAGGATCTGAAGGAGCATTGCTAAATCCTTCTGGCTATGCTGGAGGGCTTTTTCTTCCTGTCCCAGCAGAAATAAGCTTACACAATCTCCTGTTTCTCAAAACATATTCCTTTGCCCAAAGGGTCATCGTTTCCTTTAAAACGAAGGTGAGAATATAAGGGGGCAGGGAAACTAGATTAATAGAAATGGACCAACCAGAAATATTGAGAATGTTCACACATCGTGAAGAATGCAACCAAGGTCACTGAACAATTTGTGTAGAATTTGTGGAATGAAACCTAAACTGTTGTGTAAACCTTCACTGAAAACGTAATAAAATACGACTTAAAAAAAAAAATCTCTTTGTCATCTCAAGCTTATTCTTGGTGGTGGTGTTAGCTGCCATCGAGTCGGTCCCCAAGTCATGGGGACCCCATGCTGCCTGGGCCTGGGCCTGGGCCATCCCCACAATTGGCTGCAGAACAGACTGTTGTGTTCCATAGGGTTTTTCAGTGCACGAGCGAGCCATCCGGTGTTGTTGCTGTTAGTTGCCGTCAAGTTGATTCCAACTCATGGCAACCCCGTGTGTGCAGAGTAGAACTGCGCTCCATAGGGTTTTCAAGGCTGTGATCTTTCGAAGCAGATCACCAGGCCTTCCTTCGGAGCTGCCACTGGGTGAGTTTGAACCACCAACCTATCTGATAGTAGTCCAGCGCTTAACCGTTTGTGACATCCAGGGACTCCAAATCAGAGGGTTTTCACTGCTGATTTGCAGAAGTAGATCATCAGACCTTTCTTCCTAGTCTGTCTTACTGGAAGCTCCACTGAAAGCTATTCAGCATCATAGCAATACACAAGCCTCCACTGACAGATGGGTGGTAGCTGCGCATGAGGTGAATTGGCCAGGAATAGAACCCGGGTCTCCTGCATGAAAGGTAAGAATTCTACCACTGAACCACTACTGCCCCACCGCCATTTCTTAAAAACCCAAAACCAAATCTGTTACTATCAAGTGGATTCCAACTTATAGCGACCCTATAGAACAGAGTAGAAGTGCCTCATAGGGTATCCACGGCTGTAATCTTTACAAAAGCAGTCTGCCACATCTTTCTCCTGCAGGACTCAAACCACTCACCTTTTGGTTAGCAGCCAAGCGCTTTAAGCACTGCACCACTAGGGCTCCTTTCCCCATTTCCTTAGGGCACCTTAATCCAGGCCTTCCCAAGCCCTTCCTGCTACTCCATGTTGCTCCACTGGAATCATCCCTCAGAGCCAGCACAGAGTAGGGGTGCTGTGCACAGTGGGTGTGCCTCGGACAGCTTGGCTGGGCTGCAAAACAGCTATGAAGCCATCCCCCAGGAATCCTCGCACAGGAGCCCAAAGACCCCCACACAAGGATGGACAAGGCAGCACTCTGTAGAGGCACAGAAATCCAAACAGCCTCAATCAATTCTGGCTCATCCATAGAATGGAATACCACGCAGCTGTTCAAGCCTGAGAGATGTGCAGGTGCTGACAGGGCAAGGTGTCCATGCTCTACTGCAAAGGGAAAGAGCACCGGGAGAAAAGAACCGGGGCCGGGGAAGCACGTATGTCCTAGATGCTCACACGCCCCAAGCAGAGCTCTGGGAGAACGGGCAAGAGTGGGTCAACCAAGGGAGAACTAGGCGCCTGGGGAAGAAACTGACTCCATTCCCTTGTGCAATGCTGTAATTTATTAGCATGTGTACTTTTTACAGAAGATTTCAAAGAGCAGCTTGAGAAGACAAAGTATAACAAAATGTGCAAAGACCTACAGTTAGAAAACTAAAAGGGAAGAAGATGCTAGGCATTTCTCAAGCTGAAAGAACTGAAGAAAAAATTCAAGCCTTGAGATACAATATTGAAGGATTCTTTGGGCAAAATATTGAACAATGCAGGAAGCATCAAAAGAAGATGGAAGGAATACAGAATCACTGTATCAAAAAGAATTGGTCAATGTTCAACCATTTCAGGAGGCTGCATATGATCAAGAATCGATGGTACTGAAGGAAGAAGTCCAAGCTGCACTGAAGGCATTGGCAAAAAAACAAGACTCCAGGAATTGACGGAATATCTACTGAGATGTTTCAACAAACGAATGCAACGCTGGAGGTGCTCACTCGTCTACACCAAGAAATTTGGAAGACAGCTACTTGGGCAACTGATTGGAAGAGATCCATATTTGTGCCCATTCCATAGAAAGGTGATCCAACAGAATTTGGAAAATTATTGAACAATATCATTAATATCATATGCAAGTAATATTTTGTTGAAGATAATTCAAAAGTGGTTGCAGCAGTACATTGAGAGAGAACTGCCAGAAATTCAAGCCGGATTCAGAAGAGGACATGGAACAAGGGATATCACTGCTGATGTCAGATAGATCTTGGCTGAAAGCAGAGAACACCAGAAAGATGCTTACCTGTGTTTTACTGACTATGCAAAATCATTCAGCTGTGTGGATCATAAACAAATTATGGATAACGCTGCAAAGAATGGGAATTTCAGAACACTTAATTGTGCTTATGAGGAACCTGTACATAGACCAAGAGGTAGTTGTTCGAACAGAAAAAAGGAATACTCTGTGGTTTAAAATCAGGAAAGGTGTGCATCAGGGCTGTATCCTTTCACCATACTTATTCAGTCTGTATGCTGAGCAAATAATCCGAGAAACTGGAGTATATGAAGAATGCAGCATCAGGACTGGAGGAAGACTCATTAACAACCTGCGATATGCAGATGACATAACCTTGCTTGTTGAAAGTGAAGAGGACTTGAAGCACTTACTGATGAAGAGCAAAGACTACAGCCTTCAGTATGGATTACCTCTCAACATAAAAAAAAACAAAAATCCTCACAACTGGACCAATAAGCATGTGGGCCTTCCTGGGCGCCGTCTCCCATCACAGCCCTCCCTGGGTCCCTCCTACTCTCAGCTTCTCAACATGGTTGCAGTGGGAGTCCAGAGACAGCCTCTGCCACAATGTGGTGGGTGATATAAGCAAGTCACCTCTTCCTTAGGCCACACATATGTCAGCCAACAGTGGCCTGAAAGGGAGGGTGACCTGGATGACCTCTGAGGTCCTTCCAGCTCTGACACACTGTGAGGTCCTTCTGCATTCTGACCCCATCTCCAATGTCCACTCAGTAAGCAAAGTTGTGAGGCATGTGAAGCTGGTCTCCGCCCCACCTTTCTCAGCAAGGCCCTCTTCACCTTTCTGCAGCTCCCGTTTCTGTGTAAGTACTCCCCAGAGCCTCACACTTAGCTGGCGCCACTCAAGTGCCGCCTGATAAAGTGCCTCCAGAGCCATCATGGTGGTCCACAGCTCTGTGCCCAGCGCCTTTACCCATGTCCTCTCACGTAACCCTCACAGCACCCTGGGGAGGGACAACGACCATACCTGCCTCACAGATGGGGACATGTGAAGCTCAGAGAGGTGAAGTGACTTGCTCAGGTTACAGGCATTTTAACCAGGGCTTCTGGAAGACCCAGAAACCCTCCAAGACCAAAGGAAATGAAAATAATATTACCCCATCAGGCACTAGGGCAGGGGAGCTGGGCAAGTCTGGGGGGCTATCAGGAGCACCTCGAATCCTACCACAGCCCAGGCCCTAAAGCTCATCCCAGTGACAGGCTCCAACATCACCCACCTCCACACCCATGCATCGGTTTTGATGGGGATGGGGGGAGGGCAAAATCCCAGCTCAGAGTCTCCGCCCTCCCAAACCCAGCTGTGTTTCAGAGAATCCCCAGTTCCCGGGGCTCCTGAATGAGACAGACTAGTCAAGGGGGCCTGGAGATACCAGAAGGGCAGCAAGTGAGTCCAGATGTTGAGGGTCTCATTGTTCATCTGGAAAAGGCTGAGAAGGCAGGCAGTGGCCGAACTCTGCGGGTGCCGGTAGCCAAAGATGATGCCCTGCTCATGGAACACCTGCGGGGAGAAGAACGGGTGCTGGTGAGGGGAGGGGCGTGGGAGTCTGAGGAAGAACAGCTCTGCGGACCTCTGGTGTTCTCCTAGGCTGTGCACTGGGAGCCTGGGGCACTTGACCCCAAGTTGGAGGCCCACTGACCTGCTCCCTGTCCCCTCCCTCCTCTCTCTTCCCTTCCCTCCCTCCCTCCCTTCTCCTTCTTTCCTTCTCCCCCCACCCCCTTTCCTTCCCTCCCTCCCAATGGTTTCTAAAATCCCTGGTCCTCTAAGAAGCCTCCAGGCAGCTGCAGGGGAGAAGGCAGGGCCCAGGCTCCCTCCGGGAAGCTAGCCTGTCTGCAGCCCAGACACACTTACTCTTGGCATGAACGTCGCCTAAAGATCTGGCTCTGTACCCTCTACATGGGGACCACAGCCCAGCCTTTGGATGCCTCTGTGGTGGGCAGACATATATGCTATCTGTCTGAGCCAGCAAGCCCCGGATGTTAGGGGCTGGTGGGAAGATGTCTGCAGAAGCTCCTCCCAGCCCCCCAGCCTGGAGGCCGGGATATATTCACCAAGGCGCTTCATAAAGGCCTTTTGATGATGAAGACTATGATGCTGATACCTGGGCTGGAGAAGGAGGAGGCGGCTGGCCCAGGAGGGCCTTGCAAGCCACTCCCATCACCTGTAGCCCGCTTAGCGTGTCCCTCAAAAAACATGCCAATGAGAAACTCGGACTGGTCAGGTAAAATACGGGGTCTCAACCTCCTAGAGTATTATATCACATCCATTAAAAACGGTAACTATGAAGACGAGCAGGCACGAGGTAGAAAAGCTCAGGATGCAAGAGTAAGTGAAGAAAAGTGAATGTAGAGTGCATTACGGCCATTATTACGAGAACTGGAGGAACTGAAGTACGCACGGTGGGCGGAGGCTGGGAGGCATGCGGAAAAATGAAGAGTTTGGTTTGTTAAGGTAGGAGAATTGCAGAACACTTTTTTTTTTCTCTTTGTGTTGATTTAGATCACAGTTTCTCAACCTGGGCACTACTGACACTTTGGGATGGATAATAATCCTTTGTTACGGGGGCAATGGTGGTTCAATGGTAGAAATTCGGCATCCATGTAGGAGATCTGGCTTCAACTCCCAGTCCATGCAAATCATGCGCAGCTCCCACCCATCTGTCAGTGGAGGCTTGTGTGTTGCTGTGATGCTGGACAGGTTTCAGCAGAACTTCCCGACTAAGACAGACTAGGAAGAAAGACCTGGCAATCTACTTCCAAAAACCAGCCAGTGAATGGGGGCTGAACTGGCGTAACATAGTTTATAAAGAAAATGTTCTAGATCCTACTTTGGTGAGTAGCGCCTGGGGTCTTAAAAGCTTGTGAGCGGCCATCTAAGATACTCCACTGGTCTCACTCCGTCTGGAGCAAGGGAGAATGAAGATAACCAAGGACACAAGGGAAAGATTAGCCCAAAGGACTAATGGACCAAACTACCACAGCCTCCACCAGACTGAGTCCAGCACAACTAGATGGTGCCCAGATACCACCACTGACTGCTCTGACAGAGATCACAAGAGAGGGACAGAGCTGGAGAAAAATGTAGAACAAAATTCTAACTTACACACACAAAAAGACCAGACTTAACTGGTCTGACAGAGACTGGAGAAACCCTGGGAGTATGGCCCCTGACACCCTTATAGCTCAGTAATGAAGTCACTCCTGAGGTTCACCCTTCAGTCAAAGATTAGACAGGCTTATAAAACAAAAAGAGACTAAATGGGCACACCAGCCCAGGGGCAAAAACAAGAAAGCAGGAGGAGACAGGAAAGCTGGTAACGGGGAACCCAAAGTCGAGAAGGGGAGAGTGTTGACATGTCATGGGGTTGGCAACCAACGTCACAAAACAATACGTGTAGTCATTGTTTAATGTGAAACTAATTTGCTCTGCAAACCTGCATCTAAAGTATAAAAAAAAAAAATCAGTCAGTGAAAATCCAGTGGACCACAATGGTCCGATCCGCAGCAGATCACGGGACTGGCACAGGACCGGGCAGCATTTCGTTCTGTTGGATATGGGGTCACCATGAGTCAGGGGAGACTCAACAGCAGCTAACAACAACTCCTTGTTGTGGGGCTGTCCTGTGCTTTGTTGGATGTTTACCGGCATCCCTGGCCTCTCCCCACTACATGCCAGTAGAACCCAGTTGCGACAACCAAAAATGTCTCCAGATATAAGGTCAGATATCCCCTAGGGGCAAAATATCCCCTGGTTAAGAATTACTGATTGAAAAGAAGTTATAATCTTTGAAAGGTAAATTATAAATGAGTAGGTTAATCAAAGTAAGTAAGAAAAACAACGATAATATTAGCAATAATATAAACCAAAGGCACAACAGATTTTAAAGCTTTCTGTTTGATTTTCAAGGGCTATGGAAAGCAGAGATGGCTGGGAGAATTCCAACGTTGCCACCCATCTCTCATTTGGGTTACTGACGTTTTAGTTTAAGAAAGACTCTTCATACACAATTGATAACACAGCTCAGAATCTCTTGAGTTCTGAGTCGAAAGATCACGTGAAACAGTGGAGACAGTAAAGGGACACCAGAGTAACCCACCACCCATCTGTCAGTTTGCCGTACTGTGGTGGCTTGTGTGTTGCTATGACAGTGGAAGCTACACCACCGGTATTTCAAATACCATCAAGGTCGCCCATGGTGGGCAGGTTTCAGTTGAGCTTCCAGACTAAGACAGACTAGGAAGAAAGGCCCGCAAATTATTTCTGAAAATTAGCCCATGAAAACCCTATGGATTACAACACAACATTGTCCCCAGTATAGTGCTAGAAGATGAGACCCCTAGGTTGGAAGGCAGCAATGGATTCAAGCATGCCAGGGATCATGTGGATGGCACGGGACCAGGCAGCATTTCCTTCTGCTCTACACGGGGTTGCCATGATTCGGAGCCGACTCAACAGCAGCTAACAATACCCACCAGAGTGAAGAGTCAAATCTGAGGTGCCATGTGGCTTTGAGCTGGGCCACAACTTCAAGGCCTCAGTGTCCTTCCCTATAAAATGGGTGGCATTGGCTAGCTGGATGGTTAGTAAGTTCCTGTCCAGCAGGGGCTCTAAGTTTTTGAAAAACTCTTAGTTCAATTCTGGGTTAACTGGTAAGCTGCAGGGGAAGGAGATAATGAAGCTGGTTCACAGTCCAGTGAAGAGATACTATTTGAATTAGGTTTGGGGCTTAGCTAATAAAAGCGATTTGTTCCAGTTTTTGATTCACAGTTCAATTCTGCTGACATCCCTGGGTTACAGTGGACAGACTTCTATAATAGGCGGCTTGAGTTTTGGCTCTCAGCTTCCCACCCCACAGGGCTGGCGACGGGGAGGCAAATGGGCCCATGGCTTCAGCCTTAGCTCCATGTAGAGGAGGATGTGCCTGGTGACCTCCCCAAAGAGAGATGGCTCCTCAGAAGTCTCTCACTGGGTCTACCCTTCCCCCAGGCACGTGTCTGTATTTCTTCCCTTTTTTCAAATTAAAGCATTGACCACTTGCTGAAATGCAGACTCCAGAAAGGAGCAATCATTATTATTGATTCACTCCTTCGTATGAATGAGTTTAGCAGATTGCATATGGCAGGAGAGCTTGTGAAAAGGAGCCGGTGAGAGTAGAAGCCTCCAGAGCACTGGACATGATGGGGGAGGAGGCAGGGCGGGGGCTGTGGAGGAGCTCAGACCCCGTGATGGCCCCAGGTGGGAGCAGGAGGAGGCCACCCACGATTTGCCCAGGGTAACTAGTCTCCTTCTCTCTTTGAACCCTGGCAATCTGGGGAGCAACTAGGGAGCCAAAGCCAGAGTGAAACAGGGGAGCTGGCAAATCCATAAACTTGGCATCTTGTCCACACTTAGGAATCTGGCCCCAGATATGGGGTGTATATCGTGTTGCTACGATGCTGAACAGGCTTTAGAGGAGCTTCCAGACTAAGACAGGCCCTAGCCTAAAGAAAGGCCTGGCGATCTACTTCCGAAGATCAACCAATGAAAACTCTATGGGTCCGATCTATAACCAATCATGGGGATGGCGCAGGGCTGGACAGCATTTTGTTCCATTGTGCATGAGGTCGTCATGAGTTGGGGCCGGGTGGATGGCAGCTAAGCACGACAACAACATCCTACCACCAAAAGCAGGGCTGGGCCCAGATGAAAAGAACCTGCTTCCCAGAGGGTCCTGGACAGAGTGGGAGAAAAATGTAGAACAAAAAATCAAATGCACAAAAAAGAACAGACTTACTGGTCTGACAGAGACGAGAGGAACCCCCAAGACTATGGCCCTAAGACACCCTTCTGCTCTGGAACTGAAGCCATTCCTGGAGACCACCTTCCAACCAAACAATAGACAAGCCCATAAAATAAACAATAACGCCCCAGAGGAGTGTGCTCCTTAGAACAATTTAGAGATCAAAAGGGCAATATTTGCCCAAAAGCAAAGATGAGAAGGCAGGAAAGGGTAAAAAAATCAGGACGAAAGGAAATGGGAAGCAGAGGGCGGAAATGGGGAGAGTGCTGACACACTGTGGGGAGTGAAACCAAGGCCATGAAACACTTTATGTACAAACTGTCGAAGGGGAATCTAATCCGCACAGTAAAAAAGAAAAGAAGCTGCTTCCATCTGACCGCCTATCCTGAGACCAGACATGGATGAGATGCCCAACATCAAGCATGCAATCGGGGCAGGGTTCAAATAGCCCCTCCAAAAAAGATGGCAGATGGCCAAAGGATGGATGCAAGAAAGGGAGACCCTCAGACCCTGAGCAGCGACGTTCCAACTTAGAATAAACAGGCTGGCCTGCCCCGGCCCTCCCCAACTTGACCCTCAGCTTATCTGGCCCGTTGCTAGTCCTGAGTTCTGCTCCTGCTCTGAGCTCTGAGCTGAAGGAAGGGAGACAACTTCTTCCCACCTCCCCACTCTGGCCTTTAGCAAAGCAGAGAGAAGATCTTACAGGATGCGGGTTACAGAAACGGGGGATTAACCAGTAAGCACAGTGTGCACCGGTTTACGGTAAGCGAGGTACTCACGGGCTTAATTGTGCTTACTTAATAATCTGCAGTGCACATTTTCACATGGGTTTCACCATATCCTTATGTGAACCCATGAGACCCACGATGTGGAGAAACCCACGTGAAACGGTGCACTACAGATTAGTAAGTAAACACAATTAAGCCCGTGTGCACCTCGCTTATTGGGTAACCGTCCTGTACATAAATCTAAACAACAAGCTAAACATTTGAAAACAATTTTGGATTCCAAACCCAGCTTGACCTCACAAGGCAAATTACAATCAATGCCTTCATACTCCATAACTCAGCCTCATTTCTAAGCACCCCCTATGTGAGCAGGGCAATTTCCAGTGAAACGAAAGCGAACTGTGTGCAGCTTGCTCTTTGGAAGTTAGAACCCCCAGGCACTCAGGGCGGAAGGGCACATTAGTGAATTTTCCCTTTTAGATGCCACTGCAGGCTCAGCATCCAGGAGAGGCTCCCTCACCTGGCCAACACCCTGTGTACCTGCTCTCTGATGCCTGAAACTCCACCATGACAGTGTTAAACCTGGTTTTTCTAGCTATTAAACTGCCCGGGCAGTGCAAACTGTTAACGTGTTCGGCTGCTAACTGAGAGGTCGGAGGTTCAAGTCCACCCACAGGCGCCTTGGAAGACAGGCCTGGCAATCTACTTTCAAACCCCTGTGGAGCACAATTCTACTCTGACACACATGGCGTTGCCGTGAGTTGGAGCAGACATCCATGGCAAATGGTTTTAAACTGCAAATCACCTTGGGAAAATAATTGGGCATTTCCTACTGGCAGTAAATAAAAGCAGATTTTGATCAAGAGAAAGGGGATAGACAGAGTGGGATCAGGAGGCTGGCTGGCAGGCACTATTAGTTTGGTACTCCACATTTCATGTTCAAATCTCATGGAATCCTCCCAACAGTCCTGTGAGGAAGAGCATTTTATTGTCCCCATATCACAGAAAACGAAACTGAGGCTCGGGGAGGTTAGGGCATTTACCGAAGATCCCAGAAGTAGAGGGAGAAGAGCTGAAACCTAAATGCAAATATCAGACTCCATTTCCCCGGCTCCTTTGACATTATCACCGCTGCCACCAAGGAGAACTCCGTGGGGAGACGAAGCTCTCGCCCCTAGGTCTATGGTGTGATTTTGGCCCATCATGGACCTCTCCGGGCCTAGGCTTCTCCCTCTTTAAAGTAGTGAGGTTGGATGACAAAGTCTCTAAGCCAGTGCCTCACAAACTTTCACACGTCTGCAGAGCACCTGCGGATCTTACTGGAATTGGGTGGAGCATTTCTAATAAGCCTCCAGGGGTGCTGATGCTGCAGCTGCCTCTGGCTCCAAAGCCCAGGCTCCTGCCTCAGCACCCTGCTGCCACCACCCTGCCCAGAATTCAGTTCATCGCGGGAGAGGAGGTTCCTCTAGGTAAGAGGGGCAACGTGAACACAAAGGCATGGGCGCGAGAGGGCATGACAGGGAATAGTGTGAGCCTAGCAGGGAGTCTGGTGAGGTGTTTGGGAGCAGAGAGAGAGGGCAGAGTGGGCAGGGAACAGTGGCAGGCCATGGATTGCGGCATCGATTATAAACTGCCATTTAGTGCCTGCTGGGTGCCACTGGGCTGGACACTATTGTCTCATGCAGGACCATGCTTAGTCCCAGCAGGACAGAGCGTTTCAGGTCTCAATTAAAAGAGCACAAAACATCACTTGCACACAAAGCACATGCAATTACAACTGTTAGCTGCTGTCCAGTCAGCTTATGTCATGGCACCCTTATGTATAATAGAACAAAATGCTGCTTGGTTGTTAAGGATTGAATTGTGACCCCCCCAAAAAATGTGTGTCAACTTGGCTAGGCCACGATTCCCAGTATTGTGTGGTTGTCCACCATTTTGTGATCTCATGTGATTATCCTATGTGTTGTAAATCCTAACCTCTGTGATGTTAACAAGCCAGGATTAGAGGCAGTTATGTTGATGAGGCAGGACTCATCTACAGGATTAGGTTGTATCTTGAGTCAATCTCTTTGAGATATAAAAGACAGAATTGAGCATAGAGAAGAGGGACCTCATTACTACCAAGCAAGATGAGCCCAGAGTGGAGTGCATCCTTTGGACCGTGAGTCCCTGCGCTGAGAAACTCCTAGACCAAGGGGAAGCTTGATGACAAGGACCTTCCCCCAGAACTGACAGAGAGAGAAAGCCTTCCCCTGGAGCTAACACCCTGAATTCAGACTTCTAGCCTCCCAGACTGTGAGACAATAAATTTCTATTTGTTAAAACCATCTACTTGTGGTATTTCTGTTATAGGGGCACTAGATAACTAAGACACCGGTCCTGTGTCATCTTTGTGCTTGTTGGTATGTTTGAGTCCATTGTTTGGGTTATTGTGTCAATCCATCTCAGTGAGGGTTTCCCTGGTTTTGCTGACTCTCTACGAAATAGGATGGCTTTTTCTAGCGATTGGTCTTTCCACTAGAACTGTAAATAGACTGAATTAATAGCCAATAATTGATGGTATTAAACAATGGCAGGTAAATGCCAATTTAGAACACTGGTGTGATGTTGTTAAAAAAATCATGTGCCCAACATTCAGTCAAGCATAAGGATGATTTTCATACCTATAGTGCAATATTTACAGAAGATGATAATAAATTTCTTCTAGCTGAACATGTAAGATGGATAAAAAAATAATTAAACAAGTTGTCACTATCTGGGATGAAGGTTTTAAAGAAATTTAATATTTGAATGTGCAATAAAGCAAAAAAAAAAATACATAAAATGTTTTTTAAAAATACATAAGGATCCCTGGTGACACAACAGTTAAGCACTTGGCTGCTCACTGAAAGGTTTGCAGTTCGAACCTACCCAGTGGCTCCACAGAAGAAAAGATCTGGCGATTTGCTTCCATAAAGATTACAGCCAATAAAACTGTGTGGGGCAGTTCTACTTAGTAACGCAGGGGGTCGCTATGATTGAAATCAACTCTGTGACACCTAACAACAACACCATTACTCAGTTCAGGTAGAGCATAACAGGGAGAAAAATCCTGTTGAACAACTAACATTATACAGTGTTGACCTACAGAAGATGAAAGCAAGGTAACTGAAATAATGGAACATTCCATTGGTTGTACATTTGCTGTAAAAAATGCCATTTTTATTTAAGAACTGGGAAAAATGATTTTTCAATTGTAGTTATTGATTTAAAAATCTGTCATGGGTAAGCTTATGATAACAGTATACCATGGTTAGTAAGGAAAGAGGTATACAAGCCTAAAAAAAAAAAAAAAAAACTGTTGCTGCTAAGTCAATTCTGACTAATAGCGACCCTATAGGACAGAACAGAACTGCCCCAAGGAGCAGCTGATGGATTCAAACTGCCGACCTTTTGGTTAGTAGCCGAATGCTTAACCACTGCGCTACTAGGGCTATGTCACACCCCCTCAAAGATGTCCATGTTCTAATAGCCAGAACTTGGGAGTATGTTAGGTTACATGGTGAAGGGGAATTAAAGTTGCTCATGGAATTAAAGTTATTAATCATCTGACCTTAAAACAGGGAGATTATCTGGGTTAATCAGGTGAGCCCAAAGTAATCACAAAGGTTCTTAAAAGTGGAAGAGGAAGGCAGAAGAGGAGAATCAGAAGAGATGTGGCTACTGAAGAATGGTCAGAAAAATGCAACACTGCTGGCTCTGTAGATGGAGGAACGGGGCTGACAGAAGCTGGAGATCTCCCTAGAGCCTCCAGAAAGGAGCACAGCCCTGCCATTAGCCCAGTGTTATGGATTGAATTGTGTACCCCCAAAATACGTGTCAACTTGGTTAGGTCATGATTCCCAGTATTGTGTGGTGATGGATGTAATTTTTCTATGTGTTGAAAACCCTAATCTCTGCCTGTGGTTAATGAGGCAAGACTAGATTATGTTAAAGAGGATTAGGGTGGGATGTAACACCCTTACTCAGATCACATCCCTGATCCAATGTAAAAGGAGTTTCCCTGGGGTGTGGCCTGCATCACCTTTTATCTTACAAGAGATCAAAGGAAAGAGAAGTGAGCAGAGAGTTGGGGACCTCATACCACCAAGAAAACAGCACTGGGAGCAGAGCACATCCTTTGGACCCAGGGTTCCTGTGCAGAGAAGCTCTGAGACTGTGGGAAGACTGATGACAAGGACCTTCCTCCAGAACCAACAGAGAGAGAAAGTTTTCCCCTGGAGCTGGCTCCCTGAATTTGGACTTTTAGCACCCTGGACTGTGGAAGAATAAACTTCTCTTTGTCGAAGCCATCCACTTGTGGTATTTCTGTTATAGCAGCACTGGATGACTAAGACACCCAGTGAGACCCATGTTGGACTTCAAATCTGCCAAAATGCAAGACAATAAATGTGTGTTGTTCTAAGCTACCAAATTTGTGGTAATTTGTTACAGCAGCAACAGAAAACTAACAAGAGGTCAGAACTGGACCAAAATCCAGAAGCACTCTTAGTGCTGTCTATTGCAGTGCATGGTTTGAATTTCTTACTAGGAAAATGGATGATGTTCTTTGGAACAATTCTAAGATTGTATATGATATTTTCCAAATCTTTCCCCAACATGGGCCATCTTGCTGAAACATATCCAACTTGCCCTTAAACTACTCTTATTCACGAAATGGAAATGCCAAATAAATGTCATTAAGCAATTAGATTTAATTTAGACAGAATACAAGATGACAAGAAGAAATCAGTAAAACAACAGAAAATCCTCAAATACAGAGCAAAGTCCATCTTTGATGGGAAATGAAATTAATTTTGAATCTGAGCTCTCCACAGGTATTTGGTGTGAAATGTATAATAATGTGAGCAAGGGCCTACAAAAAAATTCTAGGTTTGGCTATTCCAGTTTTAAAGGGATTAAAAATACATCTTGATTTTAAAAAATATGTATAGGATTTTTCAAAACCAAAGGAACCGTAAGTGAAATATGCAACAAAAGTGACATTCTAATAAAATAAAATTTGAAAAAAGGAAACAAAAATGTCTGTGAACTATGAAGGAGAAGATTCCCATACAAATAATCTTGAAATCAATTTCTAATGAGGTTATTTTCTGGCCAATGTAGACTGAGGTACAATTTTGATTTAGCAAAATACTGCTGTATTCAGTTTTCTTTATAACATCCAAAGATTGAAGACTTGGGGAAAAAACTGAAGAAGTACTATATGGATCTAGATATTGCTTTGACAGTGAAATAGCACTATAAGTGATAGTGAATTATATGATGAAATTAAAATATTCTAAGGTTGTAAACCTCATTACAACATTTGAACTTGATACGAAAAATTTATGGTTCATTTCTGAATGTGAGTGTGACTTTAAGAATATTTTTTAATACTTCCAACTGCTCTAACTTAGCAGAACCAAGTTTCTCCCAACTGAAATTAATTTAAAAGATTAAGAACTCCAATGACTCAAGAATAGTGGTCTAATTTGGCACCAATATTAATAGAGCGCAAATTATATGATAATGTTGATTACAACAAAATGACTCATATTTTTTGCTGAAATGAAAAGCAATAAAAATAAATTTTATGCACTAAGTAGACAATAATTTATGAATTATGTATGCTTTTATTTTATTACTTACCCACACATGACTAATCCATCAGCATAACATCCAGACATGTGTAACAATAATTAAATTTAGCTGCCTTTGATGGTTTGCTGACTTTAGCTAGATCAGAATCATAGCTTTATACATTTTTTAGTCATTGTAAAGGTATATTTGTCAGGGTAGGAGAATAGAAATATTTTACATAACTTCATCTGCAACTTTAAAATATTTAGACGTATGGTCTGTGACCTCTATTTTTTCTCTTGATTCAGACCCAGCATACGTTAGGGGCGGGCCTGGTTTCATTTAATCATCATGAGAGCACTGCAAGATAGGTGTTTTAGGCTGGGTTCTCTAGGGAAGCAAAACCAGTGAAGCATATAAATATACGTAGAGAGAGATTTATATCAAGGAAATGGCTCACGTCATTGTAGAGGCTGGAACGTCCCAAGTCCATAGGTTAGGATAGATGCTTCTCCTGATTCACATAGCCACAGGGGCTGGCAAACCCAAGATCAGCAGGACTCTTGCTCACGGGCTGCTAAGATTGATGAATCCCAAGATCAGCAGGCAAGACCGCAGGTAAGCTGCTAGCTCAAGTCCTAAGAACCAGAAGTCAGATGAGCAGGAGCCAGCTGCAGGATTCAGCACGAGCAAAAAGCCCACGAGCCTTGCCAGAATGTCCACTTATATTCAATGCAGGCCACATGCCCAAGGAAACTCCCTTTCAACTGATTGGCTACTCACAGCAGATCCCATCAAGAAGGTGATCACAACAGCATACAACTGCCAAACCTCTGAGAATCATGGCCCAGCCAAGCTGACACACAACCTTAACCATCACAATAGGTATTGTCAATCCCATTTTACAGATAAGAAAACTGAAGCTCAGTGCGATGTAGTTTCCAAGGCCATAAAAAATAGCAGAACCAAGAGGCAAACCCTAGTCTGTTAGATTCTGAAGCCCATACATGTTTCACTGTATCCAGCCTAGTGGAACCAGGAATTGCAACCAATATATTTTATGGAAATTCTAAGCCTATAAAAGTGTTCAGAAGGAAGCAATCCCTGACCCAGAGTGATGAAAGAAGGACCTGGAAGAATGGCTGGGGGACTTCTGGTTCTGGTAGAATGATGGCCAATCAGATATCCTGAAGGATCCTTCTGACTAAAACAAAACCCTGGATGATATATCATCATATGTTGGATTATACATGGTGGTATTTTTTTAAATGTATTACCAAGATGGCACAAAAGTAAGGAAGTCACAAGGCCCCAAAACAAAGTGAAACTAGGAACTCTAAGAGATAAGCCACTTTCACCATCAGAGTTTCTGCTGCCAGACTTTGTAAACAAGAGCTGAAATCTAAGGCTCACCGAGGCAACGAATCTAATAGAAGACTTCTACCAATAAGTGAATGAGAAATAAATCCTACCGAGTAGAAGGTGACAGCAAGAAAAATTATCTCTATGGATGCTAGTATTGGGTGAATGAGAAAAACAAATTCTCCTAAGAATTCATAACTATCAGCTAGTCCTCATGTGGGTTTGTGACCCAAATCCACACTACCTCTGTGGTCCAAGAAATCTCAAGTGGAAAATTTAAAGTGGTTACAAACAGAAAGTTGTCAAAGTTCTGTTACTCTCTCATGCAAGTAACAAAAGCAAACGCAAATCCTCTCTGAAGGATTTCTACTTTAATACAAGCCACAGATAAAGTTCCAAGCAAAATTAGTGGCAGAGATATATATAAATATATATATATATGCACATACAGATACGAAAACAAAACACCATGAATGAGAAATAGTAAAAAGAGTAGACAACGGAAACAGAAATCAAAGAACACAGATATTGAAATATAAAACAACTATGTTTAATATGTTTAAAGAAACTAAGAGTTTAAAAATATGAACAAAAAACTAGCAGATGTGAGAGGAACCTCATTTAACTTTTAGAAATAAAATAATTGATATTAATAATTCATTGAAAGGATAACTAGCAGATTAGATGTAGGTGAAGAGAAAGTTAGTGAACTGAAAGTAGAGACAACAACAATAAAAAAGTATCCAGATTGCAGTCCAGAAAGATTAAGTGATAGAAAATATGAAAGTGCAAGTAAGAGACATGAAGAATATTTCTCCATAAGGAGAAAATAGAATGGTTTTGATGTAGTATTTGAAGAGATTATAGCTGATAAATTTCTAGAATTGTTGAAAGTACCAGACCTCAGATTCAACAAGTTAAGTATGGCAGAGATAGTTGGTGTTCACCAAATATTTCACGTGTTTTCATACATTTTTCAAGAGTTTCTTGCAGTTAGTTTGGGGTCATGTGGATAGTTCTGGCTAATGTCACTTCTAGGCCAAGACAGTTAAAAGCACTATACCTCTTGTAGTAGACAGCGTGATGCACTTTCCAGGACCACTACCCTTCAGAACTGCCACACTTATCCCTCTACAGGAATTACTTCTGGCCAAAGTAGAAAACCTTGCCCTGGTTATACTCTCTCCCCAGAGGCAGTCTGACCTCCTTTTCTTACTTGGAACAACTCTGAAAGGCCAGCACAGTGTAGAACACAGTGTAATGGCTGAGGCCTCTGATGCAACTTCTCCTTCTACCCAGTACTGTTGCTCTCACTTCCTTACAGGTGATGATCCCAAGAACACTTTCCAACAAATTTCCTATGCACTAAACTTCATCTCACAGGCTGATTCTGGGAAACTCATCGACTGACTCTCTTCCCCTTCTGTGGCGACTTTGAAGGACACATGTCGCAGATGATGCAACTACAAGATGGTAGATCTTCCATCTGCCTGGGTCACTCACAGTCCCCACTGACTACTTAGCTATGCAATGCGAGTGTACAATAAACCTTTGCTATGTTAAGTCATTGAGCTATTAAGTGTAATTTTTTAACGCAGCATAGCTAACCCTTCTTTCTTAGTACAGTTATTAAAATCACTAGGGTAACCACTAAACCAATAGATACAGGGCATATTTATAATATACTGATTATAAAACCAGTGGAGGGGGAAAATCGAATGTGAAAGTAAAATGAAAAACAAGAATATAAAATTAAATCCATTGCTGGTGGGAATGCAAAATGGTACAGCTGTTGTGGAAAACAGTGTGGTGGTTCCTCAAAAAAACTGAAAATAGATCACAGTTTAGGAGGCTAGAAGTCTGAACTCAAGTCACCAGCTCCAAGAGGAGGCTTTCTCTCTCTGTCAGCTCTGGTGGAAGGTCCTTGTTATCAATCTTCCCCTGGCCTAGAAGCCCCTCAGCGCAGTGACCCAGGGTCCAAAGGTCGCACTCCACTCCCGAATCTTCTTCCTTGGTGGTAGTCAGGTCGCTCACTCTCTCTCTACTTGCTTCTCTCTTTAGATCTCAAAAGAGATTGATTCAAGATACAACCTAATCCTGTAGATTGAGTCCTGCCTCATTAACATAACTGCCTCTAATTCCACCTTATTAACATCATACAGGTTGAATTTACAACACATAGGATAATTACATGAGATCACAAAATGGAGGACAACCACACAATACTGGGAATCACGGCCTGGCCAAGTTGACACACATTTTTGGGGGACACAATTCAATCCATAACAAACTCAAAAGATTAGATAGGAATCCTAGGGAGCAGTGAGTTTATGTTAATAAGAAAGGAACAACTCAGAAAAGGAAGGTGAGAATGTTCGCACAACTCGAAGAATGTAATCAATGTCACTAAATTGTACATGTAGAAACTGTTGAATTGGTATATGTTTTGCTGTGTATAGTCTCAGCAACAACAAAACAAATAAAATTTAGGAAAAAAAAAAAAACCTCAATCCAAAGAAGCAAGAAAGGAAGGGACAACTAAACAGAGAAAGTAAGACAAATAGGAAGCACTTAAGATGATAGAAATAAAGGCAACTGTGTCAAAAACCATTATAAATATAAACAGACTAAACTGTCCAGTTAAAAGACAAATATTGTCAAACTAGATATCATCCAGCTATACGATGTTTACAAGAGACACAATGAAAACATAAGGCCAGGGAAAGAGTAAAAGTCAAAGGGAAGCAAAGGGATAAACCAGACAAATGACAACAACAAAGCTGGAGTCATTATATTAATATCAGACAGATAGATTCTAAGACAAAAAGCATCACCAGAAGTGTTTCGAGACCAAAGTTCATTAATGGTTACCAGGGGCAGCGGAAGGGAGGAAAAGTGAGACATGGCTTAAGGGACGCTGACTTCTGTGAAGTGTGATGGGAAAATCTGGAAATGATTATTGATGATGGTTGAATAACGTGATGAACGTAATTAATGTCACTGAATTGTACATGTGAAGAATGTTGAAGTGACGAATGTTTTGTTACATAGATTTACTACAATTAAAAAGAAAAGCATTGCTAGAGATAAAGAAAATCACACCATAGTGATAAGAACCTCACTTCATCAGAAAGATATAGCAGTTATAAACTTGGATGTAATCAAAAAGCATTGGCTCAAAATGTATTAAGCCAAAATGGACTGATCTTCAAGGAGTAACTCACAAATCTACCATCATAGTGTAACATTTAAACACATCTCAGTTATGAGTGGATCAAGCAGAAAAAAATTAGTAATATAAAAATATTTGATCATATGGACATATATGGAATATTGCCCCCAATAATTAGAGACTATATATATAGTCTTTTCAGGCACACTTAGAAGATTTATGAAAATTGATCATATGGTAGGCTATAAAGCTAGTGTAAACAAATTTCAAAGACTGGAATAAAAGAGGGCATTCTCAGGCCACAGTCAATTAACTTAAATAAATAACATTAAAAAAGAAAACTCCATACATTTGGAAATCAAGATTAAAAAAAAATTTGTAAGCACTCACAAGTCATAAAAGAAATCAAAATGGAAATTAGAAATTAATCAGGACATATGAAATCATACTAGAAATTAGAAATTACTTAGAACACATCTGAATGCAGTTAAAGCAATACTTACAAGGAAATATAGATCCTTAAATGCTTACATTAGGAGATGATGAGTGAAAATTAAGGAGTGAAGCATTTAACTTAACAAGTTAGAACAGAAATAGTAAAATAAATGCAAAGTAGGAAGAAGAAAAAAAGAACAGCAGACATTAATGAAATAGAAAACATACAATAGAGGCTCTACTAAGCCCAGAATTGCTTCTTTTCAAAGACCAAAAAAAAAAAAAAAAGATAAACTGACAAGATTAATCAATAAGAAAAGACAAACACACACAGATACACATACACACATACACACAATCATCTTAATAGACAGAGAAAAAGCATTGGACAAAATCCAATACTCTTTCACAGTTTAAAAAAAACACCAAAAAATAGGAATAAAGGCCAGCTACGAAAAACTCACAGCTAACATACTTAATCATGAAAGATTGAATGCTTTGCCCCTACGATCAGGAACAAGACAGAGATACCTGCTTTTACCACTTCTATTCAATATTTTACTGGCAGTTCTAGCCAGGGTGACTAGGCAAGAAAAAGAAATAAAAGACATCCAGATTAGAAAGGAAGTGGTAACACTATTTCTATTTGTAGAGACATGAGCTTATATATAGAAAATCCTAATGCAACAGTTAAGCACTCATCTGCTAGCCAAAAGGTTGGTGGTTCAAACCCACTCAGTGGCTCCATAGGAGAAAGACCCGATGATCATCTGTTCCTGTAAAGATTACAGCCTATTGGGCAGTTCTACTCTGTCACATGGGGCCACTATAAGTCAGAATCGACTCAACAGCACACAACCACAACAACAATGGAACCACTAAAAACCATTAGAACTAATAAACAAGTTCAACAGGGTTGCAAGACATAAAATCAATATGCAAAACTCAATTGTATTTCTATACACTAGTAATGAACCATCAAAAAATAAATTTAAGAAAACAATTTCGCTTATAATAGCATCAAAAAACAATAAAACAGGAATAAATTTAACAAAAGAAGTGCAAGACTTATACACTGAAAACTACAAAGCATTGTTGAAAGAAATTAAAGAACATCTAAATAAATGGAAAGACATCGCATGTTCATGGATCGGGAGACTTAATATTATTAAGATGGCAATATTCTTCAAACTGATCTACAGATTCAATGCAATGTCTGTCAAAATCCCAACTACTTTTTGCAGAAATTGACAAGCTGGTTCTCAAACTGAATGGAAATGTAGGGGACCCTGAACAGCTAAAATGATCTTGAAATAAAAGAACAAAGTTGGAAGACTCATACTTTCTGATTTCAAAACTTACTACAAAGCTACAGTGATCAAGACAGTGTGGTACAGACATAAGGATAGACATACAGATGAATGGAATAGGACTGAGTTCAGAAACAAATCCTTATACTTATGGTCATTGGACGCGGAACGAGGGCTATCATTGCTGATGTCAGATGTATCATAGCTGAAAGCAGAGAAGACCAGAAAGATATTTACTTGCGATTTACTGGCTAATTCGAGAAACTGGAGTCTATGAAGAACACAGCATCAAGATTGGAGGAAGACTCATTAACAACCTGTGCTATTGCAGATGACACAACATAAAGAAAACAAAAGTCCTCACAACTAGATCAGTAAGCAACATCATAATAAATGGAGAAAATATTGACGTTGTCAAGGATTGCATTTTACTTGGATCCACAATCAACGCCCATGGAAGCAGCAGTCAAGAAATCAAACAACATAGTGCAATGGGCAAATCTGCTGCAAAAGACCTCTTTAAAGTGCTGAAAGGCAAAGACGTCACCTTGAGGAGTAAGGTGCACCTGAACTAAGCCATGGTATTTTTCAGTCGCCTATATGCATGCAAAAGCTGGACAACAAATAAGGAAGACTGAAGAACTGATGCCTTTGAATTATGGTGTTGGTGAAGAATATTGAATATACCAAGGACTGCCAGAAGAACGAACAGAAGTACAGCCAGAATGCTCCTTAGAAGCGAGGATGGCATAACTTTGTCTAACGTACTTCGGACATGCTATCAGGAGGGACCAATCCCTGGAACAGGACATCATGCTTGGTAAAGTAGAGGGTCAGTGAAAAAGAGGAAGACTTCAAGGAAATGGACTAACATAGTGGCTGCAACAATGGGTTCAAACATAGCAACGACTGTGAGGATGGCACAGAACTGGGCAGTGTTTTGTTCTGTTGTACATAGGGTCACCATGAGTCAGAATGGACTGGATGGCACTTGATAACAACAACAATGTACCCAGCCCTGTTTTTAGGCACAGAGATAGATATTCAGATAGCTCAAGAGCTGTTATTGAGTCAACTCGGACTCATGGCTACCTTATGTGCTCATGGTGACCTTCTGTGCTCATGGTGACCTT
>NW_004443966.1:14822696-14911965 GCF_000243295.1 Trichechus manatus latirostris | reverse complement strand
CTCATGGTGACCTTATGTGCTCATGGTGACCTTCTGTACTCATGGTGACCTTCTGTGCTCATGGTGACCTTATGAAACACTGCCCGGTCCTATGTCATTCTCACGATCACCAGCATGTGTTAGTCCATTATTGTGGCTATTGTGCCAACCCACCTCACCGACGGCCTCCTTCACCCTCAATGGCCCTCTGCCTCACCAAACATGATGTTCTCCAGTGACTGATCCCTCCTGATGACATGTCCAAAACAAGCAAGTTGGACAATGTTCTGTTGTGATCCATAAGGTTTTCATTGGCTAATTTTCAAAAGTAGATTGCCAGGCCCTTCTTCCTGTCTTTGTCTGGAAGCTCCATTGAAACTTGTCCTCCATGAGTGACCCTGCTGGTATTTGAAATACCAGCGGCATAATTTCTAGCATTATAGCAACGTGTAAGCCACCACAGTACCACAAACTGACAGCCGGGTGGTGGTTTTTGGAACAAGGGAGACTTCAAAATGACGAGGCATCTACCCAAGTCCTGCTTTGTAAGGGAAGGGAAGTGAGAAACTGCCCTTCCCGTGAGCAACCTATAAATCAGGAACATGCCAGGAGCTTCCCCTGATTCTAACCCTGACAGTGCTGAGTGGTGGGGCTCACTGCCCGCTTGGGATGGATGAGGCTCAGAGAGGGTAGGGTGGTGGCTAAGGCCACACAGCCGGCTGATATACAAAGGGAGAGGCGGCCATACAGAGCAACCTGCAGTGGTTCCAATCAACAGCGGAAGGAGCTCAGGGAAGGGAGACGGCACTTTGAGCTCTGTGAAGAAGGAAGCCAGACAGAGAGGACGTAGGGTGAGGGGAGGAAAGCCTTCTTCAAGCAGAAATCGAGAGAAGTGACGTTGAATTGGTGGGGAGAATAAAAACACCATCAGTGTAGGTAGAGAGTCCTTGGATGGGAAATCATGGAAGAGGTGGAAGGGGTCCGGTCTGTCAAGGCAGTGAACACCAGGCCAGGGAGTCAGGACCAGAGTCTGTGGGCGGGACTTCAGAATGTCGCCTCCAACACTCTCTGCCTCTGGACAGTGCCCTGGAGGGCAAACCTAGAGACGTCAAGTCGATTCCGACTCATAGTGACCCGACAGGACAGAGTAGAACTGCCCCATAGGGTTTCCAAGGAGCGGCTGGTGGAGTGAAACTGCCAACCGTTTGGTTAGCAGCCGAGTTCTTAAGCACTACGCCACCAGGGCTCCCTGGAGGGCGCAGGAGAATTAATAATAATAATGAAAGCCAAAGCTATTGACTGTTCACCACAGGCCAGGCACATCACACGGATTACAGCCATTCTCATTATTCGCAGTAGTTAAACCCATTGCCACTGAGTCAATTTTGACTCTTAGTAAACCTATAGGACAGAGTAGAACTGCCCCCATAGGGTTTCCTAGGCTGAAATGTTTACTGGAGCAGATTGCCAGGTCTTTTCTTCTGCAGAGCTGCTGGTGGGTTCGAACCACTGACCTGTTGGTTAGCAGCTGAACTCTCAGCCACTGGGCCACCAGGGCTCCTTTCATGGTGGTTAAACTCATTGCAGTCGAGTCTATTCTGACTCATAGCAACCCTATAGGCCAGAGCAGACCTGCTCCATAGGGTTTCCAAGGCTGAAATCTTTATAGAAGCCAACTGCTACATCTTTCTCCCATTGGAGGTAGTTAGATCCTGTGAAGTTCCCCACACCGCCCTGGTCCCATCTCAGCTGGGCATGTTTCATGCTCTGCGCATGTGCTCATCTTGCAATGCCTGTGAAAGCGCTTGAATATTTTTAGCTAACAGGCAAATCCCCAAATATGGACTCCAAGAATAATGAGGATGCATCTCATTTAGTCCTCACAACAATGCTAGGAAGCAGCTACTATTATTGTCCCCACTTTATAGATGAAAAAACTGAGGTAGAGCGATCAAGTATCTCACCAAAGGTCATTCTGCAAATTGAGTATTGGAACCAACAGATCCCACCAAAAATGTAAGTTTAACACTTTTGTAAGGTCTCCTATTTAAATATTCATACAAATTATGCATTTTATCCTTAATATACTTGTGTCTGTTTTAATACAAAAAAAAAGCCCCTCCCCCCATATACACAAATTGGGGGGAGGGGCTTTAAATTTTTTTTTAATTTTGTTGTTGTTGTTAATATACACAGCAAAACATACACCAGTTCAACAGTTTCTACATGTACAATTCAGTAACATTGATTACATTCTCCAGGTTGTGCAACCATTCTCACCTTCCTTTTCTGACTTGTTCTTCCCCCATTGACATAAACTTAAAGCCCCCTAAGGGTCCTATCTAATATTTCAAGTTGCTGCTGTCAATTTTATCCATGTAGATACTTCTTAAAAGAGCATGATGCTCAAGGCAGACATTTTTTACTAGTTAAGCTAAACTACTGTTTGGTTTTAAGAAGACATCGGGTTATTTTTGGTTTAAGGTTTAAAGATGTATCTCAGGGCAATAGTTTCAGGGGTTCATCAAGGCTGTATGGCTCCAGAAAGTCGGGATTCCATGAGAATTTGAAATTCTATTCTGCCATTCCTCCCACCCCCCTTTTAATCAGGATTCTTCTATAGAATTGGGTGTAATCTTTACAGAAGCAGATCACCAGCTCTGTCTTCTGTGGAGCAGTTAGATGGGTTTGAATTGCCAACCTCTCAGTTAGCAGCTGAGCGCTTAACCATTTATGACACCAGGGCTCCTTCCTGATCAACATAGAAACCCCTTAAGGGCAAGATTTGTATGCAACTATTCCCTGAATCCCATACAGGGTAACATCTTGCACACTGTAGGCCATCAATGAAAATTTCATAAGTAAATGAATCAAAGAACCACACTGTGTTCCCAATCACAGCTACTAATGCTCTGTGGGCAGAGCCACCCAGTGAAACGCTGGGTGAGGCTCCTGGCTCTGAGAACAGGGCTGCGCTCTGCTCAACAGCATCAGGGGACACGGCCGCATTCTTCACTTGTTACCTGCCGCAATCCCCATCTCCTCCCAGTCCCACCCAACAGCTCTGAATCACTTATGACTTCCCCCCAATGCCGTCTTACTCAAATCACCTCGCTTTATACAGGCTTTTAGGGAGAGAGCTTGGCAGTGTGCCTCCTCCTGATCTTCCATTCATGATGCTGAGTTCGTTCAGGAATTATTTTTCTGGGGAAAGTCGTAAGCGCCTGGCAATCAGCTGAGTGGAAAGCGGGCTCCCCACCTCCCTTGGTGATAGCTTCCAAATGAAACTTTCCACCGTGAATGAATGCTTCATCTTCTTTAGTCAAAAAGGAAGGAAATTTGACATCAAACAGGTGCAATGAAATGATGTTTTCTCTGCAAGGGAAAGGGGAGTGCACCAGCTCTCCGTAGCTCACACCAGATGGCCTCATCTAAGGCTCATTAGAGCCGATTATCAGTCAGTCACATATGATTCGGAAGAAGCACACATTTGGGATGGCCGCATGTGCTCTCCCAGGCCCAGGAGTCCATTAAGGGGCTGCGATAACAGCCACTCAACAACCCTCCTCTTACGCTCAACCAGGCTCAGATTGGGCCTCCTGGAAGCGATGAGGACAACAGCAAAGCCACACCCTGAGCTGACTTCACTCCTGACCTGCTTTTGAGAACTCACCAAAAAAAAAAAAGCTGTCATCAAGCTGACTCCGACTCATAGCAATCCCATGTGTGTCAGAGTAGAACTGCACTCCATAGGGTTGCAATGGCTGATTTTTCAGAAGTAGATCGCCAGGCCTTTCTTCTGAGGCAAGGACGCAAACCACCAATCTTTCCATTAGCAGCCGAACGTGTTAATCATTTGCACCACCCAGGGACTCCCAAGAACCCACAGAAGGGTCCTTAAAAAAAAAAAAACCTTCTCTTGCCCAGCCAGCTGCTGCTGGCTTCATCTCTTTAGCCTACATCTCTAATCTCAACAATGACTTTGCTTCTGGATGAAATACAGATGTTCTAGGGAAGGGGTACCTATTAAACAGCTTTAGAATCACTTCCATTTCCAGGCTTGGTGTAGGTGGGGGAAACAGGAGACTCTATTTAACCTGAGGGAGTCTGGGAGAGGATCACTGAAGAGACAGGACCTGCACACAACAGACAGGCTGAGGACGAAGCAGCCACCCCTGGTCACACCCAGGAGCCCAAACACTGAACAAAGAGAGCACATACCTGGGGCATCTGGTCTATGCTGAGCGGCCTCGGGAGCTTCAAGCTCAGCATCTTCAAGCTGGGTTGGGAAGGCGGAAGGGTGACAGCTGCTCCCCCTCACCAGGCCTCACTCAGAGTTCTGACAAGGCCTCAGGTGTCTCTGGCCAGCTGGTGCCCAGCCGCTTCCCTGAAAAAGGACAGAGTGAAGAAATCCAGTCAGTCTCAATCTACCTCCAGCTGGGTCAGGACTGTCGGATGTTTACTATTGACCATACACTTGCTTCTGATGGCAAAACTATCAGACTGTTAAGTCATTCACTCCCACAATGCTGGAGACCAAAACCCATTGCCGTTGAGTCAATTCCAACTCATAGTGACCCGACAGGACAGAGTAGAACTGTCTCATAGGGCTTCCGAGGCTGTAAGTCTTGAAGGAAGCAGACTGCCCCATCTTTCTCCTGCAGAGTGGTTGCTGGGTTCGAACTGCCAACCTTTTGGTTAGTAGCCAAGCTCTTTAACCACTGCACCTCCAGGGCTGAATATTGGAGGGAGGTAATTAAATCAGGAAAACCCTACGGATCACGATGATCCCATCCACAATCCATCACGGGGATGGCGCAGGACCAGGCAGTGTTCCCTTCCATTGTGCACGCGGTTGCCGTGAGTCAGGCACTGACTCAACAGCAAACAACAATAACAATAAATAAGCAATCTTAAAATTTTAGACCTGGAAAGAGCCTTAGAGGTCACCCAATCCTTTCATGTTACACATGGAGAAACAGAGGGTCAGACAGGTCGAGTAACTTCCCCAAGGTTGAACAGCTATTTGAGAGCTGGGGCTACTCATCTCCCATCCTCCCATATGCTGCCACCGGGCAAACTTTATCACACACAAGTCTGCACCCCCCCAGTGGGCGGAAGGGGACCCAGAGATGGGCTCCAACTCACTGAACGAGAGGCAGCTTTTCCAGACTGAACGAGGCAACAAGGCAGACAGGACAACAACTCAAGTTGGTTGCCCTGAGATACAGACACAGACCAGGCAAATCCAGGCACTTGTTGGAGACAGAGTGACACATAGTAAGTAACGAGACCGCTCAACTAACAGACTAAGACCGCTTAACAGCCGTGAGTAATTGAACTAGAGACAGCCAAAGCCTCAGGAAAGGCCCAAGAGACAGAGAAATACAAACTGGCTTTGCCAAAGAAATACAAACTGGGATTGCCAAACTAGGAATTTACCAAAGTTAAGAATGGTTCCTCTTTATACGGCACCAAGAGGTCAAGCAGCAAAAGGAAAAAAAAAAAAATAGACAATTTGGATTTGACATAAACTTTTGTGCTTCAAAGGGTACCATCAAGAAAGTGAAAAGACAACCCACAGAATGAGAGAAAACATTTGTCAATCGTGTATCTGATACGAGACACGTATCCAGAATATATAAAGAACTCTTATAACTCAATAATAAAAAGGCAACCCAATTTAAAAATGGGCAAAGACACTGAGTTTCTGTTAAGGGTGATGAAAAATTTTGGAAATGAATAAGTGGTGATAGTTGCCAACGTTATAAATGTAATTCATGTTACTGAATTGTACATTAAAAAATGTTGAAACAGAAAATGTTTGTGATAAATATATTTAGCACAATTTAAAAAGGTGGGGGGGGGGGCCCTAAGGGTCTACATAGACATTTCTCCAAAGAAGATATATAAATGGCCATAAGCACGTGAAAAGATTCTCAACATCATTAGTCATCATGGAAATAGAAATCAAATCCAAGATGAGATATCACTTTATACCCATTAGGATGGCTAGAATCAAAAAGTCAGATAATAACAGGGGTTGACAAGGGTGTGGTGAAATCAGAACCCTTGTCCATTGCTGGTGGAAATATAAAGTGGTACAGCCACTTTGGAAAATATTCTGGCAGTCCTTCAAATGGTTAACCACAGAGTTACCATATGACCCAGCAATTCCATTCCTAGGTATATACACAAACATATATCCACACAAAAACTAATATACGAATGTTCATAGCAGCATTATTCATAATAGCCAAACAGCTGAAACAATCCAAATGTCCATTAACTGACAAACCAATAAACAAAGTGTGTATATCCACACAATGGAATATTATTCTGCCATAAAAAGGAATGAAACTCTGATACATGCTACAATGTAGATGAACCTTGAAAACATTACGCTAAGTGAAAGAAGTCAGTCTCAAAGGACCACATATTACATGATTCCATTCATATGAAATGTCCAGAATAGGGAAATCTATAGAGATAAAAAGTAAATAAGAAGTTGCTTAAGACTGTAGGTGGGGGATAAAGGTAGCAGAGTGGTAGCTAAAGGATATGGGGTTTCTTTTTGAGGTGATGAAAAAAATTGACTATGGTGATGGTTGCATATATCTTTGAATATACTAAAAACCATTGAATTGTTTGCTTCAAATGGGTGAATTGTATGATATATGAATTACATCTCAATAAAGATGTTAAAAAAAAAAAGAATTCTTCCTCTATCCCCATTATCACTCGACCACAGTCTACCACCTCCTTAGAGCCCTCCCCATAGTCCTGATCAATCAGGGGGCTCTTCCCCTGCCTCTGAAGTCCCCAAAATGTTGCCTGTACCTCTCTTGTGGCACCAACCACATTACACTAGAAATCAAAGCCACTGCCAATACCTGGTGTCCCCCTGTTGGGGAGGATCCTCCTGTGAATGGCTGGAAACCCAGTGTGTTTGCCCAGCTCTTCCTGGGTCTTTGGTCAATACTTATTTAATAAAGCAATGCTGCTCATCCTCTGAGCTTAGAAGTGTTTCGTTTTGTTTTGGTTTGGTGATTTGTTTATTTTTACTTCTTATTATAGTTCTTTACGTTCTATGTGTTATTGTCTACAACTATCTAGCAAAATACAATTCATTTATGTTTCACTGTCATAAATGGTTCTTTCTAAAAAACACTGGAGTACGTGGGCCAAGGTACACCGTTGGTTTTTTTTTGTTTTGTTTTGGTTTTCCATGCCAACATTTTCCACGTCTAAATCAAGTCCTTTGATTTAGACTCCCAGAAGTACTGCTAATTCACCTAGTGGCAGGACAAGAGGCGAAGACCCAGTACCAGGGGAAACTGAAACACCTCAAACAATAATAGGAACCAAGGCTGGCACTACACAGACCTCCCCACCTCCATCCTCTGGGTTTCCCTGGATTCAAATCAATATCCTTGGCAAGAAAAGGGAAATACATGGCCCCTGCTCTCATAGCACACACTTCCTATGAAGGATGACCAGAATAACATGCAAAAATGAAGAGTAACACACAGTACTACAAGATTCACTTATTTCTTCATTCAACTAATATTTATGGCATTTTTATCATGTGATCAGTAAGGTTAAGGGCTAAATGTATAGCTGACTATTCTCTATGTGCTGTAGCAGCTTAAGGAAAAAGGGGAGGCTTTAACTTAGCCTACGAATTGGGTAGGCTCCATAAATGGTGCTGGGACAACTGAATATCCACACGCAAAAGAATGAAGTTGGATCCCTACCTCACACCCTCTACAAAAATTGACTCAAAATGATTTTGCCTGGGCAACAGTTTCTTAGACACGACACTTAAAGCCCGAGTGACAAAAGAAAAAATACAGACAAATTGGACTTCATAAAAATTGAAAACTTTGGGCTTCAAATGATACCTTCAAGAAAGTGAGAAGACAATTCATGGAATGAAGGAAAAGATTTGTAACTCATATATCTGATATCCAGAATATATTAAAAAAAACTCTTACAACTCCCTAATAGAAAGATAAATAACCCAATTTAAAAATGGGTAAAGGACTTGAATAGACACTTCTCCAAAGAAGATACACAAATGGCTAATAAGCACATGAAAAGATGCTCAACATTATTAGTCATTAAGACACACTGCCATCAGGTCGATTCAACTCATAGTGACCCTGTAGGGTTTCCAAGGCTATAAATCTCTACAGAAGCAGACTGCCACATCTTTCTCCTGAGAGTCACTGGTGGTTTCGAACTGCTGACCTTTCAGTTAGCAGTCAATCACTTTATCCACTGTGCCACCAGGGCTTCATTAGTTCTTAAGGAAATAACAAATTGAAACCACAATGTAATACCACTTCCCACATACTAGGATGCCTAAGATAAAAAAGACAGACAAGGGCTGGTAAGGATGTAGAGAAAGTGGAGCCCTCATATATTGCTGGTGGACTGTGACATGGTGCAGCTGTTTTGCAAGACAGTCTGGCAGTCGCTCAGAAAGTTAAATATACGGTTACCATACCATATGACTCAGCAATTTCACTCCTAGGTATTTAGCCAAGAGAATTGAAAATATGTCCACACAAAAAGTGTGCACATGAATGTTCACAGCAGCATTATTCATAACCACCAAACAGTGGAAAAACCTAAATGTCCATCAATAGATGAATGGATAAGCAAAAAATGGTATATTCGTATAACGGAATATAATTCAGTCATAAAAAGGAATAAAGCACTGATGTATGCTATAACACAAATGAACCTTGAAAACATGCTAAATGAATGATTTCGGCCAACACTTGCTATTATTATTGCTTTTCAGCTGGGAAAAAGAATTTTATATTTTACAGAAAGAAAAATGGAGGGGTTGAAAAGTCAGAGGGCTTACCCAAGACCACACAGCTAGTAGAGGTAGAAGTGGGGTTTGATTTCTGGTCTTCTTCAAGGTCTGTGGAGGGAAGAGGGGGTGGTGATGCTTCACAGAGTTGCTGTTGTTTGAGTTGAGGACTGTGGATTGCTATAGACTTGGCAAGCGACCCCAGATGCTAGACACTTCACAGTGTACTCTGTAGTACCCTAGGTTATGCCCTAAGGACCACTTTTGGAGATGGAGGTGGTGCTGGTGGCTAGAAATGGAGAGGTCACTTCTATCCCTACTTCATCTTCCACTTTTTTCTGAATTATAGCGGGAACATAGTAATGCAAGCCCTCTGGTGGTATAGTGGTTAAGAGCTATGGCTGCTAACCAAAAGATCAGCAGTTCAAATGCACCAGGTGATCTTTGGAACCGTATGGGGCAGTTCTACTCTGTCCTGTAGGGTCGCTATGAGTTGGAATCGACTCGACGGCAACAGGTTCTCTATGAGAAAGGAAATATAAGAGGGCTACATTTCCTTTTTTTGGAGGTATTGTTGGTTCAGTGGAAGAATTCTCACCTTCTGTGCAGCAGACCGAGGTTGGATTTCTGTCCAATGTACTTCAGGCCCTGGAGGCACAGTGGTTAAGAGCTCGGCTGCTAACCAAAAGGCTGGCAGTTCAAATCCACCAGCCACTCCCCGGAAACCCTATGGGGTAGTTCTACTCTGTCCTGTAGGTTGCTGTGAATCGGAATTGGCTCAGTGGCAACGGGTTTGGCTTTTTTTGGTACTTCAAGCGCAGCCACCACCTGTCTGCCAGTGGAGGTTTGCATGTTGCTGTGATGCTAACAGGTGTAGCAGAGTTTCCAGACTAAGACAGACTAGGAAGAAAGGCCTGGCGATCGACTTCTGAAAATCAGCCAGTAAAAGCCCTAGAGATCACAATAGTCTGATCTACAATGGACCATAGGGATGGCGCAGGCCCGGGCTGTGTTTTGTTACATTGTGCTTGGAGCCGCTGTGATTCGGGGCCAACTCAATGGCAGCTAAACAACAAGCTTCCTTTTAAGAAGAGAGTTGACTTTGACTAAAGGCCATTAAGTCCTAGCACAAAGCACTAGGACTTAATTTTTCTTTACTGCCAAGCAAAGATAGAAGACAGAAAATGTTCACAACAACGTGTATAACCCAGATGCTAAACAATAAACTTATCTGCTAACTAATCAGGTTTGCAACTCTCAGGTAAGCTCAAACTTGATTCCGCAGTTTCAGAAGTGGAAGATTTCTTGAGGTATGTATTTTCCTGCCATTGAAAAAAAAAAAGAGGGCTCTCCCGCTATCCATTGCTATTTTGCATTTAAAACGTAAACCTTTATGTTTGCCAAGAATGGTGAAGCGTCCATGGATGATCATGAAAAGTCATAAAGCCTGGCTGACAATGTGTATGTGTGGCTATTGTTAATCATTTCAGACATAACTGAACATAAAACGAACTCGCTGGCCTTTTTAGCTTCTTCTCATCACAAGCCAAGCTCTTAATTTCACCAACACTATAAAAACGCGAGCGTAATTTCCAGGATTTCAAACAGCAGATCGGTTTGTTGTCTCTTTGCAGAGGTCTAAAAATAAGCTTGAATAAAACAAAAGGGCTTCCCAGAGTTCTTAAATCTAAACAGCAAGTGAAGCTTCGCTCTTATTTCAACAGTATATTGGTGTTCCAGATAAGATTTAATTTATAAATATTTTTTTAAACAGCTAAAAAAGGTAAATGGGCAGGGATACACTCTGGAAGCCCAGCCGAGTTCTCCTGAAACAGCCGTAAACAAAAATAAGGCAAATGGTAACAACAAAACCACCATCAGGAGCTATGGGCCAGGCCTCTTAGAGGCAAAAGCAAGCAAAATGAGTAAGAGGTGGAATTTGTACTTACCACCTCACCCTCTCTGGCTAGGGCTCCCGCCATATCCCTCAAGGTCCCTCCACCAGTAAACTTTACCCTGTTGTTGTTGTTTTCCCTGTCGTCAAGGGGACGATCACCAGGTCTTTCTCCTGTGGAGCCGCTGGGTGGGTTCGAACCACCAACCTTTCAGTTAGCACTTAAATTTAGCCTGCATGCTGTGTATCCCAGGCCTTGAAGAACACAGTCAGAAAACCTTACAACCTACCACATATGTTTACATGCAATGTGATTGAACATAAGCTGATGGGTGACTTTCCAATAACTTCTAGGATGCAAATGAACTAATAGTCTCTTTATAACATTAATTTATTAATTTAGTTATACACACATATTTAGAATCCCTTACCATATCCACTATATTAATTGTAAAATACTGTTTTTCTATTCATATCTCATAGAAATAAGCGTATTCAAGATTTTCATATGCATCGTCGATGACAGTATCTTCACAGCTACACTCTTTGGAGTCCCCTAACACAGTTTAAGTGAAAAATACTCTCACTTCCATCAAAGTTGTTGGAAATCTACACTTTTTGAAGCTGTGTTTAATGCTGTCGGCTGAAAAATTCATCCCAAGTCACAAGTATTCGTTTACTATTATGATACTGTCTGCAATTTGCTTTCAAGGACTTCTACAGTGTGATATGGAAAATACTAGTTTTAACTTACACACCCCAGGGGTGGCCAGTTAGCATTTGAAAGGCTAACCATAATCTCACTCTCCAGAGGGCACAACTTTGCTCAGCTGGGGTAGTTTTGATCAACATCAGAGGGTTTGCGACTAAGTATATTGAATGATATCGCATTGGTGAAGTGACTGCAATTAAAGATAGGTGAAGGAGCCGTGGTGGTTCAGTGGTTAGGCGCTTGGCTGCTAACTGAAAGGTCAGCAGTTCGCAGTTCAAACCCACCAGCCACTCCACGGGACAAAGACCTGGCAATCTGCTTCCCTAAAGATCTCAGCCTAGGAAACCCTATAGGGCAGTTTTACTCTGTCCTATAGGGTCACTATGAGTCAGAATCCACTCGACCGCACACAACACCAACAACAAAGAGACAGGTGAGCCGGAGGGAAGTGTTGCACAGGTGCCCCATTATTCACTGGCTTGATCCACCTAGAAATTCCGCCAAGCCATGCCTCTAGACAGCTACTGCATGAACTGTCAAGCAAGATGCACGTTGTTGCTAGCTGCCTTTGAGTTGGTTTCAACTCATGGCGACCCCACGCACAACGGAATGACATGCTGCCAGGTCCTGTGCCATCCCCATGATCGGCGGTGGATCACATCGTTGAGCGTCAACAACTGAGGGTTTTCATTGGCTGATTTTTGGAAGGAGATTGCCAGGCCTTTCTTCCTAGTCCATCTTAGTCTGGAAACTCCCCCTGAAACCTGTTCAGCATCATAGCAACACGAAAGCCTCAGTGACAGATGGGTGGTGGCTGCACATGAAGTGCATCGGATGGGAATCCAACCCAGGTCTCCCTGACGGAAGGTAAGAATTCTACCACTGAACCCAGGGTCCCTAAAAGGGTAGATGGCTAGGACTTACAGAACAGCTTGTCAGACTGTTCTTATGCCTGTTTGCTACAATATATATGTAAGTGCGGCGGGTCTCAGTGTGATATTTTCTCTGTGCTGCACCGCCTGTGGGGGATCCCCTAGTCCTCACCTACCTACCCTACTAGCTGGAAGCCACACCACTATTTTGTGTACTGCTAAGACCGACAAAATATGCTGCTACTTACAATCATAAGACCATTGATTGCAAATGAATCTTGATTTCAGAGCTGTTAAACCGTTTAAAAAAAAAGTGCATGTTGGAACTGATGAAATACGGCAAATGATGACATATGCCAATTGTGAATGAGGGATTGACTAAGGTCAAGTTGCAACGGCTTCTCTCTCCATTCTTAGGCTTCTGCTCTTTAAAGGGATCATTAGAGGATCTTTTACAATAAATGGAAACCCTGGTGGCATAGTGGTTAAGAGCTACGGCTGCTAACCAAAAAGTTGGCAGTTCAAATCCAACCAGGCGTTCCTTGGAAACCCTATGGGGCAGTTCTACTTTGTCCCATAGGGTCACTATGAGTCAGAATCGACTCAGCGGCAATGGGTTTGGGTTTGGTTTTTGGTTTACAATAAAACCAATACTTGCAGCTGGAAGGCCATATTCCTTGGAATAAATCACAAGCTGTGTTACATTTTTTGACTTTCTCTTCTTTGTTTGATTGTGTCAGGTGCCTTCTGAAGGGACCCCAAACAAGCCTTGCCTGGGGCAGTTTCAGGTTACAATGTCTTCCTCAAACAGCCCAGCCATTGTTCAAAATAAAGGAACACAGTGATGCTGGGCATGTAAGACTTTGGATAACCAACCAGATGCTGTCAAGTTGACTCCGAATCATGGCGACCCCTTGTGTGTCAGAGTAGAACTGTGCTTCATAGGGTTTTCTTTCTTTTGTTTTTTTTTTTATTTTTTCCCCATACAAAAATTTATCATACGGTTTTCAATAACTGACTTTTCATAAGTAGATCACCAAGCCTTTCTTCTGAGATGCCTCTGGGTGGACTCAAACCTCCAACCTTCTGTTTAGCAGCTGAGGCGTTAATCATTTGTACCAACCAGGGACTCCTGCCACTTTCTCTTTTCTTTGAACTATATTATTTTGGAAAACAAAAATCTCCATTTATAGTTGGGCATATATAGTGAAGGCAAAGTCTGCTGTTTGGTAAGGAATTTTCCCCGCGTTTGCTCTGAGGCTAATAGACATGTGAGATTAGGAAGCCCCAGAGGGGTCATGCAGTCCAAATCACACGTGGCTGCCTGAACTTCGTCAGCAGTGTTTCAGATAAGAGGTCATACATTTGACCCAAAGCAACGTTAGCAGAGGAATTTCAGGTGCTGTGATAGCTTATGGGGAGATGTCTGGAGTGAGGGGCCAGCCTCACCTTTTTGCCCACAGTCATTAGGCCGGTCCTGGGGTGGGAGGGCACTCAAGTGGTCTGCACGAGGACTCTGGCTCCATTAAGGCCCCAGTTTAAGGAGCTTGGAGCCCTGGTGGCATAGTGGTTAAGAGCTCGGCTGCTATCCAAAAGGTCAGCAGTGTGAATCCACCAGCCACTCTTTGGAAATCCTATAGGTTCCGACTCATAGCTACCCTATAGGACAGAGTAGGGTTTCCAAGGAGCAGCTGGTGGATTCGAACTGCCAACCTTTTGGTTAGCAGCCTGAGCTCTTAACCACTGTGCTACGGGCCCCTACAAAACAATAAATAAATACCTGTAGTAGGTACTACAAGCAGCCCTGGTGATGCAATGGTTAAGCACTCAGCTGCTAATCTGCCCAGCAGCTCTATGGGAAAAAGACCTGGAGGTCTGCCCCTATAAAGATTACAGCCTCGAAAACCCTATGCGGCAGTTCTACTCTGTCACATGGGGTCGCTATGAGTGAAAAATCAACTTGACAGCACCAAACAACAATAGTAAGTACTATTACCGCTATTACTACTAATCTAGTGCAGCTACTATTACTACAAATACTAACCCATTCAGGAGAACGGGCAACCAGCCGCAACAACTCCTTGGGTGGGGATTTTCAATCTGTGGCGCATGGAAATCTATGGATGGGGCTCAGGGACTCCATAAATATAAAACTGTGCATGTGCATCCATGTGTGTACGTAGGCATGTGTGTGCAGCCGTGTGTGTGCAGTCGTGTGTGTACACATGTGTGTATCGTATACCACTGGGGGCAGGGGCCACAGCTTTCCTCAGATTTTCTGTGACTCAAGAAAGGCTCAGAACCCACAGCCCAATGCAGTGCCTGGTGAACAGAAGTAAAGCCACATCCATAGGGTAACTTAAGTCCAGATGAAATCCCCACACCAGGCCAGGAATCGCTGGGGAGGCTCCAAGCTGGCGGGAAACAGTAGGGCTCTCTGGGTGTAAGTCATGCCTACCAGTCGGTGAATGAAGGGCATGTCCCTTCCAGAAAACTGCTCCTGCCCCGGCACCCCGGAACTGGCCCCGCTGGCTGGGAGAGGCATTCTCCCAACCGGTGTGCTCCAGGGAGAAGCCGGCTCTACAGGCTGCACTGGTCTTGCCCTCTGATACGAGAAACATCCACATGCATGGTGACCCAGCCCAACTCCACAGGGGCAATGGGGCCTGGTTCTCCCCCATAGACCAGCTCTCCCTTTGGCGGGGCAGGGATGGGGAGGAAGGCACCTGGTGGGGGACCATCAGCAAACTACTGAGCCACGGCTGAGCACAGGCTGGGGTACTGGCCAATCCCAACCCCATCCCCTGCAACTCCCGGGGGAGTCTCTCACTCTGGCCAGGCTTCACGCCTGTCCCCAAGCCTTGACCATTTCCAACCCTCAATCCACTTCTTTGACAGCCTTTCAGGCCCAGCCCACAGTCCACCTCCTCCCGGAGGGAAGCCTTCCCCAGTTACTCCAGTCCCCGCCTCTCTCTCCCTTCCCTGAACTCCTCGAGAGTTAGCAGGTGGTTGACCTCAGAGTCTAGGGGTCAGACAGATCTGGGTGTCTGCCCTGTCTTCTCTATTCAGTAGCTGGTGCCCTTGACTTTCTCGTTCTTGATCTCCATAGCTGTAAAATGGACATATTGAGAGTACCTAACTCATAAGCTGCATGGGGATTAAATGAAGTAATGAACATAGGCTCTTGCACAGAGCCTGGCCAACAGCAACATAGTAAATGGGAATTATTACTGTTAGCTTGATTACATATTGTCTGTCATTGTTCTCTGATTCTTTTAGGTGTGGTTGTTTTGGTTTCCACAATTTAGCCTCCTTGAAGACAGGGCATGGATCATCTTTATATAAAAGAAGAGGCTCAATAAAAACTTGTTGACTGTTCTACTCAGAGGCCATTCATTTATTCATTAGTCCATTCATTCATTCATCAGTCCATTCATTCATTCATTAGTCCATCCATTCATCCATCTATGCATCCATTCATTCATCCATGTATCCATTCATTTATTCACCCATTCATCCACCACCCACCCACCCACCTACCCTGTGTGCCAGGCACCACTTAGAGCTAGGGATGAAGGGCTATAAATCACAGCTTGATCTTTGAGAGAACTCGCCACTCAGCAACGGATACCCACAAACCAGTTGCCCAGGGAGTTAAATGCTACAAGAATGAGGAAAATAAAGTTGTACGGAAGGATCTTAAAGGGGAAAACTTCATGTTTGGGGGAGGGGTATGAAGCAGGGGAAGGTCACGGTAAAATTTATCAAGGAGATGACATTTGGAAGCAGCTTAAGGGGTCAGAAAGAATCTGTCATTTTGGGAAGGGGAGAGGGTACAGCTGCCAGAAGGAACAGCTTGAGTAGAGGCACAGAGCTGTGGCCGTGCATGGCATGTTACAACAGCAAGTCACCTCTTTGGACTCTATATGAGTGTCCTATTATGGAGAGACTTCGTCTCGCATACTTTGGACATGTTATCAGGAAGGATTAGTCCCTGGAGAAGGACATCATGCTTGGTAAAGTAGAGGGTCAGAGAAAAAGTGGAAGACCCTCAACGAGATGGACTGACACAGCGGCTGCAACAACAGGCTCAAACATAGCAACAGTTGTGCGGATGGCACAGGACCAGGCAGTGTTTCGTTCCATTGTACACAGGGTCCTTATGAGTCAGAACCGACGCAATGGCACCTAACAACAGCAACCTGACAACATCACTGCTGTAACAAACCGCCACAAATTTAGTAGCTTAAAAAATACCAATTTGTTATCTCACAGTTCTGTGGGTTAGAAGTCTGACATGAGTCAGACCCAGGGAACCCAGGATAATCTATTTTAAAATCTGCTGACTAGCAACCTTAATTCCATCTGTAACTTTAATTCCTCTTTGCCATGTAAGCTAACATATTCACAGGTTCTGGGGAGTAGGACATGGACATCTCTAGGGGGCCATTGTTCTGCCTACCCCAGGCTCCTTTGGTAGAGTGGAAGGTATGTCTTCTCCTCTGGCCAAAGCCATTGAAGAAGTGTGTGCAGGCTGTGGTGGTGGCAGGGGCCAGGGTTGCCATGAAGGCAGCCCCACTAAGCAGGAGGCATTCTGGGTTGATTTTCCTTCTCAAACATTTTCTCATTCTTGCTCATTCACCCACTTTCCCACAGGAGGCTGCTGCTGTGGGCAAGCAGGGGTGGAGAAAGGTGGAGATGTGGCCCCTCTTCACATCTCCTTTCACAGTCCTCTCCCCTCTCCTGCCCCACAGGCCACCCAGGTCTGCACACAGGGTTTGCCAGCCGCACCCTGGGCCTTCTTTCTATTCTGCTTGGGGAGTAGGACTCAGGCCCCACACTGTGCACCTTACCAGAATCAGGCCCACCCACCAAGCGGGTGGGAAAAAAGGGGCAGGGATGTCTTCATCTGAGAAGGCTGCAGAGGCAGAGAGAGCACTGGACTCAAGACACCTGAGTTTGGAGTCTTGTTCTGCCATGGTGCTTCTCTGAGGCGTTGAGTAAACTCACTTCCCCTCTCTGGGCTTCAGTGTTTCCGTTGGTTAAAAAAAGGGCCCTTGACCAGACGAGCTTGAGACCACGGCATAGGTGTTCTACGGAAGCAGTGCTCTTTCCTTTAGCCCTGGAGACCTCTTCTCATTCCTGCTGAGGACTCAAGCATCCTTTCCCCCTCAGACTGTTTGTCCTCAACTCTTCTCTCTCTCGAACAGTATTTGCTAGGACATCTCTCCTCTCCCTGCAGCTGCTGCCATCCTGAGTTCCTCCCAGGTCTCCATCCTTTGCCACCCCCTCTCTCCCAAGCTCCTGTTGTAAGCTACACCCAAAGTATTTTCCCTGGAAGCCTCAGACTCAACCCATGTGCAGGCATTTACTCAATACATAGTAAGTGGATGCCAAAAATATTCAAGGACTTGTCCTAGGCATTGGGGGAGACTTAGGCTTCTGAGTTAAATATCTGAGTGCCTCAAAGAGCTGCTTCTTGTTGTCGTTAGCTGCCATTGAGTTGGCCCCTGACTCATGGTGACCCCATGCCATGCAATGAAACAGAATGAAATGCTACCTAGTCCTGCACCATCCCCACAATCGGTTGTAGACTGGATCATTATGATTCATATGTTTTCAGTGGCTGATTTTTGGAAGTAGATTGCTAGGCCTTTCTTCCTAGTCTGTCTTAGTCTGGAAGCTCCACTGAAACCTATTCATAGTGCCATACAAGCCTCCACTGACAGATGGGTGGTGGCTGTGTGTGAGGTGCATTGGCTGGGAATCCACCTGGGTCTTCTGCATGGAAGGTGAGAATTCTACCATTAAACAACAATGTCCCGAAAGAACTTAGAGTCTGATAAATAGATGAGACAGACTGGAAGCTGTCCATATCCAGGGACAGCAAGCAATAGGGAGCACATAGAGGCTAGATCAGCCCCATGAGGGTGAGGCAGCAACAACGAAAAGGAGGGGTGTAATGGGATGAAAGGAGCCCTGGTAGCGCAATGGTTAAGTGCTCAGCTGCTAAGCAAAAGGTCGGGGGTTCAAACTCACCAGCGGTTCTGTGGGAGAAAAGACCTGGTAATTCAATCCCATAAAGACTACAGCCTAGGAAACCCTATAGGGCAGTTCTACTCTGTTATACAGGGCTACTATGAGTCGCAATTGACTCGGCGGCACACAACACCAACAACAGTGGGTGGAAAGTGTGGAAAGCAGACACTTTTGGCATGTACGTTGTTCAAAAAACAAACAAACCTGGCCCAACATTAAAAAATCAAGGGACCTCACAAAAACGCCTGGGCTCCATGTTTCCCTTGACAAATGTGAAGATCTATAGCCCTGGGTTGTAGGTTCCCGCATGGCACCAACTGGATGCAGCCAAGCCACGCAGCTCCTTCACGTGGGGTGTGCGCTCTCTGGGGGTACCCCAGCCCTACCACTCCTACCAGGATCATCCCCTGGAAGGTCTGCATTTGGAATGCCTGGTATTAAAGGTCAGCTGTCTGATCACAGAGAAAGAGACTCAGCAACATTAGCCAAGGTCTCAGAGCACGCTTCAGAGCCCAATGAAGGAGGTGAGGAAGAACAGGCAGATTGAAGACAACTTGAGTTTGACTTGCACAGAAATGCTGGCTGGCAGTTTAAAAATAAGTGACCATATACATGCATGTTCACAGCAGCACTGTTCCCAATAGCTAAGACGTGGGCACAGTCCAAGTGTCCATCAACAGATGAATGGATAAACAAATTGGAATATATTCAGCTTTAAAAAGGAACGAAGTTCTGATACATGCTACCATGTGGATGAAGCTCCAAAACATTATGCTAAGTGAAAAAAGCCAATTGCAAAAGTCATATATCCTATGATTCCATTTATATAAAGTATCCAGAATAGATAAATCCATACAGACAGAATGCAGATTGGTAGTTGCCAGGGGCTTAAAGGGAGGGAGAATAGGGGGTGTTATGGATTGAACTGTGTCCCCCAAAGTGTGTGTTGTAAATCCTAACTCCTGTAACTGTGGTTATAATCCCTTTGGGAATGGGTTTTCTTTTTTATGTTGATGAGGCAGTATTAGTGTAGGGTGTGTTTTAAATCCATCTCTTTTGAGATATAAAAAAGCAGATTAAGCAAGCAGTAAGGAAGCCCATTTGGGGAAGATAGATGCCGCGCCGCATGAGATCTCCAAGAAACCAGGAAACAGAAGCTGAAAACGGACAAGGACCTTCCCTCAGAGCCAGCAGAGAGAGAGAGAGAACCTTCCCCTAGAGTTGGCATCCTGAATTCGGACTTCTAGCCTCCTAAACTGTGAGAAAATAAATTTCTGTTTATTAAAGTCACCCACTTGTGGTATTTCTGTTATAGCAGCACTAGATAACTAAGACGGGGGAAACTGCTTAATAGGTCAGGAGTTTTACTTTGGAGTGTGCTGAAAATGTTCTAGAACTAGATAGAGGCGGTGGTGGCATAACATGGTGATTGTACACTTTAAAATGGTGTTTTATGTTTTATGTTATATACATTTCACCTCAATAAATTATTTTAAAAAACCAAAACGGAGGGGGGCGGGGAGTGGCCATGTCTTGAAGGAGAGTTGAAACACTACAGATACATTTGGGAGCAGAGAGAGGTGACTTTCAAAGCCAGGGAGAACTTGAGACCCCCCCCCTCCCGAAGGAGAGGAGCACAGACAGGGATGAGGAAGAGCCACATTTCTTCGATTTATGGGCAAAATAAAGTGGGTGTGTTGGGGGGGTGTAAATAAAGGATTCACCCAGTACCTCAGTTTCCCTGGCAGGGAAAGAGTGGGAGGTGTGAGGAGGGGACGGACAGGCTTAAAGAGAGTGGAAGCTGGGAGATGATGTTGTGCAATGATGCTTAGGAACCAGCCAGGGGAGAGACAGGGAACCGGGGCTGGTGCTCATCCAATCAGGTTGGGTTAATGCAGTCTCCTGTTCTCCCCTGCCCTGGAGCTGGGAGCAGAAATAGAGAGTGGATGGGAATATGCTCGAGCTTTCATTCATTCATTCAGCAAACATTTACTGAATACCTGCGGGGTGTCCAAGGATATGGTAGGATGGGAATGGAGGTGTGGAAAAGATGACTCCACCCCTTAGGAGTTCACATTCTAGTGTAGGAGATCAACACTAACATTTGCCACACAGCACATCTGATGGTAAACAGTGGTTAGCACCAGATGCTTCCATGGGAACACAGAGTAGGCATACCATACTAGGGAGTCAGGAAAAACTTCTTGAAGAAATGAAGCTCCAGCTAAGTCTTGAAGAGTATGATGGCTAATTTTATATGTCAGCCTGGCTGGGCCATGGTTTCCAGTTGTTTGGTCAAACACTAGTTTAGTTGCTGTTCCATAATGTAATCTAATGGAACTTGTAATGCAACCATCTTCCATAAAGTAATCTAATGTAATCAATCAGTCAGATGAAAAGGGAGTTTCCCTCCAGTGTGTTCTGCTCCAGAATATAAATAGATAATTTTGGAAGAACTTTACTCTCTGCCCTCTTCCTTGGGACAGAAACCTGCAGGAATCTCCAGCCTGACCTACCAATTTTGGACTTGCCAGCCCCCCACAATTGCGTGAGCCAATTTCTCAAAATAAATCAATCTCTCTTTCTCTCTCTGCGTGTGTATACATATAAACACTAGAAGGAGCCCTGGTGGCACAGTGGTTAAGTGCTCGGCTGCCAACCAAAAGTTTGGCCGTTCGAATCCACCCAGTGACTCTGCAGAAGAAAGACCTAGCAATCTTCTCCGGTAAAGATCACAGCCTAGAAAACCCTATGGGGCAGTTCTCTGTCACGTGGGGTCACTATGAGTCGAAATCCACTCGACAGCACCCAACAACACAACTACAAAGAGGAGTGCAGCACCATGGGGAGAGAGGGCAGTCTAGCAAAGGGTACAGCAGGAGCAAAGGGACGGAGGCAGGGAGAGAGTCACAGTCTGGGGAACTGTCCGTGTAGTTCAGCACAGAGCAGCAGGTGGCCAGGGCGAAGCCTGGAGAACAGAGCCCAGGTGAAGAATCAGTGTTCACCACACCTAACGCGGTGGACATGACGCACAGGGGAGCAGGGGAACAGGACTGAAGGATGCAGAGATGGTGACGGGGGAGAGCTGGTGATGGCTCGCTGGTCACTCAGGGTGGGAGGAGGGAGTGAGACAGAGGTGTAAGGAGAATTCTGAGGCATGGAGACAGGCTAACTTCAAATCCTGGCTCCCTCATTTACTGTGTGCCCTTTGACAGATGACTTAATACACTTAATCCTGAATTTTTGTATCAGGTAGACGAGGGTAATAAAAGCATCAGTGGCTGCTATGAGGATGAGAAGCCACGGGATCTGCCAGTTAACAGGCACTCAATAAAAACTGCTACCGTTAAGTCGGTTCTGACTCATAGAGACCCCATAGGACAGAGCAGAGCTGCCCCATAGGGTTTCCAAGGCTGCAATCCTTACGGAAGCAGACTGCCACACCTTTCTCTTGCAAAGCAGCAGGTGGGTTCAAACTGCCAACCTTTACCTTAACAGTTGAGCGCTTAATCACTGAGCCACCAGGGCTAAGCACTCAATAAATGGTGGCTATTATCACCATGTGCCCTAAACCATCTCAATCCTGCATGAATGCTCCCTCTGCCCTTGGTTTATCATTTGCTTGAAAACAGACTGATCCTCCCTCAGCTCTGACCCACCTCCTGGCTGGAGCTGTGGCTAATGGGCTCTCCATGTTCGCGAGGGCACGCGGTTGCCATGGTGACCTCTCAGCTTGGCTTTGGGACTCAGTGTGTGGACTGAGCCTTTTCTTTGTCCCAGCTATCCTGCTTCTAGATATTTACTGCTAGGCGATTATTGCATACCCGAAAACAGCTGAATATAAAATGATATTCTTTACAGCACGTTGCAGAGAAAAATTGGAAACAATCCAAATTCCTGGCACTAGAGAGCTGGCTGAGTAAGTTATGGTACATCCATGCAAAACTGTACTGCACGGTGATTAGATATGTTACAGATCGTGGGAAGACAGCAACGGCGCCCTGACATGCCTTCAAGGAAAAAGGCAGGTTATAGACCAGCGTAAATCATGTAATACCATCCATATAAAACCGTGTTACATTTAACTGCTTGTATTTAGAAAACATTTGGAAGGATAGTTACCAAAACGTGCACTGTGGTTCTCTCTTTGTAGTAGTGATTCACTTTGCTTTACTCTCTTCTTCCTACTTTCGAGGAGCCCAGGTGGTGCAGTGGTTAAGCACTTGGCTGCTGACTTAAACGTCGGCGGTTCGAATCCACCAGCCACTCTTCAGGAGAAAAATGTGACAGTCTGCTTCCATAAAGATTACAGCCTTGAAAACCCTATGGGACAGTTCTACTTTGCCCTATGAGATCACTATGAGTTGGAATCGACTTGACAGCAACAGGCTTGGTTTTTTTTGTTTTTACTTTTCTAGGACACTAGAGTATTCCCAGGGGCCGTGGTGATTCAATGGTAGAATTCACACCTTCCACGAGGGAGACACAGGTTTAATCCTTGACCAATGCCCATCATGCACAGCCACCACCCATCTGTCAGTGGAGGCTTTCATGTTGCTTTGATTCTAAACAGGTTTCTGCAGAGCTTCTAGACTAACATAGACTAGGAAGAAAGGCCTGGCAATCTACTTCTGAAAATCAGCCAATAAAAACCCTATGAATCACAACAGTTCCATCCGCAACAGATCATGGCGATGGTGCAGGACTGGGCAGCACTTCACTCTGTTGTGCATGGGGCTGCCATGAGCCGAGGGCCAATTCAACAGCAGCTGACAACAACAACGGAGTTTTCCCAGAATGAGTGACTGTTTTTTGTTTTTTTAACCAAAGCACTAAGGCTATTAAAAGGAGATAAATGACTTGAAATCAGAAACTCAAACAGAGACTTGTACACCAATGTTCATTGCATGTTCATTGCATGTTCACTGCATGTCCAATAGTCATCTCCTCGTATACTCAGCTGAGAAGCTCATCTCTAAGACTTTCTCCATGTGCCCCTGCCCCACCTCCTGGTCCAGGGCAACCGGACCCAGATCCTAAAGTCTAATGCCTCATGCATTTGGAAAAGCCCCATTTCCATGAGCCTCAGGCCAAAAACGTCCCTGAGTGGTGCGAACAATTTGCACTCAACTGCTAACCTAAAGGTTGGTGGTTCAAACTGACCCAGTGGTGCTGCAGAATAAAGGCCTGGCAATCTGCTTCCTTAAAGATTAAGCCAAGAAAACGCTAAGAAGCAGCTCTATTCCATAACACGTGGGGTTGCCATGAGTCAGAATCAACTTGACAGCAATGGGCTTAAGGCTGGAGGAAGCTCCTTCGGCAACGCCATGGGTGATGGTGGAGGTGGGCAGGAGTGCCCTGCACTGGGAGCACTGGAGGTCAGCAGTCAGTAGACATATATTGAGCACCTTCTGTGTGCCAGGCACTGTGCCAACCCTGGAGATCCATGGAGATCAAGGCAGACACAGGCCTGCCCTCATGGGGCTTCTGGTCTAGTAGGGGTAGGTCTCCAGGAAGTGCTCAGATATCCAAGTAACTCCTCACTGTTCCCGCAAGGTTCTGCTCTCCTGACTCACCGTCCATACTTTATGTCGTACAACAAAGCTGTAGGGTCCTCTCTGGAAGGTTCCAGAACGCCCCACTCGTTAGAATAGTTCTCAAGCCCCCCATGACCCACCCGTTCCCACCTCACCTCCCACCAGCCTTGCCAGGTGCCTCCTGTCATGTATCCTGTCCTTGCACACTAGGGACTTTCACGCCTCCCTGCCTTTGCTCCTGCTGTTTGCACGAGTGAGACACGTCTTCCTGGCAAAATTCTACCCATTCTTCAAGACTAAACTGAAATATCCCTTGCTCCATGATGCTTAACCAAAACCAAACCAAACCAAACCCACTGCCGCTGAGTTGATTCCGACTCATAGTGACCTGTAAGACAGAGCAGAACTACCCCATAGGGTTTCCAAGGCTGTAATCTTTACAGAAGCAGACTGCCACATCTTTCTCTGACAGACTGGCTGGTGGGTTTGAACTGCCAACCCTTTGGTTGGCAGCTGAGCGCTTTAACCACTGTGCCACCAAGGCTCCTCCATGATGCTTACTAGGGCAAAATTAGCTTCCACCTGCCTCCAAATCCCACTGCGCTTGGTACACATAGTTCCACGTGCAAACTTGACACTTAAATGCCACGGCCCTAGCTGCCCTCAGGTAGGGACGAGTTTGTCTTGGTCACTGCTCTGTCTGCGGGGACTGGCCTAGGGCTGGGCATGGTGTTACTTTTCATTTTGTTGAACGACTGAATGACCTCTGCTGCCTACAGTACTCTGAATCCAAAGGCAGGGTCTGGCCCAGTTCCTTGCATCTTCCACCTCGGGGTTGCCATGCTCTATTCACGAAGACTGAACCTTAGTGCCAACACTGTATTTTCATTGGTCCAATACTTTCATTTCAGAGTTAAAAAAAAAAAATGTATGAGAAAACTCGGGAAATTTGAATATTGCATATTTTAAGACAATAAGAAATTATCAATACTTAAAGTGTGATAATAGTACCGTGGTTATGTTTAAAGAGCTCTTTTCTTCTAGAGAAGAGGCCCTGGTTGGTGCAAACAGTTAACATGCTCAGCTGCTAACCAAAAGATTGAAGGTTCAAGCCCACTCAGAGGTACCTCGAAAGAAAGGCCTGGCGATCTGCTTCCAAAACATCAGCCATCAAAAACGCTATGGAGCACAGTTCTCCTCTGACACTCATGGGGTCACCATGAGTTGGAACTGACTTGACTGCAACTGGTTGGTTGCTTCTAGAGCTGCACGCTGAAGTAATTACAGACGAAATGATATGATGTCTTGGATTGGCTTCAACGTAATCCAGCTGGGGTGGGAGGAATGGATAGGGGATAGATGAAACACAATTGGCCCTGAGCTGATAATCGTTGAAGCCAGGTGTGGATGTTCATCACACTCTTCTCTCCATTTTGTGTATGTTTTTAAAAGGAGACAATGACAATGTCAAGAAAAATCTGAACTGTGAAACATGCCTTGAGCCCTACTCAGAGGTTGTATGGAAGTAGACAAAGCAAAACTCTGTTGTAAGAGTAACTGTTACTCTATTCACAGACTTTCCAAACATGTGGAATAGCAACATGATAGTTTTGAAACTGATACAGGAAATATTGCATCAGAATTCCCATCTGAACAAGATAAATCTAAAGAATTTAAGACAAACTGGAAATGCTTTCAAAACAAAAACTAGGATGCCTTATAAATAAACGACTGTAGTCCCTAGAAAAAAAAAAAGTTGAAAGGCCTTGTCGGTGTATCTCACAAATACATCTTCTTACCAGTTTCCACTCGGGTAAAGTCAAGAAAAGCTTTTTCTGGAAAATTTTACAGAAACAAAAATACTTGTGCCATGTGACATGACATACTTTGATTTTAAGATTCTGCTTTAAAAGGGATCAAACAATATTTCATCTTCAATTTTTCAAGACTAATTACATTTTGTGTTTTGGAACTGTGTTGATTTTAATGTTTTGAATACTTGTTATTTATTTTATCTGCTAATAACAAAGACCAGAATGATACCGTATATTGTTATAAATTTACATTTACTTGATGTTCTAAAATTTTCTAAATTAAAATGTTATTTATAATTATCAAATGTTTGGTTTCACTGACGTCTTTTTAAAAAGTTTTTATCTTGAATATCTTTTTGTTATTGTCGTAAATAGATAGGTAGCTAAACATTTGCCATTTCAACAAATCTTCACATGCGTAGTTCAGTGACATTAAGTATGTTCACCATGTTCAACCATCACCATTAACCGTTCCTGAATTTTTTCATCACCCTTAACAGAAGTTCAGCATCCCCTACACGTTGTGGCTTCCTTTCCCCTCCCTCCCGCCCACCCCTGGTAGCCACTTACAAACTGTGATCTCTATATACTTGCCTATTCTAAGCGTATAAGTGGGACCATACAATATTTGTCCTTTTGTGATTAACTTATCTGAATATCTTTTTATATAATACAAATATTGATTTCAGTGTTATGTGAAATGCATAGTAAAATGGCCCTGGTTGTTAATCCAGCACATAATAACCATTTCCACAAACTGTCGGAGCTGGAAGGGGTGGGGCGCTGCTGAGCATCTAGCCCAGTGGTTCTCAACCCTGGAAGGACATTAGAATCACGAGGGAGCTTTATCAGTCACTGGAGCCAGGGCCCACCACGGCTCAATTACGCACTCTCCGAGGGTCAGGCAAGGGCAGGTAGGACCCAGGTGGCATGTAAAGCACAGCTAGGGTTGAGACTACTGAGGTTCTAGTTCAGATGAGGGAATCCATAGCCAGTCTGCACTGAGTCCTGCAGACCCAGAGCCCGGGCACCTGACGCCAGCCTGGCCCTTTCCTCCTCTGCACCGCGTAGCTTGCTGGCCCCCAGGGTGGGTGCAACAGGCAGGTTCCCCCCCAAGGCTGGGAAAGGGTGACTTCCAGCCAAGTGGTTGGAAGGTGAATGTAGGCCCTGACCACTCAGAAGCTTTGATGGCCCTTCCCTTACTTCAACAGGGAAACCTCTGAGCTGCTGGGGGAAGGCATGGTCCTTCTCTACCCCTCTGCCAAGTTGCTAATCTGATCTGAAACTTAAGTCTGAGATCAGTATCTTAGTTATCTAGTGCTGCTACAACAGAAATACCACAAGTGGATGGCTTCAACAAGCAGAAGTTTATTTTCTCACAGTCTAGTAGGCTAGCAGTCCAAATTCAGGTCGTCAGCTCCAGGGGAAGGCTTTTTCTCTCTGTCGGTTCTGGAGGAAGGTCCTTGTTATCAATCTTCCCCTTGGCTAGGAGCTTCTCTGTGCAGGAACCCTGGGTCCAAAGGACGCACTGTGCTCCTGGCACTGCTTTCTTGGTGGTATCAAGTCCCCCTTTCTCTCTGCTCACTTCTCTCTTCTATATCTCAAAAGAGATTGGCTCAAGACACAATCAAATCTTACAGATTGAGTCTTGCCTAATTTACACGACTGCCACCTATCCCACCTCATTAACATCATAGAGGTAGGATTTACAACACATAGGAAAATCACATCAGATGACAAAATAGTGGACAATCACACAATACTGGGAATCATGGCCTAGCCAAATTGATACACATATTTTTTGGGGACACAACTGAATCCATGACAATGAGGCTGGCAGCCTGTGGGAGGGAGCCTGCTGGGTAGGAGAGGGAAAAGGGGAGACCCAGGGAAGGCTTGGTCCGAGGTGAGCTGGCATGTGTGCTGGTGAAGCTGCCCTGGGAGCCTGGAGGGTGGAACAACATCCCAGTCAGGAGCTCCTGGGAGGCCGCTTTAGCTCAGTCCACAGAGGCACTGTCTCCGTCCCGGCAGGGGACGGACCACTCCATGGCACTGGGCTCCCACCCAGAAAAACGTCTGAGGTGCCAACTCTGGGGACAAAAACCAAAACCCATTGCCATCGAGTCGATTTCAGCTCATAGCGACCCTATAGGACAGAGTAGAACTGCCCCATAGGGTTTCCAAGGAGCAGCCGGTAGATTTGAACTGCTGACCTTTTGGTTAGCAGCCAAGCTCTTAACCACTATGCACCCAGGGAGAGGGTTGAAAATCAGGGTGGATACAGGGGCCTGGAAAACCTCTTTAGCAACAAGTCCCAAATCCAACTATGCATCCAAATCAGCCACGGGGCCCACAGCAGGCTTTCTGAGTCCAATCTCTGGAGTGCAGCCTGGGACGGTGCCTGGTTCACAAGCTCACAGTGATTCCCACACATGGCCCTATTAGGAAACACCTACCCTGAGCTTCAAGGGCTCTGGGTGGTGCAAACAGTTTGTGCTTGACTACCAACCCAAAGGTTGGCAGTTTGAACCCACCCAGTGGCTCTGTGGAAGAAAGACCTGGTAATCTGCTTTCGTTAAGATTACAGCCAAGAAAACTTCATGGAGCAGTTCGACTCTGTAACACATCGGGTAACCATGAGTCAGAATGGACTCAACAGTAATGGGTTACCATGAGCTTCTGGGCTTGTTTACCTGCACAGGGCCTAGAACCCACCTGGGGAGACCAGACACTCACAGCCAAGAGCCAGCCCACAAACACGCAGCTGGCGGCCAGCACCAGCAGGAGAAGCTGAAAGCAGGTGCCCCGGGGGGAGAGATTGGTGATGCGGTGTTTTAAATTCAGCTCCACGTCTCCTCAGTGACCGTGCTGGGCAGAGTGTGAGAAGTCATGGCTGCCCTCAGAAAGCACCACTCTTTCTGAGGAGACAGACACAGCAGAACTGGGGGCGAGCAGTAGGAGGGAGAGCCAGACCCGTCGCTTGGTTGTTTCACGGGTGCCTCAAATGCAACAGCCCACAGTGGAATCATTGTCTCACCATCAAAGCGCACTTTGTCCTTTGTACATTCGGACGCCCTCACCTCATTCCTTATCTGCCTGGAAATTTCCAGCTCATCCTCCAGTCTCGGCCCGAGCTCCACTTTCTCAGCCTCCAGTGTCCCCCCTCGCCTCCTGTCTGCCCATCTCTGGGCCCCCTCTGGCACTCCTGCTGCACCTCAGGCAGCGTGGGGGCTTCTGGGGAATGTCTTATCCCCCTCCAGGGAGACAGGGCTCATGCCTTGCTCACTGGTGACTCCTCAGAACCAAGTGCAGAGCCCGCCACGCTGGGGAGTGCTCAGAAAATATCTGCCAAGTGTTCGAAGGAGTTTGAGAAGGGACCCCAAGCAAGGGTACCCAGGACCTGGGCAGTCAAGGAAGGTTCCTGGAGGAGGCAGCACTGGCCATGGATCACAAAAGAGGAGGGAATGGAGTTCCAGGGAGAGGACCTTGAAGAGCCAAGACCCAGAGCGGGAGGCAGCCTGGCAGACAGTGAGCAGGGAGCTGAATTCAGCGTAGAGTTCAGCGCAGGGGGGTCCAGGGAGCAGGCCGAGACCCAGTGCCACCCTCGGCCCCACGTCTCCTCCTCAGGCCAGTGAACTGAGAGTGACCTTCCAGGTGACTGGCCACACCTCCCTCCTCGGACAATTTGCATTCATGAGAAAGCATTTCTTAGCAATCATTAACTCTGAGCCTCACCCGCTGGGACCGGTGGGGGGTGGGGGGCAGAACTGTTAAGCGATAAACCTGGTGGGTAAGCCATTTCACATAATTATTACCCAAGAACACACCCCAAAGGTGAGGGGAAATGGTCAGAGGCAGCTGAGAAGCAAAGGGGATGTGAACTGGCCCAAGGGACAAGGTCACATGGACGGGAGGTGGAGGAAGGACTGGCACATGCCCGGACCCTCAGCCAGGTCTGGAGGGCACTGGGGTTAGAGAAGGACACAGGGCCCTGATGGCAAAGGGTGTGACTTGCAACCTGCCCCACAGCCAACAAGAAGCCCACCTGGGCCAAGAGTCCCGGCTAATGCCTCCAGTCTCCTTGACGCACAACTGTCCCCATCTTTGAAACAGGAGTTGGGCTCTGGACTCATTTCCATCTGGCTTTGAGTCCTGAATCCTCCCTAGGCCTCACTTTCCTCATTCATAAAATGGGGATGACCATGTTGATTTGAAATCCCTTTTATTGAGCAATTAATCCATTCCTAGAGTTCCTGGGTGGGGCAAAGGGTTAGCACGCACTGCTGCTAACAGAAAGGTTGGAAGTTTGGGTCCACCCAGAGGCACCTTAGAAGAAAGGCCTGGCAGTCTGCTTCTGAATAATCAGCCATTGAAAACCCTATGCAGCAGTTCTACTCTGACAAAAAGGGGGTCACCATGAGTTGGAATGGACTTGACAGCAACTGGTTTTTAACCTATCCCCAGCCCCTTTTTTGTAGTTTACATCACATTTACTTCTCACAGTACCACTCTGGGTGGGCACTTTTATAACCCCCAGAATGACCATCTCTTTGGCCTGATGGGAACATTAATATGAGCACGCGTGTAAGTACTTGGCACACAGTTGTTGTCGTGTACCAAGTCAAGTCAATTCCGACTCATAGCAACCGTGTATGACAGAGGAGAACTGCCCCAAAGGATTTCCTAGGCTGCCATCTTTACGGGAGCAGATCGCCAGGTCTTTTCACCCGCGAAACAGCTGGTGGGTTGGAGACGCCGACCTTCTGGTTAGCAGCCAAGTGTTACCCGTTGTGCCACGAGGGCTCCTGGTACACAGTAGGTGCTCAATAAAGGGCAGTTGCTGTTATAACTGTATTATGACTGAGGACATTTCCTTCTCTGGCCTGCCACAGGCTGCAAGATATACCCGCAAAAATTATTCTCCTTTCTCCTGGCTGAGACGGAATTTTCCCTGCTAGCCCAACGTCATAAGTAACACATTTCACAATATTTGAATGCAGTAGTGGATTAAGAGCCCCCGTGGCTGAAATGTGATACAAGGTCATTATTCTAGCATTATTAAGTAGAGACTTTTTTTCAGGGCTGAGGCAAAATGCATTATTCAAAAACTCATGAAGAATGGGAATAATGGCCCTCTAAATCAGCCCCCAAGAACGTGCAGCCAGAGCTCGAGGAGGCGTAAACAGTAACCCTTGCCTTCCCAGGCAGGCTTCCTGAGTCTCCCAGCACTGCCTCGGGCTCCAGGCTAGCGCTGGGGCTCGCCCCAGGTCTGCTATGCGTGAGTCCCAGAACCCAAGAGGACATGTGGGATCGTGTGCAGGTGACAGTGGGGTGGGGAAGAGGGCTCCTGACTCCAGCTGTCCCCAAGCCCAAGTCACCCTTCCTGCCCTCCAAAGCCCCAAAGTGGTTCACTTTGCCCAGGGAGGAAACACGGGGCCTCTGAATGAAAAGTGGAAAGAAAACATCACCTCCATACTTAAGCCACCCCTCACTAACACGTGTCCCCACAATGCCCGAGGCAGCATCATGAGCACATAAAGCAGGAAGTACTGTCAAAGCTAAACACACACGGAGCTTCTTGTTGTTGTTAAGTCAGCTCTGACTCATGTTGTTGGTGTTGTTAGCTGCCATCGAGTCGGTTCCGACTCACAGTGACCCTACGTAAACAGAACAAAACACCGTCCGGTCCTGCACCATCCTCACAATCATTGCTGTTTGAGCCCACTGTTGTAGCCACGGTGTCAATCCATCTCCTTGAGGGTCTTCTGCTTTCTCACTGACCCTCTCTACTTTACCAAGCATGATGTCCTTCTCCAGGGACTGGTCCCTCCTGATAACATGTCCAAAGTATGTGAGACAAAGTCTCGCCATCTTTGCCTCTAAGGAGCATTCTGGCTGTACTTCTTCCAAGACGGATGTGTTCGTTCTTCTGGCAGTCCATGGTATATTGAATATTCTCTGCTAACACCATAATTGAAAGGCAACAATTCTTCCAACTCATGGTTACCTTATATAAAACAGAATGAAATGCTGCCTGGTCCTGGCCATCTTCATGACTGTGGTATGTTTGAGCCCACTGCTGCGGCCATTGAGTCCATCTATCTTGTTGAGTGTTTCCCTCGCCTTCCCTGGCCCTCCACTTTACCAAACATGATGCCCTTCTCCAGTGATCAGTCCCTCCTGAAGTCTCAGATAATATTCTGTGATTCATAGGGTTTTCATTGGCTAATTTTCAGAAGTAGATTGCCAGGCCTTTCTTCCTAGTCTGTCTTAGTCTGGAAGCTCTGCTGAAACCTGTCCATCATGGGTGACCCTGCTGGTATTTGAAATACCAGTGCCATAGCTTCCAGCATCATAGCAACATGCAAGCCACCACCGTATGACAAACTGACAGATGGGCGGTGGACTCATGGAGATAAGTTGTTGCATTTCTCAGCCCTGGGAGGTCGGGCTGGGCCAGCATCTGGGTAAGGAGATGGAAAAGCCGTCCCCTCTGCAGTGTGGGTCTTGAGGCTGGAGATGGCATCCTTAGAGATTCGTTTCTTTGGGCCTTGAAGGAAAGGCCTGAGGAAAATGCTGACATTCAGGGGAGAGGGGAGGTGTAGTGGGGATTACCCGCAATTACTAGGGGAAATTATTTTTTTCCCTCTCATTTTTCACAGAGGCCTGGATCTTCCTCCTGGGCAAAGTGAATCAGCTTCCACAATAACTGGTGGCAGCTGGAGCTTGGGGGGGCGGGTGGTGGTAGGCAGAGCAGGAAGGAGTGGAGGGACAGAGAACCAGCCCCGCTGAGGCCCGTCATAAACAGCGTGTGGGGAAAGGCGCAGTGGGCAAGGGGTCAGAAGACCTGCTCCAGCCTGACGTGAACTGTCCCTGAGAAGCCCAAGTGGCTTGGCACAAGCCGCGTGACCTTCCTCACCCCAGAAGGAGAAAATGCAGATGGCAATACCTGCTCTGCCCCTCCAAGGGGTCCCTGAGGTCACGTTAAATAGAGCGCCCAGCACGCAGCAGCGCTCCCTGAATGCTGCTGAAGGTCCCACCGAGCCTCACCCAGGGGCCTGAAACCCTGTGGCAAGCCCAAAGAAGCAGGAATCATTTAACCCCCAGAGACCAGGTTCAGTCTCAGTCATCCTCACACCAACGGCACATTGGAACTCAGACTGGGAGCCCAGACAAGGCCTCTTTAATGGCTTTGTTTGGAGGAAGAAGGCCGCCCCAGTCAGGAGAGGTGCTCGCCTTGGAAAGGCAAATCTGGGGCCTCTGGACAATGAAGGTTTTCAGGAGCACACGCAGCCCTGGGGGAGGCCAGAGGCTGTGCTCCCTCCCTCTCCTCCAGCCTTCAGTCCAGCCAGCCTGCCACTGGAATCACTTTGGAGACTCTTTGGGACTTTTCAAGCTCTTAAGGGAATCCTGAGGATGGTGAGCTAGGATTTTATTATCAGGAGGAGGAAATGGTTCAGACAATTCGTCTCTATTCACCTGGAGCAACAGAGGAAGAAGGAGAGTCAGGAACTGGAGGGAAAAATGAAATGTGTGGCTCACTGCCTCCATGAACAACTGCCTCCTTTGCCATCAGACCAGAACTGGATGATGCCCGGCTACCATTACTGAACGTTTTGACGAAAGATTCTATAAAAGAATCCTGATTGAAAGGGGGGAAATGCAGAACAGAATTGAAAATTCACACAGACTCCCAACTTTCTAGAAACATTGAGGCTGGATGAATCCCTGAAACTATTACCCTGAGATAACCTTTAAACCTTGAACCTTAAACGAAAATATCTCCTTAAGTCTTAAAGCCAATCATTTAACTTAACTAGTAAAGAATGTCTGCCTTGAACATTGTGCTCGTTTAAGAACTACCTCTATGGGATCAAATTGACCACAGCAACTGAAAGATTAGATAGGAAATTTAGGGTACAGTGAGTTTATGTTAATGGGGGAGGAACAATTCAGAAAAGGAGGATGAGAATGGTTGTACAACTTGAAGAATGTAATCAATGTCACTGAATTGTACACGTAGAAACTGCTCAGTTGGTGTATGTTCTGCTGTACATATTCTCAACGACTACAACAAAAAAATACGTATATATATATATATATATTTTTTTTTTTTTTTTTTTAAAGACAAAAATGATACTTCCAGAATGGGGGCCAGATGGGAAATCAAGGCCCTGAGACGTCAGACGACTTGCTTAGGACTGCACGGCGAGCTGGCCGCAGGGTAAGTCCAGAAGCTCGCTTTTTGACATTCCTCCCCCATCTTGGCGGCTACTACCTAGAAGCAACATTCTAGCAACTGGGCATCTGTTGGACTAGGAGGAAGTGTCTCTGGGAGGAGGGTAAAGATTAAACTGAGCCAGACCGGGAGGAAACGGAGAGAGGAGGGGAACAGAGTGCATCGCTTTCCCTTCCTTCCCCCCACCCACCCCACGGCCTCATGGTTTAGCCAAAGGTTTCATCTTCCTTCACACAATTTCCTTATTTCCCCTCACAATTTTTTTTTCCAGATAATCAGTCAAGTTCTAGAGAGGATGTGCACCACAAACATCCAGGAAACGAACTATTGAAGTCCAATAAGATATTTGGAAATTGAAGCCCTCTCTGCTTGGCATCCTTCTCAGCTGCTCACCACCTCCACCTTTCACCAAAGAAAGGACTCCGTGGAGCAGCATTACAGAGCCCCAGATCCGGGGAAAGCATGCTGCTTTCTGCCCTCTCTGTTGTCATTGTTAGCTGCCGTTGAGTCAGCCGTCAACTCATGGCAACCCCGTGCACAATGGGATTGGACCATTGTGCTCCATAGGGTTTTCATTGGCTGATTTTTGGGAAGTAGATCACCAGGCCTTTCTTCCTAGTCTGCCTTTGTCTAGAAACTCCACTAAAACCTGTTCAGCATCATAGCAACACGCAGGCCTCCAGAAACAGATAGCTGGTGGCTGCGCTTGGTGCATCGGCCAGGAATCAAACCCAGGTCTCCCACACGGAAGGTGAGAATTCTACCACTGAACCACTCTAGGTAACAATAAAAGAGAAATCACAAGGTAACATAAGAAATCACCAAATGTGTGCATATGTTTGTGTGTTTATGGATTTCTGGTACATTTATTGATTTATCTAAGCCAGAATTATTAGAATAGGCAACCCTTCCAAGAAAATAACTCTGGCTGATTTGGGGCTGTGTGGAATAGGACCCTCAGCTCCAAAATAGCAATGCCACTGCCAATCATTCTACCATTATTGCTTTTATCTTCAGGTTTTGAAGACTTTCTGGTCTTCAGGAATTATCTTCTCAAATCAAATGTGCATGGAAGGTCAGGACTACCTGAGCCTGGGGGAGGCTCTGGGACAGAGGAGGGGGCCTCTCATGAGGGAGATAAAAAGCAACAAGATGGTGGAGGCTCATTTTGCAGGGTTGGAGCAAATGTCATTGCTTACGTTCTTCATTAGAAGCAAGCTTCACAGCCCTACCATGAGCCACCAAAGGGAGTGAACACAAAGTCAAATCATCCTTGGGAATACAAAAACTTTTCAAAAAGATCCACAGGACTCATCCTTCGTCCTTGACCCTATCTCCCCCTACTTCCCTATACACAGTCAGACTGATCTCCTTGTAGATTTCTCTCCAGCCCACCAGTTCCGATCACTGCCCCCCTCATTGACACACACATCCTCCTGCGCCTCCCAGTCTTCGCTCCTGCATTCCCCCTACCAAGCAGCTCCTCATCTCCATTCCTCATAGCCCCTCTCCAGCCTCACCTCCTCCAGGAAGCCTTCTCTGAAAGTTGAGAGCTTGCTTGTTTAACCACTCATAATGTGATAGTTCTGGAGCGTCACTGAGACTGGCAGATAACTGACCCTCCTATTCTGTCCCCATCCGCTCACTTCTCATCTAGCTCGGATTCCAGGGGTCATCAATTCAATTGTTGTTGTTAGCTGCCATTGAGTTGGCCCTTGACTCATGGATACTCCATGCACAACAGGATAGGACCGTCGTGATTCGTAGGGTTTTTGTTGGCTTATTTTCAGAAGCAGATCACCAGGCCTTTCTTCCTAGTCTTTGTCTGGAAGCTCTGCTGAAACCTGTTCAGCATCATAGCAACACACAAACCTCCACTGACAGATGGGTGGTAGCTGTGCTTGAGGTACATTGCCCAGGAATTGAACCTGGGACTCCCGCATGGAAGGCTAGAATTCTCTTGCTAATCCAGTAAGCTCCCCTACCCCTCTACCCTTTTGATACCACATTAACAACATCCCATCCCGGGATGAACTATCTGCCTTCGTTCCCTCCACTTTTTGCCACCAAAATTCTGGCACACAGCACCTCTTCTCTCCATTCTGCCTGCTGCAACAGCGGAGGTGTGCCTCCTGCCTGAAGCCAATCCCTGGTCCCATGCTGGAAGTCACCCCAATGCTTCCTTGGGACCCTCCATGCCAGAGACCCCCCTCTCCCTAGTGACTCTCTCTCATCAGCATTCACAATTCTCAAAAAAACGGCAGCAACACAAAGCGCTCCTTGAACATCAGCAAAGTCAACACACGACGATCAACTGGGGAAAAAAACACTTGTAATTTATATTCCAGGGTCCCCGGACGGTGCAAACAGTGAATGCACTTGGCTGCTGACTGAAAGGTTGGCTGTTTGAGGCAACTCAGAAGAAAGGCCTGATGATCTACTATGAAAAATCAGCCACTGAAAACCCCATGAAGCACAGTTCTACTCTGACACATATGGGGTCACCATGAGTGGGAATCAAGTTGACGGCAACTGTTTTTTTTTAAAAATTTATATTCCAGGCAAAAGACTAGCTTCCCATATAAAGACGCCTCCAATTCAATTAGAAAAAGGCCACAACCCAATAGAAAATGGACAAGACATAGGAACAGTCAGTCCACAGAAAAGGAAATAGAAATGGCTCTCATATCTACGAAAACACATTCAACCTATCCATAGTGAGAAACGCAAATTAAAACTACACTGAGAAATTGCTTTTCATCTACCAGATTGGCAAATCTCAGCAAGTCTGATAACATTTAATGTCAGAGGGTGTGGAAGAAATAAGCTTTCTTGCACAGCGCTGGGAGGAGTGTACATCCTCATAAGCTCTATAAAGAGCGATCAGCCAGTATCTTTCAAAATACAAACGCACACTCCCTCTGACCCATCAGTTTCACTTCTGGGGCTTCCTCCTACACTTACACACCTCCATTTGCAAAATGGCCAACATACAAAGTGATTCAGTGCAATACTGTGATAGCAAAAGACTGGAAACAGCCTCCATTACAAAAAAAAACCCAGGAGATTCGTTAAATTATGTGACATCCATATGTTGGAACATTATGCAGCTGTGAACAAGAATGGAGAAGCAAATGTTTATCTGCAGTCAGATCTCTCTTCTGAGGTCAGGGTTCCACTTGGATTAGGTTTCATGGTTGGCACAAATGGTTTGTTCTTGGCTACTAAAAGGTTGGTGGTTCAAACCCACCCTGTGGCACCGTAGGAGAAAGGCCAGGTGATCTACTTCCATAAAGATTACAGCCAAGAAAACTCTACGGAGCTCAGTTCTACTCTATAACACATGGGGTTGCTATGAGTCAGAATTGACTCTATGGCAACAGGTTTAGTTTTTGGTTTTTTATCTCCAGCCCAACATGCCCAAAATGTGACTCGACTCACAAGGTTCCACTCAGTTTCATCCTCCATCCCTGAAAGGCCTCCTTGCAACCCTCATACCCAAACCCATCCAGTCATCAAGCCCTAGCTGTGTTCCTTCTTGAATATCCCTAGAATCCATCCACTCTTCTCACCTCCCACAAGGCTCACCTAGTTGAAGTCTTCTTCCTTGGCTACATCAGCCTCCTCACAGGTCTCCCTTCAGGCTCTTTCCTGCCTCAGGGCCTTTGCACATGCACAACCTGTGCCTTGAATACTCTCTCCTCCCCTCTCCACCCTTGATTTACCTTGATTAATTCTTATCTATCTTCTAGAACTCAGATTAGCCATCATTTCCTCAAGGAAATCTTTCCTGACCTCTAGACTGGTGGTTCTCAACTGGGGGTGACTGTGTCTTCCGCTGTCTCCCAGGGGGCATTTGGCAATGTCTGTAGATATAAAAAGGTTGTCATAAGTGGGGTAGAGATATATGTGTGGCTAGGGATGCTACTAAACATCTTAAAATGCCCAGGACAGCCCCCTACAACAGAATTTATCTAGTCCAAGGTGGCAATAGTGTCAAGGCTGAGAAACCCTGCTCTGGGCGAAGTCACGTCCCTCATGACACACTTTCACAACATGCTTCTTCTCTCCTGCACGCCACCTGTTGTAATTGTGATTAAACCTTTAACTGTGCAAAGATACCGGACAAATTCTATTCTCTAAGCTTCATGGGAGGAATAAATGAATTAAAGGCACTGGGTCATGTTTATCTCTGTATCTCTGGCCCCAGAGCCCAGCCCCAAGCATAGGGCCTTGAGCTTGGCAGTGGAAATGTATGGATTGATATGCTCAGGGCAGGGGTCAGCCTGTACCGAGTCAAGGCCTCGAACTCCGCTGGGCCCTCTGTGCCATCCGGCAGTCCTTGCTCTTGCCCTTAGCCAGCTTCTGTCCCTGTAGCTGAAGCACCTAGCTCTGCACAGCCTCTGCAAACTCCTCAAACCCCCCAGGTGGTTCATCTCCATCCAGGCGGTTCCTCAGGCCCCTTAAAGCCCACCAGGCTTAGCGTATCCCCTGGGCACCTTGTCAAACCGCCGCTCCTTCTGTAAGCTCATCCAGACCAAGGCAACAGCACTCACTTAGCCGTCAAGCCAGGAACCCGGCCTCGGCCTGTTCCTTGCTCAGCACACCCACCACCACCTGGTTACCTGGCTCCTCAGTCTTCCAGGCCTGTTCCCTCCACCCACCCCAACAAGGCTTCGTGCTCCCCAGTTCCCTCCCACTTGGTCTTCTTGCCTCCAGCCTCCTTCCCTCCTAGTCCACTCTCCAATCACTCCTGGCTACATCCTTCTAAGATCGCCTTCCCATTAGAAACTCCTTCAGAGCTTCTCAGCACCCACAGTGTCGGGCCCAAGTTCCTTAGCCTGGTCGTGAACCCTCCATACTCGCTCGTATCCCGCAGCTGCCCCCACGGCCTCACGTCCAGTCACAGCCCTCTGCAGCCCCAAATGCAGGCACCACTGGGCCACTTGTCATTTCACACCATAGTCTAGGCACCTTCCCTGCCCTTCCGTCTTATTTCCTACTGCTGTCCGTAATAAAAAAATACTGCACGCAGCAGCTTTAAGGCACAGGAGTTTATATTTTCATGGCCCTGGTGGCTATAAGCCCAAATCAGGGCACTGGCTCCAGGGCAGGGTCCTTATTGTCGGTAGCCTCAGGGATTCCTTAGCTTCCCGTGGCATTCCTTGGTGTCTGTCTTCCCCTGCGTGCGTCTCTGTGTCTATTTTGCTCTTTTTATAACTTAGAAGTGATGAGGTGTAGGACCCACCCAACTCTGGTATGACCTCATTAACATAAAGAAAACCCGTATTTCCAAACAGGGTAATAAGTACAGGTACGGGGTGAGGATTTCAACACATATTTTGGGGGGACACTATTCAGTCCACAATCTCTTCCCTTCCTCCCTTCCCCTCCCTTTCCCTCCTTTCCTCATCTTGCCCTGCCTTCCCTTTCCTCTTCTTGGATGACTAGAGATCTCAAGTTCATCCTGGAAACCTCATTCAAATACCCCTTTCCCTACCACCTCCTGCCTAACCCATCATGCCCCGCTCCACGCCTCCCAGATTTCCTACAACACAGAGTGGAATGGATCATACCCTCCTCTGTGCACATGTGCACATTAGCGGCACCCTAGAATACGGACTGGCATCTTGTCTATCCTGCTAGGCTGAGAGTGTTTACAGGCCGGGACTCTGTCTAGTTCACTGCTCCTTCTCCTGCATCTAGCCCACAGCCTAGAGCAGAGTTTCTTCAATGACAACAAGAAGAAGTAACCAAAACCGATGCCCGCATCCTAGAACAGAGTTTCTTAAAAGAATGAATAAGCCAGACCAATCATTACGGGGACCCTTTAGTGCCATCCCAAACTTCATTGCCTGTTGTCCCGGCATTTACTTCCAACATGCATCAACGAGGCCCCTCCCACCCATGAAGAAGTGAAACCTTCTGCCCTCCACGAAGCGCCAAGGCCAGAGGGGGGCTTCCGTGGATGAAGTTAATCAACAGCTAACCTGGTGGAATAAACAGAATAAAACCAGCATGGGTCAGTGCGGGCGTCACGTGCCCTTGGTCTAACTCCACCACCTCCGCCTGCTCTCCTTCTGCCTGGTGGGTGGGCTGATTCACTTCCTGTGTTCCTCGCACGCCAGCGTGAGAGGGGAAAGCAGACAGAAGCCAAGTCCACAGGGCAACTGCAGATGATTAGTCACGAAGGCTGCCTCACACTAGAAGACCACTGACCTTACTGCATGGGCCCAGACCACAGGCCCGCTCCCCACTGCCCCCACCTCCTTCTATAACCAAGGTCTGGAAGGCAAAGAGAACTTGGCCGTGGCTCTCGGTAAGAGGTCCAGGGCCTGCCCTTTCCTCATAGCTCACATCCCACCCTCTAAGCCTTTGGATACCCTACCCACTGCCCCCTAGTTCACACACACACTATGTTTACAAAACAGGAGCTGAAAAGAGAAAAGGGTCTTCCCTGTCCTGAGAGTAATTGTCAGAAGAGTCTTTAAATATCATCTAATTCAGCCATATTCAACTAGAAATGATTTTTGCCCCCAAGGGACATTTTGGTACGAATGATTAATGGTCTCGAGGGCTAACCAAAAGGGTGGAGATTCGAATCCACCCAAAGACTCCTCAGAAGAAGGGCCTGGTGATCTACTTCTAAAAAATCAGCCATTGAAAACCCTATGGAGCAGAGTTCTACTCTGACACACATGGGATCACTGTGAGTTGGAGTCAACTTGATGACTCAATAACTAGTTTGGAGACATGTCTGGTTGTCAAGATGGAGGGGAAGGTGATTTTTTGGCATCTAATGGGTAGAGTCTAGGGATGCTGCTAAACATCCTGGAATGCACGGTCCCCCACAGCAAAGAATTATCTAGTCCAAAATGTCAATAGTGCCAAGACTGAGAAACCCTGATGTAATCCAAGCTGTCCCTTTTACAGATGAGGACACTGAGACCCAGGATGTAACACTGCAAAAGTCACACTGAGTTAGATACAGTCAGAATTAGAATCCAGGGAGCCCCACAAGCCACACTAGCCTCCAGCTGCCAAGAGCACAGTGACCAACTCAAAGACCAGCTGTAGTGGCTGATGGAGTGGCTGAAATTGGGGCCCTGTTATCTAGAAACCTATGGTGTCTGGGCTCTGTGCCTTTGGCAGGTTCTAAATGAATCCCACTAAGGACAGCCTGAGCACCCTGGCCACTGGGATCCTAATTAATCAAGGGGAAGAATGTCTTAAGGGTCTGTGGTATGTCCAGGCAAAAAGCCCTGTCCTTGCTTAGGCAAAAGCTCATCACTCAAGTCCCCACAGTCGGGGTGGTCCTGGCCAGGTGTCAAGGCCAGAAGTGAGGGTAACTCTATAAGGTAAAGTCTGGCTTAGAGGACAGTGTGTGGTGGAAATTAACCTAGGACCACTGCTTTGGGGGACACTGTTCTTTTTCCTAGATGCCAAAAATGTTTTTCTCTCACCTGTTGGCTCCTCACTGACATCCTGCATAATTTCAAAATAATGTCTAGAGTCACCCTCCCTCTCTTTCCCAAGAGGCCAACACCACATCCTCTAACAGTGGGTTGGACACCTGGACACCAAGGCACAGTTCCAGGCATCAGAGCTGATGGTACAGTTCATGAACGACTGACTCATATCATGTACAAAAGATGTACTTTTCCATCCACTGTGGCTAAAAAACCACCAGACTTGTAGTGATGGTGGTGATAAAGAGAAGGCCAGGGTCAAGAATGCATGAAGTTATGTGTCAGGTCAGGGCCTCACCCTCTTTAGAGGAAGGAAACCCATAGGGGTGGTTGGGGACAAAGATAGGGGTGGGTACATACAGTGGCCTGGGACATAGGAGGAGGCACTATTACAGATTCACTTCTCAGGTAAAGCACTGTCATTGCTCCTTCCACTTGCCCAGACCCTTTCTTCCCTGATTTTTCTGACAAGCTCGCAAACTCTTACACATCCTTCAAAACCCAACTTCTGGGGTCCTTCCCCAACTCCAAGGTTCAGGTAAATTCCAACTTTTAATTTGGCAAACCACAATGACAATGAAAACAGAAGTTGGGGTCAACAGCAGAGCTTGTGAAAAAAAGCCAAAGCTCCCTAAGGCGCTAACATGTGGGCCGGCATAAGGTTGCTTCCTCTGTGAGGCCTCCTTGGCCATCCTGGCCCCCAGGCTCTCTGCCCCGTATGCGGTGGCCTATTTGGTTGTATCAAGGCAGCATGGCATAGCGTCTGCAGCCAGACTGCCTGGGCTAGTTCTCATTCTCTCTTCTCCAAGTGTCATCGTGGGCAAGTTACTCCACCTTCCTGAGGCTCAGTTTCCTCATCTGTAAAAGGGAGATGATATACTAGTTTCAACCTCATGGGGTTATTGTGAGGATCAGCTAATACATGTAAAATGCTTAGAATAGTGCCTGGCACACAGCTGACATTTACTGAATGCTTATTAGTATCGAGAAAAATGCAGTAAAGACCCACTCCAACCAATCACAAAAGAAAGCATTTCCCTTAAATGTGAAAACAAGGGATGCCTCTAGGGACTTTAGCTTCCAGTCTCTCATCTTTTATCTTGCTCCTATAATATCTGCCTTGGGATCTCCCTGCCCCAAGTCTCCCCTACCGCCCCCGCCCTGTCCCAATCTTTTCCATATGACCCCAGAGTTTTGCCTTGAAACATTAAGTCTTGTATACATGGTTGAACTACGTGTGCTATTATCTGTTTTACAGGCCTGTCTAATGTTTGGCTGAAGGGTGGATTTGGGGGTGGCTTCAGTTCTGAGTTAGCAGGGTGTCCAGGGGCCATACTCTCAGGGGTTCCTCCAGTCTCTGTAAGACCAGTAAGTGTGGTCTTTTTTTGTGAATTTGAATTTTGTTCTACATTTTTCTTCCACTCTGTCTGGAACCCTCTATTGTGCTCCTCGTCAGAGTGGCCAGTGGTGGCAGCCATGCACCATCTAGTTCTTCCGGGCTCAGGCTGGTGAAGGCTGTGGTTTATTTACTCCATTAGTGCCGTGTGCCATGTGCAGCGTACTCTGCGCTGTGTGTAGTGTGCAGTGAAATGCGTGCTCTGGGCCGTGTGCTATCTGTTGTGTGCAGTGTGCTGTCTGCTGTGTAGAGTGTGCTGTGTACTGCGTGCCATGCGCAGTGGGATGTGTGCAGCGTGCTCTGCGCTGTGTAGAGTGTGTAGCGTGCATTGCACAGTGTGAAGTTTGAAATGTACTTGGGCTGTGTGCAGTGCAGGGTGCAGTGGACTGTGTGCAGTGTGCTTTGTTATGTGTGCAGTGTACCGTGTGCAATGCTGTGTGCAGTGTGCAGTGTGCTGAGTGCTGTGTGATGCGTGCATTCTGCTGTGTGGAGTGTGCTGTCTGGTGGAGTCCCTGGGTGGCACAAACGGTTAAGCACTCGACTACTTGCCAAAAGGTTGGTGGTTCGAACATTCCTAGTAGCACCTCATGAGAAGGCCTGTTTCCAAAAGGTCACAGCCTTCAAAATCCTGTGGAGCAGTTCCACTCTACACACACAGGGTTGCTGTAAGTTAGAATCAACACAACAGCTACTAACAACAACAACAGTTTGCTCTGCAGCTTACAGAGCCCTTCGGACCATTCACTCTCTCATAAAACAATGCAGATTCTATTGTCCCCATTTTACAGATGAGGAAATTGAGGCCCAGAAAAGCATGCTCTCTTCCTCCAACCCACGGCTGCCCCAAGGAGTGGTAAGGAGAGGGAGGCAATGAAGATTAAAGTTTCCAAATAAGGTTTCCTAGAAGGATGGGTAAGACTTTGGTGTAGAGGGAACAAAGTCTCCGCATGTCTTCTGCCTTCAACCTAGAACAGGGCCAAGCTGGGCGTTTAAGAAATGCTTTAAGGGTAAAGCAAAAGTCTGTGTGTTACCAAAGCCAAGCAAAGACACCACTAAAAAAGAAAATTATAGACCAATATCCCTCATGAATATAGACGCAATACTTCTAAACAAAATTCTAGGCGATAGAATTCAACAGCATATAAAAAATAATAATAATAATAAGTGGGCTTCATTCCAGGTATGCAAGGATGGTTCAACATTAGAAAATCAATCACTGTAATCCACCACATAAATAATAACAAAGGACAAGAATCATACGATCATCTCAATCAATGCAGAAAAGGCATTTGATAAGAGTCCAACACCCATCCCTGATAAAACTCTCAGCAAAATAGAAACAGAAGGGAAGTTCCTCAACATAATTAAGGACCTATATACAAAACTAACAGCCAACATTATTCTCAGTGGAGAGAGACTGAAAGCGTTTCCCTTGAGAACAGGAACCAGACAAGGATGCCCTTTATTGCCACTCTTATTCAATATTGTAGTGGAAGCCCTAGCTAGAGCAATAAGACAAGAAAGGGAAATAAAGGGCATATAAATTGATAAGGAAGAAGTAAAACTACCCCTATTCACCAGTGACACGATTATATACATAAAAAATCCCAAAGACTCCACAAGAAAGCTACTGAAACTAACAGAAGAATTCAGTAAAGTGGCAGGGTACAAGATCAACATACAAAAATCAGTTGGATTCCTCTGCATTAACAAAGAGAACTCCAAAAAGGAAATCAGAAAAACAATACCATTTACAATAGCCCTCAAAAAGATAAAATACTTAGGAATAAATATATCTAGCGATATAAAAGCCATATACAAAGAAAACTACAAGAAACCAAAAGAGACCTCCATAAATGGAAAAATATTCCATGGATAGGAAGACTTAACATTGTGAAAATGTCAATACTATCCAAAGCAATCTATACATATAATGCAATCCCGATCCAAATTCCAACAACATTCTTTAATGAGACAGAAACACTAATCACTAACTTTATATAGAAAGGAAAGAGACGACAGATACGCAAAGCATTACTGAAGAAGAACAAAATAGGGGGCCTCAGACTCTCCGATCTCGGAACCTACTATACAGTCACAGTAGTCAAACAGCCTGGTACCGGTATAACAGACACATAGACCAATGGAACAGAAGTGAGAACCCAGAAGTAAATCCATCTACCTATGGACAGCTGATCTTCAACAAAGGATTGGAATCGATTAAATGGGGAAGAGAAAGTCTCTTTAACAAATGGTGTTGGCAAAACTAAATATCCATTTGCAGAAAAGTAAAACAAGATCCATACCTCACACAATAAACAAAAACTACCTCAAAATGGATCAAAGACCTAAATGTCAGGCCTAAAACTATAAAGATCATGGAAAGAAAACAGGGACAATGCTAGGGGACCTAACATACGGCATAAAGAGATTACCAAACGTAACTAAAAACACACAAACAGCAGAAGATAAACTAGATAACTGGGATCTCCTAAAAATCAAACACTTGTGCTCATCAAAAGACTCTACCAAAAAAGTAAAAAGAGAACCTACATACGGGGAAAAAATTTTTGGCTATGACATATTCAACAAGGGTTTAATCTCCAAAATTTATAGAAAACTTCAACACCTCAACAACAAAAAGACAAACAATCCAGTTAAAAAACTGGCAAAGGACATGAACAGATACTTCACCAAAGAAGACATTCAGGCAGCTAACAAACACATGAAGGAACACTAGAGATCATTAGCCATTGTTGTTTTTGCTGTTAGATGCCATCAAGTTGGTTCTAACTCACAGCGACCCTATGTACAACAGAACGAAACACTGCCCAGTCCCACGCCATCCTAACAATCGTCGCTATGTTTGAGCCCATTGTTGCAGCCACTGTGTTGATCCGTCTCCTTGAGGGTCTTCTTCTTTTTCACTATTAGAGAGATGCAAATCAAAACTACAATGAGACACCATTTCTCCCCAGGAAAAATGATATTAATCAAAAAATCAGAAAACAGTGAATACTGGTGAGGTTGTGGGGAGACTGGAACTCTTATACACTGCTGGTGAGAATGTAAAATGGTACAATCACTATGGAAAACAGTATGGTGCTTTCTTAAAAAGCTAGACTAGAAATACCATATGATCCAGCAATCCCACTCCTAGGTATACATCCTAGAGAAATAAGAGCCGTCACAAGAATAGACATGCACACCCATGTTCATTGTAGCATCGCTCACAATAGCAAAAAGATGGAAACAACCTAAATGCCCATCAACAGATGAACGGGATAAACAAACTGTGGTACATACACACAACGGAATGCTACACAACGATAAAGAATAATGATGAATCCGTGAAACATCTCACAACATGAATGAATCTGGAGGACATTATGCTAAAGCGAAATAAGTCAATCACAAAAGGACAAATATTATAAAAAGTTAAGAATAGGTTCTCACACAGAAAGAAACATTCTTTGATTGTTACCAGGGAGGGGAGGCGGAGGGAGGGAGAATCACTAACTAGATAGTAGATAAGTGTTAACTGTGGTGAAGGGAAAGGCAATACACAACATGGAGGAAGTCAGCACAAGGTCACCAAGGCAAAGGAAGACACTGAACGGCACACAAGAAGAAAGGACGACTATGGAAACCCTGGGGGCGTAGTGGTTAAGAGCAACGCTGCTAACCAAAAGGTCAGCAGTTCGAATCCACCAGGTGCTCCTTGGAAACCCTATGGGGCAGTTCTACCCTATCCTATAGGGTCACTGTGAGTTGGAATCAGCTCAATGGCAATGGGTTTGATTTGTTTTTTTTTTTTTTATGGTTAATGCTATAACGTATACAATCCTGCAACAAAAGTAATAACAAAAAACAATTTATGAGTAGATACGTAGGCAAATATGCATGCTAAATAGGTGAGGATGGTCATACAGGAGTACACCCGTGTACATATATAAGTATGGGTGTGGTGGATATTTCCACATACATATTTGTAAATGCTGCATGTATACTCATATTTGTAACAGCGCACATATGGGGCACAGTTATAGAACTACTTAGACATCGGGACTGAACTACTGGACTTGAAGGCTAAGGACCACAGTCTCAGGGGACATCTAAATCAATTAGCAAACACAGTTCACAAAGACAATGTTCTACGTCCTACTCTGGTGAGTAGCATCTGGGGTCTTAAAAGCTTGCGAGTGGCCATCTGGAAAACAATTATTGGTCTCTTCCTGCCTGGAACAAAAGAGAATGAAGAAAACCGAAGACGCAAGGAAGCAATTTAGTCCAAAGGACTAATGGCCCACATGAACCACAGCCTCTTCTAACCTGAGATCAGAAGAACTAGATGGTGCCCAGCTACCACTACCGACCACTCTAACCAGGTCCATAATAGAAGGTCTTGGATAGAATGGGTAAAAAATGTACAACAAAATGCAAACTAAAAAAGACCAGACTTACAGGTCTGAAAGAGGCTGGAGGGACTTCCAAGACGATTGCCTTAAGACAATCTTCTAACTTGAAACTGAAGACACTCCTGGAGGCCACCTTTCTGCCAAATAATAAAATAAACAATAACACCTGTGAAGAATGTGCTGCTTAGAACAATCAACTATTTTCCTCTACAGTTCCCAACGTTTTCCCAAAATCAAAGATGAGAAGGCAGAAAGGGGCAGGGATTTGTGATGAACAGAAACGGGGAACCTAGGGAGGAAATGGTGAGAGTGCTGGCACATAGTGGGGATTGCAGCCAACGTCACAGAACAATTTGTGTATGTATTATTAATTGGAAAACTAATTTGCTATGTAAACTTTCACCCAAAGCACAACAAAACGTTAAAAAAAAAAAAGTCTGTGTGTCTGGAAAAACATATGGGACTTTGGATGTGCCACTGGTTTAAAAACAAAACACTGCCCCAAGTGAAGAAGGAGGTCCAGGAGCGCACGGAGGGGCGGGGGCACCCTTCTGGGCCAGCTTCGGTGAGTGCCCTCTGCTCAGCAGGGGAAAGAATCTCTGCGGTCACAGGTTAATTCATTCCGTTCTGAGGAGCACCTTCTGCGTGCAGGCGCTATGGCTACAGCAGAGAACAAAGCAGGTCCCTGCCCTCCTGCCGTTCCAGTCACTTAGCAAGGAGCTGGCTCTCTCTCAGAGGAGATTCCTGACCAGACTTTATGTCTGCTTGAGGGGTGCCCTCTCCTGGCGCGCCCGCTTTCTCGGGAAGAACTTCAAGGGCGGCAGAAGCAGTAGCCAACCCTGATGAACCACGGACACAGCAGGAGTCTTCGGGTTCTAGAAGACTGTGGTTGGAGGTCCAGACCCACCACCCTTTTCCAGCAAACTGCTCTTTGAGTCTCATTTTTTTTTTTTTTCTCATCTGTCAATGGGCTAACACCTACTACCTCAGTGTTTGTTTTAAGGGTAAAATACGATCACGAATGTGCTATCACGAATGTAATATCCGCTCTTCTCAAATCCAGGGACCTCTCCCCACTTGTCTCTCTAGATGTCGGGGGAAAGAGAGGGTCTTCCCCGCCCCATGCCCATGCTGACCTGAGCCTTCCACCCAACCTGGGCTGGAGGAAGCCCCTTCTGCTCCAAGCAGCAAGGGTTTATTGCGCTCTTGCTCTCTGCCCTGGGGGCTGCGGCCCACCCTCTTCCCTGTGCTCTCTGACCGTGCTTGGGAAATGCTGACCGGGCACATGGATGCCCAGTCCGGCGGTAGCCCGCGGGGAGAAGGAAGAAAGGTGGGAACTCCCGTGGCTTCAACAGGGCCAGACGGACCCCCACGGGCAGAGGGCCTCCCCTCACCCGCACCCCGTCTCGCTCGGCCGGAGTTGTATCGTGTATCTGGTCCGAGGAGGCGGGAAGCCTAAGAAATCGCCAACTCTGCAGTCCCTATCCAAGGAGTTTGTCTTAAAGGGATGGGGGCGTGGGGTAAGCACGCGAACGCTCTGAGGAGTGAGAGACAGGACAAGTAAGAAGGCAAAAGTCACCCTGTCTCCGCGGAGACCCTTCTCCATCCACAGCAGCGCCCACCGTCGCACCGGCTCCTGGCGCTGTAGGAGAGCTGGGCGGAGGGGTGCCGGGCGAAGGGCGGGTTGCTGCATTTCACCCGCCGGCCGGCGCAGCGCCGTCCCGGCGCAAACTTTCCAAGACCCGCCTTCGGAGCGACCACTTGGGCTCCAGGAAGCAAGAGGGGTGGCAGCTCGGAGGGAGGGTGCGCCTGGACCGGATGGCGCGAGAGGACGCGCATGGCGAGGGGACCGGCGGGCGGTCGCTGGCCAGGGAGTCCCGCCCTCGGTTACCTGGGTTCTGAGGGTCACGGGGGTCCACTGCAGAGGGCACAGGCCGGCCGGAGACGGGGACACTTCTCCGGGGCCGTAGCGGCCCCCAGACACGCGGATGCTTCACCTGGCCGGGCGGGTCAGCTCGCCTACCCTCGCGGGTTCCGGCTCCTGGTCCTCTCCCGCGCAGGGCGGGGCGGCCCCGGGGGAGGAGCCGAGAGCAGTGGGGCGCCCCTCCTCTCCAGGGGCATGCACCTAACAACATGCCACCTCCCCAGGACTCCGTGACCTCCAAAGGATTGCCTCACCACTCTCAGCCTGAGGTGCAAGGGAGGCCAGGCGCCCAAAGGGAGCCGGGGGTGTGCTTAGGCCCCCTCACCCCCTATACCCTTCGGCTAATATAGTCCACGCCCATTCCCTCCACCTGCAGAGGCTGAGGGCTGGGAACCCGGAGGCCTCCTAGAGGGCAGGGCCACCACCGAGCCTGTGCCCTCAGAAAAATGCATGGGGTGGAGCACAAGGAAAGAGACAAAACAACTGGGTACTCGCAGCTCCAGCCCACACTGTTCTCTTCCCGGGTGGGAGAGGCTCTTGGCTGTTCTTAGCCCCTGCCATCAGTTCCAATCCTCTCTCTCTGCAGCGCCCAGGGCGGTGGTCCTTACCACTCCTCGCTCTTTCCCCCAGAGCTCCCCCTCCCGGGTCACAAGCCCCCAGACTGGAAGGTGCTGGGCCTGACCCCTACCACCCAGAGGACACAGTGATACGAGGTGAAGACACGCAGAGGTCAAAGCAGAAACGTTTGGCTCCTGGCACCCAAATTCTGTGTCTACCCCCCAGCTGCTGAAGGAACAGGTTGTAGTTACTACCTACCCCTTCCCCCCACCCTCCTAGAAAATCCACTCTGGAAAATCCTGGGACAACACCCCCAGACTCAGGTGGGGAGGTGGGCAGGACACCTTCTTGGCCCCACTTTGCAGCTCCAGGTTCTCTGCTTGCCCCGGCTTCCTGCACTGCCTGTTCGCCCAGCGTGCAGACAGCGCAGGGAGCCCTGGGCTGGGAGTCCAGAGAGCTGGGCTCTATCCTCCACTTAGGCCTGTGACCTTGAGCAAATCTCTGCCCCTTTCTGTTTCCCCCTTTGCAAGTGAGTGGGTTGCAGGGGATCATCCCTAAGGCCCTTTTTGTGGGCCCTGAATCCTGCCGTTGGGCACCTTGCTTTATTAGGTTTTTCTGCGGCTGCGCGTCTTGTAAAGGGGTGTGTGTGTTCCTCTCAGTCTAGGTTACCTTGTCCTCTCAGACATAAATTCTTAAAGGGAAAGTGGTTGAGGCTGTGCAAACAGGTAGGCAGTCATCTGTGCAAACAGAGCTTAATAAGATCAGCTAGGCATAAGGAAAAGAGCCCTGGTGGCACAATGGTTAAGCACTTGGCTGTTAATCGAAAGGTTGGCAGTTCAAACCTACTCAGCTGCTCCGAGGGGGAAAGACCTGGCTATCTGCTCCCATAAAGATTACAGCCTGAAAAACCCTATCGGGCAATTCTACTGTGTCACATAGAGTTCCTGTGAGTCGAAAATCAACGCTATGGCACCTAACAACAGGCATAAAGAAGAGAGGATCTCAGGTGCTCTACGCTGCATTCAAGAGTGGCCTCAGACTGGTCAGCAGGGCCCCGCTCTCTGAAGGCTCTAGGCAAGAATCTTTCCTTGCATCTTCTAGCTTCCTGTGGCTCCAGGTATTCTTGGCTTGTGGCTGCATGACTCCAACCTCTACCCTCATCTTCCCATGGTTGTCTTCCCTCTGTGTGTCTGTCTGTATGTCTTCCCTTCTTCTTATAAGGACACCTGTCATTGCATCTGGGGCCCACCCTAAACCCAGGATGATCTCAACATCCTTAACAATTACATCTACAAAGACCTTTTTTCCAAATAAGATCACACTCACAGGTTCTGGGGATTAGGATGCGGGCGTATCTTCCTGGGAGACATCGTTCAACCCAGTACAGCGCCTTTGCTCCTACTAGTGGCACCGGGGCCCAGCGTGGCCAGGTTCCTCCTTTCCTCTTTCCCTCCATTTCTCACCTGTCCCAGCTGCCTGAGCAAAGCCTCCTCCAGCATCTTCTCCATCTGGATGTGCTGTGGAGAGGAAAGCAGACTAAAGCCACATGGGGGCCTGGCAGGGGGCACTCAGTGGGAGGCTGCACCCACTTTGTCTTCCTGTCCTACTGTCTCATGGTCTGAACGTGACTGTTTCAGGAGCACCCTTCATGCCCCTGACATCTTTGCATCGGGCGCATCTGTGGAGAAGCTACCCCTTCCAGAGAAGGTGTTCAGAGAAAGAGGAAGCACCTCTTCTTCCTCCTCGTCTTTCCTGTACCCTCAGGCCCTCTGCCGGTGCCCAGGTCCTGATGTCCGACAGCCCTTTGCCAGGGAAGCAGCAGATCTTTGCCTTCCACGTGGAGAGCCCAGACCCTGTGGGCAAACACCCCTGGGATGGAGGGTCCCTACTCATGGGTCCTGTCCTGAGAGCAGGATTAGAGAGGAGGCGTGTGAGAGCCTGGCCCATAAAGAGTGTGTGTGGAGGGGAGGAGGCCGAGAGGGAGAGGGTGGTCCACATCATCTGGGACTCCCCTTGGTCAGGGTCAGGCCAAGGAGTCTAGCTCAGGGGTCAGACAACTGCCTGCCTGGGGAGAGACCAAGAGGGCCAGCCCATCACTCAGGCACCTGAAGGAAGCCCACCAGGCCCGCCCTGTGCCAGATGGGCTCTCTCGAGGCCAGTATTCATTGAGATCCGCAGAATCCTGAAGGGCCTGCAGAGTCATTTGACCCAAGGAGTAAAGATGCTTAGAGAGCAGCAGAGGTGTCCTAGAAAGGACCTGTGGGTGTGTGGTGTGTGCAGGGTTGCCTCTGTCTCGAATGCCGACTTCCCAGGCCCTGGCAGTATCTTTACAGCAGCTGAGGGCCCATAGTTCCTTTGTAAGAGGGGCTTAGGCATCTGCCTGCTTGCAGGTGGAGCTCTACGGGGCTGCTCTTGCAGCTACATTAGTAAAGAAGCACACTTTTTAATGTAGGTGAAGGTTTATTTGGGGTGGCTTAGGTGAGAGAGCTGACAGAGATTATGAAGGGGATTTAGTGGTTAATGCACTTGGATGCTAACTGAAAGTTTGGAAGTTCAAGTCCACCCAGAGGTACCTTGGGGCAAGACCCAGCCATCTACTTCTGAAAAATCAGCCATTGAAAACTCATCGAATCGACTCCTACTCATGGTGACCCTATGGGTGCCAGAGAAGAACTGTGCTCCAGAGGGTTTCCAATGGCTGATCTTTTGGAAGTAGATCACCAGGCCTTTCTTCCAAGGTACCTCTGGGTAGACTTGAACCTCCAAGCTTTTGATTAGCAGCCAAGCTCATTGTCCATTTGCATGACCCAGGGACTTCATCAGTTATACACAGGTCATTTCCTTGGAACTGACCGGCTTCTAGCCAGGCCTCAAAACCGGGTGCAGACAGCATGGGGGATATCATATTACACCTGGTTTTCTCCTTCTTCCAGCCGCCTGAGCCCAGCACTAGGCGTGGACGCTGCAGATGCTGGAGGCACGGAGGCTGAGCCAGATGCTGGGGCTGGGATGGGGGCTCCTGGGCAGCCTGGGTATCTGCTCTCTGTCTGAAGCTGCTGCCTCTTCTCCGGGACTAAAGGCCTTCGAAGACCGTCCCACACCAAAGTTCCCCTGTGAACGTGACCGGAGAGGGCCTTCCTTGGCTCCCAGCTCTGCAAGACCCAGGCAAAACCTTTACTCTGCTCTCTGTCAAGAGTCACAGAACACCCATCACCTTTAACCCAGAAATCCCTCACCTGAGAGCTTGTCCTAAGGAAATCATCCCCAGCCTTGTAAAAGCTCTTTGAACAAAGTTGCAGCATTATGTCCAGTCACAGGAAACTGGAAGCACCCTAAATGCCCAGCTCTGCCACACTGGGGAAGTAAACAACAGCTCACCCATTTTAAAAGCTAATTGTGAGCACTCTGTTGCAACACGGAAAAATGCTGCTGATGTAGTGCTGAATGCAGAACTCCATCGGGCACTCTCCCAGCTGTGAGAAACCTGTATCCGCGCAGGTGCAAGGACCGGAGGGGAATTGGAAAAGAAAAAAAAGCAGAAATGCCTGTTCATGGGTTCGGAGGATTGTGGGTGATTCTTTTTTCTGATTTCTGGTATTGTTGAGACATCGGTTGTGTTTAATAAGAGTTGGGACATCGGTTGTTTGATATGAGAATATAATGACTGTAATTACTATTATTATTAGCCCTGTGTTCAGGGAAGTTTCTTGAAGACACCTATTCAAGCACAGGTGTAAATGAGCACAGGTCCTAATGTGGGCCACCTCCCTGGAGTATTTGCATTTCAGAGAAGACCAGAGCTGTAAACCAACAGCAGTATTCAGGCCAGGGGGACGGAGCTATTTCACAGGCCAGAAGGCCCTGAGAGCACTTTAGATAAGCCCCCTTCTCCACACACTCACCCACCAGATGCCCCCAGCCTGCTAAGTTCAGTGTACCCTCCTTGTGGGGCCAGAGAGGAAGCCGACGCACATTACTGGAGAGCTTTCAGGTAGCTCAGGCCCCGAGCCTCACGTTATTGGACATCGTTGTATTCAATAATAATACCTGCAGAGTCAGTATTGTTTCCCCATTTTACAGATGGGGATACTGAGGGGCAGGGAAAGGTGCTGAGGGTACCACAGCTAGCGAAAGGCAGGACTGAGAGCTGAATCCAGGCGGGCCTCAGCCAAGGGTAGGGTCCTTCTCTGCTCTGTTTTTGGATCTTTCTGTGGGTAGAGGAGGGGAGAGGTGACCCAGTACGATTCAGAGCCTCCTCAGCGGGAGGCTGGGTGGGGGAGGACACTTCTAGAAATAGGGCTGGGCGGGGGTACTGACCCCAGGGAAGAGGGACTTGGCGCTGGGCCTGAAGCTTAGAAAAGTCTGGCTGTGGACGTTTTGAAGTTGTTCTCAGGAAAGGCTGGAGGAAGCCGTGCTGTTTTCTCTGGCCCCACCCGGCTCAGGAGCTTTCCGAGGGGCAGCCAGAGTGCCCTTGCTGCTGCCCTCGGGCCCGGCCTGGCGCCGTGGGGCGGCCCGACCAGGGGACGGCTAGTGGGCCCTGTGACGCACACCATCTCCTCAAGGTGTGGATGTCCAGATTTACAGAAAACATCTAGCAGAAGGGGGAAGGCTTTGCTCTGACTTGAGGGTTTAAAGTGATAATTGTTGTTTGTTGCGTCCCATCAAGGCGATTCCAACTCACAGTGACCCCAGAGGACAGACTAGAACTGCACCATAGGGTTTCCTGTCGTGGTTGTCGTTAGGTGCCGTTGAGTCGGTTCCAACTCATAGCAACCCTATGTATTGCACAACGCAACACTGCCTGGTCCTGCGCCACCCTCATAATCATTGTCAGGTTTGAGCCCATCGTTGCAGCCACTGTGTCAATCCATCTCATTGAGGGTCTTCCTCTTTATCACTGACCTTCTACTTTACCAAGCATGATACCATTCTCCAGGGACTGGTTCCTCCTGATAACATATCCAAAGTACTCGAGACAAAGTCTCACCATCCTTGCTTCCAAGGCGCACTCTGGCTGTACTTCTTCCAAGACAGATTTGTTTGTTCTTCTGACAGTGCAGAGTATATTCGCTGTTCTTGGCCAACACCATAACTCAAAGGCATCAATCCTTCTTTGGTCTTCATTATTCATTGTCCAGCTTTCGCACGCATATGAGGAGATTGGAAATACCGTGGCTTACCAGGGTTTCCTAGGCTGTAATATCTATGGGACCAGACCACTAAGTCTTTCCTCCTGTGGAGTTGCAGGTGGGTTTGAATCACCAACCTTGCAGTTAGCAGCTGAGCGCTTAACCATTGTGCTACCAGAGCTCCGTAAAGTGATAATAATAACCAACATTTACCAAGCTCTTACTGCGGGCCAGGTGCCAAGAGCTTCATATGTGCAATATCTCTTTTAAGGCTCACCAAAACCATGTCTTTTATTAGCCCCACTTCATAGATTGGAAAGCTGAGGCTGTGACTTGCCCAAGGTCACAGAGCTGGGCCTCCAATCCGGAGCTGGTCTGAAGTTTGTACTCGCAATTACTGTGTTGTAACCAGTTGCTGTTGAGTCGACTCTGACCATGGTGACCCCGACTGAGTGGACTCTGACTCATGGCGGCCCTGGCTTATGGTGACCCCTGTGTGTCAGAGTGGAACTGTGCTCCACAGGGTTTTCAACAGCTGATCCTTTGGAAGTAGATCACCAGACCTTTCTTCCAAGGCACCTCTGGGTGGACTCGAACCTCCAACCTGTCGGTTAGCAGTTGAGTTTACACCACCCAGAGACTCCTGCTTCTCTTAATAACCAAGGGGTACATATAGATTTTCAAAAATTAAATAAATCTACATACTGTTTTTCTTGAAGCACGTCTGCTCCGAGATTCACCCCAACACAGTGAGTGAAAACTGTGAGAGCCAGAACTCCACAAGACAGCCTTGTTTTTTTGGGTCTTGAAAGCTTTCCACCTTTGACAGGGTGCAGGCTTACCGCTTTTCTTTCATGCTCTGTTAGTGGAGAATATTCTCGTTTTCCTGCTCTCACAGGTTTCTGCCTTACACAGGTTCCGGCTTCCAAGGGTTTTACCGTATATACCCTATAGCTAACATTCAAAATATGACTCCGATTCCCATTAACCAGCCAATCTTGAGGCTTTCTCAGGATCACATCCCTGCAGCAAAAATGGTGATTATTCAAATAATGTTAGAAGCAGGCCCTTAGTCCACTTTCATTTGGGAAATAGGGAGTACTGCTAGTCAGTTTCATATATTACAATACATTAGACTGGAAGGGACTGCAGAGATCTGTTAGCTATCATAGGAAAAGTAAGATCCTAAACCGGCAAGTCACCTGCCTGGGTCCTCCATGAATTAAGCAGCGCATCAATCTGCCATCTGCTCTACTAGGGGAACCTTCCTCCTCCAAATTTTTGTGTAACAATTTTGGAGGCTGATGGGCCAAATGGATGGCACCTAAAAACATCTGACATGTATACTAGGAGTTCCTTTGGGTCCAGCCTGTCTCACACCTACCCTACGAGGTTTATTTTGTTTCCTTTTAAAGGTCCATAGGTCCCTGGGTGATGCAAAGGGTGTTCGCTTGACTACTAATCTGAAGATTGGTGATTTGAACCCACCCAGGAGCACCACGGAAGAAAGGCCTGGCGATCTGCTTCTGTAAAGATTACAGCTAAGAAAACTGTATGGAGCAGTTCTACTCTGTAACACATGGGGTCGCCATGAGTCAGAATCGACTGGACGGCAGCGGGTTCAGTTTGGTTTTTTCAAAGATCCAAGTGCACTGTCTGCTTCTAACACTCTGGTCTGATGGCTCCACATGGATTGTCCTGCCCTAACAAAGTGGAAATTGGCTAAAAGCACCTTTCACAACCTTCTTTACTATGAAGTAACTTTCTGAACCACGGTCATGCTTGCGAAGACTTCTGACATCCCTGCTAAATATTTTAGCATGGGGAGGGAGTTGCTAAAGAGAGGGAGAAGGTAATCAAAGGTTGTGTAAGTATTTTATTTAGCCCCAAGCTGGTGTCCTTAATGACAGAACATTAGCGTCCTTATCATAGGATTCCCGAGTCTGACTAAATGACCAGCAGTTCTTTCTCAGGCTCACATCACAACCCCCAGATCAGAAGCTTCTAGACAGAGCTTCTTTCTATTGCTGGCACCTTCGGCTCCTCTGTTCCCCTGGTCCGCACCCACCTTATACATTCTCCTCCCTGGCAGATCCACAGCACCAAGAGCCAGTTGGAAGATGGGACAGATTGCATCATCCCTGCTTACGGATGGGGAAACTGAGACTTAAAGGGTCAAGGAGTATTGGAGACCAGGCTTCCTCCCCAAGATCCGAGCATTTTCTGCCCCACCTTGGGGTGCTCAGGGAGGCCCCCAAGACCATCAGGGCCCTAAGGACACCTCCCTTCTCTGAGCTCAGCTCCTCTGTAATGAATGACTACAGGGAGTCAGCGAATCGCATGAGAGGAATGAATGACTACAGGAAGTCAGCGAATCGCACGAGAGGAAAGGCCATGTGAGTCCTAAGGCCTGATTCAAGCCCAAGCCTGTAAGGCTGGGAGCCAGTGGGCTGACAGCCAGGCAACCTGGCAGTGAAGTCAGCACCCCACCCACCCACCTGCCAGGCCCGGGCAATGCCTCCTCATTTAGCTACTTTATCAGCAGCAGCTTTGCCCTCACTTACCACTCCAGGGCCATCATCGCCAATTCTCCAGACAGCCTGGTGGGGCCCATGTTATCATCCCGTATCACAGATAAGTAACTGAGGGTCAGAGTGGTTGAGTGGTTTGTTCAAGATCGTTCACCTGGCACATGGAAGAGCCATTTGCCAACACTTGAACCCAAAGTCCATGCTCTCTTTTTGACCCCAGATGGCACCCCAGTAACCCCCTCCCATCCTACCTTCTGATTTCTGGTCCGGCCTCCGGAATGCCTGGTAAATGCTGCCTCTGGGCCTGGATGGAAACCATCAGAGTCTCAATTTTGAGCCTGGCTCACCGGCTGCCCGCTGCACTTGTCCACTTGAATTCAAGGACCAATGCGCTGAGGAGTGTTGTGGAGTCCCATCACCTCTGGACCAGGGCAGATGCTCACAACTGGGCCAGGGCTCTCAGGGTGGAGGCTTCATCCATTCCTGATTTCTTTCTTCATTCATTCTCTCCTTCATTCTCTCTACAGACCCTTGCTGAGCATCTGTTCTGTGGTAGGCACTGCCCCGAGCACAAGAGATGCTGCAGTAGGCTGAACAATGGCCCCCAAAGAGGTCTACGCCTTAATACCCAGAACCTGTGTGAATGTGCTACTGTATCTGGCACAAGAGACTTTGCAGGTGTGATGGAGTTAAGGATCTTGAGATGGGGAGATCACCCTGGATTATCCACGCGGGCCCAATGTAATCACAGGGTCCTTGTTAGAGAGAGGCAAGAGCGTCAGAGTCAGAGAAGGAGATGTGACGACAGCAGCAGGGATCGGAGTGATGTGGCCACGAGCAGGCAGCTTCTGGAGCTGACCCCCTGCCTTATGGCGACCCCATGCACAACAAGAACAAAACGCTACCATGTCCTGTGCCATGGGCATGATCGATTGTGGCTTGGATTTCTGTGATCCCTAGGGTTTTCATTGGCTGATTTTTGGAAGTAGATCACCAGGCCTTTCTTCCTAGTCTGTGTTGGTCTGGAAGCTCCACTGAAACCTGTTCAGCATCATAGGAACATGCAAGCCTCCACTGACAGGTGGTGGCTCTGCGTCAGGTGCATTGGCTGGAAATTCACCTGTCTCCTGCATGAAAGGTGAGACTTCTACCACCAAACCACTGATGTCCCCACGCAGCCTCTAGAAGCTGGAAAAGGCGAGGAACAAATTCTCCCTTACAGCCTCCAGAAGGAACACAGCCCTGCCTATGCCTTGACCTTAGCCCAATAAAACTGATTTTGGACTTCTGACTTCCAGAACTATAAGATAAGAAAATTGTGTTGTTTTAAGTCACTAAGATTTGATAGCTTGTCACAGCAGCAATAGGAAACTAACACAAATTTCAAGGTGAATGCAAAGTGGAACCCAAGCTCAAGGAGCCCTTTTAGGGGCCATGGCAGCATCCCCTGGGCCCCACCCACAGAGATTCTAGTTCTGTAGGTCTGCAGTGGGGCTGAGAATTTGCATTTCTAACAAGCTTCCAGGAAATGCTGAGGCCACTTGTTGGGACCCCACTTGGAGAGCTACTGGTGAAGAGTCAAACCAAACCCACTGCCGTCAAGTCGATTCTGATTCACAGCGACCCTACAGGACAGAGCAGAACTAGAATTGCCCCATAGGGTTTTCTAGGCTCTAATCTTTATGGGAGCAAATCTCCAGGGCTTTTCTCCTTCGGAGCCACTGGATGGGCTCAAACTACCAACCTTTTGGTTAGCAGCCAAGCACTCAACCATTGCACCACCAGGGCTCCTTTGGGGCAGAATAAACAAGCAAACAAAAACTCATTGCTGTTGAGTCATTCCAACTCACAGGGGCCCTATAGAGCAGAGCAGAACTGCCCCACAGGCTTCCTAAGGCTGCAGTCTTTGTGGAAACAGATTGCTACATCTTTCTCCTGAAGAATGGCTGGTGGGTTTGAACCGCCGACCTTTCGGTTAGCAGCAGAACTGCGCCACGAGGGCTTCTTGAAAAGCAGTGGTTCTCAAACTTCAATGTGCATACAACTGTCCTGGGGATCTGGTTAAAATGCAGGTTCTGAAGTTCACGCGTCCATTTATCTGTCGATGTGTTTATTGCTCGACTCCTGAGCATGTCAGGTCCCTGAGAGCGGGACCTCTGCTGTTGTGGTCACTGCGGGGTCCCCAGGGCCTGCAGCGGTGCCTGAAATAGATGCGAAATAAACATCTATTGAATGAATGAATGAATCGATGAATGAAATGCATGAGGAGCTTGTGAGGAAGTGATGTGGGTGTCTTGGGTGTCCTTGCTGCTGCCACTGAATGAATGAAATCCCACAGGGACAGAAGAAGGAAAGATCAGGAATGAAAAGGGCGTGGAAAGGCCATGGTAGGCGGGGCTGCAGGAGAGCCAGCAAAGGCGGTGGAGCAGCAGCCAGGGGGCAGGCAGAGAGCAGCCAGGGAAGGATGGTGTTCTGGGAAGGAAGGTGTTCTGGGAAGGAAGTGCCAAGAGCTGAGGGCCTAAAGGGGGCTCTGGATAGGCTACAGGGAAGAAAAACGCACACAAGTTGCGCTGGGAGCTCTGCAGGACCCCACTGATGAGAAAGGTTGCCGGGTTAGGGAGGCCTTAGGGCTCAGACGTGCGTTCACTTTTTTTCTCTCTCTACTTAGTTCCTTTAGAAAAGTGATACCGTATATGTATGTTGGAAAAAAATTTTGGAAAATTCTGAAAAGTATAAAGAAGAAAATGAAATCTCGTACAATCGCCACACCCAGAAATGAGCCCTATTTTATTTTTATGTATTTCAGTCTTTATTTAAAACGTGTGTCCAAGACACACACAAACACACAATGTACCTTCAAGTCTGGGATGATACTGTATATATTTTTATGTTTCGTTTGCTTAATATCTTGTTCCATCAGTATTTTTCATGTTACTTTGAAGTGCAACATACAAATTTTGAAGGCTAGGTAATATGCTTTTGGACAAACGCACCATAATTTATTTATCTAATGCGTTTTTTTTTTTTTTTAGTATTTAGGTTGTTTCGTGGGTCTGATTTTGCATTGCCCTAAGACAGTGAGGTTGAGCGTGTTTTCATATGTTTAGTTGCCATCTGCATTTCTCCTTTGGGGAAGTAGCTGTTCGGATCTTTGGCTCATGTTTTAACTGCGTTGTTTGTTTTCCTTTTGTTGGGTCCTTTGTGTATTCTTGAGACAAGTCTTGGTCTGAGATGTGATTGTAAATGTTTTCATTCTCAGTGTCTTTTGCAAACATTTTTAATTTTGATGGTCCAATTTATCGATTTTTTCTTTTACAGATTATGCTTTTGGTACCTAAGAACTCTTTGCCTAACCCCAAGTCACATATCTTTCCTCCTATATCTTCTAGAAGTTTTATAGTTTCATTTAGGACTGGGATCCATTTTGAGTTAATTTTTGTGTGGGGTCTGTGAGGTCCTTTTGTTTTGTTTTGCAAATAGATGTTCAATTGTCCCATTCATTCACACACGTGGACAAAGCGCCGGAATGTGCCCCCAGGGCCTGGATGCAAGGCCCCAAGCACATCCCCACCTCACACAGATGGACACAGGAATCTGTGTTTGCACGACATTCGATTTTCACAAAGGGAGGCAGTGGCTTGGCAAGGAATGCCCTGGGCTTGAGATCAAGAGAGCTCCACTCTGCTCCTAGCCTGTCCCCGATTCTCTCTTCTTGTTGTTGTGTGCCATTGAGTCCATGTCGACTCACAGCGACCCTATTGGACAGAGTAGACCTGCCCCATCGGGTTTCCAGGGAGTGGCTGGTGCATTCGCACTGCCAACCTTTTGGTTAGCAGCCAGATCTCTTAACCGCGTCGCCACCAGCGCTTCTGATTCTCTCTAAAACCAGTCAAACCATCTCCCTGGGCCTCGGTTTCCTCATCTGAAAGCACAGTAACCACCCTAGCCTCACCGGGTCGGTGTGAACACTGCGGAGGTGGTTCTAGACCAATGCGCACTTACATACAAATGGAGGTGCTGTCCTAGGGCAGGGCAACGGGCCTGAGTGGGAGTCAGGGGTGAGGGACAGGGCTGGCTGGAAGCGGACAGGAACTCCTTGATGGCTTCCCAGGGAGCTGTGTCTCTGGGAAGCCCTGGGAAGCAGCTACAAAGACTGCGTGGGGTTGCCCTATCGTCTATTTGTCTGAGGTGAAAAGAGCCTCCATTGCAGTCTAAGGGATTGAGGTTAGACACTGGAAAAAACTTTCCCTCTGCCAAGGAAAGGAATGGAAGGGATAACTGAGAGATGGTGGGAGGGTAGGGGATGGGGGCTAGGTCTCTCCTGGCTGTGCTTTGCACAGATTTCCTTCCCCACGGAATCCACCTTGGGCCTGACCCAGCCTCTTTCAGGCTCTGTTCTCCCTCTGATGCCCACAGTCGTGCTTGGGAGCGGTCCCCATTGGCCTGCAGGTGGCGCCCTCATGCCAGTTCAGGAAGTGGCTGAGCCCTGGTCTTTGTAGCGGTGGTAGTATGGGGCCAATCTCTGGCCCCCACTCTGTGCCCGTAGACCCTCAAGCTCGGGCCTGCAGGACCCCAGCCTCAAGGGCCCGAAGGAGTCAGGAGAAGTAGTTACTTGACATCCGTGCAAAGACAGACAAAACCCTGGGCTTGGGGGCCATCTGCCTGCTCAGAGTTGACGAGTCCTCCCCTGTGGACCTTCCCTGGGATGGGGCAGGGGCTGGAGTCCGTGGTGTTGGATAATGTTTAGGAATGTCTGCTTGGACTCAGAGAAGCCTAGTTCAAACCCTCTCACTAGCTGAGTACACTTGGATGAATCCTTAGATTCTGTTGTCCCAGCTCCTCCCACCCAAAAAATGGATAATCCCTCCTACTTCTTAGGGCTGTTAGGACATATAATAAGCACTTACTAAATGTTAGCAATTATTGTTATTCAGCAAACATGATGTGTCAATCATCAGGAAAGGTTTCTTAAAGGAGATGTGATATCATTCCTTACATTGCCAACTAGGCCAACACGGAATGTTCTAGAATCACAAGTAGTTCTAGTTTTGTAAAAATACTTAACAAGATTTCATTAGAATTTAAAACATATTAAATTGAGAATCGCAGGTCTACTTAAATAATTTTTAATTTACGATATTTATTCCTTATCGTTTATAGTTTGCCTCTTAAATTTACTAGGTAATTTTGAATATTTCAGAAAACAGAAAATCATTTCCACATGTTTTCAAAATAGTTAACTTTTTGATAACTAATTTAATTTACCTTTGTATGATGACAATGCCTTTGGATTTCAGACACTGACTGTATTTGATTTCATTTTTCGTCCCCTGGCTCACTGAGAATGAGTACAACTGGAGATTTTGATACAGAAGTTGTGAAAGTGGAGCTTGGGAAAAAGAAAAGGCCAAAAAGAAAAATAAAAAGTTTGAAAGAGGTAGTCTGCTTACATTTTTAAAAACTGCAAACAATAAAAGTGAGCAGATTTCACCTATATCACACCCCTCCACCACAAAAAACAAAACAACAATTACTAGAACCCAAGAAAGGGACTGAATAAACAGCTAAGCACAGAGCGTTCAATAAAGACAAATAAACACCAACAGAAAACATTGAAGGGATTTTCTTTTTAAATTGTGCATTAGGTGAAAGCCGATAGCGCAAATTAGATTCTTATTAGACAGTTCGTACATGAAATGTGTCATGGCCTTGGTTTCATTCCCATAACATGTCAGCACTCTCCCCACTTCCGCCCTGGGTTCCCCGTTTCCTTTCATCTTGATTTTCTGTCCCTTCCTGCCCTCTCATCTTTGCTTTTGGGCAAATATTGCCCTTTTGATCTCCTATAATTGATTGTTCTAAGGAGCCCGTTCGTCTCGGGTGTTATTGTTTATCTTAGGGGCTTGTCTATTGTTTGGCTGGAAGGTGGTCTCCGGGAATAGCTTCAGTTCCAGGTTGAAAGAATGTTCTTAAAATAATAAATTATGTGCCCTGTATTCAGCCAAACGATGTTTTTACTGGGTGGGGGGCACTAATGGCATAATCTATTTTTAAAAACTCTAGGTTTAGTAGAAATGACTTTAAATGTTGATGCTAAATAGCCAAACATGTAAGATGGATTAAAAAAAAAGATGAAACAAATAATTCTCTAGGATGGAGAATTCCAAATGAGATTATGAACTTGGTGAGTAAAAGGCAGGAGAAGAAACTGTGCATAAAAAATTTAACAAGTAATTATCATTCAGTTCAACTAGGTTGTATCAGGGACAAAAGTCATGTTGAATGACTAACATATGTGAGTTGTTGAACTACAGGGAAAGAAAAAAAGAAAGTTGAGATTTAAGAGTATTTCATTGGTTTTATACCTTTTGTAAAAACTAAAGTTTTTGATTGAAGTGAGAAACTGAACAAAGAGCTTTCAATTTTAGACACTGACTGTTATCGTGAAGGGCATCCCTGTGATGATGCCACTAACGTGGTTGTAAAGGAAAACGTGTATCGACCAAAATGTAGACGCATTCTCTGTGCTGCGTACAGTGTATGATTTGAATTCTTACACGGAAATGTGGCCTCAGCTGTGCCGACGCAGTGACATTCCTTGGACAATTCAATGATTGTATATGACGTATTCTGGATCTGTCCCAAGATAGAACATCTTGATGAAACACATATCAAATTTGACCTTACAACCGGTCGCAGACACTGACGGGGATGCCAACGAAATGCTCTTAAAGCAATCGGATGAAATTTGGACAAGATACAAAACGACTAGCAGAGTTCAGTGAAACGGCAGCAGATTCTCAAATAAAGAGCAAATCAGGGTCTTTGACAGAACGACACAAAATGATGTGAGATTTGTGCTATCCATAATTATTTGGTATGAACTGTTGCTTGCTATTAATAATGTTAGCAAAAGGTTATTTAAAAAAACCAAACAGATCTAAATTTGCTGTCATTTTTAAAGGATTAAATGTATTTTTTAAATTTCAGAGATAATGTTTTTCTTTATAAATTCGAAGAACTTACATATAAAATATGTAATAAAAGTGATATTACCATAAAATATAAGGAAATTAGAACAAAGAAATGAAATGCTCCTATGGATATACAGGAATAGATTCATTCAAATAGTCCTGTTTATAGAGATTATAGATCAAGGCAGAATCTCAACTGAAGAGAGGGTTGGACAAATGAGCAAAGTACTGGTATTTCTGGTTTTCCTTATAATACCCCAGAAATGAAAATTTTGAAAGAAGAACTTAAGAAATACTATAAGGATTCTCAGTGCTACACAAAGAATGTAAATCAACATACTGCTTCCTTCACTGGGAAAGTCTCGCTATGAAAAAACATCAGCTGAACCAAACAGTGAGCTTATTGTTTGGGGAAATAGGATCTTTCTTTCTTTCCTTCTTTTTTTTAAATTGTGCTTCAAATGAAGGTTTACAGTTCAAGTTAGTTTCTCATACAAAACTTTATACACACACTGCTATGGGACCCTAGTTGCACTACCAATACAGTGACAGCACACTCCTCCTTTCCACCCCGGATTTCCTGTGTCTGTTCAACCAACTCCTGTCCCTTTCTGCCTTCTCATCTCGCCTCTGGATAGGAGCTTCCCATTTAGCCTCATGTAGCTACTTGAGCTAAGAAGCACTCTCTTCACAAGTATCATTTTATGTCTTATAGTCCAGTCTAATCTTTGTCTGAAGAGTTGGCTTTGGAAATGGTTTTAGTTTTGGGCTAACGGAGAGTCTGGGGGCCATGTCTTCTGGGGTCCCTCCAGTCTCAGTCAGTCTTTTTACTAGAATTTGAGTTCTGTACCCCACTTTTCTACAGCTCTGTCAGGGACTCTCTGTTGTGTTCCCTGTCAGGGCAGCCATTGGCGGTAGCCGGGCACCATCTAGTTCTTCTGGTCTCAGGCTGATGGAGTCTCTGGTTTATGTGGCCCTTTCTGTCTCTTGTGCTAATATTTTCCTTGTGTCTTTGGTGTCCTTTGCTCCAGGGGAGTTGGGACCAATTGATGCATCTTAGATGGCCGCTCGCTAGCTTTTAAGACCCCAGACACCGCTCACCAAAGTGGGATGCAGAACATATTCTTAACAAACTTTGTTATGCCAATTGACCTAGATGTCACCTAAAAGCATGGTCCCCAAACCCCCTCCCCTGCTACTCTGTCCCTCAAAGTGTTTGGTTGTATTCAGGAAACTTCTTAGCTTTTGGTTTAGTCCAGTTGTACTGACTTCCTGTGTATTGTGTGTAGTCTTTCGAAGGACAAAATATTCTTCTTTTAAGGTTAGCCTGATTAATATATTTTAAATACTTAAACGTATGTTAGATGGGCCTCAGTTTATGCTCTTGTCACAAACCCATTGCCGTCAAGTCAATTCCAACTCATTGCAACCCTATAGGAGAGAGTAGAACTGCTCCATACGATTTCCAAGGAGCAGCTGGTGGATTCGAACTGCTGACCTTTTGATTAGCAGCCGAGCTCCTAACCACCGTCAGGGCTCTGCTCTTGTCCCAGGCCCCGCAAATGTTAGGAGCGACCCTGAAGATCTTTGCCAACTGTAACGTGTTATACAGACACCTTGTTGTTGTTAGGGATATCAAGTCAATCTTCAATTCATAACGACCTCATGTGACAGTATAGAAATGTCTCATAGGGCTTCCTAGGCTGTATTCTTTATGGGAGCAGATTGCCAGGTCTTTCTTCCATGGATTGGCTGGGTGGCTTGGAACTGTCAACCTCTCAGTTAGCAGCCGAGCACTTATACTGTTGCTACTCCCCTTCTTTTGAGAGGCTGTGAGGCATAATGGGAAAATCACTGTTTAAAACAAGAGGACCCACCTTAACCAGTTGTCCTCTAGTCAGTTCTGACTCATGACGACCCCATGCGTGCCAGAATAGAACTGTACTCCATAGGGTTTTCAATGTTGATTTTTCGGTAATAGATCACCAGGCCTTTCTTCCAAGGCACCTCTGGTCAACTCAAACCTCCAGCCTTTAGTTAGCAGCAGAGTTTACTAACTGATTGCACCACCCAGGGACTTTATTATCTACTAAAACTCATGAAAGAATCAAACGTTCTTGACAAATTTAGAACAAAATTTGACCCAGGAAACGGAGTTGGTAGAAATAAAGGTCACAGAAGAAAATGCACGATGGCAGAAGCTATCTGTCACCAGTGAAATTTGATATTGACAAAATTTCATCCATGAACCAAATTTCTGATATAAAATTTAATTGGAAAAGAATTGATTCCACTGAAAATATTTTCAGTAAACTGAAAGTAAAAAAGGGAGAACATTGGAAATAGCTTAACTAGTTTTGTAGAAAATTGATCAAGGAATTAATTGACTTAATGGAGTCCATTCCGGAAAACCCTTTCCCAAGGAAAATTCATCAAAGTCGGTATACTTAAGATTTATGTTGGTATTCAGAGCGTCTCCAGTAGATTCTCGGTGCAATTTCCATGAAGAGACGATAACAGCTGGTTTGGGGTGGAAATTGCACTGACAGGGTATGGCTGTAGAGGTAGGGCTGGGAGGATGTGCCGGGCAGCCTTCGAGGCAGGGTGGCATCGTGACTTCTGTGGACCTAGGCGCAGTGGAAACAAACGAAGACCACCTGTTCTGGATGAAGTGTGTCCTCCAAAAAGATATGCTGAAGTCCTAACATCTGCACTGGTGGATATGCCCTTGTTTGGGGAAATAGAGCTTTTCTTTGAAGATGTTATCAGTTAAATTAAGGAAGTCATACCAGAGTAGAAAACCAAACCCAAAGCCATTGCCGTCAAGTTGATTCCAACTCATAGCATAGGACAGAGTAGAACTGCCCCACAGGGTTTCCAAGGCTGTAAATCTTTATGGGAGCAGACTGCCACACCCTTCTCCCGTGGAGCAGCTGGTGGGTTCAAACCGCTGACCTTTCAGTTAGTAGCTGAGCACTTAACCACTGCCTCACCCGGGCTCCCTGGAGGAGGGTGGGTCCTAATCCTAATCCCTTCTGAGTAGCGTTTTATGAAGAGCAGGACAGACACGGAAACAGTCACACCCAGAGGGAAGCCATGTGACGACGGAGGCAGATGCACCTGTAAACAGCACAGGAACCCAGGGATCGCCCGCTCGCCAGAAACCAGGAGGGAGCCACGAACAGCTCCTCTCTGGAAGCCCCCGGAAGGAATCCACGCCATCTGATTTGGACTTGGAGCCTCCAGGAGTATGAGAGTTTCTATTCTTGAAGGCCACCCACCTGGTGGTATTTTGCTAGGGCAGCCGTGGGAGACTGAGACACCACCCTAAAGAGAACAAGAAAAGGCTGTTTATCCAGAGCTTGCTATAGCAAGGGAGTCAGCCTCCGTCACTTGCGTTTGGCAGAGGCTCAAAGGCAGTCAGAGGAGTGGGAAAGTTTTATAGTGGAAACGAGGGAAGGCTCCTGGCATGCCCTGACTGGAGGCTGTCAGCATGGGAAAGCCGGGAGAGGGCTAACTAGAAGCAGGGCCTCCTATGTGACTGGTTAAACCAGTTGTTGAATGGATTCCTTCCCATGGCGACCGTAAGTGTATCAGAGTAGAACTTGCACCGTAGAGTTGTCAATGGCTGATTTTTCGGAAGTGGACTGCCAGGCGTTTCATCCCAGGCACCTCTAGGTGACTCAACCCTCTGGCTAGCAGCTAAGTGCATAATTCTTTTGCACCACTCAGGGACTCTGTTCGATTGGTTAAGAAAAAAAAAAAAACCACTGCTATAGAATCAATTCTACTGCTGGTGGATTCAAACCGCCAACCTTTTGGTTAGCAGCCGAGTGAGCGGTTTAACCACTGGCCAGCAGAGCTCCTGACCGGTTAGGGGAGCATGTTTGGCTTTCTCTGGCTGGTCCTAAGTTGGAAGTAGGGCAAAGACTAGGGAATCTGGCAGTTACTGATCAATTCCTGGCCGTTTTGGGCCGACTGCTCCAGAGGCTGTGGTTTGGCCTCCTGGACTGGTTGCTGCTGGCTGTGGATCAGAGTTCTGTTTTTACATATTGTCTGGCCATCATCCCTTAGTATATTCCGTCTCTCAGCACTTTTGCCTCTGGGGGGCCCCTTCTCCATTAAGAAACATTAAAAATCATATTTTATGGTTACGTTGGTATAAAGACAAATATAGTCCAGGTTGGATTCATTGTTTTTACATTCACTATTTTTATATTCTTTTTTCTTCTGATTTTAAAAGAAATTAAAATTAAAATATTATTGTAGGTCCCTAAAAAGCACTGTGGGCCATAGGCACTGTGCTTAAAGGATAAGAGGGTCGTGGAGCGAGGGCAAGCCCAGGGGCAGCAGAACAGGCAGCATGAGCCTGGGGTGGGGCGAGCCTCAGGGAAGGGAGACGGACAGAGGGGAGCAGCCTGTGGCGGCCTCTTCTCAATTCAGGACTTTCCCTCAGAGGAACTAAAGAGCCCACCTAAAACAAGCACCCAATCCCTGGGCTGCCTCCTGACAACTGTGAGGCCGCTCTCAGAACAGACTCTCCACGCGGTTGTTCCGGGCCGTGGCTAAGTAGTCTGCCGTGGAGGAGGGTCACGTGGCATGTGTTTGCCTTCCTGACTCAGCTGTTTGGGGCCAATATTGGGTCCTTCTCTTTAGATCCACCCCCTGCCCGTGTGGAGAGCCTACTGCTTGCCAGACCCTGTGCGCTGGGGCCCTGGGAGCTCAACCTTACTAAGTATGGCCTCCCTCAGGGAGCTCACACTGGATCAGCTGAGGGTAGGGTTCTCGGCCTCGGCACTGTTGACATTTGGGGCTGGATCATTCTGTGTTGTGGGCGCTGTCCTGTGCATTGCAGGATGTTTAGCAGCATCCCTGGCCTCTACCCACTAGATGCCAGTAGCACCAAAAAAAAAAAAAAAAGAAAAAGAAACCCAGCAAAACCAAACCAGTTGCCTTCAAGTCAATGCCAATTCATGGCAACCCCCTGGGTGTCAGAGTAGAACTGTGCTCCATAGGGTTTTTAATGGCTGATTTTTGGAAGTAGATTGCCAGGCCTTTCTTCCAAGCTGCCTGTGGGTGGACTCAAACCTTGCAGCCTTTTGGTTAGCAGTTGAGCATGTTAATCATTTGCACCACCCATGAGCCCCTGCCAGGAGCACACCTCCCCTCAAATCATGACCATCAAAAATGTCTCCAGATATTGCCAACGTCCCCGAGGGAGGGGAAAAATTGTCCGTGGTTGAGAACCACTGGCTTAGGGAATGGGTACTGACAACGGGATCAGAGAGGACTCTGGGAGCAGAGCACCTTGTAGGGCTCCCTTGTTAGGAACTGAAGACTGGAGGGGTGTCGGTCTGGCTGTGGGTGTGGGGCTATCAGGGGTGTTTCATGGAAGAGGTGCTGTTTAACCTTGGCCTCAGAGCTGAGCAGACATCTGGGAGAACTGGCAACATCATGGAGAAAAAGAACAGAGAGAACTCTTATCAGATAAGACTGACGAGATACAGGCTCATGTTCCAGCAGAAATGACTGGAGTTAAATAGTAGACAGATCTCTCATTATCAATTGGAGTGGGGCAGGTATAAATACCTAGAAAATTCTAAGACAGTACAGAAGTTATCCATGGGTTAAATCTAGTCTACAGATGTGTTTTGTTTGAATTATACAGTAATTTTTGTGGGTGTGTGTGCTTTAGGCGAAAGTTTACAGCTCAAGTTAATTTCGCATATAAAAATTTATACATATATTGTTATGTGACCCTAGTTGCAACCCTCGCAATGTTGACAGCACACTCCCCCTTTCCACCCCGGGTTTCCTGTGTCCATCCGATCAGCTCCTGTCCCTTCTTGCCTTCTCATCCTGCCTCTGGATAGGAGTTGCCCGTTTGGTCTTACTTATCTGCTTGAACTAAGAAGCACACTCTTCATGAGTATTATTTTGTGTTTTATAGTCCAGTCTAATCTTTGTCTGAAGAGTGGGCATCGGGAATGGTTTTAGTTCTGGGTTAACAGAGCATACAGTGGCCATGGCTTCAGGGGTTCCTCCAGTCTGTCAGACCATTAAGTCTAGTCTTTTTACTAGAATTTACATTTTGCTCCACATTTTTCTCCTGCACTGTCCAGGACTCTCTGTTGTATTCCCTGTCAGGGTGGTCATTGGTGGTAGTCGGGCATCATCTAGTTCTTCTGGTCTCAGGCTGATGGAGTCTCTCGTTTATGTGGCCCTTTCTGTCTCTTGGGCTTTTTCCTTGTGTCTTTGGTGTTCTTCATTCTCCTTTGCTCCAGGTAGGTTGGGACCAATTGATGCATCTTAGATGGCCACTAGCTGGCTTTTAAGACCCCATACGCCACTCACCAAAGTGGGATGCAGAACATTTTCTTAATAAACTTTCTTACGCCAATTGACAGTAATTATTTTTTTAAAACAAGTTTGAATGATTTAGTTTAGCCACAGTCCCCACCATACTGTATTACTCACTGACCCAATTATTCATTTACACGATTTGACCTGCTGGGTCTCTCTGGAGGCTTGTGAGTTCGTGACCCTGAACCGTTAAATATAAAGAATATAGGGATTTTTCATTTGAGGTTCGGGGACCCTCTCCAGATCATTGGATAAAATTCAGGGCATCTAGACACCCTACAATTGTGGGCAGGGACCATGAGGGTCTGAAAATGTATGTTAAATTCTCTCAGCACTTTCTGGTGAGAGAGTCCCTAGCTTTCACAGATTTATCCAAAGAGTCCCCTCCTCCCTCCTAGAAGAGGCCTTGATAGGTGGGGCAGGGGTCTCCGCAGGGCCCTGGAGGAATTTTGTGCAATTAGCGAAGGAGAGACCCAGGGCTGAGTTCTGGCCACCTTCTCCCCTCAATCTATTTTAATTCAGTTCTCATTTTTCCCTCTGCTGTCGAGTCAATTCCCACTCATAGCAACCCTATAGTATAGAGTAGAACTTCCCTATAGGATTTCCAAGGAGCGGCTGGTAGATTTGAACTGCCGACTTTTGGTTAGCAGCCCAGCTCTTAACCACTGTGCCACCAGGGCTCCTTAATTCAGTTAGCAATTAAAACTATGAAAGCGCTGTGAGACCTCCTTACAGGGCAGGTAGGAGCCACGGCCGTCACCCACTGAAGGGCCGGCACATTGATTTAAAGCTGCTGTGCAAGTGAGTTTGTGAACGAGAGAAAAGCCTTCAGTCCACGATTTCTCCCGTCCATTAGGCCACTTTGGAGGACCAGAAGGCAGACAGCGAGAGGAGACCTGCAGCCCGGAGGAGGAGTCAGCGAGGGAGGGCACTGGGCAGGTTACTGTGGTCCACACGTGGTCGGTCTGCCACCTTCCTCCCTCCCCTGGCTGGGGCCCCTCTGGCCGTATCCCTGCTGCCTCCCAGCAAACCACTCTCACAAAAGGTTCTGGTCACTCCATTTACACCAAGGTGTAGATGACTGAAAACAGCTTAAAATTCAGTCTGTGTTTCAACTGGAGTCATGGTTCAGTCCAAAGGCTGAGTCTCTGATTTCAGGAGGTAGCTGGCTAGGGGTCGAGGCCACGGTGGAGGATAACTTTGGGGAGGGGGCCTGCGAGGTGGAGCCTGGGGGAAAGGGCAGGAGTCTTGTCCTCAGACCCAAATCCCTTTCTTCAACTTGGAGTTGGAATTGTTCATTGAGACTGAAGGACAGACCGGGCGTTTCTTCTGGGTGGTTCCAGCATGGGAAGACTCCTTTTTTCCATCGAAAGGACAGCAGTTGAGAGTGATTTTCCTGATTTCTCTTGCTTTCTGCTACTCACACCACCTTGCAGCTTCTGTTCCAGTCTCAGGAACAGTTAGCAGCCAGGTTCTTAACCTTTGTGCCACCAGAGCTCCTTTTATGTGCATTTACATATACACACACTTTATGTTGTTAGCTGCTGTCAGGTTGGTCCCTGACTTACGACAATCCCGTGTACAACAGAATGAAACACTGCCCACTCCTGTGCCATGCCCATAATCAGTTATGGATTGGACCATTGTGATCCATAGGGTTTTCACTGGCTGATTTTCGGGAGTAGATCACCAGGCCTTTCTTCCTAGTCCATCTTAGTCTGGAAGCTCTGCTGAAACCTGTTCAGCATCATAGCAACACACAAACCTCCACTGACAGATGGGTGGTGGCTGTGTATGAGGTGCATTGGCCAGGAATCAAACCTGGGTCTCCCACATGGAAGGCGAGAATTCTGCCACCGAACCACCACTGCCCCCTTAATCTGTAAAATATGTAGGTTTTTGAAAGTCCTATGAAGCGAGAGCTGTTAGGAAAGACAGCAAACAGCAGGAAGGTGTGGAGAGAGGCAATGGATGGGCTTGCATGCTGGGTCATCCCAAACCTAATGTAAATGGCCCAGGGAAGCTGAGGAGATGGGTACACCAAAGAGGCTTGATGGCTGAAAAAAATCTTCTTGTTTCTGAGAACTTCTAGTCACTTAGTGGAGCAAGTACATGTTTCAGCAGATCTGATATGGAGCCCACAGGTGAGACAGGCTAAATTTGTCATCTGGCTGATGTGGGAGAGTTCTGGGGCAGAGATCTGCACCTTTGGTGGCCCACACTCAGGTGGAGTCAGGAGATAGTGGGTTATGGCTATTATCTAGGCACAGTGGTTCAGAACATGGACTTTGGGGTCAGACATACCTGGGTTTGAGACCCTGGTTTGTCAAATAGTTGAATGATCTTTGACAAGATGCTTAACCTGTCCAGTTTGCTTTTCACAGGTGAAGTTCACGTAACACTGCCTCTTGTGATTGCCAAAGCATTAGAAAGAACGCGTGTGAAGTCCTCAGTGCAAGAGGCTGACCCTCTGCGGGCAATTGGCCATCGTTGCTAACTGCTACTATTGCCATCACTGCTTATCTCTGATTTTGGAGAGTGTTGTTGTTCTTAGGTGCGGTTCAGTCGATTTCAGCTCATGGTGACCTGGTGTGTGCACAGTAGAACTGCTCCTTAGGATTTTCAAGGCCTCCTTTTGGAAGCAGACGGCCAGGCCTATCTTCCGAGGTGCCTCTCAGTGGGTTCTAATAACCAGCTTTTCAGCTAGTAGCTGAGCGCCTGACCATTTCTACCCAGAGCCAACCAGAGAGAAGAGCAATTCTAGGCCAGCCAGCATGGACTCCATTCCCAGCATGGACTAGCTAGGACTTGGGGTAGGGACAGAATCTTCTCATTTTTGGTGTCTTGGCAGGTAGCACATAATTGGTAGGAAGAATGTGTTCAATAAATATTTAAGGAAGAGAGCTGCACAACCTTGAGAAGGTTCCTTAAGCAGTGTTTCAGTGTTCTCATCCACTTTCTGGAGTCACGGTGAGGAATAAACGAGATCTAGATTGAGGAGCAAGGGGCTGTGGTAGCACAATGGTTAAGTGCTCAACTGCTAACCGAAAGGCCAGGGGTCCAAACCCACCAGCTGCTCCTTGGAAAAAAAGACTTGGTGATCTGCTTCTGTACAGATTACAGCCTAGGAAACCCTATGAGGCAGTTCTCCTCTGTCGTAGAGGGTTGCTATGAGTTGGAATAGACTTGGCAACACGTAGCAACAATAGTTCTAGGAGCAGATACAATGGAGCTTGTTCCCTTTCCCTATTTCTAAACACAGGCCAGCAAGAAACACCAATGCAGACCCACAGTGTGCTGTGCAGACACTGAGAACTCTGAATTATTGGAGCTTGCAAATGTTATCCAGGTAATTTCCTCTGGTGGAGGCTTCCAGAAGGACATAGCGCCTCTATTTCTTTCCTGCCGGAGCTGAGAAGATACACTGTGCTCCAGATCACCACACTGTTGATGGGATCTGGGAATTTGGGGTCTCCCACTATTCAATTGAATTGCAGCTATTTAATTTCACAGTTGTTAAAAAGGAGAGATTAACAGCAAAAGGCATTTAATTAAATCACACATTTTGCCATGTGTTTGCTTATAAACAAGGACATCCTCCCTTCCTCCTGGAGGCATTTACTTCCTTCTCTCATCTCCAAAGAGATGAACACTCTTTACTAGATTTTCTGAACTGAAATGGAGCAGCCATTCTTATTGCAGTGATTTCACTAGGAGCAGACGAGAACAGAGCAAAATCCCAGGAAGGCACCAGATCTTCCTGGTGTTGAGTGTAGTGCGCTGAGCTTTGAGTTAACTAATAACATCCTATCGAAACTGTGTGTTTAACCCCAGTTAATGGGCTGCTCCATTTCTGATCCGAAACGGGACTCATGTTTGTTCTCCTTTTGCTATTTTCTCTTGCCACTGCTTGTCAACAGCTTGCCTTGCAGTTCTGTTATTTCACAAACTCCATACACTCCTGGAAAAGGATTAGCAAAATTACAGTCTTGCTGCTATTTAACATTCAGGAAATGCGGCATATACATGCAAGTTATCCATCATTCTTACCAGATGGTAAATGTATCTCTTTTCGCTAGAAATTGAGCAGCAAAAATTCAAATTCATCACCAATACAGCATTTAAAGTCACATCCATTTTCAATTTGACATCCTTAATGAGTTGGTATAATGAAAATCAATATTTTATCCCTATATTGCTGACTATTTGTAACAGTTACAATAATGCATATTTGAGATTTAAAAAAGTCTGTCATTAAACAAAATCTCACAACTTGCAATTTTGATACACTATGTATACTTGTTTTGGATTGAATTGTGTCCCCTAAAAATATCTGTTTTAAATCCTAACCTTTATGCCTGTGGTTATAATTCCATTTGGGAATGGGTTGTCTTTGTTATGTTAATGAAGCAAGATTAGTGCAGGGTGTGTCTTGAGTCAATCTCTTTTGAGATACATAAGAGATTAAACAAGCAAGCAAGCTAGCAGAGATGGGGAGAGATGCCAAGCCACATGATGATGGCCCAGGGACAGAAGCTCGGGAGAGACAAAGGCCTTCCTCTAGAGCCAACATAGAGAGCCTTCCCCCAGAGCTGGCACCTGGAAGTCGGACTTCTAGCCTCCTAAACTATGAGAAAAAAAGTTTCTGTCTGTGAAAGCCACCCACTTGTGGTATTTCTGTGCAGCACTGGATAACTAAGACAACACTTTTTTCCATTACCTCAAGCTCTGCATTCAGAATGGGCTACTGGAAATGGCATATAGGAATAACAATCTAGCAGCTGGTGTTGGTGTGTATACCCCCTGACTTTGTACTTTCTTTTTTTAATTGTGGTAAAATATATATCACAAAAAAAAAATGGCCATTTCAATCAGTCTTAAGTGTACAATTCAGTGACATTAATCACATTTGTCATGCTGTACAACTATTGCCACTATCCATTTCCAAAAAAAAATTTATCACCCCAAACAGAAACCCAGTACCCCTTAAGCAGTAACTCCCCGTCACCCGCTTTCCCCATCCCCTAGTGACCACTTGTCTTAGTTATCTAGTGCTGCTATAACAGAAATACCACAAGTGGATGGCTTTAACAAACAGAAATTTATTTTCTCACAGCCTAGTAGGCTAGAAGTCCAAATTCAGGGTGTCAGCTCCAGGGGAAGGCTTTCTCTGTTGGCTCTGGAGGAAGGCCTTTCTCATCAATCTTCCCCTGAACTAGGAGGTTCTCCGTGCAGGAACCTTGGGTCCAAAGGATGTGCTCTGCTCCCGGTGCTTCCTTCTTGGTGGTATGAAGTCTCCCCGTCTCTCTGCTTGCTTCTCTCTTTTATATCTTAAAAGAGATTGGCTTAAGACACTATCTAATCTTGTAGATCTCATCAATGTAACTGCCACTAATCCATCATAGTGATATGATTTACAACACAGGGAAATCTCATCAAATGACAAAATGGTGGACAATCACACAATACTGGGAATCATGGCCTAACCAAGTTGACACACATTTTTTGGGGACACAATTCTATCCATGACACCACTGATCAACTTTTTTATTGTACTTTAGATGGTTTACAGAACAAACTAGCTTCTCATTAAACAGTACACATATTGTTTTATGACATTGGTTAAAACCTCATGACATGTCAACACTCTCCCTTCTCAACTTTGGGTTCCCTATTACCAGCTTTCCTGTCCCCTCCTGCCTTCTAGTCCCTGCCCTTGGGCTGGGGTGCCCCTTTAGTCTCATTTTGTCTTATGGGCCTGTCAAAACCACAGATAAACTTTTGTCTCTATGCATTTCCTGTTGTAGGAAATCCTCTTTCATGAGTGGAATCATACAGTATTTGTCCTTTTGTGTCTGACTTATTTCACTCAGCATGTTTTCAAGTCTCATCTATATCGTAGCATTTCTCTTTATGGCTGAATGATATTCCATTGTATGTATGCACCACATTTTATCTACTCATCTGTTGATGGACACTTGGGTTGTTTCCACCTTTTGGCTATTGTAAATAATGCTGCAATGAACATTATTCACAATACAAGTCCCTGCTTTCAAGCCTTTTGGGTATATGCCTAGGAGTAGAATTGCCGAATCATATGGTTAAGTGCGCTACTAACCAAAAGGTTCAAAGTCACCAGCCGATCCGTGGGAGAAAGGCGTACCAATCTGCTTCCGTAATTATAGCCTAGGAAACACTATAGGGCAGTTTTCCTCTGTCACAATGGGTTGCTGTGAGTTGGAATTGACTAAAAGGCCCCAACAACAACATAACATGTTGTTGTTGTTGTTAGGTGTGCCATCGAGTTGGTTCCCACTGATAGCGACCCCATGCACAACAGAATGAAACACTGCCTGGTCCTTTGCCATGCCCACAACCGTTGTTATGCTTGAGCCCATTGTTGCAGCCACTGTGTCAATCCATCTCGTTGAGGGTCTTCTTCTTTTTTGCTCTCTACTTTACCAAGCATGATGTCCTTCTCCAGGGACTGATCCCCCTTGACAACATGTCCAAAGTATGTAAGACGTAGTCTCACCATCCTTCTGAGGAGCATTCTGGTTGTACTTCCTCCAAAACAGATTTGTTCGTTCTTTTGGCAGTCCATGGTATATTCAACATTCTTCGCCAACATCACAATTCAAAGGCGTCAATTCTTCTTCGGTCTTCCTTATTCATGGTCCAGCGTTCACATGCATATGTTGCGACTGAAAAATACCATGGCTTGGGTCAGATGCACCTTAGTCTTCAAGGTGACATCTTTGTTTTTCAACACTTTATTTAAAGGGGTCTTTTGCAGCAGATTTGCCCAATGCAATGCGTCTTTTGATTCCTTGACTGCTGCTTCCATGGTGTTGATTGTGGATCCAAGTAAAATGAAATCCATGACAACTTCAGTCTTTTCTCTGTTTATCATGGTGTTGCTTATTCGTAGTTGTGAGGATTTTTGTTTTCTTAATGTTGAGGTGTAATCCATACCGAAGACTGTGGTCCTTGATCTTCATCAGTAAGTGCTTCAAGTCCTCTTCACTTTCAGCAAGCAAGGCTGTGTCGTCTGCGTAATGCAAGTTGTTAATGAGTTTTCCTCCAATCCTGATGCCCTGTTCTTCATATAGTCCAGCTTCTTGGATTATTTGCTCAGCATACAGAAGGAATAGGTAAGGTGAAAGGATACAACCCTGACGCACACCTTTCCTGACTTTAAACCACACAATATTTTCTTGTTCTGTTGGAACTGCCTCATGAGCACAATTAAGTGTTCTGGAATTCCCATTCTTCTCAATGTTATCCATAATTTGTTATGATCCACACAGTCAAATGCCTTTGCATAGTCAATAAAACACAGGTAAGCATCTTTCTAGTGTTCTCTGCTGATACCAGGATCCATCCGACATCAGCAGTGATATCCCTGGTTCCATGTCCTCTTCTGAATCCGGCCTGAATTTCTGGCAGTTCCCGTTGATATACTGCTACAGCTGCTTTTGAATGATCTTCAGCAAAATTTTATTTGTGTGTGACATTAATGATTTTGTTTGATAATTTCTGCATTCAGTTGGATCACCTTTCTTGGGAATAGGCATAAATATGGACTCTTCCAGTCGGTTGGCCATGTAGCTGTCTTCCAAATTTCTTGGCATAAATGAATGAGCACTTCCAGCGCTGCATCCATTTGTTGAAACATCTCAATTGATATTTTGTCAATTCCTGGAGCCTTGTTTTTCGCCAGTGCCTTCAGTGCAGCTTGGACTTCTTCCTTCAGTACCATTGATTCCTGATCATATGCTACCTCTTGAAATGGTTGAACGCCGACCAATTCTTTTTGGTATAATGACACAACATAGTAACTGTTTAATTTTATGAGGACCCACCAAACAGTTTTTCCATAGCAGCTGCAACATTTTAAATTTCCATCAGCAATGGATGAGGGTTCCAATTTCTTCACAGCTTCCCCAACCCATGTTATTTTTGTTTTTTCTAATAGCCATCCTAGTAGATGTTAAGTGGTATCTCATTGCGGTTTTTATTTTCATTTTCCTAATGACTAATGACATTGAGCATCGTTTCATGTGCTTATTGGCCATTTGCAAAGCTTTGAGAAATGTCTAAGTCCTTTGCCCATATTTTAATTGGGTTGTCTTTTTGTTGTTGAGTTGTACAAGTTCTTTACATATTCCAGGTATTAAACCCTTATCAGATATATGGTTAGCAAATATTTTCTCATTCTGTAGGTTGCCACTTCACTTTCTTGGTAAAGTCCTTTGATGCACAAAAGTTCCTAATTTTCATGTAGTCCATTTGATCTATTTTGTCTTTTCTTGCCTGTGTTATTGGTGTCATATCTAAGAACCCACTGTCAAAAACTAGGTCCCAAAGTATTACCCCTGTGTTTTCCTCTAAGAGTTTTACGGTTTTAGTTCTTATGGTTAGGTCATTGATACATTTTGAGTTTATTTTCATATATGGTGTGAGGTATTGGATGTCTTTATTTTTTAACACCACCATTTATGTTTAGTGGTTACCTTTTATTAGTTTATTAAAAAAACTTTAAGATCACTTAGTTCTCTGATTATTAATTGGACTGTATTATGAGGTAAAGAAGTAAGTCTGATGTTTCAACGGCAGTGCCAGGGAGCCCTGTTTCCTGACTTCTACGTCTACATTTCTGCCCAACTAATGTTCCCTAAAGATCTATCTCTAAGCTTTAACTTTAGCTGATTGTCATCAAATTAAATGCAACTCTAGCTAGTTCAGTTTCTGTGCACTTAGGATGAAGAGTGGTCCAGGTTGGAGGAAAATGTAAAATTTACACTGTATTTTTCTCTGTAACGGAGACATTGTGTTATTAATTACAGCTCACTGCTTCCAAGTAACAGATACCAAGTCCAGCCCACTTAAACACAAATAGGGAATCTGTCCTAAGAATACAGTGGTATCTCAGGGAACCCGAAAGGAATGCAACTGGGCTCAGAAATGCATTGGCTCCAGGGCCTGGAACACTGTCAAAATTCTGTCTCCCATATCTGCTTTTTACTGTGTATTTGCTTTTTTTTTTTTTTTTTTTTTAATCCATCTCAATTTTGGATTCCTGGGGGAAGAAACTGATTGGCCCAGCTTCAATGATGCAGGCCCGGTCTAATCACGCGTGGCCAGAGCAGGCAGTGTCCAATAGCCCATAGACAGGGCCCTGAAACTATGAGGTCTCATGCTTCCAATCTGTAGAAGTCATAGTATTGATGTGTATTGTCAGAGCCCTGTGGATATGAAGGGGGCGTACTCGGGAAGGAGGAGCTCATCAGACGGCTGAGTCAGTCCTTTCCGAGTAGTAAGGGGTCTGATTCCTCTCAAAGGCAGTGGGGACGTGAATATGTGATGTTTGGTGTGCTAAAGCAGAATGACCAATGTATTAATGGTTTGGCTACAAATAGCAAAATCAAAGCAAGACCTCATCCTGACCAGGACTGCTTGCAACCTTATAGCTGCTTCCTAAATGAAGACAATGGGGGAAGGAATAGCTGCCAAGAATGTTGATTAGTGCCTGTCAAAATCTGTGCACTCATCAGTTGCAAGAACTTGACTGGTGATCAGCTGGAATCCCACTATACAAATGTTGCAGAAAGTTTATAATCCACAAATTAATGTACAATAAAAACCTAATGTCAGACTGCTCGTTGGCTTTACATGTATTCGGGAGCCTAAGTCATTACTCTCTGTGAAGCTTCTTAGGGGAAGAAAGATTAAGTAATGTTTATTGTTCTGGAAAAGAGGCAAATATAGAACCGAGCACACACTTTAGCATTTTTATTTTTGTGACATTGTTTTGTGAACATCATGTTCCCCTCTGTAGATAAGAGCTCCTTAGGGTCAAGGCCCACTTTATCTTAGAGGGCCTGGAAGGTCTTTAATTAACATTTGTTGCCTCACTAGTTGTCCCAGGCTGAATAGGAAATGATGGTAAGAAATCTGCTTGTGGGCTCAAACAATCTTAGAATAAAGAGAGAAGAAAATGTCCAGGGATACTCCTTTCAAGATAAAAACTTTATTTAACAATTTTATAAAGCAGCTTTACATTAAGCACAAACAGTCCATTTACTTTGTATAGAAACAAAATACCTTTCCATCTGCAAAAAATCACGTTTTGCTGTATATAAAACTAACATGTGCACATTGTGCTTAAACTGCAAAGTCTGTACAGCTTTACAAAGGACTACCCTTCGGAAGGGCATCCAGTAAACACTTTATTGCATATTTAACACATGGTATAAAACCCACATGTACCATGGAGGAGAAACAAGAGAAACAATTACAAGGAGATAAAAATAGCAGCTTGCAGTGTCAATTTTCACACTGACCAAGAAAAAGGACGGCCACACCTGGAGAGTTGTGCTTGGCTGTCACATTGTGTGTGCTCACGTGCACTGCGTGGTTCTTGGATGAAGCCTTTATGTATAATAACTCCTCAAGGGTCAAACTAACCTTCACCTAGAAACTTCTGGCTGGTTTTACAACTGAAGTGGCAAGAGATTTAATCTAACATCAAAGCTAACTCAAGGTGGGTGGAAAAAAACAAAACAAATCCTAAAACTTACAATCTTGAAACAAAGAAAAACGTGAAAAAACAAAACCATAAAGATTTAAAATACCTTCCCCATTCTCTCTAAACTCAGAATAAGCACATGTTTTATGATTTAAAACCTAAGAGAACTGTAGGTGTTTAGGAGCAAAACTGCAACAGGCTGTCTAGGGCAGTGTTCCTCCAGGTTTGCAGCCCCCTCTCCCCCCAGACCACCTGCAGCAGAAACACCTGACTGCACCTGGAAAAGGCAGATCATCAGGACTCACAGCCAGACGGACTGAGGCCCTGGGATCTGCGTTTCAGTAAGCTCCCCAGGGGATTCCGAGGCATCCTGAAGTTTGAGAACCACTTGGTTTGTATTGACAATGCTGCTACAGGTTCAACTCACCCTCTTAGAAAATTCCAGGATCATGAGAATAATCATGTGGCAATGTGGCAGGCAGTGTGAAACCAACAAGCGTGAAACAGCAAAGCCATTTCCAGATCAACGTCTTTCCGTCTTCAGTGGACAAGGACAGCCACATTGTTAAGGCACTGGTATTTGTCACCGAAGCAGTACCATACTCTTCGCACTGATTCCCCTAATCTGAAGTACCAGTATGCAAGCGCAAAGCAGAAGTCGGGACCACTGAAAACAACAACAGAACAATTACAACGAAGAAAAAGCGTTCTCAGATTGGCGAAGGTTTACCTTTGAATGTTGGCCCTGAAATTTTATAAAAATAAGGGAGTCTTGATACTCTTGCTGAGGCATCTAATGTATAAGAACTACAAACGGCAAACGCGAGGAAGAATCTAATAACCCACAACTATTTTGTTGTGGACAAAATAAAAGTCGTGGTCACATAAGTTGGGAGTTTGAGCTTACTTTTCTATGGCCAGGTTAATACTGTCTTCAGTGTAGATTTATACTCCTGTCCCTTCTTGTTTTTTCCCCTTTCTGATTCCATATAGTCTTAGTAGGCTGAACAGTGTGCAGGCAAGCCACCCACCTGGCTCCCGGTGTGCTTATAGGTCACAGATAACCACACTGTGTTTGTCAGACTCGGTGCCCTGAAAGTGTGGGGTCTCGTGTAGAAATTTATCTGTAGAAGTTATAGTTTGGGTTTAGTGCACTGTCATGCACTAAAACAAAAGCCAGAGCAAAATCAACCCCCCTCAGCTTTAACCCAATGCTGAGGCCCTCCAGCAGACACTGCCCATGGTATGAGGGCTATGAACCCTATTTACGTGAGGTATAGGAGGATATACAACCTAAACAAAGGTCTGATTACACACGTACAGCAACTGCAGTAGCATCTTTTCTGTCTAGTAGTTGGAATAACTGAAAATTACAACTGCAAAGGACAAACAACACACAGGGTCAATGGTTTGGAAAGCTGATGACCAAGAATGATCAAAGTTGGGAAAAACCCTGCTGTGATTTTTGTATGTAGTATCTGATCAAGTATTCTTCTTTAAAGGGGAAAAAATCCGTCCTGAAAGGGCGGCGGTGGTGGAGTTACCACAATTATGAGCCGCTTCCCACATTTAGACTTGTAATAAGATCTCCCAAGTAATGTTGTGCACAACGGACAAAACTCTCAAGTGCCGTCTGAAATGAAATACAAAATTCTACATGAGGACAAAAGCAAACCGCACAATGGCGGTGGGGGAAGGACAGACTGATTATCAAACCTTTACTGATTGTAGATCGAGTTTCATAAAACAGACAACATTTTTGTAATTTCTTGTGCAGTCAACACATTTTGTTTTAGTTGTGCTTACATTACATAACTGTGAAGCCTGAACACTGGTTGTGTTTTTAACTTACACATTTCAAGAAAACCATAAATTCAAAATACTCTCCATATATAACAAATTGAACAAATGCAACAAATGTTCATTTGCCCCCAAGAAATTAATCTATAGAAAAGAAACATCTTTTTAAAAAGTTGCACAGTCCACTATCCAGGCTACAAGTACATATTTACTGTATCACAGCACATTACTTTTTTAAAGTCTGCTTTCAACATAAATAGTCACATTTTCAAAGAGCTCCATACTAAGTTCTTAGGTATGGGCTAGACAGTTGGCCAGTATAGCTACTCACCATTACCTTTCCACAGCTGAGAGGAACTGGACTAGCTGTGGAATCAGAGAGAGTAAGAAACAAGGTAAAGGAAAACACCTTTGTTCAGCCCTGAACACTTTTGTGCTCTAAATGCCACCTACACTTCTAAACCCCTAGCCCGTGGAATGCAAATATCTCAGAAGACTGGATTTAAGGATCACTTTGATGTAATCCACAAAAACGCAGTATACAACCTTTTAAAATGCAACGATGCTTTGCTGAGAGAAAGCTCCAGAGCTTCTGGGTACAGCAGAGGCTGAGAAGTGACTTTGGTTGTGAGCTCTAGTTGTGCTTTGCTCTGTTGCCTTTCAGGTAGCTTTTCCATCTCTTGACAAATTCTTTGAAGACTGGGGACTCATCAATGGTACTGAGTAGCTGCAGCTGATTGATGTGGGTGGTATGATAGTCCCAGCGGGCCAGGTTGGGAGCGATGCCAAGCATGAAGTGACGGAGGTCATAGATGGTTCCTGAGCCAGTGTCATACAAGGGCAGCATGGCTTTCAGGGATTCCATCCCACGCTCATACAAGGCCCTCGCTTCCTTCCCGAGTTTTTCCCCTGCAGTTTCCTTTAAGTCATACAGCCCAATTAAAGAATACATAAAGCCATTTAAAACAAAAGAGCTAGGTGTGGTTGGATATTCTTCATACCAGTCATGTTTATTCATAAACACAGCTTTGACTCCATGCTGCTCTGACAGATACTTGTAAGGGGCTGTTGCCCTTAAAGCTGAACTGAGGAATACCTGGTCTTTTGTTAACAGGTAGGCCCTGACTAACGTAGAAATGGCTTGCCCTTGGGCCATTGCAGAGTACCACCCTGGCTCTAAAGACCTGAACCCTTCCCCTAACTTCCGGGTCACCATAATTGGCCAGCCACCTTTCTCATCCTGGTTCCTTACCAGCCAATCACTGGCAGCAAAGAATGCGGCCATGTGAGCTGTGGTAGAGATGGTAATGTTGTCGAGAAATCCTCTCCCTTTTGCAATCAACCTAACCACCTTCTTGGGCATTATTTTGGTTGGCTTGACAGCTTTCGTGTTGGAAAGACCCACTCCTTTCCTGAGGTCAGTAACCAAGTCCCTGGTAACTGTGCTCCACGAAGTTCTGGGTCCAATGCCATAGTATATGTCTCTTTCTTTAAAAGCAATTAGCTGGGTATTAGAGACATAATGTACAGTGAAGAGCTGATTCTTTTCTGTGGTCTCTAGAACCACGGACACACTCCCATTTGTCAAGAACTTGAGATCAAATGAAATAATAAAATCTTTCGTGTTCCCCAGTTGCAGAGACACACCGTCACTGGTTTCTGTAGGGGAAATACACCAACAAAAGACCAGTTACAACAGAAGCTGTTTCATATTTAAAACTGAACTGTAATTTATCCTTGACAACCACTGACGATCCAAAATCAACACTTCAGTGTTCTGCATGTCAGATCATTGTTATTACTATCATTTTTAACTAAATTAACCAATGACAGCCTTGGTGAGTTCATGATGGCTTGTGAGCATTAGGCCAAGGCTCTTACCTTTTGCCCTGCCTGGATTACATTAGAGGATTAAGAGCAAATAGCTAAGATATTGTTAATCATACTGCCTTTTCTAGATCCAATGCTGGCTGATCAATAGTCAATGACTGTTCTAGTATATTCACTCTGCAAAAAGAAAAAAAAATCTAAAAGCTGGCTCAACACATACTATTGCAAAAGAGAGGTTAGAAGGAAAGAATGGTTATAAATGAATTTTAAATTTATTATTTAACATTTAATATGCATTTATTGTGTGTTAGGCACTGTTCTCCACCACCCTTCTGTCAATTTGTCGTACTGTGGTGGCTTGCGTGTTGTTACGATGCTGGAAGCTGTGCTACTAGTACTTCAAATACTAGCAGGGTCACCCATGGTGGATGGGTTTCAGCAGAACTTCTATACTAAGGCAGACTAGGAAGAAAGGCCTGGTGATCTACTTCCTAAAATTAACCAATGAAAGCCCTCTGGGTGCAACAGAATATTGCCTGATATAGTGCTGGAAGATGAGTCCCCAGATTGGAAGGCACTCAAAGTATGAGGGGGGAAGAGCTGCCTTAATGATTGGATAGAGTAAAGCCTTCAGGACTTTTACCTGCTGATGTGGCATGACTCAGAATGAGAAGTTATCAGCTGCAAACACTCATTAGTCATCGGAATATGGTATGTACAAAGTACAAATCAAGGAAAATTGGAAGTCATCAAACATGAAATGTAACACTTGAAGATTGATATCTTTAGGCATTAGCAAGCTGAAAGGGACTGATATTGGCCATTCTGAATCCACAACCACATGGTCTACTATGTGGGGAATGACAAAGTAAAGAGAAACAGTGTTCATCATTAAAAAGAACATCTCAAGTTCTGTCTTAAGTACAGCTCTGTCAGTGAAGTACATATGCCTACAAAGAAGACCAGTTAATACAATGATTATTCAAATTTATGCACTAACCATGAATGCCAAAGATGAAGAAATGGAAGATTTTTACAAACAGCTGAGATCTGAAATTGATCAAACGTGCATTAATAATTACTGGTGACTGGAATGCAAAAGTTGGAAACAAAAAAGAAGGATCAATAGTTGGAAAATACGGCATTGTTGATAGGAACAATGTTGGAGATCGCATGACAGAATTCTGCAAGACCAATGACTTATTCATCAGAAATATTTTTTTTTCAACACAAACAATGACTATACACGTGTGTCTTGGTCATCTAGTACTGCTGTAACAGAAATACCACAAGTGGATGGCTTTAACAAAGAGAAATTTATTTTCTCATAGTCTAGGCTAGATTCAGGGCATCCAAATTCAGGGTGTCAGCTCCAGGGGAAGGCTTTCTCTCTCTATCGGCTCTAAAGGAAGGTCCTCCTCATCAATCTTCCCCTGACTAGGAGCCTCTCTGCGCAGGAACCCCAGGTCCAAAGGATGCGCTCCGTTCCCAGTGCTGCTTTCTTGGTGGTATGAGGTCCCCCACTCTCTGCTTGCTTCCCTTTCCTTTTATCTCTTGTAAGATAAAAGGTGGTACAGGCTACACCCCAGGGAAACTCCCTTTACATTGGATCAGGGATGCGACCTTAGTAAGGGTATTACAATCCCACCCTAATCCTCTTTAACATAATCTAATCTTGCCTAATTAACCACAGGCAGAAATTAGTATTTACAACACATAGGAAGATTACAATCATAAAATGGAGGAGAGGCACACAATACTGGGAATCATGGCCTAACCAAGTTGACACATACTTTGGGGGGACACAATTCAATCCATGACAACATGGATCTTGCTGGATAGATTATACAGGAAATCAAATTGACTACATCTGTGGAAAAAGATGATGGAGAAGCTCAGTATTATCAGTTAAGATAAAGCCAGGGGCTGACTGTGGAACAGACTATCAGTTGTTCATGTGCAAGATCAAGTTGCAGCTGAAGAAAATTAAAGCAAGTACATGAGAGCCAAAGTATGATCCTGAATTCATTCCCCTGTATTTAGAGACCATCTCAAAAATAGATCTGATGCACCGAACACTAATGACCAAAGACCAGAAGAATTGTGGGAAGAAATCAAGGACATCATACATGAAGAAAGTCATTCAAAAGACAGAAAATAAGGAAAAGACCAAAACGGATGTCAGAAGAGACTCTGACAGTTGCTCTTGAGCACAGAGTAACTAAAGCAAACTGAAGAAATAATGAAGTAAAAGAGATGAACAGAAGATTTCAAAGGTGGCTTGAGAAGACAAGGTAAAATGTTATAATGAAATGTGCAAAGACCTGGAGTTAGAAAACTAAAAGGGAAGAACATGCTCAACATTTCTCAAGTTGAAAGAACGGAAAAGTCAAGCCTCAAGTTGCAATACTGAAGGATTCTAGGGGCAAAAAAAATTGAACAATGCAGGAAGCATCAAAAGAAGGTGAAAGGAATACACAGAGTCACTGTACCAAAAAGAACTGGTTGACATTTAACCATTTCAGGAAGCAGCATATAATCAAGAACTGCTGTTACTGAAGGAAGAAGTCCAAGCTGCACTGAAGGCACTGATGAAAAACAAGTCTCCAGGAACTGGCTGAATACCAACTGCGATGCTTCAACAAACAGATACAATGCTGGAAGCACTTACTCATCTATGTCAAGAAATTTGGAAGACAGCTACCTGGTCAACTGACTGGAAGAGATCCATATCTATGCCTATTCCAAAGAAAGGTGATGAAATGGAATGCAGAAATCGTCAAACAATATTAATATCTCATGCTAGCAAAATTTTGCTGAAGATAATCCAGTGTATGCAGCCATACATTGACAGGGAACTGCCAGAAGTTCAAGCTGGATTCAGAAGAGGATGTGGAACAAGGGATATCATTGCCGACATCAGATGGATTTTTCTGAAAGCAGGGAATACCAGAAAGATATTTACCTGTGTTTCATTGACTATGTGAACGCACTCAACTGTGTGGATCATAACAAATTATGGATTAACATTATGAAGAATGGAGATCCTAGAACACTTAACTGTGCTCACACAGAACCTCAACATGGATCAAAAGGCAGTTGTTTGAACAGAACAAGGGGATACGGCGTGGTTTAAAATTGGAAAGGGTGTGTGGCAGGGTTGTATCCTTTCACCTTACTTACTTAATCTGTATGCTGAACAAATAATCCAAGAAGTCAGAACGAAGAAGAATGTTGTGTCAGGACTGGAGAAAGACTCATTAACAGCCTATAATATTCAGATGACTGAACTTTGCTTGCCAAAAATAAAGACGACTTGAAGCACTTACTGATGAAGGCCAAAGACTACAGCCTTTAGTATGGGTTACACCTGAACATCAAAGATGCAGAAATTCTCACAGCTGGACCCAGAACATGATGATGAATGGAGCAGAAACAAGTTGTCACTGATTTCATTCTACTTGGATTAACAATCAACATCCATGGAAGCAGCGGTCAAGAAATCAAATGACATAATACATTGGGCAAATACATTGGGCAAATCTGCTGCAAAAGACTTCTTTAAAGTTTTTAAAAGTAAAGATGTCACTTTGATGACTAACATGTGCCTGACCCACACCATGGTCTTTTTAATGGCTTCATATGCATGTGAAAGTTACATAATGAAAAGGAAGACAGAAGAAGAACTGATGCATTCAAACTGTGGTATTGGCAAAGAATACTGAATATACCACAGACTGCCAAAAGAATAATCAGTCTTAGAAGAAAAACAATCAGAATGTTCCTTAGAGGTGAGGATGGTGAGACTCTGACTTGCTTACTTGGGACATGTCATTGGGAATGACCAATTGCTAGAAAAGATATGGTGTTTGTAAAGGAGAGTGCTAACGAAAAGGAGGGAAACCCTCAATGAGATGGAATGACATAGTAGCCGCAAAAATGGACTCAGACATACCAATGATCATGATGATGGCATAGGACCGGGCAATGTTTCCTTCTATCATCCATAAGGTCTCCATGAAGCAGAGCCAACTCCATGGCAACAAACAACAAGGCACTGTTCTAAGTGCTTCATACACATTAACCTATCTAATCCTCGTATCAATTACAAGAGATAGGTGTTATTATTACTCCCATTTTATGGATGAGGAGCTGAGACACAGAGAAGTAACATAACTTGCCTAATGTACAAAGAGAGTAAGTGGTGGAGCTGATTTGTGAACCCAGGTTGTGTAGTCTGACTACATGCTCTTAATCACTATTTGATGCTCCAAATGATAGGTTTGTTTTTAGATATTCACGAAATTAGGAATAAAATTTCTGTCTGAAAATGAAGCAATGGGCTTATGTATTCAACAATAGTTAGGGATACTGGGGGACAAAGCATAGGCTTTAGAGTTAAAAAAAAAAAGATTTGAATTCTTTTTTTTTTT
>NW_004443966.1:14788109-14814568 GCF_000243295.1 Trichechus manatus latirostris | reverse complement strand
ATCTGATGTTCTAGGGTTTCAGGATTGTTGATTCTCTGTTTGGCTTAGTTTTTCGGATCTTTGTTGTGGAGGGACGGCGTGGTGCTTCTGCCTAGACCGCCATCTTGCCGGAGTCCTCAAGATTTGAATTCTTGCTCTACCACTTATTAGCTCTGAGATCTCCAGCAAGAGCCACCTCTGAGCCTCAGTTTCTTCACATACTAAATAGAGATAATAACACCTTGCAAGGTAATCGTAAGGGAAAAAAAAAAAAAAAAGATAATAGCCTGGCATACAGTATTAAATGACAGTGATTATTATTATTATTATTCTGAAATCACTGGCTTCAGAGGCTGATAAAACAGTAAAAGCCATTTTACCTGAGAAATTATCAAATATCAAATAGGAAATTTCTCTTGCGCATCCAGAGTGCAATGACTGACTTTCATGAAGACGACTTACTGAACACTGCTAGTTTAGATCCACCCAGAAAAGAAACTGAGCATATTACAACCAAACAGGAGGAGTAGCGGCAACAACAAAAATATATGTAGTAAAAAGTTTAAAATACTAAAGGTCAATATGAATATCTTCATCTTTATAGAGCTTAAATTTTCAAAATACATTCACATGTATTATCTCATTTGATCCTTACAATAACCCTCTGAGGCTGGTAGGGAAATTATTATTTCCATTTTAGAGGTAAGGATATAAAAGTGTTGCAAGGTTAAATCATTTGCCCAAGGCCAACAGCTAAGTTTCCTGGACCCCAGTTCAAAGACTGTGAAAAAGATGAATGATGTTGGAAATGGCATCCCATGAGAATAATTAATGGAAGGGTTATTTCCACAGACATACAAACAGATCTGCTTTGAGGAGTCATTGAGGAAATATTTAGTGTGCTACCAGGAGCAAGACAGGAAATGTGAACTGATGATTCTATACAGTGGGATCAGCTTGGCGGGTGTCAGAATGTTGAGCTGATCGTTTAACGTTCACAACACTGGATTCTACCGGTGTGTGTATATTTGGCCCAGGGCTCTTAATTACTTCATTGATGGAACAGACAGTTATAGAAATTGAATCAAGAATGAGAACATCTTTGATAGACTTATTCATCAAATGATGCTTTAGAAGACTTCCTAAAAATGATTTCAGAAGTATACTTCCAATATAGTTAAGAACCCATTTTATCTGGCAAAATGTCAATATGCAATCTCTCTCTAAACCAGCATTTTTCTGCCTCTTTAGTAACATGGAAGCTGACACTCAGTACAACATCCCTGAAACACTGCAGGATTCTGAATTGACTTATGAATCACCCAAGATTAAATTATATTCAGCAGAGCAGACTGAGTGCTACTTATTGTTTTATTCGTAGGGTAATGCCTCATTAATCAGACAATATTATTAATTATGACATCCCTTCTCACCAACCTGGATAACAATGATCCATCTTTAGAAATCCAAATTAGAGGAAGCTAAAGAAGTACTCATTTTCTTCTCAGAATTCCATTCTAATTTTCACGTTATGTATATAAATCTGATGAAACTATATGGTTCAATCAATGACTTTGTATATCAATATAACAGATCAGTCCAAAGATATCAGTAATGAATGCTACCATGAGATGTAACCTTTTTTCAAAACTATTAATTTTCCTAAAACCTTAACATCACTGGGGGGTTACTGAGCCATACAGGAGAAGTGACAGAGAAGCCATAACCCCCAATTTAAATCAACCAACCAACAATCATAGTCTTTACAACAATCTTATAAGATAGGTCTTTTAATTCCTATTTTATAGATGTACAGAGAGGTTAAACAGGCTTCCAGCATCACTCACAAGGATCTGAACAGTGGCAAATGGGATGTGACTATAGTTGTAGCAACCAGTCTGGAAATATACTAGGCAAGGTTCTGAGTTCTACTGGAAGGTCTTAATGTTATCTGTAGACTCCTGCTTTAAATCTACTAATAGAAACTTCTGAGTTTTCTATTGTTTGAAATCCACGACCCCTCCTCTCTCTAAGCAGTTATTCCCAGGAGTCACTGTATCTGTTTATTTTTGGTATATGTACTTTAGGCAACAGAGGATGATAAACATTTAAGAACAGCCTTTAAATCAATGTTTTTACATACAGTACAAACTGTTTGCATTCATTCATTTAATCAACAAACTTACTATGTGGAATGAGAAGAGGCCCTAATCACATCCTTGCAGAACACTGAAAGATAAGGGTCAGGCAGAGGAAGAGAAGCTCACAAGAAGCCTGAGAAAGAATAGCCACAGAGACAGGGAAGGTGAGGACGTGGAGACCAAGAGAAGAGAGTGCTTCAGGAAAGGGAAAGTTAATTGAGGAGAAGGACAGGTATAAAGTTTCAATTTATTCAATTTGAAAATGAGCAAGAGGAACAAAACTTTATCCAACAAATAAGATAGTAAAAAATACGCTGCAGACCCACGTTATGTTCTTTTCCCTAGATGATTTTGTTCCCTTCAGGGAGAAAATTGGAGGCTGACAGCATTCAGCCCCTGGTCCTCCAGAGCCTCACCTCACTTAGGGGTATGCTTTTATGTATAAGTCCCAATTTCTTCTTCACAACAATGGTTCTCTCAATTTAGCCACCATGAGGCCCACAGCCCCTAAAAAACAGCCCCATCTCCCATACCTATGCTTCGATAAAAACAATGCTCTTAGCAACAACTCCCACGTAACTCCAGCTCACTCTCTCTCGCTCTTGTTCATCAGACACAACTCCAGGCACACCCAGGATATAAACACAAGCACCCAATCCCAGCCAGCATGTGCCTACCAACAGGGAGTCTCAACCCTGAGTAGCTTGCATCCCACTGAAGAGTCACTGTCACAGCCAGAGTTTTCTACTCCATGTGCGTAAAACTACCTTAGAGATTGCCTTACCTCTAGCTACTAGCTACAGAATGTAGGGCTAAGGTAAGGATCCCCCTATTGGTATGTCTGGACCTATTTTTATATTACTTGGGGCACCCAAAGTGTACAATAAAATCTGTTGCTCTAAATAGGACAGAGTTCAAAAGATTATTCTAGAATACTTCCTGGATACTTGAGGAGAACAAGATGAGGACTGCTGTTTTCTACCCTAAGCCAGACAATATTAGTAATCAGTATAAAAATAAGCTCCTTGGCTACACCCCAAACCTGCTTAATCAGTTTAACCATTTCCTGCTGCAATAACTACTTAGGTATGACAAGCTAAATATTCTTAAACATATGCATGCAACTTCTCACCCAGCCAAGCATACAGTTTTACAAATAAGCAAAGATGCTCTATGTACTGGAATATCACAGAATGCCACGGGAGCAAAGAAGTTCTAGTCACCGAATAAAAACTAAAGGTCACCCATTGTTTGCACGGCATTAAGCACTCATAAATCCATTACTTAAGGCCATTTAGAATGAGTAGATTTGTATTGTGGTTTTCAAGGTCTATGAATCACACAGTCACCAATAAAGGACAAGGAGAGAATACACAAGAGGTCTTATAACCTTTCCACTATTTTTAGACACCCAATGCAAGGTTGACGGGAGGGGGACTGAGTTCTGTTCTTGACAGCATCTCTCCATACAGAACTAAGCCCAAGGTGCTAACTGAAATCATTTCATTGTCTTTTTAAGTAATGGATTCATTAATTCTCACGGATATTGATTAGAGGAGAAAAATGCATTACATCCTAATTAATGAGACCATCTTAGTAAAACGGGAAATGTTGCATAAAGTTAATTTGATTTTATAAATGATTTTATTAATGAAAATGGTTTTGTATGAAGTTTGAGACAATCTTGTACATTAACAAAATTCAATATGGGAAGCAGACTTATCTTTGGCAATGCTATATTATCCCAAAAAAAAAAAGCTACTGGTAAAAAATAGGCAAAGGGAAGGATGACTCTCTCCAGAAAGAAGAATTTCTGCCTCAATGTAAAACTGTTTAAAAATTAAAGAATAAATATTGAACTGAAATATTAAAATAAATTGAGGGACTTCATTCCTGGGGGATAGAGATCCTTGGAAGGAGACACCAGTACACACCATGCGTTCACCTGGATCTTAACATTCAATCTGTGGCTTGGCTCTTCACACAATACATATTCCTTTTTATAACCTTGAGTTTTTACCTGTTCCTTCTTTAGGGATGTTGCTTGGGTAACGCCATTTGTTTCTCTATATATTTAATATAAAAGGTCTACTAATGTGCTTTTTTAAAATCATATTAAAAATTTTAAAGGCGTATCAAGTGCCATAAATCAACATACAATTAGCAGACACACACAATACATTACTCACCGGGAGCAATAAACTGTTTAACATTGGTGAATCGAGACTTATCAGCCACGCTAGCCATAAAGCAGCCCTTTGGCACCGTCCAGTCGTTAGGCTTGCTGTTTTTCTCCTTGTCTTCCGCTGTTTCATATACTTCTATGTGAGGGGGTTTCTCGGTTAGATTCTTGCTGTAATGACTTAACCCATACTGCGCAATCTGGATTGGGTAGAAATAGCCTTGAGGTCCCCATTGTGTAGATAATGGCACACCTATAAAATAGAGAAACAAAATGAGTAATTATGCAAAGACATTTACAAGCCTATTCTGAACACTACTCTCCACTGTTTTACTTCTGGAGAATGTTTCCTTTTTACGTTGTTTACGTAATTACTAAAAACCACTACCAAATTAACCAGGGATAGAAAACAAAATTAAGTATTCACTAACTCATTCATTATTTGTTGACAGATGGCAATGCAATGTTATAAAACATTTTTAAGGACTGACTTTTTATCTGTGTGTTACTTTTGATCATAGCTACAGATGTCATGTTTTGTAATCCTGTTTCATATACTCAAATTTTACAAATTTAGATACACAGATAATGTTACCACAGAACTTTAGTGTAGAAAATAAAATCCTGAAATTTTAACATTTGTACTTGACAATCAACACACACCTAAATTCTTTCCCCATTTTAAATGACGTACTTTAAAGTCAAATGGAAGTTGGCTTTCTGATTAACCCAAGATTTGAAATGCTAATTGCAAAATGTACTGTTAATGTCCACAAGAAACCCCCAGGTTTTAAAGACCACGAAAGAATGGCATACACTGCAAGACAGTATGTAATGGACTACAGTGGTTCAGTTGTTGGTTCAGAGAAGATGGCACCTATGTATTGTCTTGTCCTGTAGGACTTTAAACCTCCCTCCAGGGATGGCATCTGGCTAATCTGGTAAAAAGACTGCATTGGTATATCGATGAATGGTCTCTCTCCCTTTCCCATCTCTTCTCAGAGGATAATAACTGTATATTTTTAACATGAAATTGCTGGGAATGCTGTGCCTTGACCTTACTGGTGAGAATTTTAGATTCTGAGGCAGGTTAATTGAATAATCCTATTTGATCCAGTAGGATCTTATTGCAGCCCTTAAATCATACCATCTAGGGATAAGCCCTAGGCTCAGACTTAACCTGTTCCTCCCTGCTACATCAGTGATGAAAGGTCTCTTGACAGTAAGCTATGTATTTGCTGTATAATTAAAACCTACATTTTCTTATTCTTCAACATAATCAGGGTAGCAAATGCAAGTGGAACAGTCAGATACCAACCTTCAACCCCACTTATGCACTTGACTCTGTCTCGGACTTCCACATTGTAGCCTTCAAAGGACATAAACACACCATCAGGGTGATAAGGGGCTCTCTGTGCATAGACTTTGGAATAGCTATGAGAGAATTCAAATCGATCATAGCCATCATACTGAACCACCTTTCCATAAACGTCAAAATATTTCTCTACCCAAGTGAATGGAAGAAAGACTTCATTCCCCTCACGTCTCCCTTTAATTGTATGCTCATCATTTATGAGACAGTCAATTTCCTCATACTTGAGCCCTAACACCTTGCTTCCCCCATTGCCATTGAAGCCCCCCACAACAGGGGGCGCCTTCTGCTGTTCCTGAGGGAACGCGTCCTCAGACTGTTTGGCCATGTGGTTCACATAGTTGTTACTCTCAGATGCTGCTGCTCTTTTCTCTAATCCATCTCTGAAGCCACTGAAGTGTCGTGGAAACTGGATCGCTTTGTCGCTGGAACACTTATTCCACAAAAGTACTGTGACCAAAGTGAAGAGTGCACAGATGATAATCAAAGTCTTATAGTTGACCCGAGCTGCCAAGCAACGCATATTCAGACCATACCTACAGAGGCAAGAAGAAAGATTCTCATGCAAAGATGTACTGCTGAAATTTCACAGGATTAAGTGTTATTTTTTATGTTGAACAACCATGCTAAGACAATTTTATTAATTGTATATAATCTAATCAGACTTAAAATTACTAATTCAAACTTTTCATCACAGACAAAGAAAAGGTAAGAGGTGTCCCCCACCCTTTGGTAAAATGCTGAGTTAGCATAATCCTCTAAAGCAGAGATTCCCAAACTTTCTGGGCTGGTAACCTCCCCTTGGTGTCTCAGTAATTTTTTCATGATGCCCCTAGCCAAAAGAATACCTAATAGTTCCAATTTTAAGTAGTTAGGTGCAAACAACAAGTAATTTAGTAGCTGTTTTTAAAAAATAATACATAAACTGAAATAAAAAAAATTTTTTAAATTATTCTTAATTATTAACGGGATGTGTCAGGCACTGCAAACTTCTCAAACCTTGGAATCAGAATGGTCACCATTAACCTCATTTCCTATTCCACACTGGCACTTGCTTTTTCTCATAGCACCCAGATTGCAAAGACATGGTATCATCAAGCTAATACTGAAACTGTTAATTACCTCAAGCTAGTAGTTCACACAATGTTCAAGAGATGTCAAGTATCATTGTGTTTCCTTCCAAAATGTAAAATATGCTGTTAGCACCCTTCTGAGTTCTCTGCAGGATACTGGGGCACCCCAGCACATTTTGGGAATCATGGCTCTAAATTATGATCTTAGACAACTCGTTCAGTTAAACATTCCAGTTCAGTGGTTCTCAAACCTAGCATCAGAATCACATTGAGAGCTTACTACATCAGATCGTTAGGCCCTACCAATGGAATTTTTGATTCAGTATATCTGGAGTAGTGACCTCAGAATTTTCATTTTTAATGACTTCCTAAGTGATACTGCAGATGCTAGTCGGGGACCACATTCTAAGAACGCCTGGCCTAGCCCTCTGGTTTCTTAGCTATTAATTTAGACCACAGGTTTTCAAATTGTGTTCCAACAGAACCCTAGGGTCTTGCAAGGATGACGATGAAGGGAAGAGGAGGAAAATGTAGTGAACGGAGCCCCAGGCCTCTCAGGCCCTCTTCAACCAGATCAGTTCTGCTTTCATCTATTTTCTATATTAAGAAAGTACAGAAACAAGAGCAATAGTGGAGAAACTGGGATTAAACATACTTGTAAATTTACCCTGCACGTAACGAGCGTGCTTTTCCTACTGTCCACAACTAGACTAAGGGCTTCGTGATGGCAAGAGCCATTGTACACTGGCGCATTCCCAGAACAATGACTGCAGTAAGGGAGGCACTGAAGTGTTTTCTGAGAATATACAGTATCTAAAAAGGAAAATGCCTTTCTTATGATATACTAAGAAAAGTATCATTCCTAGTATATCTAATGGTAGAAGACAATGCTGGGCTATTCATTATGAATCCCTAGTTGGGGGTGAGAGAGGCCATGAAGAGAAGTAGCAAGCAAAAGGACTTAAAAAAATTAAGAGGTCAGAGAATCTCAGGTCTAATTTTATTTTGGTGGGCATAGAGCGAACTGGTTCTGATATGAACCTTTGTGTAAAATACCAGTAACATGAATACTGCATACATTTCTATAGTGCTTTACTTTTGCTTTTTAAAATAGCTTTATTAAGACATAATTTATGTACCATAAAGTTCAACCATTTAAATTATACAATTCAATGGTTTTTAGTATATTTATAGAGTTGTACAACCATTACCATAATCTAAGAACATTTTCATCACCCTACAAAGAAACCTGTACCCATTAGTAGTCACTCCCCATTTCCCACCCAACCAAGGTCCTCTCCCCTACTCCCCAGTCAAAGCAGCCACTAATCTACTTTCTTTTGTACAAATTTCAAACGGTATCATACAACATACACTCTTTTGCAACTAGCTTCTTTCACTTAGCATGTTTTTGAGGTTCATCCATGTTGTAGCAATAATCAATATTTCATTCATTCTCTTTCATATATATCATCCATGTTGTACTATAGCAAGTATCAGTACTTCATATCTCTTTTATAATATTCCATTGTATACAATGTTTTAGTTTTGAAACTATTTTCAATATTATTTACTCTAAAATACGGAACAACCTTACAATGGAGACAAGAGAGATATTATTTCTATTTTATATATGTCAGAAAACGGAGGCTAAGAAGTTAAGTTTAACTCACCTAAGCTAATAAGCAGCACAACAGGAAGCAGAGCCCAAGTCTCCCCATTCCTAGTCTAATGTACTTTCTAACACAGCAATATGCCTTTTCAGTAGAGTTCTATCATATCACTTCTTATTTGCTGACACCACCCACCCAACACATAACCTAACAGGAATCTATGGTACTAAGTTTTATACAACACTCTTCAAAATGATTCTTTTAAACAGGGATAATTTTTTAAATCCATTCCAGTCTTTATATTTAATGGCAGAAACATTAAATATAATGTCTAATTAAGACCTGATTAATTATATTAAACATATGGTATGCTTCTTAGGCATTACTAGCTTCATTCTTACCATGGCTCTAAATTTGATTTTGGATAACTTTGTTACTAGTCCTTTTGGTAAATCAACAATGTAGGAAATTGAAAATAACCCCAAAATTTGATTATGAACATATAATCTCTAAGGATCTTGGAAAATTCTTAAAAGACACAAACTTCTGAAACTGACTTCGAAAATCTGAATAGACTTATAAGAGACTGAATTAATAATTTTAAAATTTGCCATAAAGAAAGTCCAGGCCTAGGCTTCACTGGTGAGTGCTACCAAATATTTAATGATGAATTAATACCAAATCTTTACAAACTCTTCCAAAAAACAGAAGAGAAGGAAACACTGCCCAACTCAACGAGGCCAGTATGGCCCTGATACCAAAACCAGACAAAAACATCACAAGAAAGCTAAACCAATATCTCTAATGAATATAGACACAAAAACCTCAACAAAATACTAGCAAACTGAATGCAATAGCTTATAAAATCGACTGTACATCAATAAATGAGTTGGGACAACTGGGTAGCCACCTGCAAAATAATGAAGTTGGACCCTTACCTCACACCATGTAAAAAAATTAACTCAAAATAGAGCAAAGACCTAAATGTAAGAGCTAAAACTATAAAACTCATAGAAGAAAACACAGGAGTAAATCTTTATAACCTTGGGTTAGGCAAAGCCTTTTTAGATACGACACCAAAAGCACAAGTAACAAAAACAAAAAAATACATAAACTCCACTTGATCAAAAATTAAAACTTTTGCGATGCACGTGATACCATTAAGAAAGTAAAACAAGACAGAATAGGAGAAAATACATGCAAATAAAATATCAGATAAGGGCATAGAATCCAGAATAGACAACTTTTACAACTCAATAATGAAAACACAAATGGGTAAAGGAGATATACAAATAGCCAATAAGCACATGAAAAGATGCTCAACATTACCAGTCATCAGGGAAATGCAAACCAAAATCAAGAGTTATCACTTCACACCCACTGGGGGGATAAAAAGCCAAACTTGTTGCATTGAGCTGATTCTGACTCATGGTGACCCTGTGTAATGCAGAGTAGAACTGCTCCATAGGGTTTTCTTGGCTGTAATCTTTATGGAAGCAGATCACCAGGCCTTTCTTCCGTGGTGCCTCAGGGTGGGTTTGAACCTTTAGGTTAGCAGTTGAATGTAAACCATTTCCACAACCTAGGAACCTCATACCCACTACGATGGCTATAATCAAAAAGACAGATAACAGAAAAACAAAAAATAGTGTTGGTGAGGACACAGAGAAATTGGAACCACGGTGCATTGCTGGTGAGAATGTAAAATGGTGCACCAGCTAACAAAAACAGTTTGGTGGTTCCTCTAAAAGTTAAACATAGAATAACCATACGACCCAGCAATTCCACTCCTAGGTATATACCCAAAAGACTTGAAAGCAGGGACTCAAACAGATACATATACACCAGTGTTCATTGTGGCATTATTCACAATAGCAAAAAGGTGGAAATAAGAGTTCTACTCTGACACACCTAGGGTTGTCATGAGTAGGAATCTACTCGACAGTAACTGGAGAGTCCCTGGGTGGTGCAAAGGGTTAACGTGCCTGGCTGCTAACCAAAAGGTTGGCAGTTCAAGTTCACCCAGAGGTGCCTCAGAAGAAAGGCCTGGTGATCTACTTTCCAAACAGTCTGCCACTGAAAACCCTATGGAGCACAGTTCTACTCTGATGCACATACATACAGTTGCTATGAGCTGGAATTGACTCAATGGCAACTCGTTTATAGTGCATATATGCTGTTGCTGGTAGGTGCTGTCGAGTCAGTTCCAACTGACAGAGACCCTATGTATAACAGAACAAACACTGCCCAGTCCTGAGCCATCCTCACAATCATTGGTTGCTATGTTTGAGCCCATTGTTGCAGCCACTGTGTCAATCCATCTCGTTGAGGGTCTTCGTCTTTTTTGCTGACCCTCTACCTTACCAAGCATGATGTCCTCATTTTTTTTTAACCATAAAATTGAACATTACAAACAGCAAAGTCAATTTTGTTAAAATTTTATAAGAAAGAAATGTAAATTTTAAGTTAAAAAATGTTCATAAATATTTAGTTTTCAACACAGGCACTGACATTCTTTTTGAGGGGAGGAGGAAGACGAGAAGACAGAAGGATGGAAAGAGAGAAACCCTGAATGTTGACACGCAGTATTAACCACCAGACAGACTTATCTGAAGGTAAATTAGGGAATTTTATTAGAATGTTGCTCAAATTATAGAAAACTGACCATAAAAACTTTCAAATTTTCAAAGAGTAGATTGAACTAACATTCTGCTAGGTATAAATGATAGTCACTTTTAAAGCTAAAACCAGGGTTTTCTGCTTCCAACTTACTTGAAAAAACTTTTGCCACATCCATGAACTAGATTAACTTTTCAAGGTTAAAAAAATAAAAAGGCTTTAAAAAAAAATCCATAAAATAAGAAACCCTGAACCTCCCTTATTGCTGACCCTAAAGATGTATTTCATAAGATACAATCTTACCGGATTTTAGATTTGGATTTTTTTTTTTTAAACTAAAATTGGTTTAAGTAAATTTGGAGGTCTAAAACAGAATATAACATTCAGCAAATATCATAAAGACACCATGGAATAACGTCTTTGCAGAAATAACTAAAAATTAAGGAACTCAAAATATAACTTTAGTTTTTGTTTGAGGGAGCAAACTGTTTTCTTCTGAAACCATTTACAATTCAAAGAACTGTTCTGTGATACCTTACTTTTTAGGCTCATTTCTTCTAAGTGAATATTTCAAGTAACCATTAAGTAAACACCAAGAACTGTGACTATCACCATGAGTTTTAAATATATGAAGGTATAAGTCAGTAAACAACAACCTTCTGATAAACTTTAAAAGACTTCATTTAAAGAATTGTTACTGGCTTTTTCTTTCCTCTGAAGAGTGTAGACTAAGGCTTGTTTGATCATTATTTCCTCTATTTATGTATCTAATAATTAATATTTATTAAAATCCTTTGGTAATAACTAAATGCCCATGGAAGTAGCAGTCAAGAAATCAAACAACATATTGCATTAGGCAAATCTGCTGCAAAAGACCTCTTTAAAGTGTTAAAAAGCAAAGATGTCACTTTGAGCCTGACCCAAGCCATGGTGTTTTCAATCCCTTTAAATGAATGTGAAAGCTGGGCAATGAATAAGGAAGATTGAAGAAGAATTGATCTATCTGAATTACAGTGTTGGCGAAGAATATTGAATATACCATGGACTGCCAAAAGAATGAACAAATCTGTCCTGGAAGAAGTATAGCCAGAATTCTCCTAAGAAACGAGGAAGGCAAGATTTCATCTTATGTACTTTGGACATGTTATCAGGAGGGACTAGTCCCTGGAGAACGATATGATGCCTGGTAAAGCAGAGGGTCAGCAGAAAGAAGGAAGACTCTCAATGAGTTGGATTGATACAGAGGCTGTAACAATGGGCTCAACATAGCAATGATTGTGAGGATGGCGCAGGACTGGGCAGTGTTTCGTTCTGTTGTACACAGGGTCACTATGAGTCGGAAACTACTCGAAGGCACCTAATAACAACAACGACTAAACAGAAGGAATAGTCATTGTTCAATAAGTAATCAAATTGATTGATTCCACAAGCATTTATTCAGCAGCTACTATGTGGCAAGTGAGGCACTATCCATGTCCCTACAGGACAGTTTAGTTGGCATAGGCATAAAATATGATAATGCTATGAGATAAGTATAATAACTGTATGCAGAATATGCTATGGAACACAGACAGGGAAGCCCTTAACTCTCCCATTGTACAGAAGAGGTGTTAAGGAAAGCTTCAAGGTAGAATGAGTAGAAGATTGACAGCCGAATACACTCCCATATCAGGGTATTTGAACTTGCCACTCCCTCAACCTGGAACTCTGTTTCTCCAGATATCTACGTGGCTTGCTCCCTTACTTCATTCAGAGCTCTGCTTAAATGTCAATTTATCAGAGAAGCCTTCTCTGACCACCCTATTTAAGATAGCAATTCTCAGCCCATCGCTTTCTAGGCCCTTACTCTGCTTTACTTTTCCTCATAGCATTCATCATTATTTGATACAGTACATGTTATCTTACTATCCATCTCCATCCACCAGAATTTATTTCACGAGGGCTGGGATTTTGCTTCTTTTGATCACTACTAGACTCCAGGTACCTAGAAGTGCGCCCGGCTCACAGTAAGCATTCAGTAAAGATTTGCTGAAATAGAATGAATGAACGTTGTTCAGTAAGCATTTTTTTAAATAACACACATTTAAACTAGACAACTTCGTTTGCTTTCCCAAATTTGGGTATTCTGAAATTACGATCCAAATAAAAATGAACATAAATGACACAAAAGAATATGGATTGTGATGCTGTATGCGGGCCAACTCTTTAAAACAGATTTATTTCAAAATTTAGTTATTGCTATTAGCAATGTTCCATCTGTTTACTTCTTGATAGACCAAGATTTAAATTATACAGACACAGGGTTAAATATTCAGTGATCAACTCAAACGAGAACTGCCTAATATTGCTGGTGGTCAGGACCCTTCCAGTAATGTAAACAAGTAGAATTCTTTTGACTCACAATAATGACAGGTCAAAACGGGAAGGTAATTTTGCTAGTCCACTTTATTTTTAATAACAACGTTAAAATCATCTTTGATACAAGTGGCTTAACATGCTTCAATTGGATTAAATTTCTAAGCAAACATCCCAAAGAAACTCAGGAGGGGATACACAGTATATTATTCACATTTTGACAGATGAGGAGACTAAGGCATAACAGCTTTTCTAGAGATTCACTAAGAGAAGACAGGGACAAAGCCAAGATGAGAACCTAAATATGATTAAAAAATGGTGTTTCTCCCTATTTTACAGATGATGAAACTTAGGTTTAGTGATATTAAATAATTTACCAGAGGTCACATGATTGGTGATGGTTCACATACTTAGCATTAAGAACAGGATTTAAATTCAAGTTCGTTAGTGTGACTCTCAAGCTGTGCTCTGATTGACATGTCAGAGGGTATCTTTGAACAGGCAGATAAATATTCTATTTCAGAAGCTGAATACTACCCTTTCCCAGAAGAGATTTTAATTTATAACAGGTTACAGATTGTGAGCTGAATTTAGACATTAACAGGTCTTGTTTTAGACAAAGTAGGATTTTGATCTTGAATTAAAACTTCACACAGGTAAAATACAATTTTAGAAGAAGTTATCTAGTTGCTGTAAAAATTTATTAGCATTTCTGAATGAAGCTGTTGGAATTTTTTAGTTTTCTTCAAATGCAACATTCTAGTTACATGCCATATCAATACAGTAAAAACTGCGAAAGCTGTAGCCCATATAAGGCGGAAACCTGGCAGAGACAGAAAAAGCAAATATTTTCCACTAACAGAGAGTAACAGAAAAGTGCCAAGCCCGCACCCTGTCAAAGGTAGAAAACCTGCGAGACCTGGAAAAACAAGGCAGTCCCGTCAAGTTCCAGCTCTCACAAGTTTCACTGTATTAGAAAGGAGTAGGAATGAATCATAATTATGAATCTGTTTATGTATATCAAATCCAATAACTCTACCTGGTCTCCAGGTAGTTTAGGGTAATTAAGCCTTTGAAAATAGGATAACTCTCCTCCATGGCTGCAAATCCAGTAACGGCTTACAAATGTATTACAAGCCTTTATTTCTGTTAATAATTATTATGATGTTCTGGTATAGCTTGTTGAAGAAAACCTTTCTCCAGAGACAGCATGGAGCTTAACAATTTCATCAGTTCATGTTAATTTGAGGCTTTGAAAATAATGCAGTGATATCCTACAAACCCCAAGGTGGCAGTATGTACAAGGAGAGTAACTAACGTACAAGTATAATAAATTAGGGTGTAAAAATGAGGAAATTTTCAGATAAAAATATTTTTGTTCCATGAGTATCTTTTTATTAGCCATGCCAAAAAAGGAGAATATAAAGGTTTTAACTTTTTTTTTCCTACTTAATTTCTGGCAAGGACATATAATTTTGGACACAGATTGTCTATAATTATCCTCAGAATGAAAATTATCAGTGCCGTCGAGTTGATTCCGACTCATAGCACCTTTATAGGACAGAGTAGAACTGCCCCATAGGGTTTCCTAAGCTGTAATCTTTACTGGAGCAGATTGCCACATCTTTTCCCCTACGGAGTGGCTGGTGGGTTCGAACCACCAACCTTTCAGTTAGTAGCCAAGCGCTAATATCTGGGGAAAAGTTTCAAGTTCTGGCTTTTGCCTGTATACTGAAGAATCTCTCAGTCAGCTGGAGTATGTTTACAAATAATTCTTTCAGAAGGGCAAAACCAAAAACCAAACCCATTGCTGTCGAGTCCATTCTGACTCATAGCAACCCTACAGGACAGAGTAGAACTGCCCCATAGGGTTTCCAAGGAGCAACTGGTGGATTCAAATTGCCGACCTTTTGGAAGTGAGTGGTATATACTTTGAACACTTGAAGAATTAAAAATGTGTTCTGCTTCTTAGTCAAGCAACTTGGCTGGATAAAGAATATTTTGGGTCCAACTTGTTCCTCCTCAGAACTCTACACATTGCTCAACTGTCTCCGGGGGTTTAATTGTAGGAACAATGTAAGGCTAGCCTGCCTTTTCCTTCTTTGTGAATAACTTTTATATGCTCATTTTACCCCTGCCTAGGTGCCTGATAACTTTTTTTTTTTTTTAACGCCAGGAAAGTACAAAACCAGGATAGGTTCAGTTGTTTGGTCTCTTTTCATTAAATCTTCCTGATGTTTGGCAACATGCCTGTTTGAATTGTAGGCTCAGGTCATCCTTCTGCTCAGGAAGTTTTTATCTATAGTGTGTTTAATAACAGCTCCTGTTCAGTTTGTTCTGGTCTCGTCAAGAAATGACAATTATCTCTATATATTGTATCCCTGTACTCTATCGTTTACGCTACCATCTTTTTCTTCATATTTTCTTTTTCCATCTCTTCCCCCTTCCTTTGCATTCTGAGAGAGCTTCTCAAGTGTGTATTCCATATTACTGATTCAATTTACTGAAATTTCTAATCTGCTCTCTATTGCTTCTGGTGCATAGTTTAAAATGGATACTGCATTTCTAGTTTCCGTTCTATTGCTCCTATGTTATCCAGTACTCTTTTAATTTATGCCTGCCCCTTAGCTTTTCTCCTCAGCCTACGGTCTTGCGAACACATCTTTTTGGAGGGGAGGAGAAGGGGGAAATACAAGGAAAGGAAATAGTTGATGAGTATTTTTACCATATGCCAGGTGCTATACATACTTTCAGGAGCCCTGGTGGCACAGTGGTTAAGTGTTCCACTGCTAACAAAAAGATCAGCAGTTCAAATCTACCACCAACTTCTTGGAAACCCTACGGGGCAGTTCTACTCTGTCCTATAGGGTTGCTATGAGTCAGAATCGACTTGACGGCAACGGGTTAAGTTTTTTTCTTATAAATACTTTCAAAGAGCCCTGGTGGTGCAGTGGTCAAGCGCTCACCTGCTAACTGAAAGGTAAGCAGTTCAAACCCACCAGCTGCTCCTCAGGAGAAAGATGTGGCAGTGTGCTTCCATAAAGACCACTGACTGCTCTGACAGGAATCACAATAAAGGGTCCCGGACAGAGCTGAAGAAAAATGTACAACAAAATTCTAACTAAAAAAAAAGACCAGACTTACTGGCCTGACAGACTGGAGAAACCCCGAGAGTATGGCCCCACGACACCCTTTTAACGCAGTAATGAAGTCACTCCCAAGGTTCACCCTTCAGCCACTACAGGCCCACAAAACAAAACAAGACTAACAGGGCACAACAGCCCAAGCACAAGGACTAGAAGGCAAGAGGGGACAGGAAAGCTGGTAATAGGGAACCCCAGGTAGAGAATGGAGAGTGTTGACATGTCATGGGGTTGTTAACCAATGTCATAAAACAGTATGTGTACTAACTGTTTAATGAGAAACAATTTATTCTGTAAACTTTCATCTAAAAAAAAAAAAAAAAAGATTACAGTCTTAGAAACCCTATGGGGCAGTTCTGAGTTGGAATTGACTCCATGGCAACAGGTTTGGTTTTTGGTGTACATACTTCCAGCTATTGAAATCAAATTCTGTAAAGGAGCTCTTATTATCACCAGCATATAGATGAGGAGATTGAGTAGCTTTTAACTCTACTGAAGAAAAATTGTTAGCAAGCACATAATGGGATTTTAACTCAGATTTACCTGGCTTCAAAGTATAGATTTTTCACTTCAGATCACAATGACATATTATCTAACTCCAAATCAATATTTACTTGCTCACCAAATAGATAACAGCAGACTGACTTGCCCTTGGTTTGTGCAGACACCATTTTAAACTACTAGCATTATGAAACAGCTTCTGAAACAAATTTATTTCTCAAAGAGCTTCTAAATGCATTCAGTTTAATTCTCTCTAACATTGAAAGCAGTAATATAAAAAACTAGGACAGGAAGGTTTTTAAAAAGCAAAGAGTTGCTTTGTATCTAGAAAAGCTGAACAATTATAGTATAGCTAACATGTTCTTTGAAGTACTGTATAGTACTTAACTAAAAAAGCTCTCCACTCTCCTCTAAGCAATGTGTCAAACTAAGCATATGTTATGTAAATAAATCATTTCAGAAAGGAGCCCCAGGCTTCTCCAGCTGTGTAAGATTTCTCAACTCACTAGAAAAGTCAATAGACAGAAAACCTAATGATGTGTTTACTCTGCACAGTTCATGCATAAGAGGACTTCACAGTACAAGTTGGTAGAACTATCCTAAGAAGTTCTACAGAACAGCTGCTGAGTATAAGTTTTTATGGAATATCTTTATCAAGTTTGGTGCCATCCTGCAAAACAGGAATGAGAAAAGGGGAAAGGTTCATCAAGTTGCTTGCTTATAGTAATTAGAAAGAAAAATCATAAGGCATAAAGATACAGTCTGGCAATGCAGAAGAAGCTGTATATGGAAGAAATCAGGCTTATTTTTAAATGCAAGTAATTATGGTGCTAGTTTTTGATACAGAAGTAGTAGAATGCAGTTTTGAGCTACTGCACAAAGCAATTCAGAAAGCTTCACACTGGGAAACACGATTAAGAGGATGTGCTAAGAGGAATCAAGTGAGAATAATCTACCAGATTGTCAGACTATACTATGAATTCTATTTGGCTTAGTGTTTTTTTTTCTAATGTTTATGATTAAAACAAACACACACACACTAATATACCAGCATTCTGACACTGTTATCTTTTTTCTTTAAATTTTATCGTGCTTTAGTGAAAGTTTACAGCACAGATTAGTTTCTCATTCAAAAATTTATACATAAATTGTTTTGTGACATTGGTTGCAGTTCCCACAATGTGTCAGCACTCTCACCTTTTCCACCCTGGGTTCCCCGTGTCCATTGGTCCAGTTTGACTGTCCCTTCCTGCCTTCTCGTCTTGCTTTTGGGCAGGAGTTGCCCATTTGGTTTCATATATCTGATTGAACTAAGAAGCACGTTCTTCACGTGTGTTACTAGTTGTTTTATAGGCCTGTCTCATCTTTGGGTGAAAAGTGGGCTTCGGGAATGGCTTCAGTTCTGACTTAGCAGGGTATTCAGGGGCCATAGTCTTGAAGGTTCCTCCAGTCTCTGTCAGACTAGTTAAGTCTGGTCTTCTCTTGTGAATTTTAATTTTATTCTACATTTTTCTTATGCTTTGTCCGGGACTCTCTATTGTGATCCCCGTCAGAGAGGTCAGTGGTGGTAGCCAGGCACCAATTAGTTCTTCTGGGCTCAGGACTATGGAGGCTGTGGTTCACAAGGTCCCTTAGTCCTCGGGACTAATACCTTCCTTGTGTCTTTGGTTTTCTTCATTCTCCTTTCCTCTGAACGGAACAGGGCCAGTATATGTATCTTAGATGGCCGTTCACAAGCTTTTAAGATCCCCAACACTACTCACCAAAGTAGGATGCAAAACATTTTCTTTAGGAACTATGTTATGCCAATTGACCTAGATGTCTCCTGAGACCATGGTCCCCAGCCTTTAGCCCCAGCGACTTGGTCCCTCAAGGTGTTTGGATTTGTCTAGAAGCTTCTAAGACTTTGCTTTGGGCAAGTTGTCCTTACTTCCCCTATACTGTGTGTTGTCTTTCCCTTCACCAAAGTTAACACTTGTATACTATCTAGTGATTCCTCTCCTCATCCCTCCCCTTCCTCATAACCATCAAAGATGGTTTCTTTCTGTGTGTAAACCTTGAGTTTTTATAATAGTCGTCGCATACAATATTTGTCTTTTTGTGACTGACTTATTTCACACAGCATAATGCCCTCCAGATTCATCCATGTTATGAGATATTTCACGGATTCATCATTGTTCTTTATCATTGAGTAGCATTCCATTGTGTGTATGTACCATAATTTATTTACCCATTCATCTACTGATGGGCACTTAGTTGTCTCCATCTTTTTGCTATTGTGAATAATGCTTCAGTGAACATGGGTGTACATATGTCTATTCATGCGACAGCTCTTATTTCTCTAGGATGTATTCCTAGGAGTGGGATTGCTGGATCAGATGGTATTTCTAACTTTCTAAGGAGGCATCGTATCATTCATTTTCCATAGTGGTTGTACCCTTTTAAATTCCCACCAGCAGCTGACACTGTGTAATCTTTTACACAAATGAAAAACCAAAAACCACCAACCAAAAAACAAAACAAAACAATACCCATCAGGTTAACACCCACTTTTTAAAATTCTCCTAACTAATAAATACTTATTGAAATAATAAGACAGGAAATGGAGATCTTTATAGAAAAGGGTAGAAAGGAAGAGAGTAACAGTTTTGAGTTATTACTATAATCATATTTAATTCTCATAACTACAAAGTGGGTGTTGTCTCCATTTTATAGACAAGGGAACTGATTTGGAATCAACTGTTGACTCAACCACCCACTGGCTTTGCTACCACTGCCAGTTATTCACCTCTCCGAGTTGCAGTTTCCTCAACAGTAAAACAGGAGCAAACACTATCTACCTCATAGGTACCTCATCGGTTTGTCTTGAGGACTAAATGAGATAATATAGATACATTAAAAATCTGGAAAAAATGTTAGTTTTATTCTTCTTTCAGAGAGGTTACTAATTTGTCTAGTCACAAATCTAAAAAGTGATACAGCTGGAACAGAAACCAATTATAGGATTAGAACAGATTTTCTAATTCTTAGTCCAGTGTTTGCCATTACACTACATTTTGGCTATACTTCATTTCGTATCATTTATCTTTCTACTACTATAGCAAACGGAACTAAAAAAAGTCTCTCAAATGTTACATATTACCCTTCAAATTTTGAAAACAGCCAAGTTTCTTCACTCCCAATTTCTAACAGAGGGCTCAAAGTCTTCAATGAAGTGTCTCATATTTTAGATTATCTAAGACTCTGCAGTGGTTAGGCACTCAGCTGCTAACCCAAAGGTCGGTGGTTCGAACCTACCAGACGCTCCGCTGCAGAATGATGTGTCAGTATGCTTCTGTAAAGATACAGGCTTGGAAATCCTATGGGGCATTCCTACTCTGTTCCATAGGGTCACTATGAGTTGGAATGGACTCGATGGCAATGGGAAGGGATCTATATACTAGTCACATGAGAGAGTATCTGTCACTCAAGATAATGCCACAATAACCCTGAAATTCCAAAACTAAACAAGTTATGAACACAAATATTTCTTGCAGTTTATTCAGAATAATCCCAAACTGGAAATAACCCAAACGTCGAATGGATAAATACACTGCGGTACATCCACACAATTAAATGCAATTCAGCAATAAAAGGGAATGAACTACTGACACCTGCAACAACATGGATGAATCTGAAAGCATTATGCTAAGTGAAAGAAGCCAGTCGCAAAAGGCTACTATATGATTCCGTTTACACAACATTCTGGAAAAGGCAAAACTATAGGAATAGAATTTAGGTCAGTAGTGACAAAAAAGGATTGAGTGTAAAGGAGCATGAGGGACTTTTGGGGGGGATTGGAAATGTTCCAGATCTTGAATGTTGTGGTAGTGATTACATGACTGTATACATCTGTCAAAACTCATCAAACCGTACACTTAAAAAGAGGTACATTTTATTATATGCAAAATACACAAATTATACCTCAATAAGTCTGACTTCAAAAAAAAAACAACTGGTAAAATCAATCTAGAATAAATACATTTTTATAGTCTTTTCTTTTTAATAAATACCACCAAAAAATTAAAGAAACTAATTAAACTGGTCAAATAAGCAAAGGGAAACAGTATACTTTAGAAAGAACCTGAGCTTTTGAGTCTGATAGACCTAAATTTGAATCCTGGTGAGCTCGACGATCTTGGGCAAGTTAGGTAAGCTTTCTGAACGTCAGTTTTCTCATCTGTAAAAGTGAGATAAAATCTACTTTATAAGGTAGTTGTAATGTTAAATGAGCATTTATGTCACTGTCTAGCACATACTAGGCACTCAGAGTAGGCAAACAAAGGAAAATGTTTATAGACGAATTTAGGTCTCTTTTGTAAGTCAATAAGAGTAACCATCTATTTATATCAATTCAATTAATCAACAAATATTTGTTAAACATCTATTATAAGATATGTTAACATTTTCCCAAATAAGCAATCTGCAAAAACAGAGAAGTACAAGTCCTCCTGGAAAGAATATCATTCTCTATGCGCTATAATTTTGATTGTTTCATAAAAATTGATAAGAACAGCAATCAATAAGCAACTATAATCTGCCTTTCCACAAAATGATATATTGGCAAAGAATATACATTTTATCAGCAATAAACGTGAATTAAATAAGATTTAAGCTAAGATTTCCCATATGTACAATTTTAAACAAACAGGAAGGTTACCAAATTGAATTAACTTCAGCACTGTAGGAACTTTAATTTACCTCCTACTTAAGGCCTTACTGCACGCTGAGCAAATGGTATAGATACTTTCTGTCGATTTTTAAATTTGAGGAGAATGCAAATTGCAAGACAGAACTTCCATTTACCTAAATAAAAAATGATGAAATAATAGAGCTGAACAGAAGATTTCAAAGGGTGGCTCAAGAAGACAAAGTAAAGTATTAAATGAAATGTGCAAGGACTTGGAGATAGAAAACCAAAAGGGAAGAACACGCTCCACGTTTCTCAGGCTGAAAAACTGAAGAAAAAATTCAAGCTTTGAGTTGCAGCACTGAAGGATTCTATGGGCAAAATACTGAACGAGGCAGGAAGCATCAAAAGAAGATGGAAGAAATACACAGAGTCGCTGTACCAAAAAGAACTGGTCGATGTTCAAACATCTCAGGAGGCAGCATATGATCAAGAACGGACGGGACTGAAGGAGGAAGTCCAAGCTGCACTGAAGGCATAGTGACATTTTGCTGAAGATAATTCAAAAATAGCTGCAGCAGTACATCAAGAGGGAACTGCCAGAAATTCAAGTCAGATTCAGAAGAGGACATGAAACAAGGGATATCATTGCTAATGTCAGATGGATCATGGCTGAAAGCAGAGAATACCAGAAAGATGTTTACTGACTATTCAAAGGCATTCAACTGTGTGGATCATAACAAATTACAGGGAACGCTGTGAAGAATTAGAATTCCAGAACACTTAATTGTGCTCATGTGGAACCTGTACACAGACCAAGAGGCAGTCGTTCAAACAGAACAAGGAGGGGGAATACTGCATGGTTTAAAATCAGGAAAGGTGTGCGTCAGAGTTATATCCTTTACCATACTTATTCAATCTGTATGCTGAGCAAATAATCTGAGAAATTGGAGTATATGAAAAAGAATGTGACATCAGGATTGGAGGAAGACTCATTAACAACCTGTGATATGCAGACAGATAACACAGTCTTACTTGCTGAAAGTGAAGAGGACTTGAAGCACTTTCTGATGAAGATCAGATTACAGCCTTCAGTATGGATTACACCTCAACATAAACAAAACAAAACAAAAATTCTCACAACTGGACCAATAAGCAACACCATGATAAATGGAGAAAAGATTGAAGTTGTCAAGGATTTCATTTTACTTGGATCCACAATCAATGCCCACGGAAGCAGCAGTCAAGAAATCAAAAGATGAATTGCACTGGGCAAATCTGCTGGAAAGGATCTCTTTAAAGTGTTAAGAAGGAAAGATGTATCACTTTGAGGACTAAGGTGTGCCTGACCCAGGCCATGGTATTTTCAATCACCTCATATGCACGTGAAACCTGGACAATGAATAAGGAAAACTGAAGAAGAACTGATGCCTTTGAATTATGGTGCTGGCAAAGAATACTGAATATATCATGGACTGCCAGAAGAATGAACAAATATGCCTTGGAACATGTACAGCCAGAATGCTCCTTGGAAGCGAGAATGGCAAGACTTTGTCTCACTCACTTTGGACATGTTATCAGGAGGGACCAGTCTCTGGAGAAGGACATCATGCTTGGTAAAGCAAAGGGTCAGCAAAAAAGAGAGACCCTCAACAAGATGGACTGACACAGTGGCTGCAACACTGGGCTCAAGCATAACAATGATTGTGAGGGTGGCGCAGGACAGGGCAGTGTTTTGTTCTGTTGTACATAGGGTTGCTATGAGTTGGAACTGACTCAACAGCACCTAACATCAACAATAAATAAGGTGGCTGAAGTAGAAATGAAGTTTATCCAAAACTGTATTTCTTAATGCACAGAAATACATTTCCTATATACATTTCTGAACATTTTCTAAGGATTGAAACTAAATTTTTAACATTTATATAAACAGTCTAAGCTCTTGGCAGTGGGATTATTTACAAAGGTGAGGCATGAATGGCAAATATCTGGCAAAGAGAAAATTTATTTTGGTTTTCATCCCAAATCAAAATCCTTTTGTTCAGACATGTATATATGTCTGTATCATGTATATTTCATACATATATATTACACACACACACACACATATATTCTTCCTGGCAACAAGCCCAACCATATAGCCACATGATGCTTCTTGTTATTAAAAAAAAATTCACATCTCATAAGCTTTAGTGTTTCAAAATATGGCAAACAGTGATTATGAAATAAACAACTAAGATGACCCACAAATCTTCCCTTCTCTAGTAAGCCTTCCAAAAAGCAACTATCCTTATCACGTCCTGTGATACATATCTGTAGTATGTACAAAGATTGTTCTTTTTTGTTAGTGCTAAAATTCCATCTCTAGGAAGCAGAGTATGTACATTAAAAAAAAAAAAGGCGCTTAACATTATATACAGAACTTGAAGACATGATACCAATGGTATATATACGTGTGTATATACACACATACACATATATACACATACATAGGTACACCTACATTTATTGCCATCAAGTTGATTCCGACTCATAATGACCCTATAGGACAGAGTAGAACTGCCCCCTCATGTTTCCAAGGTTGTAAATCTTTACGGAAGCAGACTGCCTCATCTTTCTCCCGTGAAGTGGCTGGTGGGTTCAAACAGCCAACCTTTCAGTTAGCAGCCAAACACTTAACCACTGTGCCACCATGGCTCCTATATAGTACTATATCCACCCACTGCCGTCAAGTCCATTCTGACTCGTAGTGACCCCACAGGGTTTCCAAGGCTGTAAATCTCTATGGAAGCAGACTGCCACATCTCTCTCCCAACGGAGCCACTGGTGGTTTCAAACTGCCGATCTTTCGGTTAGCAGTCCAGCGCCTTAATCACTGCACCACCAGGCTCCTTATATAGTACTATACCAAAAACAAAAAAACAAACCAAACCTGTTGCCGTCAAGTCAATTCCAACTCATGGTGACCCTATAGGACAGAGTAGAACTGCCCCAAAGGGTTTCCAAGGAGTTGCTGGTAGATTCAAACTGCTGATCTTTTGTTAGCAGCCAAGCTCTTAACCGCTGTGCCACCAGGGCTCCTTATATAGTACTATAGGTACTTAAAATCACCAGCATAGTTGATTTGGGCTGCTCATTCTAAAAAACAAAACAAAACACTCGTTTACTGGTTAAGCAGCAGAAAAGAACTTATACATTTACACTGGGTTTACTACTGACATAATTTAGTAGAATCATAGAGCTGAAAATAATCTTAGAAAGCACATTCCAACTACTTTAATTACAGACCAAAAAAAAAAAAAAAGACGATGTTTAGGACTTGCCCAACTTCACATAACTAGTATTGGCACACCAACACTAGACAGAACTCAATTCTTCTGATTTCCAAGGCTAACTGCCTTTGTTAATATAACTGCAGCACCAAAATAAATAGATAAGTAAATAAATAGACAGACTCTGGTAGTGCCTTTATGCCATTCCACTTAGTATTGCAAAATACTTTACCATGGAATATTACAAAAGAAGTATTGAATTACTGAACTTTTTCCTTACCAAAGGTCAACTAAAATGTAGAGCTTTTTAAGCAAAAGGTCTATAGTTTGACTGCTAATATATACTGAAAGAATTTCCCATAAAATTCCAATATACTTGAAATATTATCTACATTTATTGATAGGAGAATTTTAATACACTGGATATAAATACTAAATAACCACTGACTGGTCTATAGATACATTTATATTAAGTGTACAATAAGACCACTAATATAATGAAAATGTTAAGAAAAACTCTTACAACTGACAACAATTCTGCATACAGTAATTAGTCTTGACAGCATAACATCACTACAGAGTAAAACACCATTACAATAAAGACAGTTTAATCACTCTGCAAATGGCATTTATTGATCTATCATAAAATGAGTTTATTGACAAAACAGTTTAAAATATTATTTGCAGCTACACAACAGTTTATTTCACAAATATTATACTAAGTATCACTTCTAAGAGTTTAATTAAAATTAGACTATTAAACAGTTACTGTAAAGTGTTATATTTTTGAGATGAATGCTTTTACAGCTTGAAGTAATGCTGTTGTTAGGTGCTGTCAAGTCAGTTCCAACTCATAGCAACACTATGTACAACAGAGTGAAATCTGCCCAGGCCTGTGCCATCCTCACAATGATTGCTATATTTGAGCCCACTGTTGCAGCCACTGTGTCAATCAATCCATCTCATTGAAGGTCTTCCTCTTTTTCGCTGACCCTCTACTTTACCAAGCATAATGTCCTTCTCCAGGGAATAGTCCCTTCCGATAACATGTCCAAAGTGAGTGAGACAAAGTCTTGCCATTCTCACTTCTAAGGAGCATTCTGGTTGTACTTCTTCCAGGACAGATTTGTTCGTTGTTCTAGTAGTCTACAGTATATTCAATATTCTTTGCCAACACCATAATTCAAAGGCATCAGTTCTTCTTTCGTCTTCCTTATTCATTGTCCAGCTTTCGCATGCATGTAAGGTGACTGAAAATACCATGGCTTGGGTCAGGGGCATCTGAGTCCTCAAAGTGACATTTTTACTTTTTAATACTTTAAAGACATCATTTGCAGCAGATATGCCCAATGCATTACGTTGTTTGACTTCCTGACTGCGGCTTCCATGGGCATTGATTGTGGATCCAAGTAAAATGAAATCCTTGACAACTTCAATATTTTCTCCATTTATCATGATGTTACGTATTGGTCAAGCTGTGAGGATTTTTGTTTTCTTTATGTTGAGGTGTAATCCATACTGAAGGCTGTAGTCTTTGATC
>NW_004443966.1:14748260-14788009 GCF_000243295.1 Trichechus manatus latirostris | reverse complement strand
TTTCTTTATGTTGAGGTGTAATCCATACTGAAGGCTGTAGTCTTTGATCTTCATCAGAAAGTGCTTTAAGTCCTCTTCACTTTCAACAAGCAAGGCTGTGTCATCTGCATATCGCAGGTTGTTAGTGAGTCATCCTCCAATCCTGATGCTGCATTCTTTTTCATACAGTCAAACTTCTTGGATTAACTGCTCAGTTTACACATTGAATGAGAATGGTGATGCACACCTTTCCTGATTTTAAACCATGCAGTATCCCCTTGTTCTGCTCAAATAAGTGCCTCTTGGTCTGTGTACGGGTTCCACATGAGCACAACCAAGTGTTCTGGAATTCCCATTCGTCGTAATGTTATCCATAACTTGTTATGATCCACAGTAGAATGCCTTTGAATAGTCAATAAAATACAGGTAAACATCTTTCTGGAAACCCTGGTGGCATAGTGGTTAAGAGTTTGGCTGCTAACCGCAAGTTCATCAGTTAGAACTTTGGAAGTTCAGCTCTTTGGAAACCCTGAGGCAGTTCTACTCTGTCCTATAGGGTCACTATGAGTTGGAATCAACCTGACAGCAATGGGTTTTTTTTTGTTTGTTTGTTTTTCTTTCCGGTATTCTCTGCTCAGCCAAGATCCATCTGACATCAGCAATGATATCCCTTGTTCCATTGTCCTCTTCTGAATCCGCTTTGAATTTCTGGCAGTTCCCTGTCTATGTACTGCTGCAACCATTTGTGAATTATCTTCAGCAAAATTTTACTTGCATGTGCTATTAATGATGTTGTTTGATAATTTCCGCATTCTGTTGGATCACTTTTCTTTGGAAATAAGCCATAATGCAGACATGTAGTATTATTTACGATTTCATAAATGATTTTCAAGAAAACTACTAAGTATCACCAATGTCATTAGAGAATCCTTTCTAAGACATCAGTTGGAGATTTACTCACGTGATTAGCATTAACTATTATGCTCACAGTTCCCTCATATAACATATTATGTTTTAGGTTTTCAAAGACGAAGCCCCTTAAGGTTGAAGAAATCACTACAAAAAAACTGAGAAAATCTTAGCCTTGTCTAATTATTAATTTCCCTTCAAGAGGCTTAAAAACTTAGATGAATTTTCTATAATTTCCATTACTTTCTAAGCTTAAAAGAAGCAGTATAGTACAGTGGATAAGAACATGAACTTTTATTTCCTAAGACTGCCACTACTGGCTGTGTTACCTTGGATAAATTTTCTTTATCTGTAAAATGTGGATAATTTTACACCTTGTAGGCTAATTGTGAGGCTTAAATGGAATAACATGGGAAACAAAGTGCCTGACTTGGAGTTACCAAGTAACAGCTGCTCAAAAAAAGTTAAACTCCATCCTCCCCTCACTCCCCAATTTCAGAAATGCTGATTTGAACACCAGAAGGTAAAACTTACTGTCAGTTGTCACTCATGGCCATCCGCTTTGCAGCTGCCACTTTATTAGCCTTGGGCTCTAAACCATAGTAACTAAAGTCACAAAGTTCACCTTCCTGTTGTTACTGTTGTTAGGTGCCATCGAGTTGATTTTGACTCATAGCAACCCCATATGACAAAGTAGAACTGCCCCATAAAGTTTTCTAGGCTATAATCTTCATGGGAGCAGATCGCCAGGTCTTTCTCCTATGGAGTGGCGCTGCTGAGTGGATTCGAACTGCCAACCTTTCAGTTAGCAGCCAATCCCTTAACTGCTGTGCCACCAGGGCTCCTATAAATAAGGAATTAGGCTGTCACTGGGAGCACTAGTGGCCCAGTGGTGAAGTGCCCGGCTGCTAACCAAAAGGCTGGCAGTTCAACCCACCAGCCACTCCTTAGAAACCATATGGGGCAGTTCTGCTCTGTCCTATAGGGTCGCTATGAGTCGGAATCAACTTGACAGCAACAGGTTTGGTTTTCGGGTTTAGTGGCTCTGCAGGAGAAAAGACCTGGAGGTCTGCTCCCATAAAAATTTCAGCCTAGGAAACCCTCTGGGGCAGTTCTACTCTGTCTCGGAATAGACTCAGTGGCACACAACAGCAACAGGCTGCCATCAAGACCTTAAAAAACAAACAAACCCACTTTCTTCCCTCTTTTTTTCTGCTGTTCAGGAGAAGAAAAGGAGGAAAAAATACATTTATCATATATGTATATATAGTACTTTTTCTCCCTCACAAGGCTGGGAAAACACTGGTGGTCTTATTTGTATCTCATTTATAAATCGGGCCTGAGAGAGTAAGACAATATAGTTTATGTACAGTGACTAGAGTAGCCCCTGTAGAAAGGTCTGCACTTTCCAATTTCAAACTTGCTGGTTTAAATTCTAAGACTGTCATCATCATCATCGTAACAACCCTGTGTTTAGCCATTAGATATATCAGTGTTATAATCACACTGTCAAATAGGACATTAAAAAAATGCTCATTCTAAAGCAGACAAGAACGTCATCTTCCCATTATAATCACCTCTAATACTAACATTATTTTCAGGATCTGAATATGTAAATAAAATACTGCTTAGACTAGCTCTCTCCGACTAGGGGACACTTGCTTTGTTAACTAGAGTTAAAGGATGGGGACTAGGGTTAACTACAAAGTGTTCCATCCCCAAGAAGTCAGGGAAACCCAAGATGGAATGTAAACTGTGACGAATGAATCTAAACTGCATTAGAAATGAAAGACATAGCAGACTGAAAGGGATATGGAAGACAGGGTCTGTCCTGAGAAACTTTAGATTTGGGCTGGATACTGTGAGACAAAACGATCAAAAGAACTGTACACAAACATTATACTCTAGTTGGTAAATTTGTTTCTCACTGGGATATGGGTTAGCCATTCTGAAACTACCCTATATGTAATACGTAAGTAAATAAATTATAGATAACGAGAGTCAGGTTTCTCCTTGTGAGAGACAGAAGTTACAAATAAGCAAAAAAGAAATGCTAGAATGATCCCTGTGGTGCTGGATTGGAGTCAGAGATATGAACTAATTTTTTTTTCTTTTTTTAATGTACACACAGATAGATAGCAGATACACAAACACAGATGCGTATGTATACGTGGGTTAGCATGCATGCATACATTTCCTAGCTCTGCTTCTAAAAGGGCCTAGAAGCAGTGATACCTTAGTAGCGATCAGCACACCTAATACCCAGATGTTGGTTTCTAAATACCATTCTCCAAAAAAGTAGACCTGGGCTCCTTGATGAAGTGGGTGATTCTAGGACTGGGGCAAAGAAAATACAAGATGAGTCTGGAGCATCTTGTTAAGCCAGAAAGTAAGGAATTGCTTATAAAAAAAAAAAAAAAGACAAACCTGAAAGGGCTCAATGGCCAAAGCTGGGACAATTTGAGCAACAAAATAAATAATGATAGTATTGGATTATAATCCAGAGGATCAGATAAATATCCACAAGTGCACACTGATATAAATGAAAGATTGAATAGATAAATAGGAGGGAGAAAAGGAGTAACTCTTTTTTTTACAGAAGAACTCTAACAAATGTAGAAGAATGAGGGGAATAGAAAATTACTGTCAGAGAGGCCCAAAGTCCATTAAATGGGGGGAAAAGACAGGTTTTTTAACAAATGGTACTGGAAAAACTGGCTGTCTATCGGTAAAAAAAAGAAACAGGACCCATACCTCACACCATACACAAAAACTAATTCCCAAAATGGATTAAAGACCTAAATATAAAACCAAAAACTATAAAGATCACAGAAGGAAAAATAGGGTCACAATGCTAGAGGCCCTAATACACGACATAAACAGGATACAAACCATAACTAACAATACACAAATACCAGAAGATAAGCTAGATAACTGGGATCTTCTAAAAATCAAACACTTATGCTTATCAAAAGACTTCATCAAAAGAGTAAAAAGATAATCTACAGACTGGGAAAAATTTTTGGTTATGACAAATCCAACAAAGGTCTAATCTCTAAAATCTACAGGAAAATCCAACACTTCTACAACAAAAAGACAAATAATCCAATTAAAAAATGGGCAAAAGATACAGACACTTCACCAAAGAAGACATTCAGGCAGCTAACAGACACAGGAGGAAATGCTCGCGATCACTAGCCATTGGAGAAATGCAAATCAAAACTACAATGAGATATCATCTCACCCTGACATGACTGGCATGAATCAAAAAAGCAGAAAATAACAAATGTTGGAGAGGTTGCAGGGAGACTGGAACTCTTATGCACTGCAGGTGGGAATGCAAAATGGTATGATCATTTTGGAAAATGATATGGTACTTCCTTTAAAAGTTAGAAATAGAAATACCATATGATCTAGCAATCCCACTCCTAGGAATAGCTCCTAGAGAAGAGCCATCACACGAATAGACATATTCACACCCATTGTAGCACTGTAGCATCACATATTGCAGCATTATTCACATTCCCATCAACAGATGAATGGAAAAACAAACTCTGGTACATTCACACAATGGAATACTACACAATGATGAATCTGTGAAACATTCACACAACTTGGATGAATCTGGAGGGCATTATGCTGAATAAAATAAGTCAATCACAAAAGGACAAATATTCTATGAGACTACTATTATAAAAACTCATGAAAAGGTTTATAAGGTTTATACACAAAAAGAAACCATCTTTGATGGTTATGAGGGAGGGGAAGAGATAGGGAGGGAAAAACACTAACTAGAAATAGATAAGTGGTAACTTTGGTGAAGGGTTAGACAGTACACAATACTGGGGATAAGTCAGCACAACTTGACCAACAAGGTCATGCAAGCTTCACAGACACATCCGAACTCCTTGAGGGACTGAATTACTGGGCTGAGGGCTGGGGACCATGGTCTCGGGGGACATCTAGCTCAACTGGCATAACATAGTTTATAAAGAAAATGTTCTACATCCTACTTTGGTGAGTAGCATCTGGGGTCTTAAAAGCTTGTGAGCAGTCATCTAGGATACTCTGCTAGTCCCACCGCATCGGGAGTAAGGGAGAATGAAGAAAATCAAAGACACAAGGGAAAGACTAGTCCAAAGGACTAATGGGGCACAACTGCCACAGCTTCCACCAGACTGAGTCCAGCACAACTAGATGGTGCCCAGCTACCACCATCAACTGCACAATAATTAAAAAAAAAGAAAGAAAATTACTGTTAGAACACCATAGTAATAACTGCTGCAGGCAAGGTCCACGAATAAATGCTAAAGTAGTGATCAAAAATTTGAGGAACAGGGTATTTGTGTAGCCTTTAAGTATTCTCACCCAAATATTTATTATTTAAGGGGAAGGTAGTAACTTTACTGGAGCCCTGGTGGCGCAGTGGTTAAGCGCTTAGCTGCTAACCAACAGGTTGGTGATTTGAACCTACCAGCTGCTCCGTGGGAGAAAGATGTGGCAGTCTGCCTCCATAAAGATTTACAGCTTTGGAAACCCCATGGGGCAGTTCTACTCTGTCCTGTAGAGTTACTGTGAGTTGGCATCAATTCAAAGGCAATGGGTTTAGTAACTTTACAGTGGAGAAATCTGGCAGACACCATCTTAACCAAGTGATTATGGTGAATATCACCAGCAATAAGACATCTGACATCATGTACACCCTCTGATATCATACACCGAAAAGGGCACATCACCTCTGTGGTATTCTTTCCCAAAAGTCATTAACTTCAATCTGATTATGAGGAAAAATCAGGGAACTCAAATCGAGTGACATTCTACAAAATACCTGCTCAGTAGTATTCTGCAAGTGTGAAGGTCATGAAAGACAAGGAAAAACTGAGAAACTGTCCAAGATTGGAAGAGATTAAGGATATCTGACAACTAAATGCTAATGTGGGATCCTAGACAGGATCCTGGATAAAGGACATTAGTGGAAAAATGGGTGAAATTCGAATAAAGTCTATAATTTAGTAAACCAATGCTGATTTGCTAGTTTTGATAATTGTACTATGGTTATGTAAGATATTAACATTAGAGGAAGCTGAGTGAAGAATATAAATAAACTCTTTGTACAGTACTCACAACTTAAGTTGTATATTTAAAATTATTTCAAAATAAAAAGTTTTTAAAAAATAAACTAAAATATAAAAGAAATAGAACATTATTTCTCTCTTTCAAATGTGTAGATACCTTAATAGCAAATTCCATTAATGACATTGTTTTTTCTTAGAAAAAAATACTGGGTAAAAAACAAAATGACTGTAGTAAAAAAATAAATAAAGCTTTGAAAAACACATTATTTAGAGTTTCTTTAAGAAAATCCCCTAGTGGTCAATTAATGTAAGATATTTTTACATTATCTCCTTTGAGGATAAACCTTGGATGTTTATTTCCAAATTCGTTTCTTTACTACCTCAAGGCTATACAATGACATTGATCAGGATCTACATATTAAAAAGTTGAAATTCTCTTTTAGTCTGAATACTTTTAAAGACATGAACACAGAAAATTCCAAAACAAGTCAATCCAAGACCTTTCTTAGCCAGCCACATACACTCTAAAAGACAAGCAGCACATTCAATTGAAGGAAGAAATTCTGGCCATGTTTTCAACACACATATATCTGATTTCAATGACTATCAAATCAGCATTGACTCAGTATCTAACTTTTAAAATGAAATATTTTATGTTGACCTAGAAAAATCTAACTAATCTAAGGTTATATGGAAGAAAAGTATCAAATAAAGCATGAACTTCTTTATAGGTTTATTTCCCCTTCTTTTACTTTTAAACTCCACAGCTGAAACATAAATCTGGAGAGTTTTTTTAAAAAAAGATGTCTTAAAGTATGATTTTTGTAGTAGCAAAAGCTTTAGCAGTATTTTCTTACAGCATCCATGCAGTGCAATGAATTACTTAACATGGTCCTTCTAGCCATGGTCTTTGTGACTCACACACAATGACTGAGTGGGACTATGCAAATAAGGTATATGGAATCTGTGATGGTTGGGGTTATGTGTCGACTTGGCTAGGCCATGATTCTCAGTATTGTATGGTTGTCCTCCATTTTGTGATCTGACATAATTATCCTCCATTTTATGTGTTGTAAATCCTAACCTCTATATATTAATCAGGCAGGATTAGTGTAGGGTATATCAACAGCCTTGCAGGTGGGCGTGACTCAAGTCTCACCCTTACTCAAGTTACGCCCTTCCCTGGGGTGTGGCCTGCATCTAAGGTATATATGTGGGTGCTCTGGTGGGGTTCTCTCTCTCTGCATCTGGATCCTGCGTCCAGTTTATCACCGTCTGATCTCTTGTTCTTGGGACTTGAGCCAGCAGCCTACCATCTGACCTGCCGATTCTGGGATTAGCCGGCTTCCGCAGCCCTGTGGGCCAGTGGCCTATTATCAGACCTGATTCACCAGCTTCCGTAGCCTTGTGAGCCAGCAGCCTGTGGTCTGACCTGCAGGTTTGGGTGTGTCAGCCCCTGCAGACATGTAGGTGGGGAGAAGCCTACACCTGACCCATAGATTTGGGACTTGCCAGCCTCCACCGCTGCATGAACCATTTCCTTGACCCAGTTCTGTGAGACACTGAAGCGAATTATGGAATCCAAAGGCAGGAGGAAGAGTACTGCAGGGAGGAAGGCTAGTTGATGTTAGAGATGGTGGAGTGGTACAGCAATTTGGAAAAGCTGGACAGTTGGGACACCTTTAACCTCTGCCTCATAGGAACCGGCTTTGTGCTGATCCTTATAAAAGAAATTATTCATTTAATCCATAATTTAAGAGGAAGCTCTTATTCATAAGTTTCAATCTATGAATCAAATAGGCACTCTCCAAGCCCAGTTGAGTCTAGACCACTGCAAAACATACATAACACAGAAAAGCTGTGAAAATTCCTGTCAATTTTTCTGCATCTTAATTTTATCCAATTTTCATAATTTAAATGTATAAGCACTCTAATTCTAAGCCCATACTGATTTGAATATAAAATGCATGATGCCTATATAAGCAGTTTTTTAAACAATATAAGAAGATTGATATCTATTACATACAAAAACAAACAATAATCTGGAGACAAAATTTTCTGGTACAAACTCTGTTATTTTCTCAAACTCTATTTGTTTCAAGAGTACGCCCCATTTATACCACCTAAATACAACGCATTCATGCAGTGAATACTAATTAAATGACATTGTGATGATCTTTCACACATAAAATGTGCACTCTTCTCCTTTCAACTATAGTTCAGAGTCTTAATCGGATGCTTAATGTCAAGGTCGGTCTGTTACTCAAAAAAAAAAAAAATTCTGTCCACTTTAGAATTGACAGGTTTTATATAATATACTCCTTTTTAAACAAGACACTTCTGCCAATACACTAATATTCAGAAATAAAAACTTTTCAAATGGGAAATGATAAAATTGGGAACAAAAGAGATTATCTTTCAAACTTTTTCTTATTGTTGCCATTACTAAGATCAATCTAACCTGCAGCTTGGTGTTATACTGTAAAAAGAATACAAAGTATTTTCTTTTAGATAATTGTCCAGTTTCCCCTTTTTTAAAGGAGATTTGAAAAAACTTTTAAATTTACTTTATAAGAACACAAGCAAACAAAGACATCTCACACAACTCTTATTAGGAAATGTATGTCAGGTTATACATAATACAAAAGAGGCTGTTTTTCAAATCAAGTAGTTGCGTATAAGATGAAGATTTCCAAACCTATTTTATTTTGTTAAAATTATCTGGTAGGTAGTAGCAAAAAATTTTAAAAATCAGATTCTGGTTCCTAAAATGCAGAAATTCATTGCTTGGAAATTCTAATTTGCATGGTATATTTAAAATATAGGCATTTTTCTTCAGGCAAGAGATTCCTGAGAAGCATGGCAAAAATTTTATAGACTTTCTAGGCATCTGGAAGTTGTTACATGGAACATTAACTATTTAAACGGTGAAGAATTCATTAAAACATTTTCTGAGGTCAGACTCTCAGGGTGGACCGGAAAATTAAGATATGTTAATAAAGAAGCACATTAAAATGTAAGTTTGAAAATGAATAGTAACTGTGTAATTAAATTTTATTAAGCAGTCTTACCTTACTCAAATGAAAGAATCTAAACTCTAGTACATCTCTGGTTTCACACTCAAAATATATTTGAATCAAAACTTGAGCTTCTCATCAAATTCCTAGAAAAAACAAATTAAAAGCCTTTAAGTCAGGTTCCAATTCTAGAGAAGGAATAAGCACACTCCCATTTGTCTCTTCAAGGGAATATAGCTATAAACCCTGGACAGAATGTATGGATCAGCTACTTGAGGACTCTGGAAAGTAAACAGTACAGGTGGATTATGTAAGAGGATCAAAATTAAAAGTATCACTGAAGCAGCTATGAGTTTAAAAATTTTCCCCCTCTGGTATCCTCTGGCCTGAACTTGACACAGCCCAAACTTCAGAAGTGGACATTAGCATGGACAGAGAAAGCTTTAGGAGAATCCCTCCAGTTCTGGCTTGAGGAGAGGAGAAGGGATCTCCCACCACTCAGAAAAAGTGTGGAAGTTCACCACTTTTCTTCTTGTTTTTCCTCTCTTTTTCTTCTTCACTATTCTCTCACACCCAGCCCCCTGTGGCAGCTGTGGCAGCAGTGGCAATGAAGGCAGGTAGAAGCCTAAAATTCTGAAGGAGGGGAAACTTCCTCTCTTATAAGAGATCCCAAGAGGGTGTGACAAATCCCTATTGTTTTTTGCTTGTTTGTTTGTTTTCCTCTCTCTCTTTCTGCTGCTTGACCCCAGATATGGGCACAGTTGCAGGGAGTGTGCATTAGAAGAGATAAAGCAAACCCCAATTTTCTGGTCAGAGCTTGGAAAAGGGGAACTCTAGGGAACCAGAAATTACTGGGAGATCACAGAGAAGGAGGAGCTTGTGGGTTGTTTATGAACTCCTGGGCTCACTGCCAAGTGGCACATGTGTGGATCTGACCCAAACCAGCAAATATAGACTTTGAGAACTGAATTTGGGATAGCACACCACCTGAGTTCCAGACTAGCCACTGGGTGGCACACACGTGGTACAGATTCAAACAGCACTGCAAAGGTTTTGACAACTGAACTAACGCTGTAACCACATTCCACAGATGGCTTGCAATCTAAACCTAACTGGGTCAATAGCTTGCTAAAACAAATATAATCAACATTTACAGACCCAAAGTCTAATAACATAACGTTCAAAATGTCCAGAATACAACCTAAAATTACTTGGCATAGGAAGAAATAGAAAAATCTCAGCTTGCATGGGAAGAGACAATCAACAGAGACCAATACCAAGAAAACACTACTGTTGGAATTAACTGACAAAGATATTCAAGCCACTATTACAAAATGCTTCAGCAAGTAAGAGCAAACATTCTTGAAATAAATGGAAGGATAGGAAAACTCAGAAAAATGAGAGGATATATAAAGAAGAACTAAATGTAATTTTGGAAGTGAAAAAAATCAATAACCAAAATTTAAAAGCTCACTAGATGAGCTCAATAGTAGGATGGAGATGACAAGAGAAAGAATAAGTGAACTTTAGATGAATACATATTATCCAGTCTGACCAACAAAGATAAAAAGACTGAAAGGCGGCAGGGAAGAGGAAGAGAGAGTCTCAGGTCTAATATTTGTGTCACAGAATCCTAGCAGGAGACAAAAAAAGATTGTGGCGTAGATAAAAATAATTTTTAAGAAGTATTTTCCAAAATTTTATGAAAAACAAATTTACAGATTCAAGAAGATGAGCAAATCCTCAAACAGAATAAATACAAAGAAATCCATACCCAGACACATCCTAATCAAAAATTTAGAAAACTGAAGACTAAGAAAAATTCTTAAAAGCAATCAGAAAAAAACAACACATTACTCATAGAGGAAAAAGAACTCAAATGATTGAAGACTTCTCTCTAGAAACCGTGGAGGCCAGAAGGAAATGGAACATTTTTAAAGTGCTGAAAGAAAAGAACTGTCAACCAAGAATTCTATATGCAGTGAAAATATCCTTCAGGGATGAAAGTGGAGTAAAGATATTCTCAGATGAAGGAAAACTAAGAGGATGTGTTGACAGCAGAACTACTCTGAAAGAATTGCTAAGATAGAAATATCATCAATTGTACATAATCTCTTCCAGAAAATGTAGAAGATGGGCCCTTTCCCAACTTATTATAAGACTGTAGAGGTAGTCTCAGACTTTTGACGGGTTCCATTCCAATGACTCTGTCATTAGGTTGGTTCTGACTTAAGTGGAACACCTTTTTTTTTTTTTTTAGTTTTCATTATTATCATCTTTTATTGTCAATATCTTTATAAATTTGATCTTTGAACATCAGCAAATTACACACTGCAACACTGTATGCAGTAAATATTACTAACAATAAAATGTAAACCAAAACACCAAACTCACTGCCAAGGAGTCGATTCTGACTCATAGCGACCCTATAGGACAGAGTAGAGCTGCCCTGTAGAATTTCAAGGAGCGCCTGGTAGATTCGAACTGCTGACCTTTTGGTTAGCAGCTGTAGCACTTAATCACTATACCACAATAAAATGTACCAAAAAAAAAGATGGTCTTAAGTGCTATTCGTTGTAACTCGAATACGTCATAAATTGAGGACTACCTGTATATCCTGGTAGACCTCTCTAGTTTAACCACCAAATCACTGATTCCATTTGCTATGTTGTTAATTGTGCTTATTTCCACCTCCACATACATATTACTAACAATAAGATGTAACAAAAAAAAAAAAGACGGTTGTAAATGTGGTTGGTATGTCATAACTCGAATACGTCCTAAGTCAAGGACTACATGTACAAGACAACTACAAACCGATAACTCATATGAACATAGATGCAAAGCTCATCAACAGATTATTACCAAGTCAAATCCAATTATATCACAAATAATATAACACAACCATGTGAGCTTTATTTCAAGAATGCAAGGCTAGTTTAATATTTGAAAACTAATCGATGTAACCTACCACATGAATAGTCTAAAGAATAAAAACCATATGATCTTATCAATTGATAAAGAAAATGCCTTCACAAAATTCAACTTCCATTCATGATAAAACTGGCAGCAAATAGGACTAGAAGAAAACGCAATTTCAGAAAGAACATCTACCAGAAAAACAAAAAACCTCACCTATAGTTAACACCATTCTTAATGGTCAAGGACTGAATGCTTTCCTCTAAGATAGAGGACAAGGCAAGAATGTTCACCCTTACCCCTCCTCTTCAACCTCATAATGGAAGTCCTAGCTAGTACCATAAGGCAAGACAAAGAAATAAAGAACATATAAACTGGTAAGGAAGATATACAACTTTTCCTATTTGCAAATGACTGTCTACATAGAAAACTCCAGGGAACACATACACATATGCACGCACCTAAAAACTGTTGTATATTTAAGATAATGTACAGACAAGCTACAGATGGGGAGATAATATTACAAACCACATACCCAACAAAAGACCTGCATCTAAAATATGTAAAAAATTCTAAAAACTCAAAAGTAAAAGAAAAAAAAAATCCAATTTAAAAATGAGTAAAAGCACACTTTTTAGAATGGCTAAAATCCAAAAACCAAATGCTGCTGAGGATGCAGAGCAACAAGAACTCTCATTCACTGTTGGTGGAAATCCAAAACAGAAATGCCACTTTGGAACACAGTTTGGCAGTTCCTTATAACGTAAAATACACACTCACCCTAAGACTAAGCAACTGAACCGAAATTTACCCAAGTGAAATACAACTTACGTTAACACAAAAACCTGCATGCAAATGTTCATAAAAAACTTTATTCATAATCATCAAAAACTGGAAGCAACCAAGATGTTCTTGTTAGCTTCAAAAGGTGAATGGATAAACAAACTGTGGTACATCTGTACAATGGAATACTATTCAGCAAAAAAAGGAACGAACTATTTGAATCACACAACAACATGGACAAATCTTAAATGCATTTTGCTAAGTGAAAGAAGTTAGATTCAAAATACGATATATCATTCCATTCATATGATGCCCAGATATTGGTTTCTAAAAATAATTCTCCAACACAAGAAACTAGGGCTCCTTAGAGAAATGGCTGATACTACGGGCAGGGTAGAGAAAATAGCTGACCAGTGCCTGCTTAAAACTATCAAAAACAAAAAACCATTGCAGTTGAGTAGATTCTGACTCACAGCAACCTTATCGGACAGAGCAGAACAACCCCACAGGGTTTCCAGGAGCTGCTGGTGGATTTGAACTGCCTAGGGGCTAGGAGTGCGGGAAGGGTGCAACAACAAAGGGACAGAAGTGGGAGTTTTCTGAGCTACTGGAACTGTTCTGGATCATGATGGTGCTGGTGGTTACACGCATCTATACACGTTAAAATTCATCAACTATACACACAAAAAGGGTAATTTTACTGTATGTTCATTTAAAAAGCAAAATTTGCGATACTTAAATAAACAAAAAACCTTTGTCATTAAGGCTTTTCCAGGACATTTAGCTTTGGATTTTATAGTCTGTAAAAATCCTCATTTATTTTGCCTAATGTTAAGACAGAGCAAGTGACAAACTTCTCTACTGACTTCCTGACATGGAGGCTCACTGGGGGATCAACAGCCTAAATGTCAGTTATTCTAGGCAGTGCACCAGCTGCAGAGGGTCTAATCTGCTAACCACCACAACCTCACCTACCGAAGAGTAAATCCTGACATCTGCTTAGTGGCATCATATAAGACAGAGCTTTCAATAAAGATTTTTTTTGTTTTTAGATACTGATTTAAAGGCAGTAGAGAATTCCAGGAGGAAAAAAAATGTGATTAATTCTACCTCAGTTGCATAAAGAGCAATCTGAAAATAAAAAAGCAAAACATATTAATTTGTTCCCATCTTTTATTTTCAGGGAAAAAATGAGTTGCCTTATTTGAATAAGTAGGATGAGAATAAGCAAGGATGTAAACCAGACAGCATAATACTGCAGAATTATTATACTCTTCTGCAAGATTTTATTTATCTTACATCAACTCAGTGGTACAACAAGCTTCCAGTGAATTATTACTATGCTATACATATATGAGGTCACAAAACATTAAAATCCATACAACAGGAATTAATTCAAATGGGGAAAAAAAAAAAAACTAAGTACAAGGGCTGCTCTGAACACCTATATTATATTATTTAATCTATTTGATTTCTAAATTTATCTTAGGTTTTTTTAAGAAATCATATTTAGTCAACTATTTTTATTTAGGCTAAACTCAATGATTACTTGTTTTTAAGGATACCAGTGGTCTCAGTTGTGCTAGCAAATTTTGCAACAGTTTCACATTGCTATACTTTATTTGAAAGATCAGAGAGAGAGACAGCAGGAAAAAAAAAAAAAAATCCAGTCTGCAACTGCACTGATTACAAATGGAAAACAAAGAGCCTCTGTAAGGAATAGCTTTTACCATAAGGGTTTTGTTTTCCAAGTATTACATTCAATTAGAGGTGAAATGGTCTGCTTCAAGAATTAAGGTTTATTTTCCCCAGAAATACATTTGGAAAAATGTATGGGTTACTTCTGGTACCATACAGCCTCTCTAACTGAAGCCATTTGTATGTAGTCCCTGTGATAGTTCACTAAGGTCAGTTTAGTTTTGATACCCATTAAAACAGTGCCTACTGCAAATCTGTATGCTTACTGCTCCACAGAATCTGCTCAGGAGACATTCAATCTACAAAGGCTGCCAAATCTGACTTCCAAAGATGTAATGCATCTGTTACAAGTTTTCAGTGAGTCCGTAAATTTCATCTCTCTGTGGCAATGCATGTATTTAAGTCACTCTTGTATATTAATGTCCATAACCACAGGGTTTTTTTCCAAAAGAATCAGGAAAACCTCTGTCATTTTTATTACTGTACCATTCACTGTTTATAATATAATAGCTCACAAATGCTGTCTTGACGAAGTTTTGAGGCTCTGGCTGGAGGCTGGTCAGCTCCCCCTTTTGAACAGCTGATTAAGTCCACTCTCTAATTATCCCCCTTATCAGGCTCTCACACTCCTCGGCCATCATGTACCAGCCCTAATCTTTCCAGGGCCAAGCACCCAACAGCTAGGGACAGCCCCCTATTCCCTGGAGCCTGCAGAATTATTCAACACCCAATCCCCGGGAAACCTAGCTAACCCGACCCTGTTGGCCATACATAAGCCCTCTCCTACAATTCCAGCGTGTTCCTACCCTGTTCCCTGGTGCAACCACACGTGGCCCTGTGCCACGGCTTGCTGTGTTCTCCCCAGGGAACTACAAGTATAATAAAATCTTTAAAACTTTCTCAGTCTCTTTCTCTTGATTTGTGTCTGGTCTTATCATACCTCATCCAAGGTAATGAGTAAAACACTTACACTCCCAGCTTTCTTTGAAAGTTTCCATTTAATAACAACTTTCATATGAAAACTAAATCCAACAGGATACTACACTCTCCTAGACACTGAGATACCAAATAAAAAATCATAGAAATCAACATTATTGTGTAACATTTCAAAGATTACAGTACATGAAATCACCTACATCTATAAAAGTAGCTATCACCTTCCTTCACTCAAATTAGTATTATCCATCTCTACATAAGCAAATCAAATGAACTTTCCATCCATTATTCAATAAATTTTTCTTTCAGAAATGAAGTTTTGAGTACAATCTGTTTAGGTTATTCAGAGACACAAAAAGACTGATGAAGAGATTATCCAAAAATGTTGAACTGCCAAAGAATCAGAAAGGAATTCTGGATGGAGAGCTTGGCATCTACCCAAATTAAGAAGGTACCCTAAGACCCATGTAACATTTACACTTTGTAGCCCAAACTTGTGTTACAAGTGTATTTAGCCACTTTCTAGTAGTTCTGATAAAAAGTTCTGTGATGGTCAAGTTTGAAATTAATACCTGGCTACATTATCTATAAATTTGAAAAATCTATGTTTACTCCAATTCATATTACTAAAATTCCCCACTGCTGCTTTGGAAAACCACATAATACAGAACTGTAAACTTGACTATCACTAAGAAAACTAAGAATAACTGTCTTTAGCAGGCTTTGAACAACTGATAAGAATTTTGTGATTTTTCTTATACAGAGTGGACAGACACCTAGTTCGTCAGAGTGGGAGCACAAAAGGGAGTTGCATATGAGAAAGACAAGATCTAAGAGAAGGAAACAACAGATAGTAAATCTCTTCTGTTATTTTAAAAGTCTGTCCATCTACAGGAAAGCCACACTGAGAAGTTTATTTTAATCTGCGCTGAGTTGGCAATTCTTCATTATCTATTGATGCAACACTGGTTTAAAGCAACTGCTGGTTTTGCTTTGTTTTGTTTTTTTCAATTGGGTAAGTGCTTTCAGGCTGTTGAACCCAGGGGGGAAAAAGCCAAAGTTTGCCAATTTATAAGATGACAGCATTTGTAGAGCTGCCTTTAGGCATTCTAGAGTCTTTACTAAGAAAAGTAAAATTGACTGCATAATAATTCCTGAGACCATTTTAAAAATTCCTTAGTGTGTACTGACTAAATACTAAATTAACATGTGAGTCTGGATTGCCAAACTCAAAATTTCTCACTGCTTTTGGAGTAGAAAATAGTAGAAAAGAGATAATTCAGGTTCCTAACCCAGTATAAAGGAAAACTAAGTAAGCCTCTGTTACTAGTAACTATTGAGCATCTAGTATGCAAACCACTGGGGTGGTGGTGGGGTGAGGAAAGGGCCAAAGGTACAACTAGTTCCTGCTTGTTAAGCTCTTACATAAATATGAAACACATGAAAAGTTCTTTAATTAAAGCAATGTTCTGTTTTGCTTGTTTTTTATAAGTATATTGTTATATACACAGAACAGGGACCATTGTGTGTCTTATTCACCACGATAGCCCTGGTGCCTAGTAGACTGCCTAGCACACAGTAAACACTCAAAAATTATTTGTTGGATAAAGTCTTTGAACAACTATATCAATATCAACACTTAGTTTCCTTGATGCCATTGACCTTTTGGTGTGCAGAATGGCAGACCTCTAAAGATGTCCATTCCCTTATTCCCTGGAACCTGTGAATATGTTTCCTTTCATGGCAAAAGGGACTTGCAGCTGTGATTAAGGTTAGGGATCTTGAGATGAGGACATGATCCTGGTTATCCAGGTGGGCCCAGTCTAATCACGTGAATCCTTTAAAGTGGAAGAGGAAGACAGAAGAGTGGGTCAGAGATGGGATGGAAGAAGGAGGAGATACTGGAAGTGTGAGGTTTAACCTGTTGTTGCTGGCTTTGAAAATGGTGGAAAGGGGGGCCACAAGATAAAGAATGCAGGTGGCCTTGAGAGGGTGGGAATGGCCCTAATCTGAAAGCCAGCAAGGAAATGGGGATCTTAGTGCTACAATCACAATGAATTGAATTCTGCAAAAACCTGAACGAACAAGAAAACAGATCTGCCACTAGAGTCAGGGCTTCCAATGGCTTGTTCTGGCTTGAACACCCCACCCCACACCTCTCGCTGAGAATGTGCATTTCTAACACGTTCCCAGGAAGTTATACATATGAATCACCTGGGGAGCTTACAAAAACTGATTGCAGGGAATCATTTACCAATCATGAATTAGTATTTTTTAGTTAAATGTTTGGTAAGCACTACACTAAAGAGTACATGACAGCACCAGAGAATGGTTATAACCAAAGGGCAATTTCACATTCCCTGCAACATGATTCTAATTCAGTATATCTGGAGTGCAAATGCAAATTCTCAGCAGGGAACTTGTTAGAAATGCACATTCTTAGCAGGGGTTTGAACCGGAATGAACCAGCTGGCATGAACTAGGTTTGAAGCCCTGCCTAGAGCCTCCAGAAAGGAACACAGACATGTTGACATCTTGGTTTTAGTCCAGTGAGACCCATGTTGGCCCTTCTGACCTACAGAACTGTAAGATAATACATTTCTGTCCTTTAAGCCACTAAATTTGTAATAATTTGCTATGGCAGCAATACAGCAATGAAAAGTCTTTATTACATCTCCCTCGCTCTATTCTAGTGACCTTCATACATAGCCTCATGCCATCAAGCTGCCACTGTTTCAATAAAAGATCTAAAATTATGAAACACTTCTGATCACAGTCCCCTATCCTGACCTCTTCTATTTCACACTCCCCACATTCGGCATTATTAAGGAAAAGTCTTATTTAAAAGAATTGATATCTTGGAGCGAAATGTCATTTACCAATCATGAATTAGTATTTTTTAGTTAAATGTTTGGTGAGCACTACGCTAAAGAGTACATGACAGCACCAGAGAATGGTTATAACCAAAGAGCAATTTCACATTCCCTGCAACATGTAGTAACAAGGACATACACAGAATGTGTTATGAAACAATCCTGTTTGTCAAATTACTGATTAAATTACTTTCAAAGGAAAAGTCTTTTGTTTTTAAATCTGGAACCATTTCTTTGCCTTTTTATAGTTATATACTTCCTCTAAAATATTAAAACAACCTCATAAACAATCTGTTTAGCAGTAATTAGAATTTTAGCCAGTTAAAACAACAGCAGAGCATGTCACAACACAGATGGTAGACAACTTTCTCCTCCCGTAATCAGGGTCAAAGAACTGTTCTCCAATTTCATGGTTAAGAAGAATTTTATCATAGGCCATCTCATTTACGAAATACAAACTAGTGAAAAGAGCCTTATTAAGAAAGCCTTGTTCAGCACAAACCTTGGGTATTATTACTCAAGGGAAAGATTTTTCTTACTGCCCAGATAAAACCTAGCCAAATATGTGATTAAGGAATTAAAATGGATGGAAACCTGCACTATTGACTTCACTCTAGTTCCAATTCCTTAAAGACACTAATTCCATTTGTAGCAGAGGGTCCCAAACTTAGCTGCACATTGGAATCACCTGAGGAGCTTTTAAAAATCCCAACGCCCAGCTTTCACCCCATACCAAATAAATCAGAATGTTTGGGATAGGACCAGGCATGCATACTTTTTTCTAAAGATCCTAAAGTGATTCCAATATGATTTATTATTAGCAATGTGGTATGGTACAGAGCACTGAATGAATCAGACCTGGAATGTGTCACTGGCTCTGCTACTAGCCAGCTCGGGTACATCACTGGGTAGCCATTTCTGCATTTGTAAAAAAGATGGGGTTGCACAAGTTATTTCTAAGATTCAATATGTTACGAGTCTAGGATGAGATTCCCTAGTTCTCTTCTAAAGAGTACATTACCTCAATATGTAAATTATGAAAAAAAAAATTGAAATTCACAACCAGAAGCTTATTCCAGCCAGTTAAGAGCTTATTTTTATAAGGAAAAAATTATTTTATAGAAGGGGTCAAATTCAGCAATACTTCAATTGCGCAGATTTTGATATATCATTATGTCCATCTGTCTTAGTTAATTGGTGCTGCTATAACAGAAATACCTCAGATGGAAGGCTTTAACAAAAAGAAACTTATTCTCTTATGGTTTAGGAGGCTAGAAGTCCGAATTCAGGGCGCCAGCTCCAGGGGAAGGCATTCTTTCTCTTTGGCTCTGGGGGATGGTCCTTGTCATCAATCTTCCCCTGGTCTATTAGCATCTCACAGCAGGGAACCTGGATCCAAAGGATGCGCTCCACTCCTGGCTCTGCTTTCTTGCTGGTAGGAGGTCCCTCTGTCTCTCTGCTAGCTTCTCTCTTTTATATCTCAAAAGACATTGACTCAAGATACAACCTAATCCTGTAGACTGAATCCTGCCTCATTAACATAACCGCCTCTAATCCTGCCTCATTAACATCATAGAGGTTGGGATTTACAACACATAGGAAAATCACTTCAGATGACAAAATGGTGGACAACCACAAAACACTGGGAATTATGGCCTAGCCAAGTTGACACACATTTTTGGAGGACACAATTCAATCCATAACACCATCCAAGTCATAAAACGGTATTGAAAAAGGCTGGAAGCTTGAATTATCGCAAAACATAGCTTGCTATTAGACCATTTCTTGAATTCCTCTTAAATTATTTACTGCATGCATTCTGGCTTTTAAAAATAGCATTCCTGTTGTTTTTTTAGATCCTACAGATACAAAACATTTGAAATTTTCACTAAGATTAACTCATTTCATAAAAGCAAATCATTAATGAAACCAAGAACATGGGTTGAAAGAATCCCTGAATAACAAGTTATTCTTCTTTGACAGCCTTAAATTGAATCCTTACTCTTGGCCAGCCCTCTTACAAATGTATGCTACCAATTACAAAGGAGTCTGAAAAAAGTTAATCCATTCAAAAGTTCAGCATTTTACAGTATCAGGGTTTGAGTACTGTGGTGACAGATTCTAAGATGGCCCTCCAATGAGCCCCACCTCCTGGTATTTATATGTTTGGTAACCCCTCCCCCTCAGTGTGGGCTAGACCTAGTGACTTGGTTCTAAAGAACAGAATATGTCAAAAGTGATGGGATGGACTTCTGGTTTCTGGTCTGACATGTAAAGAGCTTGGAAGTTCTTGCTCCTGTCCTCACAAGAAACAAGGTGAACAAATTGAAAATCAACAACTCTTCTTAGATCCACCAGAGAACTGAGGTCACAAAGCAAACTGCTGCTCCCAAAACAGGAGAGAGAGACAGGATACTATAAGGAATCAGTTTACAGGGAGTAGAAGTCCAAGAGCAGAGGCTCAGAGCTAAAGCCATTATTGGGAGGAACACTTAAACTGCAATTGATAAACTGCTGGAGGCTCGGTGTAGACTAGCTTCAGAGTTAAAAACTCTTGAGGGCCCAATCATAGAGGGTCATCTACACTTTTGTGAGTTTTACCTGCAGGAGCCCCACCAGGTTCTCAGAGTGAAGATCAGAGAAAAAAATCCCCTCTAGCCTCCAGCAGGTGGGAAGGGGAAGTAATCATATTGAAATATGCCTAAAGCTCTCTGTTCGCCTTACCAGGGCCTTACCTTTTACCAATGCCTGACATGAGTTTTATCAAAGCCTAACCCACCTGGGGGAAAGGAAATACCCACCCTCCAGGTCTCTCTAGCCTTCCTATCTCATCTAAGGAAGGAAAAAACAAAACAAACAAATAAAATACTGGGACATACTTGTGAAGATTACAGCCCAGGGACACAGGCTCATTAAAAGACTGAGATCTAATCAAAGGACTACAGAATGCTTCCCCTGCCCCATAGTTTACCACCACAACAATAAGGCTGCTGTATAATAATAGGGGATTACAGCTAAAATAACTGCAAGCCTAAGATTCTATTTAAGAAGCAGTCTGTAGGGAACCAAAAACTACAGAGGAGACAAAAACAAGGACATTAGAGGAAATTTTAGCCTCTGACACCACAGCTACAGCAAACAGTAAACGTAGCCAGTTTGTAGTCAGATAAACAAACAAACAAAAAAACTCTCACACTATATACCTCAGTTCCTTTTACCTGATACATCATGCCTGACTTTCAACAAAAAAATTACAAGACATACTAAACACACACACACACACACACACACACACACACACACATAGTCTGAGGAGACAAAACATCAGAACCAGATTCGGATATAGTAGAGATTTGGGAACTATCAGGTTAGGAATTTAAAGTAACTATGATAGATACAGGAGCCCTGCTGGTGCAGTGGTTAAGCGCTTGACTGCTAACCAAGAGGTCGGCAGTTCGAAATCATCAGCTGCTCTGCAGGAGAAAGCTGTGGCACTCTGCTTCTGTAAAGATATACAACCCTGGAAACCCTATGGGGGAGTTCTATTCTGTCCTACAGGGTTGGTGTCCTATAGGGCTCTTATGAGTCGGAACTGACTCAATGGCAATGGGTTTGGTTTTCTAGGTTTATGATAAATATGTTAAGGGATCTAATGGAAAAAGTGGAAAACACACAAGAGCAGATAACTAACATAAGCAGAGAAAAGGAAACTCTAAGAAAGATTCAAAAAGAAATACTATAAATAAAAAACATTATGACAGAAATAAAGTATGCCTTTGATGGGTGTCATGGATTGTACTGTGTCCACACAAAGTATGTATCGATTCGGCTGAGCCATGATTCCCAGTGTTGTGTGGCTATCCTCCATTTTGACTGTAATTTTCCTGTGTGTTATAAATCCTAATCTCTGCCTGTGGTTAAGGAAGCAAGATAAGATGATTAGGGTGGAATGCAACACCCTTACCCAGGTCACATCTGTGATCCAATGTAAAAGGAGTTTCCCTGGGGTGTGGCCTGCACCACCTTTTATCTCTCAAGAGATAAAAGGAAAGGGAAGCAAGCAGAGAGTTGGGGACCTCATACCACCAAGAAAGCAGTGCTGGGAGCAGAGCGCATCCTTTGGACCTGAGGTTCCTGTGCCGAGATGCTCCCAGACCAGGGGAAGACTGATGACAAGGAACTTCCTCCAGAGCCGACAGACAGAGAAAGCCCTCCCCTGGAGCCAGCGCCCTGAATTCGGACTTCTAGCCTACTGGACCGTGAGAGAATAAACTTCTCTATGTTAAAGCCATCCACTTGTGGCACTTCTGTTACAGCAGCACTAGAAGACTAAGACAATGGGCTTATCAGTAGCTGGACATGGTCAAGGAAAGTATCAGTGAGCTTCAAGATATGTCAAGACAAACTTCCCAAACTGGAAAGCAAACAGAAAAAAGAGAATGAAGAAAAGAACAGAATATTCAAGAACTGTGGGACAGTTACAAAAGGTATAACATATGCACACCAGGAATCCCAAAGACAGAAGAGAGAAAGGAACAAAAGAAATATTTGAAGTAATAATGGCTGAGAATCTTCCAAAATTGTTGACAGACACCAAATCATGTATGCAGGAAGCCCAGAGAATACCAAACAGGATAAATATGAAATAATCTAAACTTAGGCATATTATATCCAAACAGCGGAAAATCAAAGACAAAGAAAATCCTGAAAGAAGTCAGAGAAAAAGAACCATATCACCTATAGAGGAACAAGCATAAGAATTACATAAAACTTCTCTTCAAAAACCATGCAAACAAGAAGAGTAGAGTGAAATACTCAATGTGTTGAAAGGAAAAAAAACCCACCAACCCACCAACCTAGAATTCAGCAAAATTATCCTTCAAAAGTGAATGAGAAATAAAGACCTTCTCAGACAAACAAAAATTGAGAGAATCTGTCACAAGTAGACCTGCCTTGCAACAATGTCAAAAGAAGTTCATCAGAGAGAAGGAAAATAAAATAGGTCAGAAACTCAAATCTACACAAGGAAAGGGAGAATATTGGAGAAGGAATAAATAGAGGTAAAATAAAAACTTTTATTTTTCTTATTTTTGATTGATTTGATAAATATGTTTGCTCAAAATAATAACAGCAATAATGTATCATGTGATTATAGCTTACGGTAAGTGAAATGAATGACAGCAACAAAACAAGGGATGGGAGGAAGGAATTGGGCATACTCTAAGGTACCATATTATCCATGAAGTGGTACAGTGCTATTTGAAAGTGGCCTTAGATTAGATGTAAATGTATATTACAAACTCAGGGCAACCACTGAAATATTTTTTAAAGAAATATAAATAATATGCTGAAAAAGAGGAAAAAATGGATCATAAAATACTCAATTAAAACCAGAGAAGGCAGAAAAAAGAATGGAAAACAAAACGTAACAAAGAACACGGCAATGAATAGAAAGCAGGTACAAATATGAACAGTAGATATTAACCTAACTCTATCAATAATCAGTTTAAATGTGAATGACCCAAATTCGCTAATTAAAAGACAGAGACTGACAGAGTGGATTAAAAAAACAAGACTCAACCATATGTTGTCTATAAGAAATCCACTTTAAATAAAGATACAAGATAGATTAAAAGTAAAGAGATGGAGAAAGACATACCATGCTAACACTAATTATAAGAAAAATGGAGTAACTATTAATTTCAGACAAAGATGACTTCAAAACAAGGAAAACAATCAGAAGAAAAGAAATAGTAAAAATTATTAGAAGTCAATGAAATTCAAACCAGGAAAACAAACAACAGACAAAAGCTAGTTCTTTGAAAAGATCACTAAAATTGACAAAACTCAACAGTGTTATCTATGCTAGCTATCTCCATATCTTCTCCTCCCATTTTATCCTGAATTCACATCAGTCAGGCTTTTCCCCCACCTATCTGACAAACTTGCCCTTATTAAGGTCACCAATAACTTCCATATTATTAAACACTATCGTCAATTCTCAGTTTTCATCTTACTTGACCTACGAGCAGCAGCTGATAGAGACAATAAACTCCCTCTTTGAAATATGTGGAACCCAGAACACTCCACTCTCCTGGTTTTCATCCTTCTTACTCTACTTTGCTGCTTCCTCATTTCTCTACAGTCTTATTGAGTGCCCTAGGGCTTAGATCTTGGACCTCTTCTTCTATCTACCTTCACTCCCTAGGGTGGTCTGCTCCAGTCCAAAAGCTTTGAATACCATCTATAAACTGATAACTCCCCAAATTATTTATAGATAGATAGGCTGGCTCTCTCTCTCCATAATTCCAGTCTAATACAATCACCTACCTATTCAACATTTTTTCTTGGAAATTTAGTATGTATTTCTTAACATGTTCAAAACAGAACTCCTGATTAACTCCACCACCACCCCATCCACAAATCTGCTCCTCTCCCACAGTCTTCCCCATTTTAGAAATGGCATCTGTAAGCTTCCAGTAACTCACGACAAAAATCATATCTCTTATCTGTCAACAAAACTTGTTGGCTTTACCTTTAAAATAGAATCCAACCATTTTTACCATCTCCACAGCTGCCAAGCTGATCTGGATTACTGCAATAGTTTCCTAAATGATCTATTCCTGCCCTGAACTCCCACTCTCCACCAATGGTGATGCTTTAAGGAATAAGTTAGATAATGTAGTCACTCTGCTCAAAACTCTCCAATGGCTTCCCTTCTCAGAGTAAAAGGCCAAGTCCCCAGTAGTTCCATTAACTATCCACCATTATCTCTCTGACCACATCTACTACTCTCCTCCAGGCTCACTCCACTTCAGTCACACTGGCCTCCTCCCTGTTCCTTGAACGCACTATGCACAAACTTTCTTTTTTTTTTTCTTTTTTGCATTTGCTATTTCTTAGAAATATTTTTTCCTGTGACATCTGTATAGGCTGCTCCTTCATGACCTTGTTCAAATGTTACCTTCTTTTTCAGGCTTGTGCTCCTCATGCCTACCAACACTCCCCACCCCATTCTCTGCTTTATTTTTCTCTATGGTATTTATTGCTCTCTGACATACCATATATTTTATCTGTTTTTTTTTTTTTTTTCTCCCTCCATTAAAATGTAAGGTCCACAAAGGCAGGAACTTTTGTCTGTTTTGTTTTCTGTTGCATACTATTGTACAACAGTTCCTGTCAATAGTATACACTATGTAAATATTTAATAAATGAATGAACCAAGGGGATTCTATGAATATTCTAATATAGGGAAGTAATTTGAATAATTTAAAGGATACCAAAATATTACATTCATATTTCAAGCATTGTGATTTATACTCTGACAGATTTATCTCCCTAATTATACTGGGCTTATACTAAATTAATTTGCATTCAAATACATACTAATTAGGAGAGGAAAAGTAGTTCAGAAGCATCCTAGGCAACAAAGAGTAACCAGATTAATTTAGAAAAAGAATTTTCTATGGATAATCCAAAATGGAAAATCCACATGCAACATTTCACAGAATCTAACTCCTAAGGATCTGCAAAGTCTAGCAGTCGAAAAAACAAGTAAATATTTCAATCAAGTTTTATTTAAAAAAACAAAAAACTTCTAAGGAGATTTTCTAAATTCTTTCATAGGTAATTTACAATCTCTAAGATAATGTTTTCCATACATTTTCCGACCTATATAATCTTCATTTTCCTTTTTCTAAACCATTAGTGATAGAAAATATAAAATATTTAAATGAGAAACTGGATTTACAGTTTCCCAAAGATAAGACACAGGACTTGATAAATTGAGATAAACTATTTTTATAAATATCATTTTTACATTTGCATTTCTATGGTGTTTTATGAATTTTCCAAAGTGATTTCACTTCTTCATCTATTATGAACTTGGCATAGAACATACAATAGGTAGACAGATATTATCACATCACCCTCCAGACACATACATGCATATGCTTTAGAGATGGAAAACAGTGATTCTCAAGAAATTAACTGACCTATTGAAGGTCACTAAACTATAAGTGGTTTAACCTGGACTATAACTGAGTTCTTCTGAATCTAATTCTACTGTTTTCTATTACACCGTATTACTTCATCCAGGGACTAAAGAAAGGTACCACTGCATATGTCTACAAACATTTGACTATATAAGCTTCTTCCTTCAGGACTGAGGATGTTCATATTCCAATCCATTATAAAAGTGTTTTCAAATATGATACAAATATGCTAATATTTAAAAAAGGGGAAAAAAGCTCAAGAAGGCAATAAATACTGAGTTAAGAAAAGTGAATATCTAAACCAATAGTGGCATGAGATTGACAGTTGCTTCTCTGCATACAGGGTTAAAGTTTTAAAACCCTTGAACTATCAACCAGATACCTAACACTATTGCAACTACCAGAGGAAGATTTTAAAAGAGACGATTCCAGGTAAAACCACTTTTTATTACTGCTAGAACTCATACCTAGATCCCTATCTGAACAATCTTTGTAAACTGGACTGAAAAATAATACGAATGAATTATTTTTGCCCTTCTCCCCTAAGTTCAAGTTCAGAGCATGTAACTCCCAGACTCCTATCATCTGGACTTCTTCGTGGTCTTCTTCAATATGCTCAGAGGAGCAAAGAGAGAACACCCTAAAGCAATCCAAAAGTAGGTCAAGAGCCAAAAGAACTAAAAAGAGTACACTTCATGTGAGATTCAAAGCTTTGTTCTTCCCACCATCAGAGCTCAATTATAGGTCCCTGACCCGTATTACAATTCCTCCTAGTAGAAATATAGATTCATTTCTGAGGTCAAGTCAGGCCTCCTTAAGATTGAAACTGCAAACATGGCTGTAAATCCAGTGGGCAATAGTCTATGTGGAATGAACAGAGTCTGGCCTAGGTGGGGAGAGCCATTCATTTCTAGGGCCAGGGCAGACTAACATAAAAATAGGTAAGGCTTTAGTATACATGGTTTTGGCTCTGTAGAAGAGTACTTGCTATCTCAGATAATCTTTTCTGCCTTCTTCCTTTTCTCAGCCAATATTGAGAAAATAGAATGTTACATCAGACTCTATTACAGTTCCTTCCATAAAATAGGTGGTTAAAGACAAGTTGAGACACCTAGAGCACAAAATTTAAGGAGGCACTTACTCTCAGATAAGTGTAGGGATGACACCTGAGAATGAGTACCTCCTTAAATTTTGTACCCTAGGTGCCCCCATCTGCCTCATTCTAGTCCTAGTCCTGATTTACTATGATTATATATAAAAATATATATTTTCCCTCCTTCATCATAGACATAGGAGATTTTGTGGTTACAGCAATAAAACACCTGAGCAGAATGTGAAGTTTGAGACCCTGATCACATTCATCATAGCTATCTTCTGAACATAATAAGAAAAGAATAGGAGAGGTGTGACATTTTTGCACATATTTTGAGACGGTTGCCTTAGAAAAGTGAAGAGTTTAGTGTAAAGGGAAAAGTTTGAAGTGTTGATAAGGAGAGTTCCACTTCCGAGTATGAGAACAAAGAGGGTCTATAATTATCTTCCTGCCTAAACAACTAGGAACTGAACAAAATGCAAGAAGCAACTATTTTCAGATAATGAACAAAAGGCAGCATAAGACTGTGGTCCCAGAGAAAAGGGCAATGAGAGCACTCTACCATCACCCAAGCTTTCTGCCTGGAGGTAATTTCACATAGGGAGGTAATCTGGCACAGGGAAGGGATGCCCCAAAAGAACCCAGCAATATTGCCAAGTTGAAAAGATACCAGAGTTTGGTGAGACCCAAGATGGCTAGAACGTGGGGGACAGAATATTTAAAATGAGAGAGCTATGCCAAAGAAAGAGATCCAGAAAAATGCATAGGGGTCCCACTGGATCTTTGGCTGAATACCAGTTTGTACACATAGGGGGTAAAACCCTGTGAAGCCAGACAATATCATCTTCTGGGGGAAATTACCAGAAAGCTGTGAAATGAATAATTGCCAGAGCTCACAAATGACCAGGAATTGCTAAAGCTTCCAACATATGAGAAAACAGTCAATAACTGAAATAAATATATCTATCACATTATGGAAGTCACATAAAGCACTATAGTCTGCAATCTACTCCATAGTTGATATCTTCAAAAACAGCTTTAATTTAAAAAAAAAAAAAAAAAAGGGCAGAATTTTGAAGTAAAAAAATTCTGGGGAATGCTTGAAAATTAGCTACTAGGATACCTTTATTAGAATTAAACATTCAAATAGCTGTCCTATAAAATTTCCTTTTATTCCCTAAGCATCTTATTTCCATATCTTCTACTGATGTACCATAGGTACTCAGAATCTAAGATAAATTATTTCTTTTTCAGGACCAGAATCTTCTGAATTATTTAGGTTTCCTCCATTTAACTACCTAACCTACAGTAATATAGGCAATTTTAAATTATGTGCTACTCTATACTTTTCAAACATCTTTCAGATCAGTTTATTAAACTTCCATAAAAACCACTCGGTGTGAAGGTAGGTAGTATCAGCTCCAGCCTGTGGAGAAGAAAGTTGTTGAAGGTCTGAGAGGTTAAGTGATTTGCTCGTGATCACGTACTCTCGAAAGCAGTGGGGCTAGAATTAGAATTAATCATAATCCACTTCACTTTCTACTTTGCCACAATGCTCCAAGCAACTTTTGAGGGAAAAGAAATACAAATCAAATCACTAAAGTCTCTATAAATGGTAACTAAATTAATTATCTAGAGGTGAAGGGGGTTAACAATTACTGGTTACAAGGAGGTACAGATTCAAATTTGCCATCGCCAGTCTTTTCACTACTCCAACATTTTTTTCTCTTCTTCAAGAAAGGAATGTTTAATAGTTGCTGTACTACTTTAAAGGAGCCCTGGTGGCACAGCAGTTAAAGTACTCGGCTGCTAAATGAAAGATCAGCAGTTCGAACCACCAGCTGCTCCACAGGAGAAATATATGGCAGTCTGTTTCCATAAAGATTACAGCCTTGGAAACCTATAGGGCGGTTCTACTCTGTCCTAATAGGGTTTCTATAAAACACAATCAACTCGACAGCAGTGGGTTTTTTGGTAGTACTTTATATAATAGAAAGTTCTGAACATGGGCAATTACACCAATATAGTATGAAAAGCATATTTTGACTCATTATGAAAATATAACAGAAAAAGAATGGATTAATGAGCCTCAAAGCACCAGAACACAATCAAGGCAGACACTGTAGTCGACATTGCGGCTGTCTTCTCCAACACCCATTCCATAATTCTGAGTGACAGCAACTTGGAGAACTGACTACTGCTCAAGAGTGGGCCAGTCCTCACTGCCAGAAATTGATTCAGAAATGAGGAGGAATCTTGCCAATGAGATATGAGAAGATGTTTGCTGGTGGCTTCTGGTTAAGTCTGTCCTTTCTGTTAGGAGGAAGCCAGATTTTTTCTTCCTTGTAGAGCGCATCAGTAGCTCCAGTGTCACTGGCAACAATCTTATGACTACAAAGAAAATCCTGCCTTGGTATAAAGCCAGTATTACGAACAGCAGAGAGAATAGAAAAATTCTGGATCCTTGGTGTCTTCATTAAGTTACTGACCAACTAATCCCGAAGACTGTCTTTTCTCTGAACTTCCAGTTATGTTAAATAAACCTCCTTATTGTGTAAGGCTGTTTGAATTGGGCTCTCTGATACTTAAAACTGAAATAGGCCTAACTGATACAGACATTAATGAGATAAAACATCTAGCTGATAGACTACAAAGATGCCTAAGAACCACAATGCCCTCTTAGATTTTTTTTTAAATGCTAAGAACACTGTTTCACTATTAGAAGAAATTTAGATGCAGTATTCTGACAGATGAAACAAATTAGAGAACAAACTTTGTGAAAGAAATGGACTACTCCTATGCTTATTTTTTATAATTAATATTTTTCTCTGATTTGGATATTGCTGAAAGACTTATGCGGAAGGGTTTGTAAGGGAGGGGAGGTGTCATTCTACGGAAGTACAGCTAAATTGAGGAAGTGGTTGGGAAGCTGTAACAAAAATCATTATCAATGGTTCAGGATCTGTCCTGGGAAATATTAAGTCATGCCCTACTGATTTCAGTCTTCAAGCTGACATTCATTTTTAAGGAAAATTTCTGGATGCTGAAATACAGAAAATGCTTATAAATTCTAAGTGATCCAAAGAGGGAAAAGGCTACAAAGACATCAAACAGGGTAAAACTGAAAATTCCAAACTGCACCACAATTTTTGCTATTCCCCTAATGCTAGTACCTTCTATGTCTTTATTAATGGTGTTCTATTCAGGATGTTCTTCACCAGTTCTACTGGTTAAAATAATTCTTGCTCTAACTGCAACTTGGCTCTCCCTGACCACTGTTTCCCCTGAAGCTTTTGTTCTCCTGTGCTGTGTGTTTTTCCTCCCAACTACTTATGACCACTTCTCCTGAAAAGGGGGTAGGTATCCTCCTTTCTCCTCATTGTCTCTTCCAGACCATTCTTTCTCATTCACTTCTAAAAACAGCTAACTGATGGAATCTCCTGTCGTCAGACTATAACCACTCATTATCTCTCCTTATCACAGTTATCTACCAAGCCCTCCTTTTCACTCCTTGAAGATTTTAGCTGCTTGCTCACTACACCCTCTCCAACATTATTCCTCTTATAATGCTTGGGAATCTCAATACCACACAGACAATCCTTTCCAAACCCTTGATTATCGGTTCCTTGACATCCTCTCCTCTAAATGATTGTATCCCCAACTATTTTAGACACTCACTCCCATGGTCACACCTTAGACATTATTACTAATAAATGCAACCCCCCAAAATACCATTTTCAAGCATCGGAGTCTCTGACCACCAGCTCACTCCCTCTAGTATCCCAACTCCAATAATCCTTCAACCTAACAGACAGACATCCATTGATCCTACCACCTTTTCATTTCCTCTCACCTCCCCATGTCCTCAATCCCCTGCTTATTCAAGTTAAATCCATAGCCAATCATTTAAGCACTCACCTCTCTTGCATATACCCTCTACTTGTCTTCCTTCTCACTTTGTCATTCTGGCTTGGCTAAGATTGATTCCAACCCAATTTTTGGCCTATTCTATATTGGTACCAACACAGCTGAATGTGGCTGGGGATTTGCGCGCGCGTGAGTGCACATGCACGCACACACAGCAACTATGATGTTTGATAACTGGTTTCTCTTTAAACTCATGACCAGGAATCTTAAAAGCCCTTAATGCTGCCTGGCAATTATACCTTATTTTCCTGATTCATTCACTCTGCCACTCTAGCACATGACTATTTCATACTTTAGTCTCCTCAAATTTTCATCCCCTTTCTCTCCCATCATCACTCTCATCTGATGATCGTTTCCAATTCCACTGAGAAAACAGAAGCAGTAAGAAAAGAACTTCTATAAGCTCTCACAACCACATCCACCCACCTGACTACATCTGTGCCCACAGATTCCCGTTTATCTTTCATTACTAGTGTGAACTATCTCTGCTCCTGGCAAAGGCCAACATTCCTACTTGTCCACTAGATCCTACTACTCCACTAACCATCACTACCTCTCATCCTGCCCCATGAAATTTTCCCTCTCTTGTATCTTTCCTATCCTCCTACAAACATAATATCAATTTCCTCTTTTCTTCCCTCTTAGCAAAATTACTCAGAAGAATCATTCTTTCTGCCTATCTCTAATTTCTCACTTCGCTTTCTCTTGAATCCATTCCAATCAGGCCTTTTTCCCCACCACCCTACCAAACTTGCTCTTCTCAGAATCACTAACGATTTCCACATTACCAAACATAATGGTCAATTCTAAGTCCTCATTTCATTTGAACTATCAGTGTCATATGACAGAAGTTCATCACTCTCTCCTCCTTGAAACATTTTTTTCACTTGACTTCCAAGATACCATGCTCTCCTAGTTTCCCTCTTAGCTAGTGTCTCAGTTATCTGTTGCTGCTATAACAGAAATACTACAAATAGGTGGCTTTAACAAACAGAAATTTATTTTCTCACAGTTTAGGAGGCTAAAAGTCCAAATTCAGGGTGCCGGCTCTAGGGGAAGGTTTTGTCTCTGTTTGCTCTGGAGGAAGGTCCTTGTCTCTTCACCTTCTGCTTCCTGGTTCCTTGGAGAGCTCCATGTCTTGGCATCTATCTTAACCAAACTCTGCTTCCTAGCTTGCTTGTTTAATCTCTTTTACATCTCAAAAGAGACTGATTTAATACACACTCTACACTAATCCTGTCTCATTATCATAACAAACACAACCCATTCCCAAATGGGATTATAACCACAGGCATAGAAGTTAGGATTTACAACACATATTTTGGGATGGCACAATTCAATTGATAACAGCTAGTGAACTCCTTCTAAGTTTTCTTTGCTGGTTCTTCATTTCCCTGACCTCTAAACATTGAAGCAATCCAGGTTTTAGTCCTTGGACCTCTTCTCTCTACACTTACTCCTTGGTGAATTTATTTGGTCTGATTTCTTTAAAAAACATCTATACATTGATGATTCCCAAATTTAAATCTCTAGCCCTTATCTCTCTCCCCTGAATACTAGACTCAGATTTTCAGCAGTCTTTTTACTTAGATGCCTAACACATATTTCAAAGGTACCTTGTCCCCAAATCAGACTCTCTCCCCAAACCTTTTCCTCCCACAATTTTCCCCATCACAGCAAAATGGGTAGTAACTCTATCCTTCTTGTTGCTCAGGTCGAAAACACTGTGTCATCCTTGACCTTTCTCTCTTACCCATCCCCTCCCATCTCTCAAATCCTGTTGACTCTATGTTCAAAATACAAATTGTTCACTACCTCCACTGCGACCACTTTGGTCCAAGTCATGCCACTCATCTAGATTACTGAAACAGCCTCCTAAATGGTCTTGCTGCTTCTGACCTTATCCTCTTTCAGTCTTCTCAACACAGCAGCCAAAACAGTTCTTCAAAGGTAAGTCCAATCATGTCATTCACCATTCTGTTCAAGTTCATCCAATATCTTTCTATATCACGAATCACTTACACTAAAAGCTTAAGTCCTTAAAACGCCCTAAACCAATAACCAGTTGCCATCATGTCGAATCTTAATCATGGCAACCCATTGTGTGTCAGAGTAGAACTGTGCTCCATAGGGCTTTCAGTGGCTGATCTTTCAGAAGTAGATCACAAGGCTTTCCTTCCAGGGTGTCTCTAGGTAGACTCAAACTGCCATCCTTTCAGTTAGAAGCTGAATGCTTTAGCTGTTGTAACCATCTGCACCATCCAGAGATTCCAAAATGACCTAAAAGCCCTGCTTAATCTAACACCCTCTCCCCCAACTGTCTTTCTGGCCTCATCCTCTACTACTCTTCCCTTTACTCCCATTCTAATCCTAACAGACTTCTTTAAATTCCTCAGGCAAGTTCAAGCCTCAGGGACTTGGCATTTGCTATTCACCAGCCTAGAATGTTTTTGGTCTGCATAGCTCATTCCCTGAATGCTTTTAGGTTGCTATTTAAATGTCACCTTCTCAATGGTTTCCCGGCCATCGTTCCTAAAATATATCTTCCCATACTCCTAATCCCCCTTCCTTGTTTTATTTTTCTATTTATTACTTATCATCTAACAGTGAAGAAGTCCCTGGATGGCACAAACGGTTAAGCACTCAGCTGGTTCGAGTCTGCCTGGAGGTGCCTTGGAAGAAAGGCCTAATGCTCTACTTCCAAAAGATCAGCCACTGAAAACCCTAGGGAGCATAGTTCTACTCTGATACACATGGGGTAGCCAGGAGTCAGAGTCAACTCAACAGCAACTGTGTTGGTTTTGAACAGACTGTACATTTACTTATTTATCTTCCTTACTGTCTCCTCCACCTAAACTAAGTTCTACGTGGGTAGAGATTTTTGTCTGCTGTACTCACTGATGTGTTTCCAGGGCCTAGAGCAGTGCATGGCACAAAGCAGCCAGACTCATATGTGCTGAGTGAATGAAATCACAGGTCTCCTTCAAGGATGATGCCAAATTATCCAGAGTATCAAAACTATACTGAAAGGACCAAAAAGTCAACAATTAATCTAAAGCAAAGATAAGAAGATTAAGAGTGCAGGGAAATGGATACGGAACAACCAGATCGCAATTAAAGAGAATGCTGACACATTGTGAAAAATCTAACTAATGTCACTGAAAAATTTGTGGAAAAACTGTCATATGGGAACCTAATTTGTTGTAAACTTTCACGGAAAACACAATAAAATATTATTAGGAAAAAAAGATTATATTGAAAAGGATCATTGAAAAATATCTCTCTCAACTTTCTTATTTTACATAGCCAGTTAGTCAGCAGTTAACTTATACGGGATCAGAACTAGAGCAATAACTATACAAAAGTTCTTTCCATGAAGATTTTTCTGATCCCTCTTTTCTGGTCTTTGATCACTCTCAACTCTCAAAGCAATAAATATGTTCTGCCCTTTGGGCATTTGCCATGCTCTGCTCTGTGTACACGATTGTTTGTGTCTATTATCTCCCCTACAAGACTATATACTCTTTAAAGCTAGTGACTTAGTCTTGGGAATTTTAATACCCGTAGCATTTAGCATGGTACTTTCCACTCAGTAGAATATTTGACGAAATATTTGTGGAAATGAATATGTGAGAGAGTCAAGCAAGAAAAGGATAAAAGTCAAACTGAAACAAGTGCGAGCAAGCAAACTATTCCATTTTGATTATGTCAGCACTGAGTCCCAAGAACCAGAGACAGTAACTGATTGAATTAACAGACCATATTCATAGGTAGGTCATATTCCTAAAATCTACAATATGAATTCTTAACCTGGAGTCCATGGACAGGCTTTTGGGCAATCTGTAAACATCTTGATATTACAGAAAAAATTGTGTATATGTACACTTTCCTTCTGAGCTACAACTTGTAAAAGATTCTCAAAGAAATCTATGAAGAAATGGATCTTAAGCAAACTTCTTAAGGAAACCATTCTAAAGTTGTGGCTATTGTTTTCTAATGTGATCCCAACTGAACCAGTACTTTTCAAAAATGTAATGAATGAATCTAGAACACACCTTCACTACAATTTAAATTTTTTAGTTCTCATAATTCTATGTCTAGTCAAATGGCTAATTACAGCATTCCATTTCAAACAAAATTGATTTACAGGAATGGCACATTGATTTACCTTGTTTCTAGAATACTAAATTCTCTAAGTATGTAATTCAATGATACAGAATCATAGCTTAACATCAATACCGTATTTTCTAGATCACAACAGAAACAACAGATATGTCAATATTATGGCATCACAGATGTTAATGCTGTTTAGAAAAGGAAGGACAATTATTATCTGCCCTCTGGAGGGCAGAAGTGAAGCTAGGGCCATTGTTGCTTATAGGCTGGCTCACCTTGTTGGCAAGAGGCAGCAGCTGGGCCTGCAACTGCTCTACCTTCCCTGGATACTCCTTCAGCTTCTTTGGCTCCTGGGCCAGGTGAGTGTGTACATTTAGATCACAGCTTCCACAGGACACCCATACCATCAAGGTCAGAGGTATCAAAAATTGACTCAGGTTTCAGTCCATCTACTGTGAGCTCCAGTTCATGTTTGTAGATTCCAACCTGTTATTGTTTTTTTCCCACTTTATATTCATCTTCCCTTCCAGACTGCCTACCCTATAGACTTCAAGCTCTTAGGATCACCTTTTCCATTTGTGCAAAAAAGACCACTGGGATTTTGATAGGAATTGCGCCGAGTTTCTAGATTGCTTTGGGGAATGTTGCTATTACTGTTAGGTGCCCTTAAGTTGGCTCTGACTCATAGCAAACTTATGTATAACAGAATAAAATGCCACCTGGTCCTGCGCCAACCTCACACAATCGTTGCTATGTTTGAGCCCACTGTTGCAGCCACTGTGTCAATCTGTCTCAGTGAAGGTCTCCCTCTTTTCATTGACCCTCTACTTTACTAAGCATGATGTTCTCCAGTGATTGGTCCCTCCTGATGACATGTCTAAGTAAACAAGACAAAGTCTTGCCATCCTCACTTCTAAGGAGCATTCTCGGCGTACTTCGTCCAAGACTGATGGCAAACATAAAATATGTTCAACATCATTAGCCATCAGGGAAATGCAAATTAAAGCTATTATGAGATACCACCAAACAATTATTAGAACTAAAATAAAAAATAGTGACAATACCAAATGCTGAGGAGGATGCAGAGAAAGTGGATGGCTCATACATTGTTGATGGGTATATAAAATGGTACAGTTACTCTGGAAAATGGGCTGGTTGTTTCTTTGACCCAGCAATCACACTCTTAGGCATTTATCCCAGAGAAATGAAAACTCATTTCCATACAAAAACATGTACACAAATGTTCACAGCAGCTTTATTTGTAATAGTCAAAAACTGGAAACAGCCCGAATGTCCTTCAGTGGGTGAATAATTGACTGTGGTACATCCATAACATGGAATACTACTCAGCAATAAAGAGGAACTACTGACACATCGGACAACTTGGATGGATCTCAAGGGAATTATGCTGAGTAAAAAAACCAATCTCAAAGGTTACAAATTGTGTGGTTCCATTTATGTAACATTCTGGAAATGACAAAATTATAGAGATAGAAGAATAGATTAGTAGCTGCCATGAGTTAGGGGGATGGATATGACTATAAAGGAGCAGCACAAGAGATCTTTATGGTGATGGAAAGCTCTGAATCTTAACTGTGGTGGTGATTACACAAATCTACATGTATGGTAGAGCTGCAAACACACACAAATGAGTACATGTAAAACTGATGAAATCTAAATAAGCTTTGTGGATTATACCAATGCCAATTTCCTGGTTTTTGATAGTTATGTAACATGCTGCCATTGGAAGAAACTGGGTAAAGGGTACATGTACTATTTTTGCAACTTCATGTGAACCTATGATTGTTTGAAAATAAAAGGTTTTAGAAAGTAATACAAGCTTGATTAAAAAAAAAATTCAAGCAGTACAAAAATATGTATAACCTGGCTGTTAACCAGTGTCATAAAACAATATGTGTACTGTTTAAAGAGAAACTATTTGTTCTGTAAACCTTCATCTGAAGTACAATAAAAAAAATTTTTAAAAAAATACAGCTAATCTGATACTGTTTATGAAATTAACCTCTGGAATTCATTATGCTCTATTTCTTACACTTTTCTAAAAAAAAATATGTATAACCATACCAAAGTCTTACTTGGATCTCACACTTTCAATCCCTTAGTCCCTCTCCAGAATCAACTACTATTCCCTTTCTTATGTATCCTTCTAGAAAAAGGTTATGCAAATAGAAGCAAAAATGTTTGTTTATAAAGTGGGCATATATATGTGTATATACCCCTACACATATACAACTTATTTTTTTACAATAATGTCAGCATACCATAAACATGGTTCTGCAACTTATTTTTTTTACCCAATAATGTATCTTAGAGACAAGTTTCTGTCGAAGTGCTCCTTTTTTCTTTTTTTTAAATGGCTGTGTGATATCTCACTGTATGGCTGTACCATAATTTATTTAACTAGACCTCTATTAATACTCATTCAGGGATTTTGGCAATGTAATTAATACTACAATGAACAAAGATAAATTCTTTAAAATTACTGAGTCAAAAAGTATGAACATTAATCACTTTAGTAAGTAAAGTCAACTTGTCCTCCAAAGAAAACTGCACAAATTTACATTCCTGCTTACAGTGTATGAGATTCTATACATCTTTGCCATTACTATGTATAACTGAATGTTTTCATCTTTGCCAATCTGACAAGTAAAAAATGCTCATGTTATTTAGATTTCATTTTTATAAAAATAATAAAAATGACCAACTCTCACATAGCACTTGTTATGTGACAGGCATTGTGCTAAGGAGCTTCACATACATTATGAACTCATTTAATTCTCCTAACGATCCCTTGAGGTAGGTATTATTGCTATTATTATCCCCATTTTAAGTGACAAGGAAACAGAAGCACAGAAAGGTTAAGCTAAGCTACTTGACAATTAAGATTACATTGGTTTTAAGTGAGTGAATATAAAAACTCAAGCACTGTGACTCAAGAGGTCTAAATTTTAATATATTAACTTTTTTGCGTAGCTTTCCAGAAATCTTTTCATGTTTGAAGCCACCTGTACTTCTTTTGGTGTGAGCTGCCTGCTCGTGTCCTCTGCCCATTTTTCTGTTGGGTTGTTGGTCTTGCTTGCTCTTATTAAATCATAAGATCTCTTTGTATATTAAAGAAATTACTTCCTCCAAAAAGTTAAAGCATGAACTTGTTATATGACCTAGCCATTCCACTCCTAAGTATCTACCCAACAGAAATGAAAGCATATGTATAATCAAAGACTCACACATTGATGTTTATAGAAGCCTTATTTGTAATAGCCCAAAACTGTAAATAAGCCAAATGTTTATTAACATATGAATAATAAACAAACTTTGGTAGATCTATATAATGGAATATTGCTACTCAGCATTTAAAAGGAATTAATTATTAATACATGCAACAACAGGGACAGATTTCAAATTATGCTGAGTGAAAGAAGTCAGACAAGAAAACCAGAACATACTGTATGATTCTGTTCATATAAAACTGTAGAAATACATACCAATCCATCAGGATAAGTAACCACTAGATAAGTGGTTACTTTGAGAATGAACGGGTGTGGAGGGACATAAGAGAGAGATTACAAAGGGGCATGAGAAAACTTTTGTGGATGGATATGTTCACTATCTTGATTGTGGTAATGGTTTCACAGGTATACACATAAGTCAAAACTTATTAAACTGTATACTTTAAATAGGTGCAGTTTATTGTATGCTAATTATATCTCAATGATGCTGTTAAAAAAAAAGAAGACTCAATTTATTGCATCATGATATTGTACAATTTTTCAGAGTTATGGTTCACTTTAACAGAGTATCCTGATTCTAAGCCGAGCCTGAAAAACCAATCAAAAGAACTTCACAGTTGTGGTAGATATTGTACAATCAAAATAATACAGAGAAATAAAATTTAATTCAGAGACTGAGAGACTACAATCATCATCTATTATTCAATTTTCAAACTCTTGTGTACATCAAGATGGCCTCCCCCAAGATACACTTGGAATCTGCTATGTACCAGGCACTGTTAAGTGCTAGGGATAAAATGGTAGGCAATACCTCACCTATGTTAAAAGCTTATTTCACAAAATATAAAAAGAATGGTAAGCAATATAACTCTATGAAAACAAAGGCAATTTAACAGTTGTCTTAGGCTGGGTTCTCTAAAGAAGCAAAACCAGTAAAGTGTATAAATTATATATATAGAGAGAGATTATATCAAGGAAATAGCTCACGCGATTGTAGAGGCTAGAACGTCCCAAGTCCGTGGATCAGGGTAGAGGCCTCTCCCAAGTCACACAGCTGCAGAAGCTGGCAAGCCCAAGATCAGCATATCGGAGAGCAGGACTCCCGCTCAATGGCTGTGCAGATCGACGAATCCCAGGTTCGGCAGATAAGCTGACAGCTCAAGTCCCAAGAACGGGAGA
>NW_004443966.1:14667976-14748160 GCF_000243295.1 Trichechus manatus latirostris | reverse complement strand
CAGGATCCAGAGAGAGCAAAAAGCCAGAACGTCTGCTTATATACAGATGCGGGCCACACCTCCAAGGAGACTCCCTTTCATCTGACTGGCTACTCACAGTATATTCAATCATGGGAGTGATTACATTAAAACACTGAGAATCACGGCCCAGCCAAGCTGACACACAATCCCAGCCATCACAAGAGTCTATTCTCAGTGTCACTGACTGGCTTTATAATAAGTTAAAGTTACAAATCTGTTCTTAAAGTTATACCAAAATATTTTTATTTGTATTCTATGTGGAAGTGTCATATCGTTTTTTTGTTTGTTTGTTTGTTTTTTAATGGTTCCACTGAAAACTACTGGACACACAAGTATTTAAAGTCCCTTTAGGCTGTAAAATGTGGTAATGAAAATATAATTGCATCCTATGACAAATAAAAAGTGACTCTGAATTACCCAGCCTGCATTAGTGCAATTATTTGTAATACAGCATTAGTATGTAACGGACATTTAGCTTCTAAAAACGAGCAGGGGAACATAATATGACATGACTCTTAGCACAATGCAAGATTTCCCAGCCAGATATCCACTTTTCCAGTTGTCACTTGATGTCATGCTATTCAAAGGTCCTAAGGTTATGCTCAATAAATGTACACATTTCCTAAGTGTCTTGAGAACTCTTTTTTTTTTAGTTTAAGTACAATAGTAACTGGAAAATAACAATTTATACTGCAGAGAGGCCTCCAGATGAAGAAGCAGTGAAAGGCTATCATCAAAAGGGAGGCCATTAGTTTCATTCAAGAGTGTAAACAGATCTTCGACATTGGCCCATGCTTCCCCGGAGTGAAAGCCAATCAGAACAAAATATGATCATGCTGGCTCGATTTTAAAAAGTGCTAAGTCTGGAACACCAATGGATACGACAAAGATTTTAACGGAGAATAGAGAATATAAACTAAAGATTATAAGGTAATTTAATCTATAACTCAGTTGGACATTGCCACTGCCATATTTCTTGAATAAACATTTTTTAATGTATTCTATTTTTTTATTAACCATTTTTATATTCATATTAACACGACAAAGTAAAAAGCACACCACTGGCATTTTTCAGCTTACTGGAACACATCTTCTGATTTTTCTTCATTTCTCATGAGAAATTTCATTTTGAAAAAAGCATTTCTACATTATCTGCCACTTTTGAGGACTAATTACAAAGAAACTGGTATATGCATAGAAAAAGAACAAGAAAGAAACTCCAAAGTTTGGGGGATGGTGATATTAGAATATCAGGATGAGTAATAACTTTTTCTCTCTTCTTATTTTTCAATTTTTAAATGGATGTATTATTTTTATAAACTTTATAATATATAGGAAAACTAAAAAAATATATACTAGAGATAAAAGTAAATATATGAAAGTTGTGCATAGGCTTTTTCCATTTCTGCTGTTTCAATATTCAAACAATCACTAAGTTTCTGAATTTTAATTTCATTTAATAAATAGTTTCGAAGGCCAGGTCAAGAGGACCTCAAGGAGCTTATAATCCTGTTCATTAAAAAAAAAAAAAAAAAAAAAAAAAACCTTACATATGTAAAGCAATTAGAAAACAATTCACAACAGCACATGTGTATAATACACACACACAGAGAATGCTACCAAATTGTCAGAAAAGAAAGAAAAATACCAGTGTTGGGTAGAGGTACCTGAGATAACTTTAAGAAAAGGGTCTAGAAAAAAGTCCTGAGATTAGACTTTAGATGGGCATAAAGAAAGGGAGAAGGTATTCTTAGGATGAAAACATGAACAACATCACAAAGGTTGAAAAAGCACCGGGTTTGTTAAAGGGACAGTGAATAAAATAGCTTATTGTTTCATTTTAGATCTAAATAACTGAATCATTCAGAAGTTAATAACATTTGATTTTAGTTTTTGATACTTTTTTTTTCAGAAATGTAGAAGGGACAAACACATAATGTAAATATTTGAATTTAATGATACTTAAGCCATCATATTTAAGAACAACTTCAGTCTGTGACATTTCTATAATAAGCCTTAATTAAAATCTTCTTTCCTTTGGAACTATAAATAAACTTTTTAAAAAAATCCTCTAGTTAAATTAGTTCCATATCCTAATATTGGTTATTTCAGAGTTTGATAATCAAGAAAGTATAGTTTTCCCTACCATTCGATGCTACACGAAGCCATAAGGTGTTGAGAATAAGTCATGTGCCCAAGAGAAAAGTCTTGCCATGGGAAATTATATCCAATGAAGAAATAAATAAAGCTTGGAGTTAAAGAAAAAAAGTCCATAGAGAATAGCTTGATTAACCTCTACTCAATGCATGCTTTAATGCCTCAGTAAGAGAATGTCCACTCCATTCTCATTTAGCTATAGTTATCAGAAAGGTTTTCTTCATTAGGAACCAACATTTCCCTTCCTCTAACTTTCAATCATTGTTCCTAGTTCTGTTCGCTGGGAATGCGAAAGATATGTTTAATCCCTCTTCCACATGCCATCCATTCACAGAATCACAAATCTGAGTCAGGAAGAACATTAAAGATCATCCAGTTACCCAATTTGAAAAGAAGTTGTCTTGTTTATTCCAGGTTGAACAGCCTCAAATATTTCAATTTCTTTGCAAGTATCTGTTTCAAGACACTGCTTCATTCTGATTACTCTCCTCTGGATACACTGCTTATCAATGTCCTCCTTAAAATGTGGCAGACAACTGAAAACACTAAACCAAATGCAGAGTAGAAAAGGATAATCAACTGTGTTTTGGACAGGCTTCAAAACAATGTAACTTAAGTGGGTGTTAGCCTTTGAGGAAATTATAATAAACCGCTGACTCATGAATTTCAGATAAATACAGAGATACAGACATCCAGGCACACACCTTTTTTTTTCAACATCTGCTGCAGTTTTAAAGGAGCCCTGGTGGTGCAGTGGTTAAAGTGCTCAGCTGCTAACCGAGAAGCTGGCGGTTCAAACCTACCAGCCCCAGAGAGAGATGCGGCAGTCTGCTTCCACAGAGATTTACAGTCTTGGAAATCCTATGCGGCAGTTCTACTCTGTCCTGTAGCATCATCATGAGTGGGAATCTACCTGACAGCAATGGGTTTTTACAAGCTGTTACCTCTCCAACTCTTCCACCCTATATGTGTGCAGATTTTTAAAAATTCAATTATAAGACTTCGTTTGTCCTATCAAATATCTACATACCAAATATGTTGTTGTTGTAGGCTGCCACTGAGTTGGCCCCTGACTCATGGTGACCCCGTGCATAATGGAACAAAACGCTGTCTGGTCTGTGCGTTTCTTCCTACTTTGTCTTAGTTTGTATGATACACCAAATATAAAATGTGTTATTGCTAACAAACATTTTCTCAGACACAGCCTATTATTCTAATTATTAAAAATAAGGAAAGTGAGGAGAAGACCCTGATTTTGCTACGTAACACACAAGCTCTCCCTCACAATTTTGAGAGTAACTGAATAGGACGAGGGGGAAGATCCGGTCTGGAGGCACACCACTAAAGAATGTACTGCAATTTAATTTTAACATAAGCCCATTAATCATCAGCCTTTGGGTATGACCTTTTAACCAATTACAACTCCACCTACCTGCGTAATTATTCAGATCACATTTCTCTATCTTGTCTACAAAGCTAACATAAAAGGCTGTCAAATGCTATCTATATAGCCTTAAGGGTCCCTTCCTTCATGTGTAAAACGAGGACTAAATGAGACAATCTATATAAAGCATTTAACTCAGTGCCCAGTACATAATTAAAAATCTACTAAATGTAACTATATAATTCTAGATATACTATGACTAAACCATCCCCTGATGTACCTACCAGTTTAGACAGAGATGGATAACTGCTGCTCTGTCAACTCCAACTCATGGTGACCTTACGTTCAACAGAACAAAATGTTGCCCAAACCTGAGTCATCCTCATGATGGCTGGCATGTTTGAGTCGATCGTTGCAGCTGTTGTACCAATCTATCTCACTGAGGGTCTCCCTCACCTTTGCTGACCCTCTATTTCACCAAACATGAAGTCCTTCTCCAGCAATTGATCCTTCCTAATGATGTGCCCAAAGCAAGAGAGTTGGACGAGGGTCTGTTGTGATCCATAAGGTTTTCATTGGCTAATTTCTGGAAGTAGATCACCAGGCCTTTTTTCCTAGTCTGTCTTAGTCTGGAAGCTCCACTGAAACCCGTCCACCATGGGTGACCCTGCTGGTATTTGAAATACTGGTGGCATAGCTTCCAGCATCACAGCCACATGTAAGTCATCACAGTATGACAAACTGACAGGCAGGTGGTAACCTACCAGTTTACTTACCCTATTAAAAAAAAGGAAGTGAGGCTAGTTTTCTTTGGGTTCCCATGCTGGCTCCTAGTGATCAGTGCCTTCTTCTTTTAAATACCTACAATGTATATGCTCAATAATCTACTTGAGAATTTTATTAGGAATGATGCCAAGCTCACCTGTATATTATTATTTGCAATCCTTACTTATTTACCGACACTGTATATACTTCAGCAGCTAAAACACTTTCATACACAGTTGCTGTCGTTAGTTGACGTCAAGTCGATTCTGACTCATGGCAACCTCATGTGTGCAGAGTAGAACTACTCCACAGGGTTATCAAGGTAGTGACCTTTCGAAGGCAGATCGCCAGGCCTGTCTTGTGAGGCACCTCTGAGTGGGTTCAAATCACCAACTTTTCAGCTAATAGTTGAGCACTTAACCAATTTCACCACCTCCAATGAACCCATTTTTTGAATGCCTACTATACATAGAATGAATTTTTAAAAATCAGAATGAATTTCTTACTTTCAATAAATGTACTATGATTATATATATATATATATTAGGGAAAGCTGGGTGAAGGGTACAAGGAATTACTATCTTTGCAATTCTTCTGTAAATATATAATTATTTCAGAATTAAACATTTTAAAAAACCAGGATGATTTTTTCTCACCTCTGACAAACTCTTTCTTAAAAGTCCCCAAATATTACCAACCGCCATTAGGTGTAAATTCTTTCAGCAGCCTTTAAAGTCTCATAATTTACCTGGAACATGAAGCATGAATTCCAGCAAACAGGACTCTTATAAAACCCTACTTATTCTGGGCCACACAAAGAGTTAGTAGTCCATAAATAATATCTATCCCCAAATTTTATTTTTGGAAATAAGGGCCTTAAAAAATCTACCCCAAAAGTAAGTATCTTTTCCCTAAAGTATTAAATCTCTGTAAAATCCAGTGAAAACTTCTGACATTTATTGCTCAAGTCACTCATTTAGCAGTGGCATTCAAATCAAGCTCAAATAGATCTTTGATGTATGAGACAAATTACCACTACACTATTCAAATAAAAGCTTTTCAAAAATATATTTTAAGGCACAATATTTTTTAAATGTTTATATTGTGGCTGATTGGTTTTAAATTAGGCAAGTAAGAGTTTAGAAGAATGATTTTTATTTGAAATTATTCAAGCTCAAACTTTCACTGGGAAGCAACAAAGTCATGAAAATTGTTCTAAAACTGTAACTGTTGAGCAGAAAAATCCTAAAATCCCTAAGAATAAAGTATCTTTCTCCTAAATAGCTTTTGTACTTTAAAGAGTTTCTTTCAGGTATCAACTGTATCATTTTCAAAAACTTGGCTTTCCTTTTGGAACAGAACTACAAAATCAGTACTATAAACAGAAGTGCTATTGTCAAAGAATCGAACCAATAATAAAAAGAGCTAAGGCCACTTGTCTTATAGAAAAATTACTGCCAAATGCTGCCAGACCCTGCTTTTCTTCCTTCTGGGTCAGGAGCCAAATACAAATCATCTTTAGACCCTTTCTAATTTTTAGTACACAATATAATATAGAATTCTATGTCTGAACCAGACAGTATTTTAGTAAATGTTTCTCCACAATTCATCATCAGATGAATTGGTATATACAAACACATGTTCACACGCACATACACGCACACACACATATATATTATGCATACACATATGTATGTATGTATGTATGCATGATCTACAGTATCTCCGGAAATATGCACAAGAAACTGATAACAGTGGTTAAGGCAACTAGGTGGCTGGTGTGGAGGACAGGGCAAGAAGGGATATTTATTTTTCACCAAACGCCTGTTTGAGTCTTTGAATTTTCTATGTGATTTTGTACTACCTATTCCAAAAATTTATTTATTTATTTATCGAAAGGAAAACTACAATAGTATCATATTAATTCTACCTGAAGTATCTTTTACCTTACGTGACAACACATGAGGTGTTCTTTTACAAATCTTTTTATTATAAGTATTCTGGAGCCCTGGCGGCGCGGTCGTTAAGAGCTCAGCTGCTAGTCAAAAGGTCAGCAGTTCAAATCCTTGGAAACTCTACAGAACAGCTCTACTCTGTCCTGTAGGGTCTCTATGAGTTGGAACTGACTCGATGGCAACAGGTTATTTGGTTTTATAAGTATTTTAAAATTCAATAAATATCATTTTAAAAACAATTTATAATGCTTAATTTCACTTATAATCAAAGAAATACAAATTAAAATAAGACCATTTTTGCTAGAAAAGATTTTTGAAACTAACATTCAATATTGGCAAATACATTGGCATAACCTTTCTAGAAAGCAATGTGGCAATATCTAATATTTTAAAGGTCTTACCTTTTGACTGAACATTTTTATTCTAAGCCTAAAAAGTAATCAAGTATGCAGAAATAGATTTATGCACAAAGATTCTCATCAATGTTATTAGCAGAGGAAAAAAATGTTCAATAATAAGGAATCATTAAGTCATTATAAATCCATTCAAAAGAATATTACGCAGCTATTAAAATTATGTTTTGAAAAAAATTTCAACAAAGTAGGAAAATCTTCATGATATAATGCTTGGTAGGGGATAAAGAGTGTACAAATGAATAAGTATACTCATGTGGGGAGGAAGAATGTATAGCACAATGTTAACAGAGGTATATAGCTGGGTTGAGGCATTAGATTTTTATTTTCTGAATTTCTCCAAGTTTTTAAAATGAGTTTCTAGAACTTATAAAATCAGTGTGAAAAATACAAGATATATATAGATAGATAGATAGATAGATGTATGTATAAACACATGCGCGGGAGCGCCCACGTGCAATAGCGGAGCTCTGGTGGCGCAGCAGTTAACAGCTTGGCTGCTAACCAAAAGGTCGGTAGTTTGAATCCACCAGCTGCTCCCTGGAAACCCTACGAGGCAGTTCTACTCTGTCCTATAGGGTCACTATGAGTCAGAATCGACTCAACAGCAATGGGTTTGGTTTTTGGTTTATACACACACACACACAGTTGTTAGTTGCTGCCCAGTTGATTCTGACTCATGTGTTACAGAGAAGAATTGCTCCATAGGGTATTCTTGGCTGTAATCTTAACAGAAGCAGATTGCCAGGCCTTTTCTTCTGTGGTACCGCTGGTTGGGTTCAAACCACCAACCTTTAGATTAGTAGACAAATGCAAACTGTTTTTTTATTTTAAGTCTACAATATTACAAACTGATGTTGTATTTAAACAGCTAAAATAAACTAAGTTAAAACATTCTAATTAACAACATTTACAGAAGCCGATGATAAACTAAAACAAAACTAACACAAATTACTATGTATCATTAGGATCATTCCTGCCATCCAGTAAGTACCAGCAGTTAGCTTAATTTTAAATCAATATAATAAAAAAGGAAACTTCAGGCTATCATATGTTACAATTTGGACAAAAATTAAATCCCATCAAACAGTGCTAATAATGTAATTATTAGTTAAATTATAATACTTATTAGGATAAATAACATCCCTCCAAGAAGGAACTGTTTTAACTAAGGTATAACATGTAAATTAATATGGATAATCAAGATTTTCCTTTAAATGGACTAGGTCTGCTAGTGGAAAAACAATACTTATTAGTGAATGAGTAAATTATTATTTCTCAAGCATTAATTACTCTGTATAATTTCAATTATAGGCGCAGTTTACCCCGAAAGATTATTCCTACCACTGCTGCCCACTTAGAAACCACAAATCAGACAAAGTCACTATTCTGCTTAGCACCCTTTAGCAGGTCACCATTGCCCTCAGTCCAAATTCCTCACAGTGGTTATAAGATCCTTCATGATCGGGTCCCTTGCTTTCCACTTTCCACTCCCTCCTCCCTCCTTGCTTCCTACACCCTAGTCCAGTAGGTTGCAAAATGTGGTTCTTGGCACTCCATCCAGCACCTCTATCACCTGTGAGCATGTCAGAAATTCAAATTCATGAATCCCACCCCTACCTATACAATTAAGAAACTGTTTTAAAAAGCTCTCCTGGAGATTTGTACGCACGTTGCAGTTTGAGAACCATTGTTCTTTGTTGTTGTGTGCTACCGAGTCCATTCTGACTCATAGTGACCCAATGTGACAGAGTAGAACTGCTCCGTAGGGTTTCCTAGGCTATATCTTTATGGAAGCAGATCACCAGGTCTTTTCTCCCATGGAATAGCTGGTGGGTTCGAACTGCCAACCTTTTGGTTAGTAGCCAAGCACTCAGCCATTGCACCACCAGGGCTCCTTGCCATACTGAATTGCCTGCAGAGCCCCCAAATCTGCCCTGCTCTCTCTTTAAAGGAACAGACAGTTCCCTGTTTATAGTGTTCTCTTACCCCACTCCCTACAGGGCCCCCCATCACCTCGACTACTACTCATCTTTCAAGTCTTAGCTCAGAAATCACTTCAAAAGACACCGGAAAACATTTACAGAATTAGAAAAATATTTCTCAAGGAGATTTCTTCTAGCTGTCGGAGCTGTCACTTGCAGTCTTCACCAACTAAAGTCATTTCTAAAGTTACTTAAGGCCATCAAACAAACTCTTCGCTTGACATGTCCCAAAATATAAGTTATTAACATGACAGATATCAGAAACAGATTCATGGCTTTTCTACCAGTGCTATGAATGCATGAACTGCATACAGCAGCAGAAAAATATACAGTAAAACCAAATTGTCAGAAGGAAACAACTTTTGTTATTGCTGCAAAAAATATAGTCAATCTGAAATTCACCTTGAAATTAAGTAACTGAATAATCTTAAGGAGTCCTGTGCAATGGTTACAGTGCTCGGCTGCTAACTGAAAGGTTGGCGGTTCAAACCCACCAGATGCTCCACAGGAGAAAAAACCTGGTGATCTGCTCCCATAAAGATTACAGCCTAGGAACCCCTACGGGGCAGTTCTACTCTGCCCTGTAGAGTTGCTAAGAGTCAGAATTGACTCGACAGCAGACAACAAAATAATCTTACAGTACGAGATTAGTTAATAATTCATCTTAAATCATTTAAAACGATCTAGCATGTGTTAAAAACTATGTGAGATTAAAAATTACGTGTGTGTGTGTGTGCGCACATACGCACACACACCCACACATTTTTAGTGAGGTTAACTCCTAGTTATTTAGCCAAGAAATGAATCCTTATGCCCATCAAAATGTTCATAGCAACTTTGTTCCTAACAGCAAAAAACAAGAAATAGCCCAAATACCCATCCACAGTAGAATAGATAAATATATACTCATATAATGGAATACTACATAGTAATGAAAAAGAATGAACTACTGCTACACTCAACAAAATGGATGAATCTCACAAAGGAACCAAACGAAACCAGACATAAAAGAATGATTCCTTTTATATGAACTTCAGGAATAAGCAGAACTAATCTATAGTGACAGAGGCCAGAAGAGTGGTTATCTTCGGAAAATACTGACTAGGAAAGAACATGACGGAGGTGTCCAAGATCCTGGAAACATTCTATTTCTTGATCTGGTTGGTGCTTACATGTTCATATATATATAAACTTACTGAGCTTATAATTTGTAGGTAAGTTTTTAAAAAGTCCTATAAAATTAAAAAACGAAACGAAACATAGAAGAGAAAGTTCCTCTTCCTCTATGTCAGAAAAAAGAGACAGATGATTGGACCAGATAATCTTCAAGTTCCTGTTTTAAAATTCCATTGTCTTATTCACCCATTTAACAAATATTTGATCACTTACTTTGCATCAGGTACTGTTCTAGGTGCTGGGGCGATATCATTGAATAAAATATAAAATCTCTGTCTTCATGGACTTTACATTAGAGTCAGGAAAGAAATACTATAAAAGTATAGAGTATGTAGGATAGTGAAAAGCACAAAGAAGAAACAAAGCAGGGAAGAGAAGAGATAGGAAGGCAGAGTATATGTGGAAGGAATGTTGTAATTTTAAACAAGGTGGCCAAAAACGTCTCACAGAAAGGGTGATATTTTAATTAAGACCTGAAGGAAGTGAGACAGTGAGACATTAGACACCTGGAAGAACATTTTAAGGAGAACAAACAGCAAATGCAAAGGCTTTGTGGAACTGTGAGGAGACCAGTGTGGCTGAAGGAAAAGTGACAGTACTGTAGTGAGAGCTGAAATCTAAAAATAAAATTCAAAAGTTAAGGAGGAGAAGGAAGATAATGTATTGGAAAGCATTGTAAGGACTTTAGCTTTTGTTCTACATGAAGTGGGAAGCTACTGGAAGATGCTGAATAGAGGAATAGCATGATCTGAACAGGATCTCTCTAGGTGTTAGGTTGAGATAGACTGGAGGGAGATAGGTGGGAAAGAAACAGGAAGACTTCTGAATAACTGGGCAAGAGATGCTGGTGGCTAGACCAAGTGTAGCAGTGCTTTTGTGAAAAGTAGTTGGATTCTGGATATATTCTGAAGGCAGAGCCAGGAAGATTTGCCCACAGATTAGATGTGAGTATGAGAGAAAGAAGAGTCGAAGATGATTCCAAGAAATCTAGGCTGGGCAAGTGAAAGAATGAGGTTGCCATTTACTGAGCTGAGAAAGACTGTGTGGAAAGAGGAAGCTTTTGACTAAACTTGTAATTCTTCACATTTGTCTTCAGATCCTGACTTCCCAATTTCTATCAAGAGTATCATCATTTCCCAAAGTTTTCTATGATCAGAATTTTAGAATAAACCTCAACTTTTCCCTCTCCCCAAACCAAAGATACTGTAAACACCCGAAAGAGTTTTCAGTTCTTTTATTAACTCACCAAGGCAAAAGAATCTCTCTTCCTTTCTGTTCTGCTACCAGTCTATCCAAGATCTCATTATTTAATATCTAGGTTATTTCAATGGTTTCTGATCGCCAATCTTTTCCCCCTTCCACACCACTCCAGCTCTTCATTAAAGACAAGCTTTACCCCCAGCTAGGAGTCACTGGTGGCACAAATGGTTAATACACTTGGCTGTTGACTAAAAGGCTGGAGGTTTGAGATCACCCAGAGGTGTCTTGGAAGAAGGCCCTGGTGATTTACTTCTGAAAAATCAGCTACTGAAAACCCCAAGGAGCACAGTTCTACTGACACACATGGGCCACCCCGAGTTGCAGTTCACCCCTACTAAGACAGATATGATTAAAAAAAAAGAAAAGAAAACAACAGGTGCTGGTGAGGATGTGGAGAAATTGGAACCCTCAATCACTGCTAGTGGGCCTGTAAAATGGTACACCACTGTGGAAACAGTCTAGAGATTCCTTGAAAAGTTAAACAGAACTACCATATGATCCAGCAATTCCACTCCTAGGTATATACCCAAAAGAACTGAAAGCAGGAACACAGAGAAATGTACACTGATGTTCACTGCACCACCATTCACAATAGCCAAAAGGTGGATAAACTAAATGTTCATCAACAGATGAATGGATAAACAAAATGTGCTATATACATATAATGGAATACTATTCAGCCATGAAGAAAAATGCTATGTGCTCCAATGTGGATGAATCTTGAAAACATTATGCTAAGTGAAACAAGTCAAACACAAACGGACAAATATTGTATGATCCCACTTATATGAAGCATCTAAAATGGGCAAATGCATAAAGACCAAAGTTTATTAGTGGTTACCAAGGGAAGGAGGAAGAGGGAAGGAGGGAGTGATTGCTTAGGGAGCGCTGAGCTTCTATTAAAGGTGATGGAAAAATCTGCACACAGATAGCGGTGACGGTTGCACATGATGAATGTAATTAATGTCACTGAATTGTACGCATAAGAAATGGCAAATGTTTTGTTAATATACTTATCACAATTTAAAAAAAAATCACAACCTCCAAAAAAGAGAAAAGAATTAAAAAAGTCAAACCTCTTCTACGTAGAAACCTTGTGTAACCACTAGCCTAGTCCACACTTAATCTAATCAGAGCTCCTAGAGCTGTATCACTCATGGCATCTTTATATAAACCAAAATCAAGCCAAACTCATTGCCATCGAGTCGATTCCGACTCATAGCAACCGTACAGGACAGAGCAGAACTGCCCCACAGGGTTTCTAAGGAGCAGCTGGTGGATTCAAACTGTCGACCTTTTGATTAGCAACTGAGCTCTTAACCACTGTGCCACCAGGGCTCTGCATCTTTATATACTACCCTACAATTAAATACAGTAAAACCTGCGAAAGCCGGAACCTGTGTAAGGTGGAAATTCATCAGAGAAGGAAAACTTAAATATTTTCCACTTAAACAAGCATTACAAAAATGTTAAGATTGCACCCTGTCAAAGGTGGGAAACTTGAAATACCCACAAAAACAGGGCAGTCCTGTTGAGTTCCAGTTCTCACAGGTTTCACTGTATATACTGTTTCCCACTCGGAAACAGAACAAGCCACTTCAGGGCAGTGACTAGATTTTATACTTCTTTATATCCCCACTGGCCCATGGTTGGCACATAAATGGTCACTGAGAAGGCTGATGTTAATAACAACTTTAGCTGGCATAAGATCAGGAAACAGTGGAAAGATTTTTTTTTTTTTTTTTTTTTAAAGAAAACGAGGAAGGAAAGAAACTAAGACCAGGGAACCACAGGAGTAAAGTCACTGAGGCGTCTCCATGTGTCATGATCCAAAGTCGGGATTTTCTCTGAGCCACGTCCTTAAGACTCTCAGATCCTCAACATTACTTTCCTAAAAGCCACTCTAGGCATTTTCTTCTTGGGGGGAAAATCAAGCATCTGGTATTCCTTTCAAATACCGGTTTTACATCACCAATATTCACAACTAGCTTAACAAAGAAAATCTTATACACCAACTAGCTATGTGATCTTGGACAAGCAATTCAACCACTCTTTGTATCCTCATACGTAATGAGAGAGTTGGATTAAATGGTCTCTAAAGTTCAAAGCAGCCCTCGTGGCACAATGGTTATGGGCTAGGCTGCTAACGAAAAGGCTGTCGGTTCGAACCCACCCAGTAGCTCTGCAGAAGAAAGACCTGGCGATCTGCTCCCGAAAGATTACAGCCTTGGAAACCCTATGGGGCAATTCTACTCTGTCACATGGGGTTGCTGTGAGTCAGAATCTACTCAACGGCACCCAACAACAATAAAGTCGAATTAAGGAGCCCTGGTGGCATACTGGTTAAGTGCTTGGTTGCTAACCGAAAGGTTGGTGGTTCAAACCTACCAGCTGCTATGCAGGAGAAAGATGTGGCAATCTGCTTCTGTAAAGATTAAAAACCCAAAAGCCAAACCCATTGCCGCCAAGTCGATTCCAACTCATAGCAACCCTATAGGTCAGAGTAGAATTGCCCCATAGGGTTTCCAAGGCTGTAAATCTTTACAGAAGACTGCCATATCTTTCTCCCGCAGAGCGGCTGGTGGGATCCTCCATAAAGATTACAGCCTTGGAAACCCCATGGGGCAGTTCTACTCTGACCTAGTACTACTTTAGGGTCACTATGAGTTGGAATCGACTCAATGGCAACAGGTTTAAAGTCCAATCGAGCTCAAATTCTCTTATTTTAGTTTTTTTGGAAAAACTGAATGGATAAAACTTTGCAACCTAATTCTTCAGTTTATAAAATAAATAAAATGTCTTAATTATTTTAAACACACTGAAGAAGCAATCACAGTCAGACAGCAACGTAGTATAATGAAAAAACACAGACTCTGGAGTCAGACCTAGATCTAGTAATAGTTTGCTTCTTACTAGATATATGACCCTGAGCAAGTTCTATATCCTTGAGCCTGTTTCCTCATATAAAAGAAATACCATAAACTTCAGGATTTGTTCTGAAAATTAAAGGCAATGTATGTAAAACGATTATTAAGCCAAGATAAAAACCTGCATATATTGGCAACAATTGTTTCCCATAGAGGAAGCACCAGGGTGAAATATCTACCAAATCAACGCTGATGTACCAGATATAAAATATCCAAACTAGTTCATATCTCTCCTAGCAATTTTAGATATAGGGATTAGTGACTGCCTCAAACTTCTACAAGACTTTTCTGTAAATTTAATAGAAAACCAAAAACCAAACCCATTGCCTTTGCATCAATTCTGACCCACAGCAACCCTAGATGACAGAGTAGAACTGCCCACAGGGTTTCCAAGGAGCAGCCGGTGGATTTGAACAGCTGACCTTTTGGTCAGCAGCTGTATCACTTAACCATTTAACTCCTATAGCGCTGGGAGTCTCACTTCTTAAATATGAAAAGAAGGACTACAGTTCTAATATCAGCTTGTGGACAGAAAGGCAAGGAAATAATTGAGAAAGCCCAGAATTTTAGGAAAATATGACAATACTGAGATTTGGGTTTAGCTCATCCCAGACATTATGAAAGCATTAAGGTTCAAACATGTAATGAGAGCCAACTATGTGTAAGTAAGCAATAGGGATTCAAAAAAATAAGACAGATATAAAACTTGCCTTTGAGTGTAGGCAGACAGAAAAAGACATAAATGATTATAGTACACTATTGCACAGAAGAGAACGAATGAACAAGATACAGAGTGGTTAACCCAGAGGGTTGGGAAGAGGGAGGACTATGGGACAGAGAAGACTTAAACAGCAGGTAGCGCTTGAGTTGTATCTTGAAATGCCATTAGTTAATCAGCAAGACAAGGGGAGGAAAGGCATTCTAAGCAGAGAGGGAATATATGTAGAGGCTCTGAGTCAGGAAACAGTATGGCTCATTCAGTAAACTGCTCCTATTAGTACAACTGGAGCCTGGGATTTATGGTAAGGGAAATAAATGCAGGAGATAAGCCAGAAGAGCCTTGTAATGATAAAGAGCTAGGACTAAATACCATGGAGCAGGTTCTACTCTGCACACATGGGGTCGCTATGAGTCAGAAATCAACTCAGTGGTTGCAACTACCAACAACACTGTGAGTAAAGGAGAAGGATGAGTTTTGAAAAAGAATGAATAGAGTTGCATTTTAGAAAGAACACCTTGGCAGCAGTATGAAGGATGGAGTAAAGGGGACCAGTCTGGAGGCAGACACTAGAGATCCCAGTCTACAACCAGAGTTAAATGAGAACATTACATTATCATATAGACACCCTGTTACAGAACCTTGAACAAAAAAAATAAAAATAATGCTTTAACAGATAAAGCTAGATTATCAAAAGGAAATCATTTACTTTAATGAATGTATATTCTAGAATTAACTATTTCTCATACATTTTAAAAGGAAGAGGCTTCTAAAAATAGGTGTGATACACAGAAATTTTATGTAGCTAGTTGTAGCCTGGAGCCCTGGTGGCACAGTGGTTAAGAGATCAGCTGCTAACCAAAAGGCTGCAGTTCAAATCCACCAGCTGCTCCTTGGAAACCCTACGAGGCAGTTCTACCTGTCCTATAGAGTCACTATGAGTCAGATCAACTCGACGGCAACAGGTCTGGTTTGATTTTGGTTTAGTTGTAGCCTGAGAACTGGCTACTGTTATGGCATCTATTCTTTTCAGTAAATATAGTACTGCAGATCTGCTACATAAAAACCAGTGCAATAGAATCTTTGAAATTGGAACTCAATTGTTTATTGACAGGGGCTTCTCTAGGAGCCCCCGGGTGGTGCACATGGTTAAACACTGACTACTCTAGAAAGGTTAGCATTTTGAACCCACCCAGCGGCGCCTTGGAAGAAAGACCCAGCAATCTGCTTCTGAAAGGTCACAGACTTGAAAACCGTATGGAGGCAGTTATATTCTGCAACACAGGGGATGCCATGAGTCGGACTTAATACAACAGCAAATGGATTTTTTGATTGTTTTTTCTCTTGCTCTAATATTATACATATGGAAACCAAGGTTCTGAGAAACTAAGGGAATACCTGCAGTCACATGGTCAGTAGCACAGTGAAGATTAGAGCTCATGTCTTACGACTTCCTTTCTAGAACTTGCATATCACATTTATGATTCCAGAATTCTGAATAAGCCAAAGGACACTGTGGTACTGTCATTTTCTGCAGTGTAATAGTGAAAGTAAAGAACCAAAATCTTTATATTTTACATGCCTCACAAGAGCTGCGTATGTTTGACAAAAACAAATCTCCCTGAAGTCTGTGCCACAATAAGAATACCTTCTACTCTCTCACAAAAACACACCCCATTCTTCTGTTGTTGTTGGGTGCCCTCGAGTCAATTCATAGTGACCCCACGTGACAGAGAAGAACTGCCCCGTAAGGTTTTTGGCTGTAATCTTCATGAAAGCAGATCACCAGGTCTTTCTCCTACAGAGTGGCTAAACGAGTTCAGGTTCACAGCCGGGCACTTAACCAATGTGCCACCAGAGCTTCTTATTCTTTTCTAGGATGTCTAAAAACTCCCTTTTTCAAACTCAGGAAGCAATTAAATCTGAAAGAAGAAATTTATATAATTAAATATCCAACATCTAAGTATCTTTTAACATTTTACTTAGGTTTAAGTCTTTTTCTTATTTTGTCATGCTCCCCATCTCGCCCCACCCCCATAATTTTTGGATACCTGAAATGCCTTTTTGCCTTCACTAGTACACACAAGCAGAAATGGCAACACTGACAAAAAACTTGTAAATACTGTGTATTTCACAAGTTTGCATAATGACCAAAATGTTTTAATTTTTGGACTTCTCTAATTTACACTTGTAAACCCTGGTGGCGTAGTGGTTAAGAGCTCAGGCTGCTAATCAAAAGGTCGGTAGTTCAAATCCACCAGGTGCTCCTTGGAAACCCTATGGGGCAGTTCTACAATTATTTTATGTATTTATTTGTTGTCTTTCTCCCTTCTTGATGTAGGTTACATGAGGACTGGAATCACTGTACCACCAGTGCTGTGACACCTAGCAGATAATTAAATATTGCTGATTGATCAATCTATGCTTACTTACAAAATTATGAAAGCTGTTTTTTAAAAAAAGTTACTGAAATTTGCTTAATTTATCATTTGTCCTCTCTTAAATGTAGTGAGAAAGGAAAAAAAAAAAGGTCTGCTTAGGGTTTTTTTTGGCTGTAGTTGCAACCAAATATCTGCTCAACTGATCAATTCTGGTAACTATAAATGCTGACCAGCCATTTTGATTTGACTGATAACCCCCCCCACACCAAAAAATGAGAGAGTTGAATTTAAGCTCCTCGAAAAATTCAACATTGCTATGTAGGATTCCCTTGTTTTAAAAAAAAAAAAAAATTATTGTAAAATTCAAGGATTAAGTTCATTATCCTTAATATTTTTGATTCTAAGTTAACAAGAAATGCCATTAAAAAAAAAAAAAAAAAAAAATCCAAATCCACTGCCTTCAAGTCCATCTTGACTCATAGAAATCTGAACATAAGGGTGTTTTGGAGCCGTTATTTTAGATGCATATAAACAAAAAAAACCGTTGCGGTCCAGTCGATTCTGACTCATAGCATTCTAAAGGACAGAGCAGAACTGCCCCATAGGGTTTCCAAGGAGGGCTGGTGGATTCGAACTGCGGACTTCCTGATTAGCAGCCGATCTCTTAACCAATGCGCCACCAGGACTCCAAGAAAAAGACCAAAGCGGGCAAAATTCTTTGCTTTGGCATATCAAATTTGTCTGTTTACCCAAAATTACAGATTTACAGAATTGCACCCCACTGCTTGCCATATTAGACTTATTTACAGACTTCTGTGATACGAGTGTTGAGCTAGAATTATCAGGCAACTGCAGAGACTTTCTGACCGATACTTTTTTGTTGTTGTTGTTGAACCACATACACATATATACAGGTCATTTTATTTGGATTCCACAAAAGTCCAGGTTAGTTATCAAGAACTCTGTAGGAGCCAAGAATAAGTGCACTTTCACAATGAAGCTCCTAGGCAGAATTCTCTAAAGGAGCTCAATTAGCCATCCTTACAGGTCTCCAACTACACTTTTGCAGAGCTCCAGCTTTGGAACTTCAAATTCAAGTACGTTATTTGGAACCTGAACTTGAAGCTATCCCGCTCCACAAATGCTTTTCAAAGGACTGAGAGAAGCCAGGGCACACTTCCCAGCACTACTTGACTCTGCCTAACACTCAAGCAGGACTTCAGGGCAGATATAATAATGCAGGATCAGCAAGGCAGACCACCTAGGAAGGGAAGTCAAACCACACAGCCTTCCCCACCCTCTCTGGCTGCAAGACGCTCAGGAGCGGTGTCCACGCTCAGCCTACAGACGCTAGCCTCCTACTGACTACCTCTTGCCTGTCTAAGGTACTGCCGCTTTCTAGCTTCCTAGAGCGCCAGCGAGATCACGCCTCCACAGGGATCCCGGGGCAGAGAAAAGAAAACTGCAGAACAAACCCACTCTTTCTCCAACTAGGCAACAACACGGGATCAATTCTCTAAGCAATGAGTAAATCCTATCTAGGGAAAATAAACAGAGCAGAGACCTGACCAAAAAGGTTTCAGGTTCCTGACCAGCAACAGACTGTCTACCGAGCCAGCTCATAACACCACTAAAACCTCCTCCCGCCCTCCGCAGACCCGGCGCTCGCTGAGCCGCGCCCTCTCCCCTAGACCACCCAGGGATCCGCTAACTCGCCCAGTTGCTCCCGAAGACTGGAGACCACGCCAAGTTACCGCCCCCCACTGGGCAAAGCAGAAACCCCAGTACAGGCGGTCTCCGCCGTGCACCCTTCCGCCCCCAAACAAACCCGCCAAGGCGGCCCCGGCCCCTGTAGAACGCAGATACATCGCCTTCTCGCCTGGAGATCCCGATAAACAGACCGCTCTTTCCGGAACCCTAATAAGCTGCTGCTTCTTTATCCCAGGAAAGCGAAACAGACGCTCACCTCCGCTCAAAGGACCCCCGAGATCCCAACGATCTGCCCCCTCAGAGACCCGGGACCTTGCTAAACTGCGTCCTCTGTCTCTAAAGAGCCCCGAGACCCCTATAAGAGGACCCCTCGTCCTGGAACCCCACGACACCACCTCGAGGAACCTCAGGGCACTGATAAATCTCCCTCGATCCTGAAGCCCTAGGACCCTCGAAGCCGCCACCCACCCACCCCCAAGCTGGAAGATCCCCAATACCCCAATAAACCATCCCCTCACCCCAGAGTCCTGGAAACCTCTACACCGCCCTCCGGTGCCCGCCCCCAGACCCCACCAGACCGCCTCCTCGCCCCTCGCACTCCCGAACCCCACCAAACGTCGCGCCCACCAGGAGCGCCAAGCCGCCCCCGGAGCCGCCCCCATCAGGTGCCCGCCTGCCCCGGCTGCTCGGTGTCCCTGCTCCATACCGCACCTCAGCGGAGAGGCGCTCCGGGCTCCCTTACCTGGGTAGCGTTGGAGGGCGAGCGGTCCGGGAAGCCCTGAGGAAGAGAAGGAGGCAACAGAGAAGGGACGGCCCAGGCCTGCGGCTGCCGCAGCTCCAACCTCTCCGCGAAGAAGCGCTTGTGTGTGGCGAGCCCTCCCGCTCCGCGCGCAGCCGGGAGACCGAGCCACAGCCGTACCCGCTCCTCTTCCCGCGAGATCCCAGCCACAGCGAGGGGCGTAGCCACAGCAAGGGGCGGGACCGGCGGCTCCTCGAGTGACGGCCCTGAGAGCCCGTCGGCGGGGGCGCAAGAGGCGGGACTCGGCGCACATTATGACCAATTGTAAAAAAGGAAAGGTGATTCGCCCCGCCCACTGCTTCCCCACTGCCCCCGCCTCTCATCAAAAAACTTAGGGTAAAGGTAGTAGTAGGCTTTCGCGGGAAGGTAACTTGGTTAACGTGGCTTGGCCTGTTTCTGGTCTTGCTCAGCCGCCGTAGATACACTTGGTCTGGGAAGGAGGCTGGTCTTCACAGGGGTGTTAGGCTGAGGCGCTGTTACCTTTGGTTACACCGTGGCCTAAAGTGACGCAAGGGGTTCCCGTCCTCCCGGTTGAAGGCGCATCCGCCTGGGGTTGACTGGGTCTAAATCTCGGTTTGATGTAGGCCCTCCTTCCCCCCACCTCTCTGCATCCTCTCCACCTCAAACACAGGGCGCTATTGTTAAGATGCCCATGTTTCCCAAACCCCAACTCGGGACATCGAGTCTGACAAAGAACTCTTTTCTGATTCATACATTTATTTCTGCTTATTAAGCCTTCCAGAAGGATAAAAAGTAAATCTCACTTGAATCACCAACATAACAAATTACAAAATTACGTGAAAAGTCCTATCTCTGTAGATCCTGGTGCCTACTAGCGTCTGGCACACGTAGAGCACCGAATAAATGTAAAAGGAGTGAATGGGAAATGTGATATTCAAATATATGAAATCTGGACCCACCCCAGAAAATATGAGCACTCCTGGCCTTTCTTCTATACTGACAGCCAATCTCTTCTCGGTTAAGTCCAGTTGCATTCATCTTGCCTTCCTCACTCCCTTAACCATATAGCAAGAAGTACTCTTTATCACCATGAAGGTTAACCTTCCACTTGTGCGCTGGAACCCACCCATTCCCAGATTTTGTTTAATTAACTATCCCTTCTTTCCCCATTATCAATTTCTCCTAACCTAACTCCTTTCTCTCACAAACATGCTCATTCTCTCCCATCCTCTGAATAGAACAATACCACGCTACCTTCTTCTACCCCCTCAAGCTGTCCTATGTCCTTTCTTCTCAAAATCAAACTTCTTGAGAGAAACATTAAAGTATATTTACTGTCTCCACTTTCTCATCTCTCATTTTTCCACTACAATGTTGCTTTCGCCCACACAATCCACTGTTCTCTCAACAGTCACAAAAGACCTTTTTCCTAATGGACAAAGATTCTATTTTTGAGCATCTTTCCCATCAACCTCTCTGCAGCCTTTTAACAATACTGATCATCTCTCCTTTGGTACCTGCCCTACATTCTCCTGATTCTCTTCCTACTGTATAGATTTCTTGTTTGTTTCTGGTCTCTTTCCTGGTTTGAAAACTGTTGCATATTGATGTCTGCTTATCTTATAGCCACTTGTGCAGAATAAGAAAAATGGCCACACACAGTTGCATACTTTGAGTGCCAATAAGCGGCTCAGACAAAAGCTTTTAGAGGAGTCCAAAGGGAAAAGACATGACTGAGATTTGAGCTGGGTCTTAAGACAGTAGGTTGGACCCGTGTAAGTGCAGGGCAGAAGCTGAGGCCTTTGGGGGAGTGGGTAGGGGAGGTAATATGAGCCCGAGCACAGCGGAAAGATTTGGGCTGAGCCTGGCTATGGGTTGACCAGCTTGGCACATGGAAGATTCCTGCAAAAGAGTACTGGGAAGTAAGATTAGAGAGGAGCCATATAATAAAAGGACTTGAAGACCAGACCAAGCCGATTCAACTTGCTTCTGTATCAGATGGAAGGCCAAGACCAACCTTTATATGTCTAGGGCCCAGGAAAAGGCTACATATACATGGAAGCTCACAAATCCAGTGTCTAAATATGTAAAAGGTATAAAGCAAGCTAACAAAGTGTGAAATAAAAAAATCATATCCTTTTACCTTGACAAATGAACTTTCACAACAGCTTGGAAGACCAGGTTTAAATTTAGAATTCCAGGACTTCTCAGAGTTTCCTGTCGAAACAAGAGCCTGCCCTTCTCCCTCACTTCTCAACAGTCAGTTCAGCCCCACACTGCAAGGTACCTCACATTCCATGGACACTCCAGCCCACATGTCCAAGCTCCAATCCCACCTTTCCCCCCATAAACAATCCCCACTTGGCTGCTCCTCGGGCCCAGGGGTGCATATCTCAGGATCCAGAGGACAGGCCAACACAGGTCCTGGAAATGGGCTCAGGGCCAACTGGGGACAGAATTCTGGCTCCTGAGTACCTGAAGCGAGGTCTGAAGGGGTAAAGTCTGCTCAAATGGGCATATTCCTTTGGCTTAATCGATTCCTGCTCAATATGTAGGGGTGTGGTGGGCAAGGGCCAGAGTGGCGCCCTTTAATCACAGGCCCTTCCTGCCTACGCCTAAAGGTGGTACCAGCAGAGCCACTGAATTTCTTTAGTAGGGCAATGACATGTATGGGCAATCCGTGTGTTTCTGTTTCGCGTGCCCTCTGCTCTTGCATTGGTATCTTTTTTTTTATTTTTTAACCTCTGTTTTTTTTTTTTTTAATAGTACTTTAGATGAAGGTTTACAGAACAAATAGTTTCTTATTAAACAGTTAGTACACATATTGTACACATATTGTTTTATGACATTGGTTAACAACCCCACGACATGTCAACACTCTCCCTTCTTGACCCTGAGTTCCCTATTACCAGCTTTCTTGTCCCTCCTGCCTTCTAGTCCTTGTCCCTGGGCTGTTGTGCCCCATTAGTCTCATTTTGTTTTATGGGGCTGTCTAATCTTTGGCTGAAGAGTGAACCTTGGGAGTGACTTCATTACTGAGCTGAAAGGATGTCCGGCAGCCGTGCTCTCGGGGTTTCTCCAGTCTCTGTCAGGCCAGTAAGTCTGGTCTTTTTTTGTGAGTTGGAATTTTATTCTACGGTTTTCTCCAGCTTTGACTGTGACTCTCTGTTGTGAACCCTGTCAGAGCAGTCAGTGGTGGTAACCAGGCACCATCTAGTTGTACTGAACTCAGTCTTTGCATTAGTATCTTAATGGCTGGAATGTACCGGAAAGCAAACTCTATTCCCGACTCTATTCTTATGTGGCATCTTCTCTAATACCCCAAAACACGCATCATACTGTTCTATGATTCTCTTGGAGCCCTGGTGGCACAGTGGTTAAGAGCTCAGCTGCTAACCCAAAGGTTGGAGTTCGAATCCACCAGCCGCTGCTTGGAAACCATATGGGGCAGTTCTACTTTGTCCTACAGGGTTGCTATGAGTCGGAATCGAGTAGACGGCAATGGGTTTGTTTTTTGTTTTTGGTATGATTCTCTTATTGGTGTATCAAAAACCTGGGTGTCTCTAAATGTGAGAAAATAGAAAAGCTATGAAGAGCTCTCAGCCGGGAATACAGGTTGGAACACTTACATTTGACTTCTAAATAAGATACTTGGGAAGTAGAAACTCTTGAAGAGGCTGCATATGAAGGGCACACAGGCAGGATGAGTACTGCAAGGCAGGCAGTAAGCCACCGCAGATGGTGGGGGGCATCCCTCTCACCATCTGTCTTCATGGCACGATGCTTCACTCTGTGGCCTGACAGTCACGCTCTGTTCTCGCAACCGCTCCATCTGGTACCAAGTGCTCCCTTCCTCATGTCATATGGTAAGAGCCACCAAGGAGCCAGCACCACCATGATCTCTGTTTTAGAGACCCAAGCCTAGAATCCTGCCCCTGGATCCTGCACATCCTTCAGTGGTGCCACAGATGGTTTCAGTATCAGGCTCTGGCACTTGCTTGATCCCAAAACTGAGTCTACTCCTAACTTCAGTCTCACCATCTGTGACTGGTCTTTGCCAACCAGCAGCAGAACAGAACCAGCTAATTTCTTACTCAGGTCTTACCATCTGTTGCCTATGTTCTGACCTAATAATCTAGGTCAGTGCAACCGAACACTTTTGTTCCTGTTCAGAACCCATCCTTGCTGGTGTCCTACTCTCTGAGCACACCCTGGGAAAAGCTACCTCCTGGGGTCTGCATATTCATGAGGGTCACAGAAGAAAGTATTGTGTGAAAAGCTGAAAGAGGAAAGCTGGCTTTCTCAGACCCAACTTCTCCTCCATCCTCTTAGGGTCCATGGGAGCACCCATTTGTTTAGGGTGGAAGGCTGAAATTCTACGTGAATTGCCCCAAGATTTGGGGGAGGGTGCAATTCATTTGTCTACTTGCTGACAAGACTAGAGCCCTAACTTTGTTTTTTGCAGATGAAACCAATTGCCACCAAGTTGATTCTGACTCGTGGTGATCCCATGGGTGTCAGAGTAGAACTGTGCTCCATGGGGTTTTCTGTGGCTGATTTTTTAGAAGTAGATTACCAGGCCTTTCTTCTGAGGTACCTCTGGGTAGACTGGAACCTCCAACCTTTCAGTTAGTGGCTGAGTGCATTAACTATTTGTACCACCCAAGGACTCCTTTTTGCAGCTACCCAATCACAAAAGGGACAAATCAAGAGAGCTGTTGTGGTTTTAAAATATGACTACAAATTCTTTGATACTCTTCCCTTCAATATCAAACCCAAGCAAACCCACTGCTGTCGAGTCCATTTTGACTCATAGCTACACCAAGGAGCTTCCAAGGCTGTAAATTCTCTACAGAAGCAGGCTGACACACCTTTCTCCCGTGGAGCCACTGGTGGTTTCAAACCATCAGCCTTTCGGTTAGCAGTTGATCACTTTAACCACTGCGCCACCAGGGCTCCTTCTTCCCTTCAATAGGTGGAACTTAATTCCCCTTCCCTAGGATGTGGGCAGAACTTAGTGACTCACTTTTTAAAAACAGAATATGGTAGAGGTGACAGTTTGTGTATAAGAGGTATTACAGCTTCTTCCTTTGACTCTCTCTTTGATCACTCACTGTGGTGGAAACCAACTACCATGCCATAAAGACATTCAAGCACAGGCCCATGTGGTAAGAAATACCAACAGCTAAGAGAGTGAACCATCTTGGAAGCCCCAGTCCAGCCCCAGTCAAGCCTTCAGATGGCTACAGCCCCACACCAACTTCTTGACTGCAAGCTCATGAGAGATCCTGAGCCAGAACCACCCAGCTAAGCCTCTCCTGGATCCTGCCCACAGAAACTGTGTAAGACAATACCCGTCTCTTGTTTTAAGCTACTTTATTCTGAGACCACGCGATATACAGTAATAGATGGCTAATAAAAGAGTGTTAAGAGTAGTTCAGTTCATGGCCCCACTCCTGGACAAACATCTAAACACTCATAACTTACGGATGAGCAGACACTAACATTGTCTACAGAGCCACACACAGTGAATTGTAGTCATAACTTGCTACCTCTAAAATTTAAGTGGTGATGCCCCTAAAGAAAGTGGAAGGGGTGTGAACTTGGTGGGAACAAAGATTCCAGTGCCTTCGACTGTTAACATCATCACAGCAATTGTCGATAACAACCGTGGAACCATTTGGAGGCAGTTACTAGTAGCTCTTGAACAGTAGGGAAGCCTTTCCCTCCCATAAGCTTAGAGTGCTTCACAAACTTACTACTTTCATCCATTCTTGCAGGAAAGTATGTGTTTCCCTGAAAATAGAGAAAAAAAAAATCAAACATCCTCTTATCCATCCAGATTAAGCATAAGAGTTGGAAATTTCATCTATAGGAGTCCTGTCAAAATAAAACTGACATCCTGACACTTTTATGTGCCCATATTAGAGCAGTGTGTTTGACAGCAAGAAGATTGAATTTTTTTTTCTGAATGTGACACTATATTTCTTAACATTGTGAATTCAGATTTAGTGGAGGAGGAATTCCCTATTAAATTAAAAGTGAAGAAGGGCCACGTAAAAGAGGAGACCAGTTAGCTGAATTACATACATTGCCTGTTGAAATTCGTTCTACATATGGCCCATGTAGATGGGCCATACATACAAAAGAGTCAAATAATTTACAACTTGACCAGGAGATAGCTTACAGCTAAGAAAATACATCTGAGATACATTTATATCTCCCTGATTCAAATGACCATTCCTAACGCAGATACTTTGATCTTTCATTTCCCTTAGCAGTGAGGGCAAAAATGAAGTCTTTGAGCCGCAAGACCCCAGGGCAACTCTGAGTTTAACACCATTCTCTCAGTCTCTCACTATCAAATTATAAAAAAAAAAAAAACAACAACAAATACTTATTGGATGGCTACTAAATATAAGGCATTGTGAAGAATACAAAGAGTAAGCTCCTAATTCCTACTGTAAAAAAGCCTTAGAGACTAGATGAAAATCATAAATATACAGTGCCTTGCATGTAGTAAGTTTTCAATCTCTAGCAGATGGGTTGATGAAAAAGCATCCAGGGTGGTCACTCTTGGTTACCTAGCCAACAGCCAGACTCCACTCCTTCCTTGCTAACAGAACCCTGATTTTGTCCAGCAATGTGCCCAGTCCCAGGAATGAATCTTATTTGAACTAACTCAATCACAGATATTCCATTCAATTTGCCATATATTTACTCTTACCTGCCTCTTCTTTGGGTTATTCAAGTTTTCTGGGTAACTTCTAGGGCCACTTTCTTTGGGAAAATCCCCTTTCCACCAGTACCCTTCTTCCTTCTGCTTGGAATGGTGGTGTGAAGATGTGGTGTTTGAGGCTATGGCAGCCATCTAATGACCATGGGGAAACAGGCCACTAACAGCAAGTGATAAAAGGGTAGTATAGACAAAAAAAGTAGCAGAACTACCTCCAAGTTTGTTGTGTAGTGCTTGGGGGTCTCAAAAGCTTTCAAGTGGCCAACCAAGGCACAACATTTGTTCTCTATTCACCTGGAACAACAGACGAAGAAGGAGAGTCAGGAATAGAAGGAGGAATGCGTGGCTAATTGCCTCCATGAACAACTGCTTCTTTCGTCATGCAACCAGAAGAACTGGATGGTGTCCGGCTACCATTACTGAACATTTTCATCAAAGATTCTATAGAAGAGTCCTGATCAAAAGGGGAAAAATGCAGAACAGAATTTCAAATTCTCATGGACTTCAGACTTCCTGGAGCTATGAAAATTGGATAAACTCCTGAAACTATTGCCCTGAGATAATCTTTAAATCTTAAACCAAAAATATCCTCTGAAGTCCTTTAAAACCAAACAACAGTTTAGCTTAACTAATAAAACACGTCTGCACTGAGCATTATGCTTTTTTTTTTCTATTGCGCATTAGATGAAAGTTCACAGAGCAAATTAGATTCACATTTGATAGCTTGTACATAAAGTAGTTTCGTGGTCTTGGTTTCATTCCCCACAATGTGTCAGCTCTCTCTCCATTTCCACCCTGATTTTCTACCCCTTCCAGCCTTCTCATCTTTGCTTTCGGGAAAATACTGCCCTTTGGATCTCACGTAATTGTTCTAAAGAGCGTGTTCCTCTCAGGTGTTATTGTTTATTTTATGGGCTTGTCTATTGTTTGGCTGGAAGGTGGTCACCAGGAACGGCTTCAGTTCCAGGTCAGAAGGGTGTCTTACAGCCATAGTCTCAGGGGTTCCTCCAGTCTCTGTCAGACCAGTAAGCCTGGTCTTTTTTGTGAATTTGATTTTTTTGTTCATATTTTTCTCCTGCTCTGTCTGGGACCCATTATGCTCTTTTAAGAACTATCTGTATGGGATCAAATTGATAATAGCAACTTGAAAGATTAGATAGGAGCCTTAGGGGGCAGTGGATTTATGTTAATGGGGGAGGAACAACTCTGAAAAGGAGGGTGAGAATGGCTGCACAATTAGAAGAATGTAATCAATGTCACTAAATGGTACATGTAGAAACTTTTGAATTGGTGTGTGTTTTGCTGTGTGTATTCTCAACAACAACAAAATAAATAAAATTTAAAATTAAAAAGAGCAACAGAAAGTCAGGGCCAAGAGTGACCACTTCCATTTAGAGTGGTACATGGATGTACCTTGTTTCTGTCTGCAAGCACCCATTCCCTCTTCTTCTGGTATCTCAGTTTTCCTTTGGGGAGCCACTTAATCCCTTCTCTCAGTTCATACAGTTCTGTGAGGCTGATCCCACTCAGAGGTTCCGGAAATGAACACAGGACTCAGACTAAGTCAATCAGAGCACCATGTTTCCTAGTGATAACAACGAGTTCAGTATGGGCAGGTGACCCAAGCTGGGTCAATGAGAGCCTCCTCTGGGACTTTCCTTGAAACTTTGGAAAAAGAGAAGTTAGTTTTCTCTGAGGTTGCTAAGCTGATAGGATGTGAGCCTTGAGTTTTCAGGGCTCCCATATGAACCTTATTGACACCCACTTCCTGGTAAACCTGACCCAGAAAGAAATCAACTAAGTGGAAAGCAGAAATAAAAGAGAGAGAGAACACTGACTGATGATATCTTACCTGAAGTCTATCCCAGGACTTACCAATTATGAGTCAAGATATGCTCTTTTTTTACTTAAACTGATTTGAGATAAACCTCATTACTTACAAGTGAAAGACTTAATACAAGTGGCCAAGGACTCTTGTACAGAGAAAGTGGGTTATGAGCTGGACTCCGAGGATGGATAGAAGTTTGATAAGCAGAAGGATAGTAATGGGGGGACCTTCCAGATAGAGTAAATAATGCATTTAAAAGTCTAGAGTCAGTGAGTAAAGAAGTTTGGTGGAATAAACAATTCACCTTGGAATAAAACTGGATACAGAAACATAGGTCAGGGTCAGATTACAGAAAGACTTGAAGAACAAGTGGCGTCTTAACTTTACTCTATAGCTAACTCCAGTCTATCAGAGGGTTTTAAGCAGAAGAGTGACCTGGTCAAACCAGTATTCCAAACCCATTGCCACTGAGTGGAATTCTGACTCCTAGTAGCCCTATAGGACAGAGTAGAACTGCCCCATAGGGTTTCCAAGGCTGTAAATCCTTACGGAAGCAGACTGCCACATCTACCTCCTGCAGAGTGGCTGGTAGGTTTGAACCACCAGTCTTTCAGTTAGCAGCCGAGCACTTAACTATTGCGCCACCAGGGCGTTAGGGGAAGATTAAGCCAGCAGGATCTCACAGGCTGGATTGACGTGAGGAAAGTCCAGGCATGAGACAATGAGGGCCTGAGAAGAGACGACATCAACAGTAGGTGACCTCTCTACAGGGCAGAGCTAATCAGTTTTTTTTTTTTTCTTTATAACCATAATTTTATTTATTTATTTTTATTGTACTTCAGGTGAAGGTTTACAGAACAAATAGATTCTCATGAAACAGTAGTACACATATTGTTTTATGACATTGGTTAACAACCCCACGACATGTCAACCCTCTCCCTTCTCGACCTTTTTTTTTTTGGTGAAAATATACATAGCCAAAGATACACCATTTCAAAAATTTCTACATGCACAGTTCAGTGACATCGACTACGCTCTTCCAATTGTGCTGCTATTCCCACTTTAGATGAAGGTTTACAGAACAAAATAGTTTCTCATTAAACAGTTAGTACACATGTTGCCCTATGACAATGGTTAACAACCTCACAACACATCAACGCTATCCTTAGTCAGCCTTGTCCCTGGACTGCTGTGCCTCATTAGTCCCATTTGGTTTTATGGGGCTGTTCTCTACCAGGCTGAAAGGTGAACCTCGGAAGTGACTTCACCACTCAGCTAAAAGGGTGTCTGGGGGCCATACTCTCGGGGTTTCTCCAGTCTCCTTTAGGCCAGTAAATCTGTTTTTTTTTTTTTTTTGTGAGTTAGAATTTTGTTCTACATCCTTCTCCAGCTCTGTCCAGAACCCTCTGTTGTGATCCTGGTCAAAGCATTCAGTGGTGGTAGCCGGGCACCATCTAGCTGTACTGGACTCAGTCTGGCGGAGGCCTTGGTAGCTGTGGTCCATTAGTCCTTTGGACTAATCTTTTCCTTGCATCCTGTTCTCTTCACTCTCCCTTGCTCCCGAAGGGATGAGATCAGTGGAGTATCTTAGATGGCTACTCACAGGCTTTTAAGACCCCAGACGCTACTCACCAAGGTAGAATGTAGAACATTGTTTTCATAAACTGTGTTATGCCAATTGAGCTAGATGTTCCCCGAGAGCTAATCAGTTTTTATTACCAATTAGTAAGGGAACTGTTGATGAAGTTTTGACTTAGCGACACAGTACTTAAAATGTATACATTCCGCAGATATTCACTGAGTGTCTTCTCTGAGCCGGCACTCTGCGAGATGTTTGGTATATAATAGACAAGACAGCTGTAAAACCTAAAGTCTATGTATACTTCCATGACACAAATAACACACAGTCATGATAAGAGCCATGAAAGAAATATTATTGTTTGCTATGAGGTTAGGTCCCTGGGAGTCAGGGAAGGCCTCCCAGAAGAAGTAACATTTAAGATGAGACCTGAAGCAAGGGTAGGAGTTAGCATGGTAAAGGGAGTGAAAGAGTAGAACATTCTAAGCAGAAGCATCCTAAGATGAGATAGTATTTTGATCAAAGTTCTGATAAAATTCCAATGTGGCTTTGCTCCAGTGGTGTAGACAGAGTCTAAAGAGGAGGCCAGATCATGCAGGGTCTTGTATGCCATAAAATGATTTGGGAGTTTATCCTAAGAGCAATGTTAGCATTTATTTCTGAGGTTGGACAATTCCGTTCTCTACTTTGATTACATAAGGAGCAATACCTGCCCTTCCAGGCTCTGAGAGGCAGCTGTGCTTCCAGAGAAGACTTTGTATGAAAGTTCAGTACCCAAAGATAAGCCAAAGAAAGGACCAACCTTATGCATGTTCCAAGTAGGTGGTCGCCAGATGGTGTGACTCTAAGGTTTCGGAGAAGATCTCCTACTTCAAAAATATCTCCTCTGCTTGCAAACTAATGCCTAAAATTCCTTGAACAGAGAATCATTTGATACCACAACGAGACATCAAATGTCAAATGCCAATTCCTCTAGGAAAAACAACACAGCAACTTATATTTGCACCAAGATGCAGACAACTGACAGCCAAACTTTCCTGAGAACAGGTTTTGAGGTCACAGAGAGGTAAAAGGCAGAAGGGTATCTGATACCCAAAGTAGGAAGAAGAAAAGTCACAGAGAGGGGAAAGGGATCCACAAAATAAACAGTAGAGGCAACAGAGAGAATACCATAGTGCATGCACAAAAAATATTTGTAGGAAGGAATAAAAGTACAGAAGAAATAAGCCTCATAATTTTATCAAGACTTGATTTCTATTTCAGGCAAGCAAATTGGCTCTTTTCTCCCAAGCCCACACATACCATGTATTGGAAAGTATGAACAGGGCAAGGAAAGTGTAGTAGAAAGCCCAAATATATCCTCCAGAAGTCCTCGGGGTGCCTGGCTCACGACTTGAGATCCAGCTGGTCCCTGGGCTACAGGACAGGACTGTGGCCCAGCTTTTAAGCTCCAATGGAGAAGACATACGCTTTTGCCCAGGAAGGCTGGGAGCCTGAGGAATGGGCAGGGAGAGAACCTTGTGAAAATAGCAGGCAGGTAGCAGTGGGCGGATACCGCATTTCTGTGCCTGCAAGGCTGAGGCCCAGCGCTGGCACTGTGGTGACCCTCCATCTCTGAGGCTTTACTTGCAGAAGCCACCACCCTTCTTCTGGCATTTCTCCAGAACCACCTGGAACAAAGAGTTCATCAGCAACCTCCAGAGGTTTTATTTAAACAGCCATATAGAATCATTATTGCTGACCAGGAGTCATCCACACCTGTAGACTTTTCTGGGGCAGAAAAGAAACCCTGAGAAACACTGCTTTTGAGTAATTAAGAATGCTTTCTCTTTTTCTTTCCGTGCCAAAAGGGAAGGATAGACCTCTTCTTTTTCTTGTACATATTTCAAACTAATATATATTTTTGCCATATTTTTATAAGCCTCTGCTGTCAGAGTAAAAATCCTTCAGGAATAACTTAGTAAAATCACTGTGTTAATGGTAGCTTGACCTTTCACTGATTTCAAATTAACCCACGGGGAAACAGTGAGTTGCCTTAATTAAAGCATTATCTTCATTAAAGTTTATTAGACACGTAAGAGTAGGGCTCTCTGAAAACTGGCATGTGCTCTGTGGTCATAACAACCCCCGCATTTTGAAGGTAGCGTGATTGAAGGGTCCAAAATTGAATTTGGTGATCAGATAACTCTGCAAAATATGAACCATGTTAACAATGATTCTTTTTCCCCAGTGTGTTCTAGAGACTGTTTCCATGGTGATCTACATTGTTTTGTCTAAATTATTCCTCATGCCATTTTTCCCCCTCCATCTAGATATTTGCAAAGTGCCTATCACTTGAGTATCTCTTCTCTGAACAAGTTCCCAGGAGGGCAAAGAGAATATTTCTTGGAAGAAATGAAAGGCTGTCACTTGTCAAAAAGAGCCCAATTTGCAAGATTATGTAGGGTTTAAAGTTCTCCCTAGAGGGCTTTCCCCCCTGGGATCCACCTTCTGCTCAGGTGGCAGAAAGGCACAGCTGCAGCCCACATCTTCCATCGCTTCTGAATATCTACTTAGGAGTCCAGTGCTTTATCGACCTTGGACAGAATGATCAGCTGGGCAGGAGAGGTGGGCTGGACTGGGAGGAGATAGCTCTTAGAAAACAGGTGCCCCTACTGTGTAGCAGAGACAATGCCTCTTGTATGCCAAATCGTGTCATTTTTTCCTGGTCACACAGGAAGACTTCTAGCCAGTGATGAGGGTAGAAGTAATGAATACCACTTCTTGGTCATTCCATACCAGAGACAGAATCCTGGGTCAACCTAACCATTTGTTCAACTCAATGCACCATTTCAGTTGTCTGTACCATCCCTGGTCATTTTGAATTCCCTTGGTCTGTAGATGAAAGCTCAATTATCCCAAGAGTTGCTAACCACTAGTCCCAATGAAACACAGTACATCCCATAATGATCAATCTTCAGAATTCTTATCCTTCACATACAGCAAGCCAAACTTCTAGGCATGGGGGCAGAACGTAAATGTTAACAACCTTGCAGCTCATTGCCCATAAAAACTCTTCAACGGGGGTCGAAGTAACAGCTCACTGTCCAGTGCCTACAGCTAATGTGATAATTCTAGCTCCTACTTGCTGAATGGGATGAGTGTTGATTCCCTATTTGAGAACATGTGAGTTGCAGTGATGTTAGGGGAAGCCTGATCTTACCCACACATTTATACAGTTCATTCAATGCAAGGGAGGAAGGAGGATGCTTCCCTGTTTCCTTGTTGATGGATATCAGGTACTGTCTGGCCTTGTCAATGCCGCCTCTCATGGCTGCCATCCTTGAAGTCTACCTGACCTGGATTAGAAGGCAGCTGGCTGATTAGCAAATTCAACTCTGGCTGTTTTTCTCTGATTACTCCTCTAAACTCTAATTCCTGCCGTCTCTTACCACATGAACACACAGGTTGCTCCTGACTCTTACCTCACTTCCTGAGCTCTGGTTTCCTAATCTGCCACTGCACTGATTGGCTTTGCTCCCTGCCCCTGCAGTCCTCTGACTGTGGTTGCTAAGATCACTTTGTACCTTCTTATAAGTACAACTCTACCCAATCCCTCCCCAAGCAGTACCCCAGAGGATCACATTGAGTCAGCCTTGCTGTAGCTACGGCTCTGTCTTCTGACATGATCCCTGGGCCAAGGAAGAGCACTTGTCTTGTTGTCCTGCATTCCAGGCTCTGCCTTATACTATAGTCCTAGGCACCAGGTTTATGTCTTATCATCTTCTTGCCCAGGCCCCTGAGCTGCCTGACTCCTTTCTAAATGCTCCAGTTGTTTCTTTTGAAATAGAAACTCTGTCTTGCTCTCACTGTGCAATCTGTGCTCTCAGGACTGGGGTCCAGCAGGAGCACCAGTCTCTGGATCTCAAGACTCTCTTTTGTCCTGCTCAGCCAATGTCGAGCTATGGCTGCTAATACCACCTTGAAGACTTTGGCTCCCAGCCTGGACTGTGACCTCTTACCTGCTCTTCTCATCTTTGGTCGCTGAGCTTTATTTCCCTGCATGGACTTCCTACTGCCATCTGTTGCTGGGTCTTCCCAGAAACCTGCCATATTTCATTGATTAATGTCAAGGTGGGCCAACTGTTATAATAAACAATGCAAATCTCAGTAGGTTAACACAATAAAAAGTCTATTTCCCACTCACATCAGTTTTAGTGTTCAACAGACAGTCTTCCACATGGTGAGTGGGACCCACAGGGACCCACTCCTTCCATCCACGGGCACGTTCATCTTCTAGGGCCTTGGAATCTGTAACTGGATCCTCTGCTTACAGTCAGCCAGGAGGCAAGAAAGGAGATAGCAAAAGATATCCCAGGAGATTTTAGGACCTGACCAAGAAGTGGTCTTAGCTGAGCTCCCAGACTTTGTGGAGCAGAGACAAGCATTTCCTACTGTGCCCAGCTGAATTCCTGAACCCAGTGAATCCATGAACATGTACAATGGTGGCTTAACACCATTGAGTTTTAGAGTGATTTCTCATGCAGTAATAGTTACTAAAGTAGGTGGTATAATCTGTCCTGCCTATCTCACAAAGTTGTGAGGATCAGGTGAGATTACTATGTACGGTCCTGCTCTATACATGTTTACTCAGTCTACAGATAAAATCAATAGGATTACATGGAGCAGCTATGCCTGGCCTTCGCTAACCTCCTTTTCTTACTGCCCCGGCTGGCTCTGAGGCACTTCTATGGAACCTCAAGGCCTTGAGGAACCCAGTTTGAAAACCACTGATCTTACCTAACCCCCTCATTCTATGGATAAAGGTACATAGGCCCAGAGTGACTTGTCCAAAATCATGCAGCTGGCTATGTGCTTGTTCCAATTTGTCACGCCGCCTCCAAAAAGAGAACTATTTAAGGTAAGACCATCTCCTCCCTTGCCTGAGAGCCAGAACATTGCAAGAAGGGACAAGCAAGATCATTGTGAGATATTTCTTTTCAAGTCTCAAGTAGACACTTTGAGCTGTTGCCCAAGCATGCCAAAGACAAGCCTATTTCATTCTCCTCTTTCCCTCCCCTGCTCCTCTCCCACTTGGTTCTAGTAGCATAGATCATTTCTTGGGTAAAACAGAAAGACTGAGCTGCATGCTCAACATCCAGCTTTGCAGGCTGTCAGCTCCGTGATGAATGAAGAGCTGAGCTAATGCGGAGGTCCGCCTGGTTTGGGTGAAGCTCTGTTTGATCACCCGTCATTGGTATTCATGGAGAGTTCCTAATTGTCACTTGGTGATGGGGTGCTGCACTGTGGTTAAGTGCATGGGGCCAGCTCTCTGTTATTAACCTTTATATTGCCCCTATAGCAGTGAGGGCAAAGGCAGGCTGGGATTCTGATCAAGTTATATTTAAAGCACTGCCTCTCTTACTCAGCTAATATCCCAACTATTTCAAGGGCAGGAAGAAAAGTAAATAAACCTCCAAACAAACGAAGCAGAAAGGATAAAGGTGAAGACTATTGACCCAAGTGCAGTAATGTCTTTCCATCAGATGTGATATGTTTCTACCTGGGAAGGCCCCGCGGATTTTGATGAAGGGCTCATGACATTCTGAAGGCCACAGATCCATAAATTATCAAGTTTGAAAGAGGCTTTGGTACCTGTCCCCTGAAATAAGAATGTTGTTCATTTAGGATTTATGGCTCTGGGGAAGACGATTTATCTAAATGGCTACAGAGAACATTAATGGGAGGCTTTAGTGTGCTGCAACCCGGTGGGAACCATAGGGCCGGGGGCTTTACACGGAAACCCAGGAGGATTAGTTTAAAAGAACCTCCAAAAAATCTGTGGATGAAGCAATTACTGAGCAATCATTTGGTTGGAATATTAGTGTCTGCACACCTGGGAAAGAGATAATGAATTATCTTGTAAAGACAAGGCAAGATGTTTATTATAATGTGTCATAGTACAGTATAGAGATGTTAAATTTTAGAAAGATTTAAAATGAGCTTTTTCTTACTACTATAAAAGTACATGCTCACCGAAGAAAACTTGGAAAATATAGAAAAGTCTAAAGAAAAAACTTAAATCACCCATAATACCACCCTGTGATAATAATCATGGTAAATATGCCAGTGTCTTTCCTTCCAGTCTGTTTTCTCAGTATGTATGTACACACACAGACACACACAGACACACACAGACACACACACACACCATTTTATATGCTACATATATATTTTAAAAGAAGCCCTGGTGGTGCAACAGTTAAGCTCTCAGCTGCTAACCAAAAGGTTCAGTAGAAAGGCCTGGCAATCTGCTCCCGTAAAGATTATAGCCTAGAAAACCCTATGGGGCAGTTCTACCCCATCACATGGGGTCACTGTGAGTTGGAATTGATTCCATGGCACACAACCACAACAAAAGCATATGTAATTTAAAATTTGGAACTTAAAATAAACAAATAAAATTTGGGACTTACACTACCACTCTGCATTCTGCCTTTTTACTTGAAAATATGTTCTGTGATACCATTAAACATTCTTCAAACACAGGTTTTTTTCAGAATCTACGTAATATTTAGTCGTGTATAGATACCAGAATATATTCAACAATTCTCCTATTATTAGATATCTAAAATTGTTTTCACTCTGCCTCTGAAATTTTATTTAGGGTAAATCCTAGGAGTAAGTTTCCTGGATGAAAAGACGAATACCTTTTTTAAGGCACTTAACACAAATTGCTTTCAGTTTTTTAGTCATTTTATTTTCTCTTTTCTTTTGTAGTGGGCCATGTGTGAGCTATGGACTTCAGCCGCATTCTTTTTTTTATTGCAGTAATACAGTATATAACAAAACATTTGCCATTAACGTCAGCTTGACTTTTTATCCCTTCTCCAAGAATGATTAGTGGGTGTGTTGTTCCCCTCCACCACTCTCTACACCCTCAATTCTACAATTTGGTTGTTTGTCCTTGGGTCTAATTATTCCTGTACTTGACATGGGAATTTGTTTACTCAATGTTCCTGCACATGTCTTGCCTTGGCCACCGGCACTCCCTGACCCCTGTCTCCCCTTTCACAAATGCCACCTATCCTCAAGATCCACGTTGACTTTCTCTGCACAGAGCCTTCTCAGACCACTCCATTCACAGGCTCTCTCCTTCTGAACTGCTCCATAATTTATGGTCTTCACACCACTCCTCCGACAATTAATCACCGCTTACCAACAGTATGACCTTCAGTAATCCCAGAAGCTTGTCGTGAGAATTTAATGAGATCAAGCCTATAAAATAAGTACCTATCACAGTGTGGGGCATATGTTGCAGTTGGGCAATAAATGGAGGCTGTTATTTTTATGACGGCTAGTTTACCTTGTGACATTTCTTCTGTTTATCGTTACACACATCCTCCTGTACTGCTATTGAACTTTTCACATGTATGAACCTAGCTTCCAAATTCCCTGAGAGCAGCTTCTCCACACCACCTAGAGCAGTGTCCTCTCAAAAGACGCTCACGGGAAATATTGTTGCTTATAACCAAGTTGGGTCATCCAAGTCTCTCTCCGTTGCCTTCCTCACCCAGTTTTGCTTCTTAGATGACCCTGGAACTCAAAGCTCTTAGATTTTCTGCCTCTTGGATGACTGTTGAGCTGCTGAAGTTCATAGCAGGAAATCATCCCAGTTAGGAAAGATAGAAATCTATTTCAAGGTGTTATTTGGGTCTCTGTTACAGCTTCTAGAGTCCCTGGGGGCTGCAGATGGCTAATGTGCTCAGCTGCTAACTGAAAGGTTAGAGGTATAAGTCCATCCAGAGGTGCCTTAGAAGAAAGGCCTGGTGATCTACTTCCAAAAAACCAGCCATTAAAAACCCTATGGATTCTGTCCGGAGGTGAGATGGGAAGCCAGAGACGGTTAGGAGCTGGCTAAATGGACATGGGGAATCAGGGGTGGAAAGGAGGCTTGTGCTGTCACAGTATGGGGAAAGCAGTTAGCGTCACATAACAGTGTGTCTGTGGGTTTCTGTACGGGAGACTAACTTGAAATGTGAACTTCATTTAAACTACAACAATAAACAAACAAACAAAAAAACCCCTACGGAGCACGATTCTACTCTGATGCACGTGGGGTCACCACGAGTTGCAGTAGACTTGATGGCTAGACAGCAACTTGTTTACTGGTTTGGTTATAGCTTCTAAACTCCCGTTCTAAGTAATACATGTTATCAGTTGAGGGCCAAAGGTATTAATGCAGTACAGATGAGGGGGGACATTCCAGGAACCTGTGGTGGTCAAGAAGGAGCCTTGGTTGCACAGTGGTTAAAGTCCTCAGCTGCTAACCAAAAGGTCAACAGTTTGAACCCACGAGCCGCTCCACAGGAGAAAGATGTGGCAGTCTGCTTCCATGAAGAGTTACAGCCTTGGAAACCCGTCGGGCAGTTCTCCTCTGTCTTATAGGGTCACTATGAGTTGGAATCCACTCGACAGCAGTGGATTTGGTGCTTTTGGTTTTGTGGTGATCAAGATCCTCAGAGAAGTGATGAGGTATGAGCTGGATTAAATGAGTGATGGGTGGAAGTAGAGAAAAGCCAATCAAAGTAAAGTCTATGGCATTGAGCAAAGCCACAGAAACGGAAATACAGATAGCAATTTGGAAGGGTGCTAGAGGAAAGCCTCGTGTAAGATGGTGGCTTCCAAACTGGATTGATCATCAGAATCACATGGAAGCCTTGAAATACAGATTCCTGGGTTCCAGCACTAAGACCTGGTTACAGCAAATGAGCGATGCGTTCAAGAATCTGTATTTTGAAGCTCCCAGGTGATTCTGATAATGGAAAGCACTGTGTCTGGGTCCAGAAGAAGCTAGAATGGGCAGCCTTAAACACATACAAAGAACCCATTGCTATACCCAAAACTGTGCTTAGAATGACCTAAACTTCTTAGATTATGCTTTTGAAAATAGTTTCAAGGGAAGAGGAATTCTAAGAGAAAAGCCCACATGGTAAACAAGGCAGATCTGGGCTCTCTTTCCGACTTTGCCCTTTGCCAACTGTGTAATCTGGTGCGTGAGCCTCAATTTTTTTATCAGGAGAAGCAGAGAAAAAAGGAGTTTCTGGGGAGATGATGTCTTAGGCTGGGTTCTCTAGAGAAGCAAAACCAGTAAAGTGTATAAATATGTATATATAGAGAGATTATATCAAGGAAACAGCTCATGTGACTGTAGAAGCTAGAACATCCCAAGTCCGTGGATCAGAGTAGAGGCCTCTCCCAAGTCACACAGCTGCAGAAGCTGGCAAGCCCAAGATCGGAATGTCGGAGAGCAGGGCTCCCACTCAAGGCTGTGCAGATCGACGAATCCCAGGTTCGGCAGATAAGCTGACAGCTCAAGTCCCAAGAACAGGAGATGAGATGACAGGAAGCAGCCGCAGGATCCAGAGAGAGCAAAAAGCCAGAACATCTGCTTATATACAGATGCGGGCCACACCCCCAAGGAGACTCCCTTTCATCTGATTGGCTACTCACAGTATATTCAATCATGGGAGTGATTACATTAAAACATGGAGAATCATGGCCCAGTCAAGTTGACACACAATCTTAACCATCACAGATGAAACGGGAAAATATATGCACAAATATCTAGCTTAGTGTGAATACCCAAAACAGGCAGTCACCGGATTATGAATGAGTTGTGTTCCTTAGTCTGTCTTTAAGTCAATTTTGTACATTAAGTCAGAACAGTTAGGTTTCTATCTAATGTCAGTTAGCCAAATGTTTGTATTAGTATATAGTATATAGTGTACCTTTCTACGCATAAAAACGTTAAAGAAACACTTCCAGATACACTAAAACATCTTTAACATAATAATACAGTAATAATAATAATGCTTTGATGTGTGTCGCAAAGTAGCCCCCATTTGTTATTACGAACCATTCTATGTACCTCAAATTTTTAAAATAATATGCTTTGTGGAGGTTGGTTTGTAAGTATGGTTTGTATGTAAATTGGACAATCATAACCCGGGGACTTCCTGAAATGCTGGTTGCCCTCAAGACCCCACCACACTGTACTCATGCTCTTGCTCTGCCCGGGGTATATAGGTGGGAGATTCTGAGATGAGATGGCAGGGTTAGTGGTCTAAAGACCAGGATCATAGTCTTGCTTCTGGCATCCACTTGCCATAGAACTAGGGGCCCTGGAATTCTGCTAGTAGTGGACCACGCCATCATGAGTCATTGACCTTTGGGTAAATAATTCAAACCTGTTATTATTTTGCGCTCTGTGGTCACTGCTGGAGAGTGGCCAACATTGGGCCAGGCTGCTGTGGCACTGAAGGGCTCTTGAGGACTCCCCTGCAAGCTCAGCCTTCAGCCTGGATTTCCGTTAGTTCAGGATGGAGGAGAAAGGGCGCGTTCTGGGAGCTCCCGGGGTTCTGCATTGTAACTTGGAGAAAATAAAAGGGCTTAATTACTTCAGGCTAAAGTACACAGGCATTTGACATTTTGAAAAATGGTTTTTTGACATTTCTTTGATAGGTCTGGGCCAAAGGCAGCTGCTTTTACTTTAGGGAGGTGACAGAAAAAGAGAAGAAGAGACAGCAAGTGAGAAATCTTGGTATTTTAATAATACTCCCTTAGATTTGCAGAGTGCTTTGTACTTTTCAAAGCACCTTTACATTCATTATTAAAGTATTTGATTTTTACAATAACTTGATGAGGAAGAGCAGGGGGTGAAGAAACTCTGCAACTTACTCGCTGGGTGAGCCTTGGCAAATTCCATAACTTCTTTTCCCCTTTGTTTTCTCTTCTTTGAAAGGGATGTATCATCTGCTACGCGGGTTTGTGGTGACAATTAAAAGGAATGCAAATGTAAATGAAGCCCCTAGCCCAGCTGATAGCCCACAGCAGAAGCTCAATAGTTGTGAGTTTCCATCTCTCCCAATCATACAGATGAGGAAATCAAGGACGAAGAAATAATTTGAGTCTAAGGTATTAGGAACCAGCGTCTGGGTAATGCCTGGCCCAGCGGGTTTTCTTACCACAACGCGCAGACTTTCAGAGAAAGCACTTTCAAAAATCAGAACAAAACCCTCTTTGTCATATTTCCCCTTAAAATCAATACTGGGAGTAGAGTATGAAATGGATCTGTGGAGCTCCAGATGAGCAGGGTGGGAGGCAAGTGGGAGGAGGAGAGCAGCGGCCAGCGGATGGGTGAGGGGAGATGGAAGCCCCTGGTGAGTCTAGCTTCAGTCACCTCATATGCATGTGAAACATGGACAATGAATAAGGAAGACCAAAGAAGAATTAATGCCTTTGAATTATGATGTTGGTGAAGAATATTGAATATACCATAGACTGTCAGAAGAATGAACAAATATGCCTTAGAAGAAGTACAGCCAGAATGCTCCTTAGAAACAAGGATGGTGAGGCTTTGACTCACGTACTTTGGACATCTTATCAGGAGGGACCAGTCCCTGGAGAAGGACATCATGCTTGGTAAAGTCGAGGGCTGGCGAAAAAGAGGAAGACCCTCAATGAGATGGACTGACACAGAGCTGCATCAATGGGCTCAAACACAGCAACGATTGTGAGGATGGTGCAGAACCGGGCAGTGTTTCACTCTCTTGTACATGGGGTTGCTGAGTCGGAACCAACTCAACAGCACCTAATGACAACAACAACATAGGAAAACTGGTGGGTGTAGTGATAGCTCAGTGGTAGAATTCTCACCTTCCATGCGGGAGACCCAGGTTTGATTCCTGGCCAATTCACCTCCTGCTCAGCTGCCACTCATCTGTCAATGGAGGCTTGCTTGTTGCTATCATGCTGAACAGGTGTCAACAGATCTTCCAGACTAAAATGGACTAGGAAGAAAGGCTTGGCGATCTAACTCCAAAAATCAGCCAATGAAAACCTTATGGATCACAATTGTCTCATTCACAACTGATAATGGGGGTGGCGCAGGACCCGAAAGTGTTTTGTTTTGTCGCACGTGGGGTTGCCACGAGATAGTGGCTGACCTGGTGACAGAGCAACAACAGCAACAGCGACGTAAGAAAACTAGAGTCTGTCCAGAGAAAGCTCTTCGGAACTGTGAGAGGTCATGTCTGAATTTGGAAGTGTTGAGAATCTGGAAATATTTAGCCTCAAGAAGAAAATCCTGGAAAGGAACATAATAGCTATAATTCCAATATCTGAAAGGTTGCAGCTCAAAAGATGAATCAGGCTTATCCTGATCCCTGACTTCTGCAGGCTGGGCAAAGTGGGTCAAGTTGATCTCATCATATAAATGTAGCTCAGTGGCGCAGGGATGGGGAGGTTCATGAAGCAGAGACAGCAGGTGTCACCAGAGGTGTGGGCCAGAGTCGAGGGACCAGCTTTGGGGAGGCTCTGGATGGGTTCCTGCTCTGGGCGCAAGGTGGAACCAGCGGTGCTCCCAGATCTCTTCCAATTCAGTGATCTGAGGACTCAAATAGAGGAAGAAGCAGGGGGACCTGGAGATGAGGCCACTGAAAAAAGGGGAAGGGGCAGGGTTAGGGGAGAGGGTCTGGCTGCCTCTGTAAATCCACATTGATTCCATGGCCACTGCAGGCAGTGGTGTTAGACCAGTTAGTAAATAGGCAAAGAGCAAAGCAACATGGCAGGCGGGCTGCTCTTCAGAACCTGAATGTGGGGCAACTGATTAGGGCAGGAGCAATGGGTCAGCAGAGCTCAGTGATTGCTGGTTTCTGCCTGCTTTACCTTTCAGACTATTGGACCCCAGAGAGCAGGGATCTTGCTTAGATTTTTCTGTTTCTCCATCCAGTTAGCTCCTGGCACCATGTCAGACATGCTGCCAGTGCTCAATGAACATCTTGTCAAGTGAGTGCATGCATGGACAAATGAACAGTTGTAGCTCAATAAACAGTTATTGATTCAATTAATTAATTAGTTAATGGAAAATTGACCCAGCCTTTCATTCTGATCCCAGGAGGGTGGAACTAAGGGAAAAGGAGCTCATAATGGAGAACAAAGATTACAGCCAAGAAAACCCTGTGGAGCAATTCTACTGTATAACATGTGGGGTTGCCATGAGTCAGGGGCCACCTTGACGGCAGCTAACAACAACAATGTGACCATAGCCTAGGCTCAAACTGGTACTCCCTGCTCTCAAGGGATGATCCAAATGAATTGCACAGATGGTGGGTGTCTTAGTTATCTAGTGCTGATATAACAAGCCGTATCACAAGTGAATGGCTTTAACAAACAGAAATTTATTTTCTCACAGTTTAGGAGGCTAGAAGCCCAAATTCTGGGCACCAGTTCCAGGGGAATGCTTTCTCTCTCTGCCAGCTTTGAGGGAAGGTACTTTTCATCAATCTTCCCCTGGTCTGAAAGCTTCTGAATGCAGGGACCCTGGGTCCAAAGGATGCACTCTGCTCCTGACTCTTCTTGCTTGGTGGTAATGAAGTTCCTCTTCTCTCGGCTCACTTCTCTCTTTTGTATCTCAAAAGAGATTGACTCAAGATACAACCTGATCCTATAGATTGTGTCCTGCCTCATTAACATAACTGCCTCTAATCCTCCCTCATTAACATCATAGAGGTTAGGATTTACAACACATCAGATCACAAAATGGAGGACAACCATACAATATTGGAAATCATGGCCTAGCCAAGTTGACGCACATTTTTGGAGGACACAATTTAATCCATAGTAGTGGTCTATGACAGGAATGGATAATGGGTTTTATCAGACTAATAGGTTGTGCAGCCTGGATGCTGTGTTGGAGAGTCTGCGGCCTCTTTTAGGTTTAGTAGGATAGAATGCAGCACAGTGATTGTGATTGATTATTGATGCCTGCCACACACATTGGAAGGGAGAGTAGCAGCATGCATGCCACATCTATGCCCTCCCTGGTCTAGGTTATTGTCTGCGTTAGGAGATTGTAAGTAGGGAGGAAGGAAAGGGAGCTAAGTTTTGTTTATATAAATATTTAATAGTGGCTATCTCATTAAATCTCACAATAACCCTGAGAAAGAGATACTATTGACAACCTCTTTTATAGATGAACGTCTGACACTCAGAGAAGGTAAGTAATTTGCTTAAGGCCAGACAGCTGAGTGGCAGAGTCAGGCTCCATACCCAGTTTACTGGACTCCAGAGGTCATGCTTTGTCTACTCCCACCACCCACACAGTCTCTTTGTGGACAGGCTAACTAACATGGGCTGGACCACAAGACCAAGAGAGGCAGTGATGATGACTCAAATCTTGTCCTAGACAGAGCTTTACCCAGACACCATATGCAACTGGGCATTTTGGTAACTCTGTGGCAATGATGATGACTAATAATGATGATAGAGATTGTGGTGATATTGCCCAGGCTCCCCTCCTCATAAAGGGTTGGACTTCACAAAGGGTTAGTTGCTCCCAAAGGCATCTTTATATTTGATGGATTATCAGACTCACTCTTAATCATTTGAAAATGCACGTATTCATCAGCATTATCCAAGCCCCACAGGAGCACTAGACCGGGAGATTCACCCAAACGCTTGTCCTGAACGCAGTCTGTCTTTGTCCTCCTTGCTAACACCAACCACAGAGGGGCGGTCACCTCTGACCACTGGTTGTCCTTGGCCATTGAGGGATCTATATGCAGACCTCCAGCTTTCCTGTGGCACGTTCCAGTTTAATGAAACACAACACACATATGCTTCAATTCCACATTTATGTGCCTTCAAATCTGGCCACTTTGATTAAGGAGTGTCAAGGCTTCATAGGAGGCAAGTAGGGGATGCACCCATGTCAATCCTCTCCAGGGAACACACCAGCAATGCACCTTTCCTTCTTCCATGTACAGGTTGTGCAGGTACAGCCCAGGGCAGTCACTTTCTTCAGTCACTGATATACTGAGCACTCAGTCCAGTGCTAATCACTGTGAGGAAGAAGAGAAAAAATGAAATTCATAGACCCTGCCCTCAAAGAGATGAGGAGACCACTGAGGCATAGCAACACAGTGTAGCATATAATTAAGTGCTGGCGTTTGAAGCAAAAAACAACTAAAAATGTGAAAAGTCAGTGGTAAATTTAGACTTGCGTTCTCAGGGAAGGCCTCAAGAGAGGCAGCAATGTGGTGGAAGTTTCCACCCGGGTCTTAATAGAGGGCTAGGATTAGAATTTAGAGGGACACATCTGGGTTTGGGTCTGGGCTCTGTCCCTCTCTAGCTGGCTGATTTTGCCATGTGCCCTCTCTGAGCCTCAGTTTGTCAGTCTATAAAATAGGATGATTATCTCCCCTCCTAGAACTGTGGCCTTGGCCCCTCAGTGAGAGTGCAGTGTCAGTATTAGGACGCAGCCACTTAGCAGCACTTCCAAAATCCCAAACTCTGTGAAAGCTGAAAGAGATGTTTGTAAACTCATTTGGCAGCCACGTCTGACCTGACCTGAACGCATTTGGTGGTAGAACCTGACGTGAATTGATGGGAAGCTATCTTTTTTATTTTTTACTATTTATGACCTTTTTAAAAAAATCGGAATATTTCACTACAGAAAAAGTAATGTGTTTGATTATGGCATGCTGCCCCAGACTAGCGGAGCTATATAACACACTTATATATGCAGTATACACCTGCTAAAATCCAGACAGTTCTGAATTCTGAAACACATCTGGCCACAGGAGACCTCTGTTATTATATAGACTCCGCAGAACAGGGAGCAGCAGGCCATTCCAACCCACTAACCTCTGTGAGGAAACCCTGGTGGCACAGTGGTTAAGAACTACAGCTGCTAACCAAAAGGTCGGCAGTTCGAATCTACCAGCTGCTCCTTGGAAACCCTATGGGGCAGTTCTACTCTGTCCTATAGGAGTTCTACTCTGTCCTATAGGGTCTCTCTGAATCGGAATCAACTCGACGGCAACGGGTTTGTTTAATGGGTTAACACCTGTGAGTACTCAGCTGCTAACTGAAAGGTCAGCAGTTCAAACCCATCAGCCGATGTGGCAGTCTACTTCAGTAAAGATTTAGAGCCTTAGAAACCCTATGGGACAGTTCTACTCTGTCCCATAGGGTCGCTATGAGTTGGAATTGACTCGAAGGCAGTGTTGTTTTTTTTTTAACCGCTATGACTGTGAGCATCGCTCTGCAGAGCAGAGGTTGGCAAACTTCTTCTGCAAAGGGCCAGATAGTAAATATTTTAGGCTTTGTCAGCCAGATGGTCTATGTTGTAACTACTCAGCTCTGCATTGTAGCACAAAGGCAGCCACAACACATGGGCTTGGCTTTATTCCAATAAAACTTTATTTACAAAGATGGGCAGCCGGCTGGATTTGGCCTGCAGGCTATGGTGTGCTGACCCTGATATGGAGGAATGGGCTGGAGGCCTGGAAGACCCCTGGAGGTCACTGATTCCATCCCACCTCCATTTGACAATCTGACTTACGAGAGTGGCAGGAAAAGGCAGAACCAGGTCCAGAGCCCAGGCCTGAGGCTTCTCTCACCACCCTCCCTGGGGAGGGGCTCCTAGTCTCTACTCCTCCCGGAAGTGGTCTCCTCCCTGGTGCAGAGCCTTGTGACACCTGGGAGCAGGGCGGAGAGCCAGGGCGCCTCTTTTGATGCTGATGCAGTTCCAGAGAGCATTAGAAGCCGGGGAGGATTGAATTTTCTCATCAAACAGAATGAAACTCAAAATTCAAAAGCCATGAGGAGAAGGAAAACAAGTCTCAGTCCTCCTCGACTGTAAAGGCCATTTGGCTGACTGGCTGGGCTGCAGGGCAGGTGCTGCCAGCAGAGAAAGACTGCAGTCAGAGAGAGGGTGGCAGTTGACAGCCACCCCGGACCTGGGGACAGGAGCAGCTCTGCTCACCATCTGCCATGTTCCTTCCCTCTCCTCAGCCAGATTGGGGAATAGCTGACCTTTTGGCTGGACACCGTAGGCCACCAGTCCCCCACCCCCACTTCATGCCAAGAAGCAGGAAACAATGACAGATGCTTGTTGAAGTCCCTGGGATGGGATAGAAGGTCATGGTTTTGAGTGGAAGCCATACGCTTGAGCCTGCTAGGAAAAGGGTGGCTGTGGGTAGGTGCTAAGAGCCAGCCTAGGCCTAGGAAGCCATTGGAAAGGCGAGGTCCTAGGGCAGTAACGGAATCATAGCACCTTAGCAGAAAGGAGCTTTAATGATGCTGTACTCCAACCCCTGCTCCCATTTTACAGATGAGAAGACTGAGGCCCAACATCACACATTTGTAAGCAGCAAAGTGGGAGCTACAAGCCACGTATCCTGATCCTTAACCCAGGCCTCTTCCCACCAACAAATGCATATCTTACCTTTTCTCAAGCCAAAGTCGTGGGAAATGTCAACCTGGAGCCCCTGGGTGGTGCAAACAATTAAGCCCTCGACTGCTAACCGAAAGGTTGGCAGTTTGAACCCACCCAGAGGCACTTTGCAACAAAGGCCTGGTGGATTGCTTCTAAAAGATCACAGCCTTGAAAACCCTGTGGAGCAGTTGTACTCTGCACACATGGGGTCAGAATCAACTCAACGGCAACTTTTTTTTTGTTTTTTTTTGTTGATTATACCTACCCCATGGAGTTGTTTTGAGGGTTAAAAGAAGAACTACATGGGATATGCTTTCCCAGAAATCGGTTTTCTCACTTGGGCCATCCTGTTGCTCCTCTTTGTTGGTTCAGACTTACTAATTGATTTTTTTTTTTTTTAATGGAAAGAATGCTTCTACTGGTTGGTCATTGATCAGTTCAGCATAAGGACTTCTGCGTCTGTATTAGCCAAGAGAGAACAGATAATGTGCTACTGACTGTTTTTTAAAAAAACTTTTTCCTGGAGACCAGCTCAGAAACAAACAAACCAAAACAAAACCTAAAAGTCACTTTCCGGTGCCCTCCCCTCCCTACCCAAGAACAGGGAGAATGCGGGCAGACAGCCCAGAAAGCCTTCCTAAGGGCCCCGCCCTCTGCAGGAGCCCTCCCTCTCAGGAGCATCAGGAGGCCTCACAGCAACAAGTCCCAGCCTGGAAGCATCATCTCCCTCATCCACTGACTCCCTTTCCCGATTACACTGTGTGGAGCCAGGATCCATAGTGGTCAAGAACATAGGGTCTGGAAGCCAGGATGCTGGGTTCACACTTCAGCTCTACCCCTCACTTACTGGGTGATTCTGGGCTTGTTACATGAGCATCTCTCTGTACTTCAGTTTCCTTGACCGTAAAGTGGGGAGAATTATAGTACCTACTTCATGGGATTATTGTGAGAATTACAGTAGTTAATACAGTATAAAAGTACATAGTAAGCACCATATAAGGAGCCCTGGTGGCACAATTGTTAAGTGCTTGGCTGCTAGCCAAAAGGTCGGTGGGAGAAAAGACCTGGCGATTGGCTTTCGTAAACATTACAGCCTAGGAAACCCTATGGGGTCAGTTCTACTCTGTCATATAGGGTCGCTATGAGTGGGAATTGACTTGTTGGCACACAGCAACAACAGGCATCATATTAAGTGTTAGCCATTAGTCCTCCCATGTTCTGCCCACAGGGGCCATTCTTACTTTTCCTAGGTCCAAAATGTGGGGCAGGCTTGGCTCCCCTCAAACTGGTCCATGGCTCTGGACCCCATACATACTTTATACGTCCTGCTTCCTTGTCTTTGCTTAGGCCATAGCCTTCTCTGGAATGCCGCCCCACCGGTCCCCCAGCCTTCATCTTCTTTTCCAGGTTTTTCTCCAAAACCCGAGTCAATCCCACCTCCCCTGTGAGTGCCCCCTGCTGGCCACTGCTGGGAGTGGGCTCGCTCTCTGAATTCTTCCAGCCCACCTCCTCTGCCTTTCACAGGGCCACCCTCACACACGGCTTTGCACTGGCAGTTTCCTCTGTTTTTCACGAAGAGAAAGTCACTTTCCAAAATTCTTATTTCCGTATCCTCGAATTTAGCTTCGCACCATTGGGTCAGCTCTGCTGACAACATCAATCTATGTAGATGGTAACACCCTGCTCCCCTTTCCTTCTTTTAATGTTTAAAATCTCATTGGCTTTCAAGAGTGCTAACTTTTAAAATGGTATGACAACATTTTCTCCATAGCAAAGGCTTTGAGGCCAGAGTTCAAGCACCTCACGTTGATAGCATTCCCCAGGACACCTTGAGAAGTGCTCAATATTGACAGATGTGCTCGTAAATGGACTGGCCAGCTGATTGACAGCCCTTCCAATGAGCTGGGCAGGGCCCCAGAGCCAGCTCACAGGGTAGCTGGGCCTGCTCCCAGGATGGCTGCATCCAAGGAAGTAAATCTCAAATTCTCTAAGGCCCCCCCCCCGCCCTCGTTTCTTTGATCTTCCTTCAGTTTCCCCTTTCCTTGAGGCACGCTTAGATCTCTGTTGGCTCCTGCAAGGAACCTGCTAGGATCCTGCTCTGTTAGGGCCAGAAAACCAGCCTCATGAGTGCTGGTGCAGCCTTGATAGATTCTGCATGGCAGGGGGACCATGGCTCAGTTCTCCAATCGATACTGCTCAGCAGAAGCCCTTTCAGAAGAGAGCCAGAGAAAAATAGACGGGGCTGCTTGCTTAGTAAAGGGAGCTTTGCTGGGTAGGGACAGTTCTTTCTTTTTCCCCTTAGCTCTTTGTCAATTATTCCAGCTTCTCCTTTCTCCTCTTTTTTCCCCTCCTCTGCCTTCTTCTCTCTCTCAACATGGTAAAAGGTGTTGTATGCCCTACAGTAATAAAGCAATAGCTTTTAACCTTGTTATACTTGCCTCAAATAATTTTTGGAAGAAGATGAGGTATAAAGTTAATGAGTGAATGGATGGTGGAGGGGTGGATCCCTACCCCAGTGGAGATTATATTCTAGTGTATGGGGGCATACGATAAACAAGAAACATGAGAAATACATCCATTATATAGTATATTAGAAGGTGCTAAGTACTATGGAAGGAGCCCTGGTGGCACAGTGGTTAAAGCACTCAGCTGTTAACCTAAAGGATGGCAGTTCAAACCCACCAGCTGCTCCATGGGAGAAAGATATAGAAGTCTGCTTCTCTAAAGATTACAGCCTTGGAAACCCTATGGGGCAGCTCTACACTGTCCTATAGGGTCACTATGAGTTGGAATCGACTCATTGGCAACAGGTTTGGTTTTGGTTTCAGTACCGTGGGAAAAAAGAAAAATGATAGGAACAGAAAAAGGAGGACTGAACATCAGGGGGTGAGTGACGGGTGGATTTGCAACATTAAGTTGGTCAACCAGGTGACAAGGGCTTCACTGTAGGTGATGGCGGAGCCCAGGTCCCTGACACCCTAAGGCCACCTTATCAGCTTTCACTGCTTATGCTCAGACCGTTATGTGAGAAGAGAAATGAGCTTCTATCTGGTTTAAGCTATTGGAGTTTGAAACCTTTGTTATAGCAGCTGACCCTGTATCCTAACTTACACTCATTTACTGAGTGTGATCCAGTTCCCATGTTAGGTACTGTACTAGTCTTCTAGAGCTGTTGTAACAAATTACTACCCACTTGGTGACTTAAAACCAGGTCTTCAAATCGGTTCTTCCCAGTTCAATCATGGCCAAGGAATGACACCAGAACAAACCCAAATTTTTAAATTTTGGGTGAACTGGAACCATAACTGAAACGGGAAAAATTATGGGTCAAACCTCTGCTAAAAACTTAGCATTCCTTTTAGGAAACAAGGGCCGGGTACGCGTTGCATAGCAACCAAATCTCTTTACCATCGGATTTTGTGCGGTCAGGAACAACAGTGTCCTGCTCAAAGATGGCAGCCAATCACACTGCTTTGAATGTGTGTCACGCTCCTCAGTCCTGGCAACAATTTACTCTCACACGTCAGCCTCCTGAAAGGGCTCACTATGCCTCTTCCGAGTGTCCCATTCCAGGTCTTCCATCCATAATTTTTCCCATTCCAGCTATGGCTTCGGGTCACCCAATTTTTTTAAATTCGGGTCTGTTCTGGTTTTGCTTTGTCGGCCATGACTGAAGGGGTTCAAACCAGTTCAAAGCCCTGCTTCAAACAACAGAAGCTTATTCTTTCACAGTTCTGGAAGCCAGAAGTCTGAACTCAAGGCAGGGGTGGATTAACCACTAAGCACGGTATGCACCGATTTACAGTAAACAAGTGCGTGCTACAAATTAGTAAGTAAGCACAATTAAGCCAAAACCCTGGTGGGGTAGTGGTTAAGTGCTACAGCTGCTAACCAAAAGGTCGGCAGTTCGAATCCACCAGGCGCTCCTTGGAAACTCTATGGGGGCAGTTCTACCCTGTCCTATAGGGTCTCTATGAGTCAGAATTGACGTGAGGCAATGGGTTTTTGGTTTTCTACTTTGCTTATTGGGTAATCCATCCCTGAAAGTGTCAGCAGGGCTGTGCTCTCTCTGAAGGCTCTAGGGGAGAATCCTTCCTTTCCTCTTCCAGCTCTGGTGGCTGTGGTATTCCTTGTGGCTGCAGCACCTCAGTCTCTGCCTGTCTTCACATGGCTTTCTCCCCTGTGTCTGTGTGTTTTAAATCTCCCTCTGCCTTTCTTTATAAAGACATCTATCGTTGGATCTGGGGCCCATCCTAAATCCAGACTGATCTCATATCGAGATCCTTAACAATTCCATCTGCAAAGATCCTTTTTCCAAATAAGGTCCCACTCAGAGGTTCTAGAGATTACGATGTGGACCTATCTTTTGGGGAGCTACCATTCAACCTACTATAAGTACCAAGGAACATGCAATATATTGCTTCAGAGTGTTTGCTACCAGCCACAGCACTCGGCATGTCGGACGGAGAGCGAGTCCGATCCTCTCAGTCCTGGGTGGGTTTCTGTGAGGTAGGTCACCCAGCCTGGACATACACTGAGGAGTGAGCTCCAGCAATGAAAGCTTAGAACAACCCCTCCTGGAGCACTCTACTCCTTACAGAATGAGTTTACCTGTTTTTACCTCAGATCTGAAACCAACCCACAAAGCAGACAGACAGAAAACCACAAAGAGACCTAAGAATATTTAAAAAGCAAAACACAAACAAGGCACCAATCTCAATGTCTAGGCTGTAGATCGAGGAACTAGGGAGCAGTGTGAATGGGTGAAAGAGGAACTATTTTAGCTGGGCTTTGACTGAGGAGAACAAGCTTGGGAGGCCCAAGTATGAGGATTACATGTATGAAGTATGAGGATTATAATAATTGCCTTTTTCCGGTGTCCCAGAAAGTAATGTGTGGGGTGTCTCACATATATTATCTTCAGTCACCATAACTACCAAACCCACTGCCGTCGAGTCAATTCCGACTCATAGCGACCCTATCGAACAGAGAAGAATTGCTCCATAGGATTTCCAAGGAGCAGCTGGTGGATTCAAACTACTGACATTTTGGTTAGCAGCTGAGCTCTTAACCACTGTGCCAGGGCAGTGGTAAATATATAACAACCAGTAAGGTCCAGGCAGAGTCCCTGGGTGGTACAAATAGTTAACGTGTTTGACTGCTAACCAAAGGTTTGGTGGTTTGAGTCCACCCAGAGGTGCCTCAGAAGAAAGGCCTGGTGATTTACTTCTGGAAAATCGGCCATTGAAAACCCTGTAGAGCACATTTCTACTCTGACACACGAGGAGGCACCGTGGGTATGAATCAACCCCACGGCAACTGGTAAGGTCCAGGACCAACCTGGCAGAGCTGACCCGAGCCACAGTGCTGGGGCCAGGTCTGCAGGCTCCAGCTGGGTCAAAGATGGCCTATTAGCTGCTGATCTCTGAAGGTCTGGGGGTCCCAGAGGAGAGCTGGGGTGGCTAGGCTTAGGGCAGTGGCTTTTCACTAACCAGTATGGATGGATTTCAGTGTGCTAGCAGTTGGATGGAATACCTCCACTGATGGGCACAGGTGGAATAGCGACCTTGCGAGGTAGTTGTTGATGTCCCCAACGTCAAGATGAGGGAGCCAATGCCTGGCGTGGAGATGTGTGAAGAGATGTCCAATGGCCCACGGCTAGTGAGTGAGATACTCCGCTGGGAAGGAAAGGATGTCAGGGTTGCCGGGAGGGTATGGGATGTCTGGGCCACAGCCTTAGAGGGAGTAAAGGATTTCAGCTAGGAAATCTCCCTGACAGTTTTTATCCCAGGAGCTTAGAGGAAAGCAACCACTCATCAGGTAGCTTACAAGGGGGATTTCAATGCAGCCTCCTCGTCTCCGGGGGGCCCTGAATCTCAAGTTAAATACGAGTGAAAACTGTGAACCATGCCTAGATGCCGAGGCCTCCCTCCCCATGAAGAACAGCCCAGCATTCCAGCTAAGCCAGGCCCAGCTGGGCCGCCCTGTGTGCAAAGAATGGAACGGAATGTCCAGATACTGTCATGCAGAGGGACATGGAACAGAACATTTCAACGTGGCGGCAGGAAAGGCCTGGCAGAAATCAAACAATTGGCTGGTCATGAGTATTTATGAAACACTTGGCATGGGGAGCATTAGCCGGTATGTGAGGTCAGCCGTGAGTCTTCAGTGGCTTTCAAATCATGCAGCGGGGAGAAAGGACAGGCAGAGTGCCCCACCCCTGCTGCAGCCCCAATGCCTTTCTTCATTGGGCTTACACGTTAGGGTGCTGGGTGTGTGTGATTCCAATTGCAAAAAGGGTTCTACTGCAAAAAAAAAAAAAAAAAGTTGGCAAACCTCATTCAATTGCTACTTGTTACTGATGAGAGAACTGAGGCACAGAGAGGGACAGTGACTGGCTGTCGCACAGTGAATGTGGCCTCCTGGTGTCTGGTCTAATATTCTATCCACTGGGCCACTCACCTCCTTACCATGTGCCTACCACTCTGCTAGGCAATGGGGCAGGGACAGAAAAGAAAACACTTGTCCTCGTGGGATGGGCAAACTTGATCGTGGCGAAAGGATGGAAATGCCCAAAGCCCACCATCTTGGGCTAGAGTGTGCCTAGAGGGTGCAGAAGCTTGGGGAAGGAGAGGTTAGCGGGTCTGGAATGCTGCGAACAAGGGGGTGGCTTGAGCTGGGCCCCAAAGGACGAGTGGGGCTTGGAGGAGTGAAAGAAACAGGGAAGACTTTGAGGAGGAATAGCATGGGAACAGGGGTCAGCAGTGGGGTGGCAGAAAGACTTCAGAAGCCCCGGGACCTTAGCCCTACCTCTGCCAAATCAGTTAGTATCTCAGACCACAATTGTTTCTTCCACCATAAAACAGGACTGGTAGACTAGAGCAGTGGCTCCCAAACTCTAGTGGCCATCTGAATCACCTGGGAGCCTTTCAATAAGGCAGGTTCTTAGGCTCTGCTAGTTCTGAGGGAACTAGCAGAGCTAGTACGTGAGCTGGTTCCCGTACTACTTGGAGAATCTCAAAGCTGCTGAGTTCCCTCCAGCCCGGAAATTCTATGACTATGGTGTTTCCAGTCCCTGGATGGTGCAAACTGTTAAGCACTCAACTACTAGCCAAAAGGTTGGTGGTTCTAACCCACCCAGATCATGCCAGGAGACAGGTCTGGCGATCTGATTCTGAAAAGCCTTGAAGACCCTATGGAGAAGTTTTACGCTGCACACATGGGTCGCCATGAGTTGGAATCGACTCAGCGGCAACTAACAACAACAAGGTGCTTCCACGAGCGTTTAGATCTCTCCCTAGTAGATTGCAAAAAGCATACTTCTATGCAACATTGCTTATAGGACGAGCTCCCGGACAGATGTGCTCCTGCCCAGAGCCTCCAGAAATAAGAGTTGCATCTTGTAAGGAGGAAAGTGGGCCCAGTCTCCTGATCCCTGATGGCTCTGTGAGTCCCACAGGCATATAGGTCTTTGCCCAGGGGTGATGTTTTGCTCCTGATGTTTATCCAAAGTGTGATGATTACTGTTTGGAGACTTCCATGCCGCATGCTTCTCCTCAATTCCAACCATGCCCTCTCACCAAAAAAGACCCCCAGCCTCTCCCTTCCACCCCATCTCCTGTCTCCAGGCTGCACACACACTTGCAGTTGGCTGACACTCAGGCTAAGCACCAGGACATACTTTTTTTGAAATCGGTAAATTATTTTATTGCATATTTAATCCAGGCTTATTGGAGGAAAATTAGGAATTACATATTAGAAAAAAAGAAGAAAAATCACCCATAGTGATAACCACTATTCATATTTTGGGGTATATTCTTCCAAACTTTTTTCTACCCAAATGAAATCCTGCTATATTTCTTAGTAAATTCATTTTCCTGTATTTCATATTTACTTGAGTGAATAGAAGTCCTCAGACATGAAGTGTCTCATCTTCTCACCACCAAGTCTATGAACCCACCTCCATCTGTACACACTCTCGGCCTTCCTTCCTATTGCAATCAAGTGTTCTTGCTTATTTAAAAAACCAACCCCTCCACTCACCTGGCATGGGATGTCATCCTCTCTCTCCTCCCCAGTGACTCCACTGTGGCCATTACTGCAGCTCTCTTGCATTCTCAAGGTCTATTTCACCAGATTGTTTCCATCGCAGACCGACTTGCTCTTGTATCTCTTCTATTTAAAAATCACCTCCCTCGAACCCCTGAAACTATTGCCCTGAGATAATCTTTAAACCTTAAACCAAAAATATCCCCTGAAGTCTTCTCAAAATCAAATAATAGTTTAGCTTAAGTAGTAAAGAATATCTGCCTTGAGCATTGTGATGGTGAAGGTCATGTGTCAACTTGGCTGGGCCATGATTCTCAGCGGTCTGACAGTTATGTAATGATGTAGCTATCCTCCATTTTGTGATATAAGGTCATCACCTCCAAGATGTGATCTTATGTGATCAGCCAAACAGTTGTAAGAGTTTCCTCAGGGGTGTGGCCTACATCCTATATATATGGACATTCTGGTAAAGCTTGCTGGCTTTTGCTCACTCTGGATCCTGCATCTGGGTTGTTATCATCTGACCTCTGGTTCTTGGGATGTGAGCCAGTGGCCTGCTGTACTGCTTCCCAATCCTGGATGCGTCAGCCTGCACAGCCCATGAGCCAGCAGCTTGCCATCTGACCTGCTGATCTTGGGTTCATCAGCCCCTGAAGCTACATGAGTCAGAAGAAGCCTCCAGCCTGACGCCAGCCTCTACAGCAGTGTAAGCCATTTCCTTGAGATAAATCTCTCTCTGTGTATATATGTATATACACACACATATATATATACACACACACATATGCGCTTCACTGGTTTTGCTTCTCTGGAGAACCCAGCCTAAAACAAGCATTGAGCTCTTTTAAGATTTATCTATATGGGATCAAATCGACTACAGCAACTCGAAAGACTAGATAGGAACCACAGGAGCAATGAGTTTATGTTAATAGGGGCAGAACAACTTGGAAAAGGAGGGTGAGAATGGTTGTACAACTCAAAGAATGTAATCAATGTCACTGAATTGTACTTGTAGAAATTGTTGAATTGGTATGTATTCTCATCAATAACAACAACAAAATAAATTATATAAAAAAATCACCTCCGTGACCACCAATTCCCTCTTGATACCTCTGCCTCCCTCTCCATGATACTCATCCAAAGGGGGTTCTATATTTATCATCTCTACCTCTGCACCTCCCCTTCTCACTCTTCAACCCATCTCAATCCAAGTTGCCCCCACTGCTCCACCAGGATTGCTCTCGTCATCATCCAAGCTGCTAGTCTACTTTTCTAGTATCCAAGATGCTAGTTTAACTGATCTCTCTGCTCTAATTCATTATCCATACTCCTGCCAGAATGATCTTTTGAAAGCATAAATCAGATCAGGTCACTGGTTTGCTTAAAACCCTCTAGTGACTTTATATCACACTTAGTATAAAATCCAAGCTTCTTATATAGCCTACAAGGTTCTTCTTCATCTGACCCCTGCCTATTCTCTGACATCCCCTCCATGCTCCCCTTCACTCTCTCATCACTGTTAATAGTGATCTTTCGTATTTCTTTAATGTCTTGTTCTTTATCGCTTCTTCCTCCCCAACCCCAGGACACCAGGGATCTTGTCTCTTTTTTTGTGGGTATATCCCCAGCGTGGTAGGAGCCCTGGTGGCGCAGTGGTTAAGAGCTATGGCTGCTAACCAAAAGGTCAGCAGTTCAAATCCACCAGCTGCTCCTTGGAAACACCATGGGGCAGTTCTACTCTGTCCTATAGGGTTATTATGAGTTGGAATCGACTCGAGGCAACGAGTTTGGCTTTTTTTTTTTTTCATTTTTGGTTACCCCCAGGGTGGTACCACCAGGGTCTGATGTTAGCAGGAACTCAATAACTATTTATTGAATGAGTGCAACATGTGGTAGATAGCCTCCAAGATGGCCCCCAATGATCCCTCCTCCTGGTATTCATGTTGCTGGGTAGTCTTCTCCCATACTGAATAGGGCTGACTTCTGCAATCAATCAATAGAATATTGCAGAAACAGCAAAACATGACATCTGAGACTAGATCATGAAAGACACTGAGCCGTTAGTCTTACTCTCTTAGACCACTTGCTCTGGGGGAAGCCAGCTGCCATGTCATAAGGATATTCAAGTAATCCTACAGCGAGGCCCACCTGTTGAGAAACTGAGGCCTCCTGCCAATAGCCATGTGAATGAGCTATCTTGGAAGCAGATCCTCCAGTTCTAGGCAACACTTCGGGCGATTGCAGTCCCAGCTGACATTTAGACTGCAACCTCATGAAAGACTGTGAATCAGAACCACCCAGCTACTCCTGAATCCCTGATCACAGAAAATGTAAGGTAATAAATGTTTGTAGTTTTAAGCCACAAAGTTTTGGAGTAATTTGTTAAATAGCAATAGATAATTAATACACTTATTTAAAAAAAAAAAAAAATCCCAAACAAGCTGCTGTCGAGTTGATTTGGACTTATGACGACCCTGTGTCTGTCAGAGTAGAACTGTGCTCCATAGGGCTTTCAATGGCTGATTTTTCAGAAGTAGGTTGCCAGGCCTTTCTTCTGAGACACCTCTGGCTGAACTTGAACCACTAACCTTTGGGTTAGCAGTGAGCGTGTTAACCATTTGCACCACCCAGGTACTTCAATATGCTTATAGATATATTTTTTCTCTAAAGGTGGGATCATAATTTTGTTCGGAAACCAGCTCTTTTCATTTAACATATCATGAACATCTTTCCATGCCAATAAATCCATATCTACAATCATTCCCAATGGCTGTTCAGAATTTCATCCAACAAATGTACCACAATTTAGTTAACTGTTGCTCCGAGTTTCACATTTTTCACCATTATAAACAAAATTGCAACGGCCATTCTTGTGGGTTAATGGTTATGACATCCATGGTTTTCAAACTATAAATTCTCAGAAATGGAATTACTGGGCCAAACAGTATATTTTGGGTTAATTGCTGAATTGTGTCTCCAGAAAGTTCGTATGAGTCCCTCCAGCACGACTTAAGAACACCCGTTTAGCAGGCAAACACTTCAAAAACTTTTACCATTTTGCCAATCTGATAAGTTTTTTAAATGGTCTGTAATTATTTGAATGTACATTTCTTTGATTCTTAATTATAACAGCTTTGAAACTGTGAGAGAGGTCCCGGGTGAAGAGACCTCTGGGATCGGAGGGCTCTGCTAGCTCCTTCGTCTCTCCAGCTCTCCACCCCCACCCCAAACAGTCCTTGGAGAATGCCTGGATTTCCTCTATTTCCAAGCCATTGTTACAGAACTCTAGACGGTGGGTCCTTGTCCTGCCTGCTCAGACTTGCCAAGTATCTGGACACTGGTCTTTCAGAAAGAGAAAGTAACTTTATTGCAGTGCACAGAGCAAGGAGCCGGGGAAGAAGTTCCTCAGATCTGGCTCTCCGAGCTACGGGGGGATGCAGGGCTTATATGTGATTTGGGCGCAAGACAGTGGCTGCGCAGGCATACTGGAGAGGGAAAATTCTAGAAGGTGGCCAGGAAACAGGAGGTGACGTGGTTCTTGTCGGACCTCTCGCTTCAGAATAGGGTCTGGGTGTTGATTTTCCTTCTGATTCATTCCACCTGTTGCTGTTTCCGCTGCTGAAGTCAATTAGCGGTCACAGCCGGCCCTTCTGCACATGCAGGGCAGGCCAGATCTGGCTTGGGCTAGTTGAAGGACTAACGGAAGTTTACTGGCGTTCGTAATGTCAGGTTCCACCATCTCCCTCTCTCTCCAGGGGGTGGGCAGGGTAGGAGATGAGGTGCACGGAAGGGGTTTTCTTCTTGAGGTGGTCACCTGGGGGCCTTGGTTCTCCCCCACAGATGAAGGTGCCTGCCTCTGGGGGCTGAGAGGCACTGGGGATGCTGGCTTTCCAGGCCCCCAGCCTGTGACCCTGCCCTGCACACTGGCAGCATGAGTGAGATCCAGCTGCCCGGCCTCTCCACAGCTGGGTGAGGGTGGGCCCCCAGACACCTGTTCTCAGAGTATGGGGAGAAAGCACTTACTCCTGCCTGTGGCCTCCTCCAGTGCCCCACCTCCAGCCCATTCTTTCAAGGTGCTGGAGGAAAGGAAATGGTATTTAAATTAATAATGCCACTGACGAAACCCTGATTAGTTTCAGAGCCAGACTAAGCCATTTAGAGTTTCATTCATCACAAAGATGGATGCAGCTGTTCTCAGGAAGGCTCCCCACCCTCCTGCTTGGGGTCCCCACAGTCAGAAGACTTCCTATGGGTGTGCTTCCCTCCACTTTTAAGGGTGTGGGAGAGGGGAGAGGAAGAGAAATGAGAAGTCAGGAGAAGGAGATAAGGCTGAGGGGAGGGAGGGATGGGAGAAGGGGAGATAGGAAGAAGGTGGTGGGAGAGGGTTGAGGGAAGGGAGGAGAAGAGGAGGGGAAAGAGAAGGGAAAGAGAAATGTAGGAGAGAGAGAGAGGGAAGGAGAGAGAGAAAGGAAAGGAAGGAGAAAAGCGTTAAGAGGGAAATGTGAGGAAAAGCAATGAGGCCAGGGACAGATTACCCAGTAAGCGAGGTAGGCACGTGCTTAGGGCATCAACAAAACGGGCACTAGTTGTCCAAAGCAAAGACCCATAAATGCCAAGCAGACAGGGCACAAGGAAAAGCAAGTGCCACAGTGGAAGGGAACTGGCACGCACTCAATGAAATTGATACCAGCTCCAGTGCGTGAGAATGTGCCTGCCAGAAATAACGTTCGCAAAGGGTCACGAGGCCGCCCATGTGCAAGGTTGTTTAAGCTATGAGGCCCCTACCACTTCAACACCTTCATTGACATGTCTCCTACAGACCTCCCATGTAATTGAAACTCCTTATCTTGGCAGGTCTCTTGGGAGTATACTATTTCTTTCTAATAAACAAGAGCTGAGGGTGGGCTGTCGAGTCTAACTTTTGCTGCGTTCACCAACATGCAACTGGATCCACATGAGCAGTTATTAAGCAAATAGATATTGTTCAGCAGCTTAGTTGTGAAAAAAATCACTGAAGAATTTGTAAGAGCAAAGAATAGAAAGAAATGTTTTTAATTATAACATGTTAGAGATGAAAAATCTACCTAAAAATAGAGGATAGTAATTTGCTGTAGTATTTGTGTACTGATCATTAAATTTTCTTTTATTCCATCTTTTCATTTGTTTGTTTATAATTACAGCATTTATTACGAAACAATCATCAAAACTGAAGTATGAGCCGTTTAAAGCAAAATTGGTGAAAGTCAGTTTTTCATTGTGGGAGAGCAACATCAATTGTTGAAACAACTAAGTTCACCGGCTCATTTTCTTTGTTGTAGAATATGCAGAATATTTGTTTTGTAGAAAATGTGTAACTAGTAAAAATCTTAGTACCCCACATCCACTAAAAATTTTATAATCTGGTTCATCTCATTCCGCTAAAATAGCATATGCTATGTTTGCATTCAATTGCTAACATTATAGTCACATTTAAAAAGAAGTTACATCCTGGATAGCTAAGACACACACACACACACACACACACACACACAGACACACACGTATATATCTAACTCACATATCCCATTTGAATGCGTGAGTAAACAGAGGAGGGAGCACCACAGATTATCAATGCTTAGGGCCCTCACATACCTTAATCCAGCCCTGAAGGAGGCAGATGGGTTACTGGAACACATAGTGATTTGTTTGACTGTTAGTGAGGTCTCCAAAACTTAGAACTCAACTCCCAAAGCTGTGGTGACTAATGTTGATTATATGGTGATTCCTTGGGGGGAAGGAGGAGGTTGCATCACATTCAGAGCAGCAAATATTCTCATTGGGCATCTCTGTTCTTGACTTACTATTGCTGCCATTTGTTTCCCTTTCCCAACCCTCCCAGAGCCGATTTTTTTTTAAGTCCCTTCCATTTCCAGAGCATTTCAGCTTAGGTACCGGGAGCAGGACAATCCCCTGGTCTGCAGGTTGGCCACGCCTTCCACACCTGAGCCTGCCCCTCGGTTGTTACAGAAGCCTGCCCAGCACTCTGGCAGGTGCTTTGTAGTTCTCTGAAGGCTTCTGCTTCCCTAAAGGCCTAAACCAAAACACCAAACCAGTTGCCATCAAGTGGATTCTGACTCACAGTGACGCTATAGAGCAGAGAGAACTGTCCCATAGGGTTTCCAAGGCTGAAAATCTTTACGGAAGCAGACTGTCACATCTTTCTCCTGCCAAGCCGCTGGCGGGTTTGAAAGGCCAACCTTATGGTTAGCCGCTGAGCACTTAACCATTGTACCACCAGGGCTCCTTCCTGAAGCCCCACAATCCCTAAAGGCTTCACCCATCTAACCCCTCCCTAAGTTATTTTCTTTCCAGGAATAGCACAGATGCCGACTGCCTGGTGGGGGTTAGGGTGTCAGGAAACATTAGCCTCCCCTCTGGTGCTCTGTGTCCCTGGGGCACGTGGGTCTCCACCTTCTCTGACCTCCTGTACACCTATTGCATGGCTACACACTTTCAAACAGTTCCTGGTGACTATCCCCTTACAGCCTGGGACAGAGGAGGGGAGAAGAGGAGAACTCGGTCCTCTCCTGAAGTTGGTAGGACACTGGACCACAGAGAAAACTGCAGCTCCAGTGAATGATTTGCTCAGAGTCACACTGGTATCAGGGTCTAAGGTGGGACCACCAAGTTGTCCCAGACCCCAACCAAATCTCTTTCCATACCCCATGCTCAGGGTTACATCGTGACTTCCCCAGGCCCGAGGCACTTTTGCCTTTGCAGGCCCCTTTTTCCATAAAAAATATTTGAAAATTATATTTTACAAACAGAAGACAAGTGTTGACAAGGATGTAGAAAAATTGGAGACTTCATCCATTGCTGGTGGGAATGAAAAATGGTAGAGCCGCTGCGGAAAACAGGTTGGCGGTTTCTCCAAAGGTTAAACACAGAATTACTATATGACCCTGCAATTCCACTCTTAGGTATACACCCAAAAGGCTTGAAAGTAGGGACTCAAACAGATACCTGTACACCAATGTTCACTGCAGGATTATTCACAATAGCCAAAAAGTGGCAGCAACACAAGTGTCCATCAGCAGATGTGTGGTGCCATTGATTACTTTTGTGTGTGGCCTTTCTACCAGTGGTCTTGTAACTCCCACCCAGGTGACTCGGTGGAACAGTGAGATAGGGTAACTGTGGCTCACCAAGGGGATTGGTCAGTTTTCTCTTAAAAGAGAGCCAATTCCAGAGTAGGAGGAGTCCACCACCACCATGGAAGGAGAGACCCGCAGGAGAGACCCGGCAGTAGGCAGATCGCACAGGGGGCTTCCCGGCCCGTGGAGAGAGAAAGCTGAGTGCCTTTGGACAGAGACTGAGGGCCAGGGAGATGCATGCCTGCAAACACAGCTGGGGAGAGGCTATCCTGATGGAAGAACTGTATCCTGGGTATTCCTGAGCCTGAATTGTAACTGTTACTTCCCTAATAAACCCCTTAATCATATGTTCTGTGAGTTCTGTGTGGCCATTGCAATGACTTATGGAAACCAGTAGAGAGTGCTGTGGAAGACACAGCTGATGTCAGAACTGGTAGCGACAGAGCAGAGAGGAGGCGTGTCTGACCTCCACCTCACAGGAATCAGCCTTGGGCTGTTACTCTTCGTTCTCCTTTCCCCTTGTCGGGTTCGAGGAGGTCAGGCACCTCCCCCGTGCCATTTTTACAGATGAATGAAGAAACAAAATGTGGTCTATCCATACGATGGAATATTATTCAGCCGTAAAGAGAAATGAAGTTCTGATACATGCTAAGACATGGATGAACCTTGAAAACATGCCGAGCGAAATCAGTCAGTCACAAAAAGACAAGTATCATATGACTTCACTGACATGAAATATCTAGAATAGGCAAATACACAGAGACCCACCTTTATTAGTGGTTACCAGGGGCGGTGGAAGAGAGAAATGACCAGTTTCTGCTTCAGGGCACTGAGATTCTGTTCAGGTTGATGGAAAAATTTGGAAATGAATAGTGATGATTGTGGCACCGCATGGTGAACGTAATTAATGTCACGGAAATGCACACATAAGGATGGTGGAAATGGCAAAAAAAAAAATTAGATTTAACAACTGCATAGGTAGACAAATCTAATCCAGGCTGGATTCATTATATCCATTGTTATTATAATATTCATTTTTTTCTTCTGATTTTAAAAGAAATGAAAATCAAAACATTTTCATGAATCCCCAAAAGTCCCACGGGCCGTAGGCACTGTGCCCGCTGTGCCTGGTGGATAAAAGTTAATCGCACTGCTTCACGCTAAGCACCCTGCACGTATACACCGCTGTCTGAGGGAGACGAGACTGTTAGGGAGAACAAAGATCTAGCTGATTAACAACGTGGAACCTCTGTAAGCCTCACCAACCTCCAGCTGGGAAATACACAGAGGCCACAGTTGATGCTCTCAGTAGAGCTCAGGCCCCACCAGGTACTTGATTTCTTTAAGTCTCACCCACCCTTGCGGGGCAATGGTGATTCAGTGGTAGAATTCTCACCTTCCATGTGGGAGACCCAGGTTTGATTCTTGGTCAATGCACATCATGTGCCGCCACCACCCATCTGTCAGTGGAGGCTTATGTGTTGCTATGATGCTGAACAGGCTTCAGTGGAGCTTCCAGACTAAGACAGAGACAGACAAATTGAGACAGACTAGGAAGAAAGGCCTGGTGATTTACTTCCGAAAAACCAGCCAATGAAAACCTTATGGATCACAATGGTGTGATCTCATTGTGAGTGGGGTTGCCATGACTCCCCGAGTCTATAGCATGCAGCTAACAACCACTACCCCACCTACCCTGAAAAAAAAAAACAGCTTCTAGGTCTTTCTGATTCACCAAACACCTGCCAGCGCTACTGCAGAGAGTGTGCTCTTCCTTTCCTCATGAGTAGACATAAAGGACTTTTATCAGGAGGATCAAGAGAGGGTGCATTACGACTGGGGATGGCTCCAGCGTTCCAAAATGAGATCGGGAGTCTGTGTTCAATTAAGAGGCCACGTTACTCTTTTTACTGTGTGAGCCTTTGAAGATCCAAGATAATTGATGGCTTTTATAATTCTGCTTCAGGTAATTGCAAGAGTTGCAGGCTGACTTTTTGCCTTTGGGGAGGGAGCAACTAGAGCAGAGATTGCAAATGTGAGCTGCACATGTTACCAGGCCGCCTGCCCACAATGGCACAGACGTTTCCACTCAGTCACTACACGCCCTGCCTAAACTGGAGTCAGCTGGGAATCCTTCACAGCCCTGGAGACCCAGTGTCCAGGGAGTGCCTGCAAGTCCACTGGAGTTAGCATCCTAGTTGAAACCTAATAACCACCCGTGATCTCAACCATTCAGTGCAGTCCTTACTCCCCCTACTTTTTTTAATTTTAAAGAAATATATTTATAAGAAATTAAAATAGCACTGTGCATTTTTTCAACCCTTGAAATAACTATGAGGTGCACATTATCACTGCCCCTGTTTTACAAAGGCAGAAAGTAAGGCTCAAGGAGGTTCGCTCTCTGAACTCAGAACATGTAGTTCAACAACATGTTTCAAGTTCATGCAGTTGCTGCTGAGCGGGCTCTGACTCTGCTCCACAGGGTTTTCAAGACTGTGACCTTTCGGAAGCAGAGCACCAGTCTTTTCTTCCGAGGTGCCTCTGGGTGGGTTTGAACTGCCAACCTTTCCGTTAGTAGTCAGGCACTTAACTGTTTGCACCACCCAGCGACTACTCGGAACATAATGGCTAATGGCTAACAAATGGTAGAGCTGGGAGTTGAAACCAGACTGACCCACCCAAGCCCAGAGCTCTGTCACCACTACTTCACATCAAGGATGGCTAAGAGCTTAATGGGGATGTAAACTGTAGTAGGGATTAAAACTTTAAATTAAAGGGTGAAGCTTTGACTCTGGAATTCCTGAAGGTGGGGAACTGGGGAAATCAGCGTATCATTACCCAGGACCGCATCATGTGTGCCTACCTCCCGAGACTGATTTCTTCATCTGTTCTCCCATCAAAGGCTCAAGATGCCGTGTGAAGGCTGTTCTGGGGCACCACATCTGTTTCTCCAGGGGCACATCTGTCTCTCATGGGATGCGCTCAGCTCCCTACCTGTTGGCTCCCGGGGGACCCTGCAGTGTCTGGGCAGGGGTCAGGTCTCCGAGTAGACTCTGCATCAGCAGTTGGCTGTCTTCTTAACTCTAAGGACTAAGAGTTACAGGAAAGGTCACCCCTTCTGTATTTCCGCCAGCCATCTCCCTGCAGAAAACCTTGAAGCCTGTAAATCTTGTGCCCAAAGAGGTCAGAATGAGGTTCCCTAGGGGAGAAGTGGAGCAGTGGTTAAGAGCTACAGCTGCTAACCTAAAGGCTGGCAGTTCAAGTCCACCAGCTGCTCCTTGGAAGCCCTATGGGACAGTTATACTCTGCCCTATAGGGTCGCTATGAGTTGGAATCGACTCCACAGCAATGGGTTTGGTTGGTTGGTTTGTTCTTTTGTATGAGGGAAGCCAGAGAAAGGTTAAGCAAAGAATCAGCCCCACACAACAGCTGGGAAGGATGGTGGCGCGACACCCTGTGATGCAGGACCAGCCCTTGCAAAGCAGAGGAGACCAGACGGTGGAGCTTGAGGGGAGGTCCTGGCTCTTGTTTCTTTTTTGCATCTTTTCATCTACGTCCATCCTCTCTTCTCTCCTTGTTCATGCTTTTTGGATACAGACACCCCCCTTTGGGGCACCCTCCCCTCAACTTGGCCCTTGACCCGTATCTCCCTCCTCTCTATGGGAAATGGGGGGAGGGAGGGTTGGGGAGAGGATATTAACACTCATTAAGCCCCTAGGATGTGCCAAGGACTTAATATATCTTACTTCATCTGCAGCCCTTTGAGTTGTTTGTTTAATCTGAATTCTTTCACCATGGAGCAAAAGAAAATTGAGAGAGATTAAGTAATTTGGCCAGGGCCACGCAGCTAGAGGGAGGAGATAGGAGTCACTCCCAGGTCTCCATGATTGCGATACACCAGATGAGACCTTTCCCCCACTTCCCCGTCCCTGTACCCCACCTCCTCACAGCCCAGCAAGCTGAGAAATAAATCAGTGCTGTACCATTGATAACGCTTGCCTGCTAACTGAAAAGTCAGTTTGAGTCCAGCCAGAGGCACCTCAGAAGAAAGGCCTGGTGATCTACTTCTAAAAAATCAGCCAATGAAAACCTTGTGGAGCACAGTTCTACTCTGACATGCACAGGGTTATCATGAGTCTTAATCAATTCAGTAACAACTGGTTATAACATTGACGTGCTTTCCCACTCCTGGGTAACAGCTACCCTTCAGTTGGGTTACCCGCAGAGCTTGTTAAACACAGGGCCCTCTCTCCGTCCCAGCTCCCCCTCACCCTAGATTCTGATTCTGCGATCTGGGGCAGAGCCTGAGAATGTACATTTCTAGCAAGCTCCCACATGATGCTGATGCTGCTGGCCCATGGTCCACACTTGGAGAATCTGCTCTAAGTCATCAGATTGAGTCTTTCATGGTGGAATGCCAGTTTATAGCAGAAAAATATTTGGGGCTCAAGGGATTTTTCCAGACCCCCTGGAATCATAGTAAGCAGGCAGGTGCTAAAAAGCCTTTGATGTTCTTCAAGGTGGAGCCAGAGAGTGTGTTCTGTAACTCCATCTGTGGGGAAGGGAACCTCAGGGCCTGGTCCCTGGTCCTGGTCGTGCTGAGGGCTGAGGGCTGGAACTGCCAAAGCACAAGGGAAACCGAGAGGGAAAATCAGAGACAGCAGCTGAGCAGCTGCTCTGAGGCCTGGCGGAGCTTTTCGTTAGCTGGAGCCCTGCTTGCCCTCGGGGTCAAGTCTGACAGGGGGCTGACAGGCCGCAGCAGATGCGGCCCAGTCACAGTAGCTGCGCCACCTGCCCAGTTATCAACACAAAACAGTGAGGGGGTTACAAGGCAGAGTGACTGCTCACCTCAGGGCACACCACAGAGGGTAGGGGGAGGGCTGCTTCACTCTCTGATACACGCAGGGCACAGGAAGGCAGCTCCCTGCTCAACACTCTCCTTGAGAGGGTAGGGAACCCAGGCCTGAACCAGGCAGGGAGGAGTTAGGGAATGAAGGCAGTATCTGAGTGACCAGAAAGGCTCAAATACCAACCCCCTATTCTAATAAGAGCCAACATTTGTTGGGCATTTACTACGTTCCAGGCATGAGGAAAAGCACATTAGATGGATTATATAATTTACTCTTCACAAGAATACTATGAGGGATTTACTGTCTTCATTTTACAGATAAGGAAAGGGGGGCTCAGAGAGGTTGAGTAGCTTGCCTAAAGTCACACAGCTAGTAAGTAGCAGAGCTGGGATTTAAGTCCAAACCTGACTGCTCCAGACCCCATGCCTCTGCTATACTGCCTCCCTTCTGAGTTTGGATCCCCGCCATTCATTCATTCATTGGTTCATTCAGTCACTTGCCCATTCACTCATGCATGCATTATCTCATTTAACAAACCATTCTAGGTGCTGAGTAAGAAAAGAAGATCCAATCTTTGTCCTCAGTGAATTCACAAATGTGAAGAAGAAAAACAAGTAATAGCCAACCACGATCAGAAAGAGAAACGAGGCCACCTCACCCATTTGGGCAGGGAAAGGGCACTGGAGACATCATTGAAAAAAACTCATCGCTGTGGAGTTGATTCCAGTTCATAGCGACCCTATAGGACGGAGTAGAACTGCCCCATAGAGTTTCCAAGGAGCAGCTGGTGGATTCAAACTGCCCATCTTTTGGTTAGCAGCTGAGCTCTTAACCACTGCGCCTCCAGGGCATCTGGCAGTGATATTTGAGTGAATGTATGAATGAATGAATGAATGAATGAATGCATGACTGTAGTCTCCTGTTTCCTAGTTCAGGGTTGGCACATTGTGGATGCAGCACAGGTTGGGGCAGAGAGTACCATTTAGGAGATATGAGAGCTTCTTATTCCTGTGGTTCTCAATCTTTATAGCACACTGGAATTGCCTGCAGAGCTTGTAAACGTCCCCATGCCCTGGCCCATGCCAGACCAATAAATCAGAGTCTCCGGGGGTGGGGACTCCCCAGGTGGTTCCAATGTGCAGCTAAGTGGCTTGAGAGCCACTGTCCTGGACTGTTCATCTGTGCTATGGTAGAAGCTTGTCCTCTTCTTTCTCCTGTTTCCCACAGCTCATTCTCCACAGGATGAGCTAGGGTTAGAGGAACACTAGAGTGGGTTCCCAGTGATTCCAGATGCTCAGGCAGGGGTTTTTTAAGGGCCTGGGACCACCAGTTGGTTTATATTTTTGTGACTTCTTCCAGCTAAAGGTTGAAACTTTAGAAGAAAAAAGAGGTGGTGAGACATGAACAGCTGGATAGATATACAGAGGACAATGCTAGCTCCAGATCTATATTTATCTTTAGCTCTCTTTCCACACACACACACACACACACACACAGTTAGATCTCTGGATTTGGTGTTCTGGACCATAGCTTATGCAAAAGAAAAGGTTGGCTCCTAGCAAAGAACTCGGTGCATCTCAGGAAGACTTGGAAGAACCTTTTTGGTAAAAGAATGGTAACCACAAAAATAACAATCATTTTTGAGCTCTTTCTGAGTGCCTGGCCAGGCCGAACACTATTGTTTTAATCCTTACACCAGATTCAAGAGGTGAGTATTATTACTATTATTCCCATTTTAGAGATGAGAAAATGAAGGCCCAGGGAAGCCACCCAGCTAATAAGTAGCCAAACCAGGATTTGAGCCCAGATGTTTCTGACTCCAAAGTTCTTCCAACTAGACCACGGGCCCTCCACTGAGCATGAGAAAGTCACCGACAAAATAAAGAGAACTTTAACTTTTGGAGGCAGTAGTGGTTCCGTGGTAGAATTCTTGCCTTCCTCGCAGGAGACACGGGTTCGATTCTGGTCGATGCACCTCATGCACAGCCACCACCTGTCTGTCAGTGGAGGCTTGCGTGTTGTTATGATGCTGAAGAGATTTCAGCAGAGCATTCAGACTAAGACAGACTAGGAAGAAAGACCTGGTGAGCCACTTCCAAAAATCAGTCAGTGCAAAGCTTACGGAGCACAGCGGTCCAGTCCATAACTGATCATGGGGAGGACACACGACTGGGCCGGGTTTCATTCCGCTGTGCACGGAGACTCCATGACTCGGGGGCCAGCTGGATGGCAGCCAACAACAGCGTACAATTTCAGGGGGATTCAAGGAGGCCAGGTGAAATTGTAAACCCAGACACAGTGGAAGTGTCTCTCTCCCTTGCATCAATTTTTCTCTCTATTTGATCATTTCCATCAGCAAACATGCAAAATAATACCTCCCGTCTTTTGAAAAGACCCCTCCACTGACCTCACTACTCCCTCTAGTGACTGTACCATTTCTCTGCAAACCTCAAAAGTTGTCCGTACCTGTGCAAGTAGGATGTGTGTGAGGTGAGCTGAGGAGGGGAGGGACAAGGTGATTCCCTGGAGTGGGAAGGCTCTATGTCCTTAAAGGCGGATGTAGACTTTTCCGGTCTTCCTTCTTCCGTTCCTGTCTCTGTCTCCTCAGGAAGGGCTCTGTCCATGATGGGCCAGACCAGGGCTGCGAACAGCCAGTCAAGGGCGGGGCAATAGGGAAATGAGGCTAAGAGCTGAGACAGGCAGGGCCTGGGTCCTGCTCACCTGGAGGCCGGGCAAACACTCTCTGAGGCATGATAGTTATTCAGACTGCATTCTGACTTCATTCTCCCAAGCAGAGTTATGTTCTGGGCTGTTGATTTGGGATCTGGAAGAAACCAACATTCATGGAAAACTCAGAATACACTAGGCACCATACTAGATGTTTAACGCCCTTTCTCTCATTCACTCCTCAAGTAATGAAGACAGGAATGACAGCTTCATGTTATAGATGAGGAAACTGAGGCACAGAGAGATTCAAGTCCCTTCCTAAGGCACCCAGCACACAACAAGCCAGAGTTTAAAGCCGAAAATGGGCCTGGACTCATAAAACAAAACAAGACTAATGGGGCACAACAGCCCAGGGACAAGGACTAGAAGGCAGGAGGGGACAGGAAAGCTGGTAATAGGGAACCCAAGGTCGAGAAGGGAGAGTGTTGACATGTCGTAGGGTTGTTAACCAACGTCATAAAACAATTTGTGTACTAACTGTTCAATGAGAAACGATTTGTTCTGTAAACCTTCATCTAAAGTACAATTAAAAAAAAAAAGGAAAGAAAAAAAATGGAGATGGTAACACCTAAGCAAAAAAACCAAAAATGGGCCTGGAGGGAACTTGCCCCGCTGGCTTAATCCCAATCAGCATGTGGGTTGGGAGAGAACGCAGCTCAGTAGCCACAGTGCCCTGAAACCCACCTAGACCCTTATTGGTACCTTGATGCCCTGAGGACAATTTGCCTAGCTGGCCTTGAGGGGGACAACCTACCTCCAGCCCAAATGCTGGGTCAGCTCATGGGAAACACGACACGGCCATCACTGGACTAAGAGGATTAGAAAGAAAGGCCTGGTGATCTACTTCTGAAAATCAGCCAATAAAAACCCTATGGATTACAAAAGTCTGATCCACAACCAATCACGGGGATGGCACAGGACTGGGCTGCGTTTCTCTCTGTTGCACATGGGGTCACCATGAGTTGGGGCCCACTAGAAAGCAGCGGACAAGAACAAGCTAGTTATAGAGGAGAAATGGTTTGGCTTTTGGAAGCTGAGGGAGGGAGCTGTAGCTCAGAGATGAGCAAAGCTGCTTTTTCCCATCCTCAGACCTGAGAAGGGACAGGTTCAGCATCTGCTGGGCCACACCCTTCAGGATCCTTGGAGAAGACTCCCGGTTCCCCGGCTGCTAACAGAGAGAGGTGTCCTCATGTCTGAACGTGATTTATTTCCCTGCGACAACTCACAAAGGAGGAATGAGCGACTGTATCCATCTGCAGACCTCCCGAGCTGCCTGCCCACCCCCTACCTCCCACAGCCGCTGCGGTGGCAGCAGCCCACAGTGATAATGGGGTCATCTGTAACAGCCAGTGATGTGGTTTAGAACCAAGACTACTTCAGGCACAGGTGACAAGGGACAGCTTTCAGGAGCAAGCTCTGTGTCAACGTGCTGTAGTTGCCGTCTGAGGCTGCCTGCCTCCCTGAAGTGCCTGCCAGCCCTGGCTCTCACCACATCCGAGTTGCCCACCTGGAGACAGCCCTGAGCACTGGAAACAAAATAGATGCTGTCCTTTCTTGGGGGGAAGGCTTAGAAATGGCTTCACGGCTGAGCAATATCATCCACAAGAAGCAGGGATCACAAGGCATGGTCCCTGCTTTCAAGGAATGTACTCTGGGTGGAGAGTGCAGAGGAAATCACAAAGCATGTTATTAAGGATCAGAAGTAATGTCCCGGACAATAAGCTCTTCAGCTGCTTGAAGGAGACAGATCACCAAAGACTGGAATGCAGCCAGGAAGGCTTCCTGGCAGATGCGGGGTTTGAGTTGGGCTTGGAGTCAGAGAGATGTTACCAAGGGAGAGGAATGGAAAGGGATTCTAGCTGGTGAGGCTGGTACAAGCCAAGGAGTGAGGGCAAGAAAGTGCAGGGCGTGTTTGGAGGCAGGGAGAAGGCCAATTTGATCGGGGGAAACCTGTTCCTGCAGGGAGCAGAGGCAGATGAGGTGGGTGAGGGAAAGTTCAGCAGGCCATGACTGGTGTTGAGGGCCAGCCTGTGATGTGAGGGCTTGGGCTTGCTTCTGTAGGTAGTGGGGAGCCCTGGCAGGGCTTTGAGTGTGGGGTGGTCTGTTAAAGCTTGGCAGATGCGTGCAAGGGCTTGTAGGGAGAGAATCAATCCAGAGGTACAGATGTGCGATGCAATGGTACCACCAAGTGAGTTGGGCTACCTGCAGCAGCCACAGGTCTAGGCAGAAGAGAGTTGCAAAATCCACTTGGAGGAAGACTTGAATGAAGGGGTAACATGACTCACTGCCCATGGGGCTGAGGGAGAGGGAGGAGTTGGGGGGAGGGGGTGGTGGACTCCAGCTCTCTAGCTTGAGTGACTGGAAAAAAAGGTGTCACAGAATCTTGAAAGGAAATAAGGTAGTGAGGGAGGGGCTGCATTTTCTGGGAAATAGGCAGGAAATGTGGAATGCAAACCATGGTGTGTGGAATACGGAATGAGGAATCTAAAGTGTGGAATGGGGCTTGAGAGAGGTTAGTTTGTTTGTTTTCAGAATTCAAGGACAAGGCCAGCAATATCAGGTTGCCCACTGGGGTCGCCTTAGCTCAAATGCACTCCCATTTGCACCTTCTGGGCCCCTCTTGTTCCCCTCACCCCTCAGTCATCAAGAGAAGCCCTGGAGACAACCCCAGTGCTGCCTGATGCTCTAATCCTAAATCATCATTTCATTATTTCCCTCCCAAACAATAGGAGCCAAGTAATCATGATATTGTTGCACCCAACAGCAAGTGAACAGTAAAAAGGTTAATTATATCTACAAAAAAAACCTGTGCAGAAGAAGATGTTCAAACAGTTGGGCAGACTAATTGAAAGCTAATATTGTCACTAAATTGAATTTCAAATGAATTTTACATCCATAGCTCATTTTGCTAATTTCATTCTCTGCATCCCATAATTTGTTGACAGTGATTGATTATTTAAGTGAATTATATCTGTGTACCGGGACCATTTAGTGATAGACAGTGCCACACATGATCATAACGTTAATGAATACCATTTACTTACATTTTCACTGCCCATTTAGTTTGTAGAAGGTATTGGGTTAACAGAGCTAGCCCCCAAGATTCAACAGGTTAGAGTAACTGTGAAGAAGTCCAGGCATTGGAATGACCTTTGTGGCATGAAGCAGGATAGAGCTCTGTGCCTTTAAGACACCAGGCCACGCCTTCACGTCTTTCATGGCAGGTGACTGCCTTATGCCACCACCACCAGTCGTTGTCAAGTCAACCCCAACTTGTGGTAACACCACATGTGTCAGAGTAGAACTGTGCTCCACAGAGTTTTCAAAGGCTGATTTTTTGGAAGCAGATCGCCAGGCCTTTTTTCCGAGGTGCGTCTGGGTGGACTCCAACCTCCAACCTTTCAGTGAGCAGCTGAGCATGTTAACCTTTGTACCACCCATGGACTCTGCTGCCTACGCTAGTGTTGAGAAAAACACGACTTGCCTTCGGTGAGTGAGGAGGAAAGGTAAAGAGAGCCTTAAGAAGGAGTTCAAGTAGTGGCATACACATAAACCAAAAAAAAAACCCATTGCTGTCGAGTTGATTCCGACTCATAGTGACCCTATAGGTCAGAGTAGAACTGCCTCATACAGTTTCCAAGGAGCGCCTGGTGGATTCAAACTGCCAACCTTTTGGTTAGCAGACGTAGCTCTTAACCACTACGCCACCAGGGTTTCCAGTATATATATATATATATCTGTACATGTACCAAAAACCAAACACATTGCTATTGAGTTGATTCCAACTCACGGCAACTGCGTGTGTGTCTGTGTCTCCTAGGCCTGGAACTTCTTAAATTTCAATGTGCATCAGAATCACCTGATTTAAAGCGTAGGTTCCCAGGCCCTACGCCCCAGGATATCTAGGGGGCTGGCCCTGGAAGCTGTATGTTAAATAAGCACCCAAAGCAATGCTAATGTGGGTGGCCCTTGTTGACACTTTGAGAAACAACAGACATCTCTAAACATCAACCTTCACCCGCCTCGAACTCTTTTCCGTAACTGCTTCAGATCTACTCTCTTTCTTGCCATCTCCTGGGCCACCCCTGCCCCAGAGTGTCTGCCCTGGTCCCAGGGAGGCTAATATTTACTGCGCGCTCACCCTTTGCCAGGTGCTGTGCTAAACACTTTACATGTATTTATATGATTTAATCCTCAACACAACTGTATGAAAGAACTGCTATTATTCATCCTCGTGTTATGGTTGAGGAAACTGAGGCCCAGAGAGATTAAGTACGTCGTGATTAAAAGTCCAGCTTCTGGTAGCAGACAGACCTGGAAAAGATTCTTGCTATTGGTTTTCACTAGTTGTGTGACCTTGGGCAAGTAAATACTTAACTGCCCCAGCCTCAGTTTTTTTCAGCTGTAAATGGGGATGCTAACCCCTTCCTGATACTGGGATTACATAGAGTACTTTGCATAAGGCCAGGTACCCAGTAACCATCCAATGAACTGCAGCTCTTCTGTTAGCTGGCTCTGTACATGATGTCCACCCACAACGAAACTAAAGAAGCAGAGAGTGGCCGAGGGCGAGGGGGGAGGACTCGAGCCTCAGGAACATAGGATCTGGCCAAAAGTTCATTTTATTTAAAAAGTTATTTTTAAAAAGTACTATTCTGCAGTGGTACTTTCACAGGTGTGAAAATAACCTATATACAAGCTTCCAGCATTGTTTGAAATATCCAGGGATTGAAACAACTTCAGCCTTCGTTAACTGAGGGCTAGTTCAATCACTGAATGTTCACACATACCGTGAAATGCTATGCTGCTGTGAAGAGGAATGAGGAAGCTGTTATGTGCTGATATGGGATCCCTTCAAGTTTGTGTTAATTAAAAAGCAGGATAGATAGATATATGGATGGATAGATGGATGGATGGATGGATGGATGGATGGATGGACGGATGGGTGGGGGGGGGGGGGACAGACTAGAAGGATAAAAAAAAGAAACTGACATCATCAGTTGCATTTGGGGAGAGGAACTGAAGTGGAACTGGAGGAACAGAGATGGGAAGAAGACTTTTTGCTATAAATCTTTTTTGTACCTTCTGAATTTCAACTGCAGCAAATGTATGACATTCAGAAAATAAATAAAAACTAAATAAAATAGAAAAAGTGTGCTAATATCTATTTGTTTATTCATTCATACAACAAATACTTATGGAGGCCCTGCTCCATGCTAGGACCTCTTCTAAAAGCTGAGAACTCAACAGTGAAGAAAGCAGGCCAGAATCCCTGCCCTGTGGGCTTCCGGTCTGGTGAGAGAGAAACAATGAACACGATAAACACAGTATATCTCACGTTAAAAAAACCCGCTGCCATGAAGTCAATGCCAACTCACAGCGACCCTATAGGACGGAGTAGAACTGTCCTATAGGGTTTCCAAGGCTGTAATCTTTACGGAAGCAGACTGCCGTTGCTTTCTCTCGCGAAGCGGCTGGTGTGTTTGAACACCAACCCTTCGGTTAGCAGCCAAGCGCTTCACCATTGCGCCACCAGGGCTCCTTATTGGACGTTAGAAGATGGTAAATGCTGTGGGGTGGGGTGAGGGGAATAAAGCAGGGTAAGCGGAGTGGGGAGTGCTGGGGCATGCTATGCTAAAAAGTGTGGTCAGGGAAGGCCTCTCTGAGTGGTGAGGTTTGAACAGAGACTTAAAGGAGGCAAAGGAGTGGGCTTTGCAGATTCCTGGAGAAGAGCCTTCCAGACAGAGGGAATGGCCAGTGCAAGGAAACCGAGAGCAGGCCATTGTGGCTGGACTTGGGTAAACAAGACAGCAAGAAGCAGAAGAGGAGGGCAGAGCGAAGGGAGGGGATAGAAGGGGCAGGTCAGACAAGGCCTTTCAGGCCATGGGCTACACTTCCACTTCTCTTTTGACTTATATTGACAGCTGCTAGAAGCTTTGAGTAGAGTATGGTGGTCTGACTTATGTTTGAAAAGGATCTCTCTAGCTTGTGTATTGTGAACAGAACAGAAGGGTGTAAGGATGGAAGCAGGCAGACCAATCTGGAGATGATCACAATAACCCAGGTGAGAGAGAACAGTTTCCTAGGGTTGCCTGACAAATTACTACAAACTGGGTGGCGTAAAACAACAGAAATTTATTCCCTCACACCTCTGGAGACCAGAAGTCTGAAATCAAGGTGTTGACCGGGCCGCACTTCGTCCAAAGGCACTAGGGGAGAATCCTTTCTTGCCTCTTCCAGCTTCTGGTGGCTCCAGATGTTCCTTGGCTTGTGGCAGTATAACTCCAATCTCTGCCTCTGTCTTCATATGGCCTTCTCGTGTCTCTAATCTCCCTCTGCATTTCTCTTATAAGGACACCTGCCCTTGGATTCAGGACCCACCCAGATAGTCCAGGGTGATCTCATCTGGAGATCCTTAACCGAATTCCATCTGCAAAGACCCTTTTTCCAAATAAGGTCATACTCACAGGTTCTGGGGATTAGGACTTGGCCATAATTCTTTAGGGGCCACAATTCAACTCACTACAGTGGCTTGGAACCAGGACCGTAGCGGTGAAGGTATTGAAAAGTGGTTCGATTCTTGATATATTTTGAAGATGGAGCCAACAGGATTTGAGGAGTAAAAGAACGAGAGGAGTGAAGAATGGCTCCAAGGTTTTTCACTGAGCAAAAAGAAGGAGTTGCCACCAACTGAGATTGAAAAGAAACAGATTGGGGAGAGGGTATAGATCAAAGTTCAGTTAGGAGCATCTTAGTTTGGGATGAGTATTAGGCATCCAAAGGGAGATGTCAAGTGTTGTTGTTGTGTGCTGCTGAGTCAATTCTAAATAATAGAGACCCTATAGGACAAAGTAGATCTGCCCCATAGGGTTTCCTAGATTGTAATCTTTACAGATATTTTCAATTGCCTCATATGCATGCAAAAGCTGGACAATGAATAAGGAAGACCAAAGAAGAATCGATGCCTTTGAATTATGGTGTTGGTGAAGAATACTGAATATACCATGGACTGCCAGAAGAACAAACAAATCTGTCTTGGAAGAAGTACAGCCAGAATGCTCCCTAGAAGTGAGGACGGTGTGAATTTGTCTCATGTGATCAGGAGGGTAGAGAGGGACATCACGCTTGGTAAAGTACAGGGTCAGTGAAAAAGAGAAAGACCCTCAAAGAGATGGATTGGCACAGTGCCCACAACAATGGGCTCAAACATAGCAATGATTGTGAGGATGGCACAGGACTGGGCAGTGTTTCATTCTGTAGTCCATGGGGCTGGTATGAGTTGGAACCGACTCAACAGCACCTAACAACAATCTTTATGGGAGCAGATCACCAGGTCTTTTCCCTTTTGGTTAAGCGTTCAGCCACCAGGAGATATCAGGCAGGCTGATGTATATAAATGGCGGGGGTAAGGAGAGAGTTCTAGGTTAGAGACATAAATGTGTGAGTCATCAGCATATGGATGTTATTTAAAGTTGTATAAGGCTGGATGAGATTGCCTTGGCAATGAGTGTGCCGTGAGAAGAGGATCAAGAACCTGTGCTGGGCTGTGGGCACAGAGATGAATTCAATGGTCCCTGCTCTCAAGTAGCCTGTGGTCCAGAGTGGAAGACAGATAGATCAGGGCACAGAAGCATCCCAACTGCCAGCCACCCTCTCCCTAAACCAACACCCCAGCCACCATGTATGATGGCCACCCTCCCTCCACAGATTCTCCAAGCGGTCCTTGGGACACTCCGGCTTCAGTTTTACAGACTTCCTTTAATAGTCATTTCAGTGGGACATCCATGTGTATAAAAGGGCAAGAGGTAGAAGATGGAAGGCAAAGCCCCTGGTGCCCTAGGGAACTTCCCCTACACTCCCTAGAAAGGACCTGGCCATGGTGCCTCCAAGTTCATCTCTACCATAGCAGAGGACTCCCATTTCTGCTTTTTCTTTCCAAACAGAAGGCCAGTCAGACACACGTACTCAGGTCAGAATAACTCTGCGCACCCGAGTGGCACTGCCAATCTCTGCCCATTTCAGCATCCTTCAACCCCCATTCCTATTAGTTGAAAGATGAGAAAACGAATATATTGGCAGATTGTCATGAAATATTCCCCACCCCCAAATCCAATATACTGTATGTCATTCAAATCTATTTGTACTCTTAAAAAATTAAAATCAATGCTTCTGTTTATAGCATGGCCATTTGTTCTTACTGAGTTTGCCTTCACGATGAAGAAACTATAAAGTCTCTGACGAGAGCTTTCTTTGTTCATGAAGCTTGTGTGTTTCCTGCAGGTGGTTGATGGGGCCAAGGTCCTGGCATAGGCAGGAGTGGTCAGTAAAAGGTTGGCAAGGCCAAGGTCAAGAGTGTCGCACTCACGTGGACTGTCAATTATATTTTAATGGCCACGGAATGGAAATAGTTGAAATTATGCTTTTTGAGGTAGAGGGAGGCAGGAATTTCTCTACATTGTTAGAATTTCAATTGGTACGACTAATTCACACATCATTTAAAATATGTATACCCTCCAACCTAGTCATCCCTTACATGGAAACAGATCCTACAAATATCCTCACATATGTACACAATGTATATTATAAGGATGGTGCCTGCTGCATGCTTAGTAATAACATAAAACTAGAAATGATCTAAAAGTTCATCAACAATTGTTTTTATTGTGGTAAAATATATATATAACAGAAAATTTGCCATTTCAACATTTTTTACATGTACAAGTCAGTGACATTTACTACAATCATCATGTTGAACAAATACATTTTTGTACCTTCAATTGCTCATATGCAAGTTCAAGTTGAAGCTGAAGAAGATTAAAATAAATCCACAAGAACCAAAATACTACCTTGAGTCTATCCCACCTGAATTTAGAGATCATCTGTAAAAACGGAGTGGGGGCAGTGTCTAACCTCCTCTAACTTCACAAGAGGGAAAGAGAATCAAGATCAACAGTGTCTTAGTCATCTAGTGCTACTCTACCAGGAATACCACAAGTGGATGGTTTTAATAAGGAGAAATTTATTTCCTCACAGTCTAGTAGGCTAGAAGTCCAAATTCAGGGTGTCAGCTCCAGGAGAAGGCTTTCTCTCTCTGTTGGCTCTGGAGAAAGGTCCTTGTGATACATCAGTCTTCCCTTGGGCTAGGAGCTTCTCTGTGCAGGAACCTTGGGTCCAAAGGACGCGCTCTGCTCCTGGTCCTCCTTTCTTGGTGGTATGAGGTCCCCAATTCTCTGCTTGCTTCCCTTTCCTTTTATTTCTTGTAATGTAAAAGGTGGTGCAGGCTACACTGGATTAGGGATGTGACCTGGGATATGGAGGACAAGCACACAACACTGGAAATCATGGCCTAGCCAAACTGATACACACATTTTTGGTGGGACATAATTCAAACCATGACAAACAGCCTAAGGCTGATTCCTACGAGGTAGAGGTCAGACATGCCTCCTCTCTCTGCCATCTTTACCAACACTGACACAAACCCTCCCTCCCACAGCACTCTCTACATCTCTGATGGGTTCGATAATTCATTGCAATGGCCACACAGAACTCACAGACCATACTCATGATTATGGGGTTTATTAGGGAAGTAACAGTTACAATTCAGGCTCAGGGACACTCCGGATACAGATCTTCCATCAGCACAGCCTCTTCCCCACCATGCTTGCAGGCACACTTCTCCCTGGCCCTTAGTCTCTGCCCAAAGGCACTCAGCTTTCTCTCTGTGTGGGCCGGGAAGCACACCACACTGACTCCTGCTGCGAGGCTTCTGTTGCCAGGTCTCTGCTGCTTCTTCTGGCTGCCTTCAGGGTTACAGCAAGCTCTCTGTCTCCTGGGTCCAGAAGCTTCTCAGTACAGGGATCCTAGGTCCAAAAGACATGTTGGCTCCTGGCTGTTCTTCCTTGGTGGTGGTTGGATCTTCTCTTTCCCACCTCTGGGATGGCTCACCTCAAGCCCAGCCTGATGGCAAAGCTGACCAATCCTTTTGGTGGGCCACAATTACCCTATCACACAGTCCTGCCCAATCACTTGGGTGGGAGTTACAAGACCATGGCTAGAAAGGGTACACAAAAGCGATCTATGGCATCACACCATCTCAAGAATAGATTTGACTCCTTGAACGTTAATGAACAAAGACCAGACGAGTTGTGGAATGACATCAAGAACATCATACATGAAGAAAGCAAAAGGTGATTAAAAAGAAAGGAAAGAAAGACAAGACCAAAATGGATGTCAGAAAAGACTCTGAGGTGCTTCCTTAGAAAGCTAGAAATAGAAATACCATACGATCCAGCAATCCCTGTCCTAGGAATATATCCTAGAGAAATAAGAGCAGTCACACGAATAGACATATGCACACCCATATTCATTGCAGCACTGTTCACAATAGCAAAAAGATGGAAACAACCT
>NW_004443966.1:14665993-14667015 GCF_000243295.1 Trichechus manatus latirostris | reverse complement strand
GATGGCCCACAGACACCCTTTCAGCACAGTGGTGAAGTCACTCCCGAGGTTCACTGTTCAGCCGGGGATTGGACAGCCCTATAAAACAAAATGGGACTAATAGGCACAGCAGACCAGGGACAAGGACTAGAAGGCAGGAGGGGACAGGAAAGCTGGTGATAGGGAACCTAAGTTTGAGAAGGGACAGTGTTGACATGTCGTGGGTTGTTAACCATTGTCATAGGGCAATATGTATACTAACTGTTTAGTGAGAAACTATTTGCTCTGTAAACCTTCATCTAAAGTACAATAAAAAAATTTTTTTTAAAATACTCTGAAACTTTCTCTTGAACGTAGAGCAGCTAAAGCAAATGGAAGAAACGATGAAGTAAAAGAACTGAACAGAAGGTTTCAAAGAGTGGCTCGAGAAGACAAAGTGAAGTATTATGATGAAATGTGCAAAGACCTGGAGTTAGAAAACCAAAAGGGAAGAACATGCTCGGCATTTCTCATGCTGAAAGAACTGAAGAAAAAATTCGAGTTGCAATATTGAAGGATTCTATGGGCCAAATACTGAATGATGCAAGAAGCATCAAAAGAAGATGGAAGGACAGTCACTGTACCAAAAAGAACTGGTCAACGTTCAACCATTTCAGGAGGTAGCATACGATCAAGAACCAATGGTACTGAAGGAAGGAGTCCAAGCTACACTGAAGGCACTGGCAAAAAACAAGGCTCCAGGAATTGACAGAACACTAATTGAGATGTTTCACAAACAGACACAATGCTGGAAGTACTCACTCATCTATGCCAAGAAATTTGGAAGACACCTACCTGGCCAACTGACTGAAGAGATCCCTATTTGTGCCCATTCCAAAGAAAGGTGATCTGACAGAATGTGGAAATTATCGAACAACATCATTAATATCACATGCAAGTAAAATATTGCTGAAGATCATTCAAAACTGATCGTAGCATTACATCGACAGGGAACTGCCAGAAATTCAAACCGGATTCAGAAGAGGACATGGAACGAGGGATAT
>NW_004443966.1:14626129-14665893 GCF_000243295.1 Trichechus manatus latirostris | reverse complement strand
TGTGTCAGGGTTGTATCCTTTCACCATACTTATTCAATCTGTATGCTGAGCAAATAATCTGAGAAGCTGGACCATATGAAGAAGAACGGGGCATCACGATTGGAGGAGGACTCATTAACAACCTGCGTTATGCAGATGACACAACCTTGCTTGCTGAAAGTGAAGAGGACTTGAAGCACTTACTAATGAAGATCAAAGACCACAGTCTTCAGTATGGATTACACCTGAACACAAAGAAAACAAAAACCCTCACAACTGGACCAATAAGCAACATCATGATAAATGGAGAAAAGCTTGAAGTTGTCAAGGATATCATTTTACTTGGACCCGCAATCAATGCCCATGGAAGCAGCAGTCAACAAATCAAACGACATATTGCATTGGGAAAATCTGTTGCAAAAGACATCTTTAAAGTGTTAAAAAGTAAAGATGTCACTTTGAAGACTAAGGTGTGCCTGACCCAAGTCATGGTATTTCCAATTGCCTCATATGCATGTGAAAGCTGGATAATGAATAAGAAAGACTGAAGAAGAATTGATGCCTCTGAATTATGGTGTTGGCGAAGAATGCTGAGTATACCATGGACTGCTAGAAGAACGACAAATCTCTGTTGGAAGAAGTACAGCCAGAATGCGTCTTAGAAGCGAGGATGGCGAGACTTCGTCTCATATACTTTGGATATGTTATCAGGAGGGACCAGTCTCTGGAGAAACACACCATGCTTGGTAAAGTAAAGGGTCAGGGAGAGAGAGGAAGGCTCTCAGCAAGATGGGCTGACACAGTGGCTGCAATGCAAGCACAGCAATGATTGTGAGGATAGCACAAGACCAAGCAATGTTTCATTCTGTTGTACGTAGGGTCACTGTGTGTCGGAACAGACTCGACAGCACCTAACAACAATAACATACAATGGAATAAAGCTATGTGTCTTATAAAAAGCTGAACTACCTTTATATGCTCTGACTTGGACAAATAACCATGGTAACTCTGTTTAAAGAAAGAAGGGGCAGCAGAGTATGTGCAGTATGATCCTGAGCAACTTTAAAGGTAACGTGTGCTTGTACGCGTAGAAAACCATCAGGAAGAGCACGCATCGAACACTTAATAGTGGCTGTCTCGGGAGAGAAGGATGGGGGTGGGGAGGACTCAAACTTTTTAGTTTATAAATACCTGTGTTGCTTTATTCCTACCCCACCCCCAACACCAAGCAATTTAAGTTTGTATTTAATTTGAATGCAATCTGACAGGAAAAAAGGAACGCTGCTCTTGCTCACCAGGAAAGTCCAATGCGAGTGTGTGCCTCAGTATCTTCATCATCATCACCACCGTCATCAACATATACGCTTACTATGTGCCAAGTATTTTACTATAAATCTCATTTGATCCTCACCACAATGCTGAAAGATGCATATTAATACCCCAGTTATATAAACAGAGAAATTGGGCTCAGAGAGGTTCATCAATGGTCCCAAATTCATACGTCAAGTAACTGGCAGTGGTGGGAGTCAGGCCTAGGTCTTCCAAAGACCATCCATTGGGCCATATGGATGGCTTGAAGCAAATCTTTCCCTTTGTCAGAAAAACAATCTGGGTGCCTGCTGCTGAGTTTGTGGATGGTGGGAGATTAGTGACATTTCCTTAGAGAAAGGATGTCCCCTCTTTGGCCACTGGGGGTTAGAACAGGAGATGACCACGAGTGGTTCTCTAACAGCTACTCCTTCAAGCTAACATTTATGAGTGCCTACTATGTGCCATGGAGCCCTGGTGGCACAGCGGTTAAGTGCTATGGCTGAAAGGTCATTAGTTTGAATCCACCAGCCGCTCCTTGGAAACCCTACGGGGCAGTTCTACTCTGTCCTATATGGTCGCCATGAGTCAGAATTGACTCAATGGCAATGGGTTTGCTTTGGCTATTTATACTCTGTTCTAAACACTTAACATCTATTAATAGACTCCTCAGAATAACCCCATTTTATAGATGAAAATATTGAGACACATGAGTTCACAAAGAGGGAAGGAATATGAATGAGCATGTACTGCTGGCTCTGCGCCCTGCTCTCAGTTATGGGAATGGGGAGGCAGGAAGACCATGAATAATACAAGTTCCTTGATAATCAGAAAGACTCAGTTGAAAAATGTGAGCCAGATGGCAGTGGCGGTAAGTGGATTCGCCATTAAGTGAGATAATGGATGTTGAAACAGCAAATCTGGGAATTCCAAACCAGAGCTAAGAATTCAGACTTGACAGTATGGGGTGAAGCCCGGGGTTCTTCCTTGGCCACTGTGGCAGAGCTGAAAGAGGGGTCTCCGTGGCGAGTGGGAAGTGGGGATGAGGGAGCTGAACAGACTTGAGCACGTAGTAATGCTGAGCACACGCTAGTTTCCTTTCATCCTGAAGGAGCGTCGATTAGTGCACTGGTGACATTTGGGGTGCCTTGGGGCTCCGTATTTCTAGTCAACATTTTCATTAATAACTTGGGTGGTTTTATGGAAGGGCGACAATCAAAGCTCTGCTCAAAGGCAGTTTAGGGAGAAGCAGCTAAAACTCTCCAGGACAGAATGGGACCAACAGAGGGGAATGCAGTCATGCAGTTAGGTTCAAAACATCCTTGCACAAGACGGTTTAAGAGATCAGGCTGGACAACACTTCACGTGAAGACTTGAAGCTACGCAGTTGGCCACAGGCTCTAAGTGAATTTGAAGCATCTGATGAAGCTGCTAGAAAACTCTACAGGCAGACCCCAGGTTACGAATGGGATCAGTTCCTGAGTGCGTCTTTAAGAGTTTGTAGGTAAGTCGGAACAGGTGCATATGGTTCTTATTTCGCCTTTTTTAGTGCGTTAAAAGCTGCACCTGCATCACATGAAGGTGATTATGGTGAAGAATTTGTTGCAAGTAGGGGCTGGTTCAGTCGTTTCAAAGTGAGGGCAAATTTACATAACATTAACGGGCAAGGACAAGTTGTCCGTAAGTCGGACTGTTCGTAACCCGGGGACTGCCCGTATTGCCAATTCTGCCCGCATTCCTAGAAGCACAGCGGCTAGGTCAGGGGAGCTGAGTCCACCGCCCTGAGGACTGGTCAGTCATGGTACTATCAGGTGTAGCTGGTGAACCACACACAACAGCAACTGTGAACCAGCAGCCCAGGGGTTGGATCCAGCCTGCAAACACATCTTATTTGGCTCAGACAATGCTGTAAAAAAGAAGAAAGAAAGAAAATTTGAAAAAACAAAAGGAGAAAACCTGATCTGAAAAAAATTAAGTGTTAAAATAAAAAGATTTCCTGCTGCTTTTGAAAAATTCAGAAGGTCTGGCACCGTTCTCTCACGGCTGCCTTTGGCTAGATCTGAGTGGTGCCTGCTTCCTTTAGATCAAGCATTTGCTTGCCAGTTTGCCACAGTGATCACCACTCCCCGTCGTTCCCCAATAGGGGGGCTGGGTGTTCATTGCCTTTCATCATTCAAGTTGCAGAGAAAAGCTCTATCAAAAGCTCTATGATTTTATTGTACCTGGCCTGCTCTGTTTATTTTTCTTATTAGCCTCATGTCTGTGGGGGTTTGAATTTGCTGTCCCTGAATACAATATACATAGAGGAGGAAGCCCAGCACATAGGGAGGCCTTATGGGGAAAGGTTAAACGGATGTAGCTTAAAGAAATACAATCAGAATGTTCTTTAGAAGTGAGGATGGCAAGACTTGTCTTGCTTACTTTGGATACCTCATCAGGAAAGATTAATCACTAGAAAAGGACATCATTGTTGGCAGAGGGTCAGCGAAAACAAGGAAAACTCAATGAGACCAATAGATACAATAGCCTCAACAATGGGCTCAAATATATCAAAGATCGTAGAGATGGCATAGGACTGGGGGACATTTCTTATTGGTGTATATATGATCGCCATGGGTTGAAACTGACTCGTCAGTAACGAACAACAGAGGCTCAGAGGAAGTCTGATTGTGGAATGCAGATGCTGAAAGGGCTGTCATAGGGCAGAGGGATTTCGGTGGGCAGACCAGAAGTCAAGAGTTACAGAAAAGCAGACTTCAGCTTAACAAATGGATGACTTTTTGAGCAATCAAGCTTCCCAGGTGGGAATGAGTTGTCTAAAGGAGTAAACAGCAAGAAGAGGCAAGGCAGAGGTTATCAGGAATGGGTTAAAAAGACCTAAGGAGGAGGCAGTGCACAGAGCCAGGTGTTCTGGCTCCGCCATTTATTCACCGTGGCAGTGAACGAGTTACTTAACCTGATGCCTGTAAAACGGGCATTAAAACCATGCATGCCTTTTGGAGCTATGGTGAGGGTAAAATTAAATAGCGCAAGTAAACTGCTTTGCATAATGTCTGGCATGTGGTAAACACTCAATAAATGCTAGCTATTAACATTTATGGAGCCCTGGTGGCACAGTGGTTAAGAGCTCCGCCAGTAACCAAAAGGTTGGCCATTCGAATCCACCAGCCACTTCTTGGAAACCCTCTGGGGCAGTTCTACTCTGTCGTATAGGGTCATTATGAGTCGGAATCAATCCGACAGCCATGGGTTTGTTTTTAGTTTACTAGTATTTGCAACTGGGTGAAGGGGTGGAATAATTTATCTCTAAGAGCATAGCTAAGTTTAAGTTCTGTGATTTTTGTCTCGTTCATATCCAGTACCTCCCTTCAAGAAGGTGATGAAAATGAGTGAATTTCAATCTCATTTTCTTTGATTCCTTCTCTCCTACCACTGCCAAGGCACTTCTACCTCACAAAATGGCCACAGGCTAACTGTGTGAGCCACAGACTTCTATGACCTCTCCTCTCATGCCAAACATCCTGGAAGTGGGCCAAGGTCTGCAGAAGAGATGCTCCTTTGAAAATGTTTGCTCATCTCCATTGTTTCAAGTTTGAAGTTGATCGCCGCGAGACACTTTATCAGTAGTGATGATATTAACGGGCTGAATCAAGTTCAAGATCAATCAGCTCCTTATAAAATGAACCTGGAAGAAGCAGACAGCCAACTATGAAATGCTGAGCCATTAAGATAGAGACATCATCCTCCAAGGGTGGGATAAAAGTTTGCTGGCTGTCTGGGTCACTGGGTTTGTGCCTATGGCTAAATTTGGAAAAACTGTGAGAGAACACAAGTTTGTTCCTTCTTGTAGCAAAAGCTGGCTAAGGCAGACATTGAGAAATACATGCCTATTCCTCCTTCCTCCTTAGTCAAAAACTTTGTTTTGTTAAGGGTATAAAGATGTCCTGTTAATTAAAAATCGCACTTCCCCAGGCTCTCTTGGTACAACTGCTTCTGACCAATGAAACAAAGGCAGACTTCTTGTTATATAAGATAAACTTCCTGTTTAAGTCACTGTTCAGAAGGTTTTCTGTTACTTCCAAACAGAATCCGATCTGAATCACAGGCCAATTACTTACTAGGTGTTTCCATTAACTTTTGCTGCGTAATAAACTACTCTAAAACTTAAACCAACAATGTTTTTATTAAAACAACAACCATTTTATTATTTCTCATGATTCTGTGGGTTGACTGGGGCTCAGCTGGATGATTCTTCTGCTGGTGTCTCTTAGAGTCTCATATGGTTGCAGTCAGAAAGTCCAACATGGCTTCACCCACATGCCTAGCACCTTGGCAGAGATAGCAGAAAGGCTGGGGCCGCTCTTTCTTTCCATATGGTCTCTCCACATGGCTAGCTTTTTTACATGGCAGCTGGATCCCAAGAGCATTCCAAGAGGACTAATTCCCATGTGCAAATACTTACAAGCCTTTGCTTACATCACACTTTCTAATGACCCATTGGCCAAGCCCAGAGTCACTGCGTGAAAGGACTACACAAGGCTACCAAACTAATAAGTCTACACACTAGAGATGCTGTAGAAGTGATACGCTCTTTAGGTAAAGCACAGGGCTGTATAAACCCACAAATCTTTTATAAATCGTAGATTTCTTCTTTTCAGTAAGTCTTCCATGATTTCATCTTTTCTCCCTTTCTTACTTATCTCTTTTTCCACTGCTCAACTATCCCTTACCCCTAAAAAGGCAAAAAAAAAAAAAGTCGGTTCTATTTCAAGTTCCTACAGGAGCATCCCAATGAACTAGGAACTCGGAATTAGGATCACAACATTTTAAGCTATTACTGTAAATTGATGGCTTATGGGCATGTTTTGATTTGGCCACTGTTTTTTAAAGTAGAGAAATTTGACATTAGAATCCAGATTCCCAGCTTCTCTTGAACATTTTAAAGGGCAAGCACCGCTGGGCCCACATTCTTCCATGGCAATAATGTATAGGAGCTGAGTTGAGGCCTCCCCTTTTAGAGGGGCCAGGACACTCAGCTCACCATAGTCCCCACCATTCCATATGGTCTTGTTCAAACTGGAACCACAGGTTCTAATGGTGGTCTGACTTGTCTGCCTTACACGTTTCTGTTATTCTCCTGGCCCCTGAGTTTGCCACTCCTGCTTTAAACTTACTATGAATTTTCTTCCTTTTGCCATCCTCCTTTCCCCCAATTTACCTCCTCTCTGTAAAATGTACTTATTATTACCTTCCACTCACTCACCCGAACTCCATTACTGAGACTTATCTCAAACCTTTCCCAGCTCACCAAATAATGCCTTGCCCTTTGTTCAAGCAGCGCCTAAAATCCTCCCCCCTTGACTAAATAGAGGAACCCTGGTGGCTCAGTGGTTAAAGCACTCGGCTGCTAACCAAAAGGTCGGTGGTTCGAACCCCCCAGCCACTCTGCAGGAGAAAGATGTGGTAGTCAGCTTCCATAAAGATTTACAGCCTTGGCAACCCTGTGGGGGCAGTTCTTCTCTGTCCTATAGGGTTGCTAGAAGTCGGAATCAACTCAACGGCAGTGGGTTTTGGGTGACTAAACAGTGGTAAAGCGGTAGTGGATTCAGCTGGATTCCACCGTGTTTAAATCCAGGACCCTGGAAGCTACTCTTCCTTCATAATGGCTCAGGTCAAAGCTTGATTACAAACATCACTGTTTCTGGACTACAGAAATGTGTTCAAGACAGGGAGATGGAATCTTCATGCAGAGCAATATTCTATGATGTGAGGACCAGCAGACACAATTGACTCCTTTCTGGAGAGACACTTTCGGTCTAAATTTGGAGAATCATTTACAGCCACGGTTCTCAAAGCAGGTCCTTAGAGCAGCATCACCTGAGAACTTGTTAGCAATGCCAAATTTTGGACCCCACCGCTGACCTAATGGATCAGACTCCGGGGAGTAGGGCCCAGCAACCTGTGCTTTTACAAGCCCTCCAGGTGGTTCTTAGACCCACTGCACGCCATTAGGCCTTGTGGTTCCAGTTTGAACTAAGCAGAGTACATGGGCCTCTCCCCAGGGGGCTGCTGGTGCTGCTGCCTTTTTCTGGTTTTTCGTTTTTAATGTTTTCTGAGACTCTCAAAGCCTGCATATTAGTGATTCCCAAACAGGCCCAGCATCAGCCTCACCTGAGGAGCGATTCCCAGCCCTGCTCCCCATCCTGAATAGCAGGTCTGGGCTGGAGCCTGGAAATACGCAGCTCTAACAAGTTCCCCAGGTGATGCTAGTCATCAGTCAGGTTTCTATTTGTAGAAAGTACTTGCTAATGGGTTCACCTCTTTCCACCTCCCACTAAGCAGGTTGGGGCAATCTGGCACTCTCCTTCCTAGAAAATGTCTTTCAAAGCCTGTTGATTCTGCCACCGGTTTTGGGAGGTTACTGAGAGACATTGGGGCATCCGTGGAGTGCTACACCAGTCTGCATATGGCCCCGCCTCCACACACAAACTGCAGCCCTCCCACCCAGCCTCCCCCACCCAAATGCTGCACGGCCAGACTGGTTGGTTGGCCTGTCCTTTGGGGCTTTCTGTAACGGCATTTGACCCATAATATGCTTTCTGCCTGGCCACAGGGGATTGTTTGCAGACCTTCTGGAGGGTTAATAAATAAATGATGGGCTTCTTTGTGGCCACGGGAAACCATCTCAAGGTCAATGATATTGCAGAGCGGGGCTTTGCAGGGCTTGCTGAGATTAAAAAATCAACAGCTTCCACTAACCACATCCCCTCTTTTCTGAAACTTTGAAACATCGCTGCTGCAAAAGGAGCACAATTAAGCCTTGATAAAAATTTAATAGCAGGAATTATGCACTCTGCAACCAGCCTACAATTAGCCGTTGCTATGCTACGGGCAGAACCTAATCATGATAATGAGGCAAACAAAGGCAGGGAATTAATCAGGGCTATGAGGTTAGCACACAGCCGGTTCCACCTCAGAGCACTGATTCCTGAAACAGCAGTTGGGCCCCTGGGAGATCTCAGTCCTGTGCAAGGTTAGGTTAGCTGGTGTATGTGTTGTGTAAGTGTGCGTGCAATGTTCTGAGTCTGTGTGCAACACCATTCCTACCACTACAAGGACTGAAACATTTGAAAAGATGTTGGTGTCCCCAGTCTGTGCAGGAAATCACGGTAGGTTCTGCGAGCGGGTTACTGATATACAAAACACCAGCCCCACCCTCTATGTTCTTGTCAAGTCGATTTCGACTCATGGAGACCCCAAGCGTGCACAGTAGAACTGCTCTATAGGGTTTTCAAGGCTGTGACATTTTTAGAAGCAGATCGTCAAGGCTGTCTTCCAAGATGCCTCTGGGTGGGTTTGAACCACCAACCTTTCTGCAGCACATAGTGGAATGTTTAACCATTTGTGCTACCCAGGGGCTATTCTAAGTGTGGTCCTTTTACCAACAGTATCAACATCACCTGGGGGCTTGTTGTTGTTGCTGCTGTGTGCTGTCGAATTGATTCCCACTCAAAGTGACCGAATGCAGAATCTCAGGCCCCACCCCGGACCTCTGGAATCACAATTTGATTTTAACAAAATCCTCAGGTGATTCGTGTGTACGTTGAAGTTGAGACACTTTACTCTAGATCTCAACCTCGTAATAATAAGTTATTGTCATTATTAATTATGTTATGGAATAATAGTTATTGTTCCTGCCAGGCTCTGTCCCAGACATTCTACGTGTATGATTATCTCATTTAATCCTCCCCATAACACTGGGAGGCACCCCCTATTGTGCAGGTAAGGAAATTGAGGCTCAGAGATGTTAAGTAACTTGCCCAAGATGACGGAACTAGTAAGAGGAGGAAAAAGAATTGTAATCCCAGGGTTTCCTGATTCTAAAACCTAGGTTCTTAACCACTGGTCTAGAATACCTCTTATCACACATAGATCTACGGTGAACGAAAATAATCACAGTTTGAGTTGGTATCTGATAAGGGCCACTAAAAAAAAAAACCTGTTGCCATCTAGTCAATTCCGACTCATAGCGACCCTATAGGACAGAGTAGAACTGCCCCATAGAGTTTCCAGGGAGCCCCTGGTGGATTCAAACTCCCGACCTTTTGGTTAGCAGCCGTAGTACTTAACCAGGGCCACTAGAGACTTAAAAATGGAGGATGGTTTTAAGAGATCATAGAGGGGCAGTGGACCCTTTTGGTTGGGGTGATCAGGCAAGGAGGAAGTAGACCTTCAGCTGGAACTTGAATGTTAAGCAGGATGTAACCAGTAACCAGTCGTCGTCATGTAGATTCTGACTCATGGTAACCCCATGTGCGTCAGAGTAGAACTGTGCCCCACAGGGTTTTCAAAGGCTGATTTTTTGGAAGTAGACTGCCAGGCCTTTCTTTCGAGGGGCCTCTGGGTGAAATTAAACCTGCAACCTTTCAGTTAGCAGCCAAGCACATCTGCACCACCCAGGGACTCCTAGGTAGGACTTCTGTAGGTATAATAGTGGGAGGGCATTCCAGGCAGCAGGATCAGCGTAAGAAGGCACCATGACTTGAGGCATGAAGTTGTCTGTGGGGCGAGTGAGTAGAACACTTAAGTATGATACACGTGTGAGGTGGGCCTGCATGATGGAGAGCCTTGAATTCAGGATGAGAGCTGTGGACCTCACTGGGAGGGGATGAGGATCCACGGAGGATGCCTGAGCCAGGGGTATGACGCAGTCAGACTGAGCTCTGGAAAAGGCTGTCCTGGCCATGGTGAAGTGCATGCAAAGGGAAACCTGAGAGCCCCAAGCCGCCTGGGGGTCAGCGGGGTCAGAAAGGAAGAGATGCCGTGGAGAGGGGAGACAGGGCCTTGGGTCTGACAGATGTGGGTCAGGGCAATGGGATGAGTCAGGGCCTCCAACTCCAGGCTCCAGCCTTGGTCCAACACCAAAGTCAGAGGGAGAGATGGCTGGGGGGAAGATGGTAGCTTGGCTTGGGATGATTCATTTGACATGATTCACAGCCTCCGTCAGCCTACCCACATCAATATTCACTCAACAAATGTTCATTGAGAGCTACAGCAAAATGAACAAGGCACAGAAGCAAACACCAACGACAGGTAATAGTGACGCTCACAATTCAAGTTGTATCTGACACGGCCCCTGTGTCAGCCCTCAGCTCACTACAGCCCCTGAAGTGACTGGACACCCAGTGACACCCAGCCCAGGCCTCCCTTTACAATCAATGGGAAATGTAAAAATATCGGTACCTGGGGCCCACTCCCCAAAGATTCTGACTTAATCAGCTTGGAGTGGGAGCCCGGCATTGTGTGATTCTAATAAATACCCAGGGTTGAAAACTGCTCTGGAACACACTATTATTATCCCCATTTTACAAAGAGGAAGCTCAGGTTAATTTGCCCAAGGTTGCAAGTAAGTGGGTCTCAACCCAGGTCTGTCTGACTGCCAAGCCATGTAGTAAACTGCTCTGCCTCTTTCCCCAAATTGCTCATCATCCAGTGGTTTCAACAAAGAACGAGAACCTGAAGTGCTCCGTGTGCTAACGGAGGTGCTGGGAGGCCAGAGAGAAGGCGGCCCACGAGGGACACAGGAAAATCTTCAAGGCAGAGGCCCTGTCTAAGCTGTCTCACAAGATAGCAGTTCCTTGTTGGGGAAGGGACGAGCAGAAGGGCAGACCACCACCATCAGCTCCATTCATTCAACACCGATTCTTGGGCTCCATCTTGCCAGGTGTTGGCGCCGTGCGAATGTGCGTGCGTGCGTGCGTGCGTGCGTGCGTGTGTGCTTGCATGCTGGGGAGGGGATTTGCAGCAGTGAGCCAGGCAACCCCACCCTTGAAAGCACGGTTCACAGTGTAAGGATGGTCACAAAGGTGGGCGTTTTAGCTGAGGCAGATGTGCTCACTCTCAAAAAAGGTGGCTCTAAAGAAAATATTTGAAAATGCACTCAATTTTAAATGCCTTAGGCGAGTTGTTTAAAGAATTCTGTAGTGAATTATTTCCTAAAGTGAACACTCACCTCTTAAGTTTGCTTTGGGATCACTTAAGAGATTCATATACTTGTCCTAAGTAAATAGAGAACAACCAACAAACAAACCAAACCTGTTGCCATCAAGTGCATTCCGACTCACAGTGACCCTGTAGGACAGAGTAGAACTGTGTCCCATAGGGTTTCCAAGGAGCGGCTGGTGGATTGGAACTGCCAACCTTTTCGTTAGCGGCTGAGCTCTTAAACACTGTGCCACCAGGGCTCCAAACAGAGAAGGGAGAGGAGGAAAGGATGAAAAGAGGACTATAGAAGGAGGTGATAAGAGAAAACATAAAGGAGGCAGGTACTTAGCCCGGAGGAGGTGCAGCTTTAGGCTGAAAGGACCCCATGAGAACTGCAGCATGTTCGGAAGTATGGCGCTACTGTGACATTGGTCAAAACCCAAATGTCACCAATCATGACTCGACAAACCTCGCGATTCCCGACAAATGAAACTAAAATAAGAACAGTTCTCAGGGACACAGAAACCAGATTGAGGAAGAAATCTTTGTAAGGTTTTGAAATGGTGACAGGCAAGCAAAGTTTGTTCATAGGATGCCAGCGTAAGAAGAAACATTTTGAACTTCTCAGCCCTGAGGCTGACTGGAGGATAGACTTATCAAGCCTATGCTCATCCTCTCCCAACAGACTTTTCCTCTTAGAGAAAAACAACATTCAAGACATTACACAAGCAGACAGACAGACAAGGCACTAGACAAGCAGGTGTTATTGTTGTTAGGTGCTATCGAGTTAGTGAGGAGAGTGAAGATCCCGGTCCAAGGCAGTGAGGGTCTCAGTGGACTCTCCAATGTTGTCAGTACTCTTCAGCCAAAGACCACCAGGAGCACACCTGTAGTTGAAAAAGTTGGGTTTATTAGTTATTGCAGAGAGGGAGAATACGCTCCATGGGGAACCATGGGGAACCATGGGGAACCATGGGGTGTGTTCTCCCCTCTCATGGGGAGTAATCAGTTAGAAAGAATTGATGATAGGATTTGGGCTTTGATGGAGTGACTTGCCAGATGCTCTAAAGAAAGGGTTTGCTCTAGGTAGGATGCAGAAAGCAGGGGAAATTCTGTGATTGGGTGTCTCAATAAATCTCATCTCTAGGGAGGAGAGAGTCCCTGAGTGGTGCACATGGTTAAACCACTCAGTTGCTAACCAAATGTTGGAGGTTCGAGGCCACCCAGAAGTGCCTCAGAAGAAAGGCCTGGCCGTCTACTTCCATTGAAAACCCTGTGGGGCACAGTTCTACTCTGGCACTCATGGGGTCACCGTGAGTCAGAGTCAACTCAACAGCAACTGGTTTTATGGGGAGGAGAGACTAGAAGGAAGATCAAGTTGTAATCAGTGAAGAAGGACAGTGTCATGGTTTGAATTATGTCCCCCCAAAAACGTGTGTATCATTTTGGCTGGGCCATGATTCCCAGAACTGTATGGTTGGCCACCATTTTGTGATTGTAATTTTATGTTAAAGAGGATTAGGATGGGATTGTAACGCCACCTTTACCCAGGTCACATCCCTGATCCAATCAATGTAAAGGGAGTTTCCCTAGGGGGTGGCCTTCACCACCTCAAGAGATAAAAGGAAAGGGAAGCAAGCAGAGAGTTGGGGACCTCATACCATCAAGAAAGCAGTGCCAGGAGCAGAGTGCATCCTTTGGACCGGGGTCCCTGCACAGAGAAGCTCCTAGTCCGGGGGAACACTGAAGAGAAGAAGACCGACAGAGGGAAAAAGCCTTCCCCTGGAGCTGATGCCCTGAATTTGGACTTTTAGCCTACTTAAACTGTGAGGAAATAAACTTCTCTTCATTAAAACCATCCACTTGCGGTATTTCTGTTATAGCAGCACTAGATGACTAAGACAGACAGACACTCATCTTGGCCCAGAAAAGGTGTATTTGGTATTTTATGGGTGACACAATGGCTTTGTTTTGGTCTGTGCTGACACATCTCATGAAGTGGCCTTGCTTCGTCTCATTTTTTCTTGGTCTCAGAGTAACCTTGTCTAGGGTTGGCATTCTATAAAGTTGATTACAGCCTATATAGGAATGACATGGCCTGGCTCTGAGTGTCAGGCCAGCTTCTGAATGTCCTGGGCTGCTCGCTCTTTCTTTCCCACCAGCCACACCCTCCTTGCCACTCCTCCCCCACCCCCAACCCCTACAACCACAAGTCGGGGTACGGGGGCAGGAAAGCATGAAAAGAGGTTTATAATTAAGGAAGTGAAAAGAAGGGGGAAGAGAAGGGAAAGGCGGAGGTGGGGCAGGAGAGAGTAAACCTTATGGATTCTGCTTCCCCACTCCAAAGTGGACCTGATTGCAGCTGAATCTGGGCAGCAGGGGAGGAAGAGGCCTGACTGAGCCCACCAGGACCAGGGGGAGAGCCATTCATTCATTTTTCATTACTGTGCAGCCCAGCCCTCACGAGTCAGCTGTGACCTTGCTGCCACGCCGCCCCCCCAACTAGAAGAGAACTCTTTCCGCCATCTGTCTGTCTGGCATCAGGCTATCGGTGATGCTCACCTTGGTGTGAAGGGGAGCTTGCTCATGGAAGGGGAAGAGAATCAGCAGTGAGAGGACACAGGAAGCCAGGCCCGCAGTTTCTGGGTGCTTGTGTGTGTGTGTGAAAACATCTTACCAGCCTATTCCTGAAGCAGATTGTTCCCCAAGGTGTGGGGACCCTTCTGGCCCCAGTGCAGGCATCCTGCAGTCTCTCCGCTGCCACTCCTCCTTACCTGAAGAAGAAGGGGTATGTGTGCCTGGGCTCTCAGAGCACTCCCCGCAGTCCTGGGGACTCACACTCTGGGGCTGAGCTGAGGGCCCTGGAGGCAGCCATGGCCAGGTGGCACCAAACATGCCATGCCTCTTATACTTCTGCCACTGCTCACGCTTTCCCACTTCCGGGAAACCTTGTGCCTACCCTGCCCTATTCAGCCTTCAGGGTTAAATGCAAATCCCCACCTCCACCCCCACCAAGCCTTCCCTCCTCCCTGCTCCCAGAGGTCTCAGTTCCAGCTTCTATAAATGCTTCCTCCACTGTATTTATTATGTGTTCCTTACCTGCGTGTCTCCCCCATTGGGCAGGGAGCTGGCTTATTTATCACTGAGTCCCCAGCCCCTGAAATTTTGCCAGACTCTTAGTAGACAGTTGGTAAATGTTTGGGAAGGCAAGGGAGAACAGGAGAGAAGACTTGATGGCCATATGTAAATGCCCAGCAACATCCTAGGGGTTACGGGCTTGCAGGAGAAGCCACAGTCCTCCCTTGGGCCGCTAAGCGCCTGTTTGCTGTTAAACACGGGCAGCTAATCCCTCATCAGGCCCACGCTGCAGCTGGTCATTCCTGCCCCTCTCCTCTCGTCTTAGAGGAGTCTTTATGGAGCCAGGAGCAAATGGTTTGCACTCGACTACTAACCGAAAGGTTGCAGGTTTGAACCGGTGGGGCTGCCAAAGAAAGGTCTGGCAATCTGCTTCTACAAAGATTGTATCCAAGAAAACCCTATGGAGCAGTTCTACCCTGTAATGCTTGGGGTCACCATGAATCAGAATCAACTTGATGGCAACAGGATTGGTTTGTGGTATGGAGTCATAATTGAATGAGGCAGGCCTGGAAGAGTCCTCCACTTAAGAATAATCTAGGCCACAGGAAGCATCAGCTCTCCTGGTGTTAGCAAACGAAGGCCTCAGAGGAGGAGCAAATGGTAGGTGACTCCTGTTAACACGAATTTAACCCAGTGAATTTTGTTGCTCTCTAGAACCAGTTTCTTACTGAAGTCACCAACCCAGCCAAACCAAACCCACTGCCATCGAGTCGATTCTGACTCATAGCAAACCTGTAGGACAGGGTAGAACTGCCCCATAGGGTTTCTAAGGCTGTAAATCTTTACGGAAGCAGACTGCCACATCTTTCTTCCTCAGAGCAGCTGGTGGGTTGGAACCGCCGACGTTTTGGTCAGAAACTGAGCGCTTTAACCACTGTACCGCCAAAGTTTCTTACCGAAGCCATGGGAGGTAGGGATGGGAACTAAAGCAAAATTCCCAGGGAAATAAGATGGGGGAATTGGGGATTAGGAAAACATTACTCACCCTTGAGCTTCCTCGGGCAAGAGCAGACACCTCAGTGCTTGTCTGGGTGCGGGTGGGCCCCTGGGCAGAAGCAGGCTGTCATCTCTGGCCGCTTGTCTGGTCCCTTGCGTGCTGTGACGTTCAGATGGAGCCTAGTCTCCTCTTGGCAAACTCAAATTGTGCAGCTTTTCAGTTACGCACTTCAGTACCCGGAGGGTCAGTGGAGACGCTGAATGAAAATGATGATCGGCACACGCATCATGACTCATACCATTTGTAACTGGGGAGACACAGAGAACAGGGACAGGCAATTAAGGCAGGAGGGATTTCTTTTCTTTTTCTTTTTTTCAGTCTGAGATAAGCATGTTTGTCTGCATCCAGGACTCACCAACCTGTCAAGTCCTACCTCAAGGCCAAGGCCGTGTCAAAAGTTCAGAGATTTAATCAGGAGTGGGGGGAGTGGCAGGAGGGGAGGGGAGAAAACTGAAAGTGACATCTGAAATGTACCCCGCCTGCCCTAGTCCATCTGCGTGGGCATCAAGGGGCAAGAGGGGCCAGGTTATGGCAGCTGTGATTTTAAAGAGGCCCCTCAGCATGGTGGAGTGAGCAAAGGCTTGGAAGTCAGATAGGCCAGGGTTCAAATCCCAGCTCCACCACCCACTAGTTCTGCGATCTTAGACAAAGCACTTCAACTCCCTGAGCTTCTGTTCCATCATCTGTACAAAAGAGACGATGGCATTTCTACGGGGCTGTTGGGAGGTGGATTAAATTAAAGCAGATGGCATCTGTGGAAGGAAGGAGCACAGGGCCTGGCATATTGGAGACGCCCAGTAATGGAAGTTTCCCTCCGGCTACACCCACCCACTTCACAGGACAGAAACAAGGCCTTGGGTGCTCTCCCTGCCAGCACACGCAGCAGCCGCTGGCTTCTCTTCAGAATGAGTCATGCAGAAATCCACCTGTATGGAAACACTGTGAGTCTGCTTATCCTTGGCAAAGAAGAGGCAGTTGACTGGGGTGGTGGTTGGTAGGGTCGAAATATTGACTTTTGTATGTGTAAAGTGGAGGGGGCCATGGTGGTTCAGTGGTAGAATTCATACCTTCCATGTGGGAGACATAGGTTCGATTCCTGGCCAATGTACTTCATATGCAGCCACCACCTGTCTGCCAGTGGAGACTGAAGTGTTGTTGATGCCAAACAGGTTTCAGTGGAGCTGCCAGACTAAGATGGACTAGGAAGAAAGGCCTGCCAATCTACTTTCAAAAATCAGCCGGTGAAAACCCTATGGATCACAATGGTCTGATCCTCAGCTGATCATGGGGATGGTGCAGGACTGGGCCGCATTTTGTTCCACTGTGCATGGGGTTGCCATGGGTCGAAGGCAGCTAACAACAACAACGTGTAAAGCAGAACTTCTAATTTGTCCCAAAGAATATCCATCCAACTGCATGGAAGTCTCAAGCTGGAGCCAGCTGGGATCGGCTAAGAGTCTCTCCTTCCCTCTATGATGATAATATCACTCACCACTTCTATACATACTTTCATCCTCCAAGTTTTCAGCTTCAAATGTTTCATCTCAAAGGCCACCCCCATGGACCCCTCATCTGCTGTTTAATTGGAGAAGGGGTGCTGGAGGCCGCAGAGCCTTAATTGCATTTGTTAGTGGGTAGGTGCAATTATCCCTGCCACACTCCTGCACACTGCCAGGCAGACCAAGGATGATTAAGGGGCTCTTTAAAACTCCAGCTCCCTACAGCCCTCTCCACTAATTGAGAGGGCAGGAAGTGATATTGAACTCCCCTGCTCCTTTCTTTAAATTAACTCCTGGCTCCAAAGTCCTCCTCGGAGCAGCGCATTGACCACCTGGCTCAGTGTTCAGTTCCAACCCCATCCATCACCCGTCATTTAGGCACGGGGCCCGGCCAATCATCAGTGGGTCTATCCATCACCCACCAGTGGCCCCCAGAGGGTGATATCATCCAGCCTGACTGTGACACCTGACTTAACTAAGAGGTGGCCTGAAGGTGTCCCACTGTGCTCTGAGCCTTGGCCACCTGCTCTCAGTCCTGGCCTAGAGCACCACGATCACCTACTGACTGGTCCCTGATCCCTAATTCAGTGTCCTCTCTACCTGGCAGTGACAGAAATCAGCTCAAATGTAAGAAGGGTGAAGCACTAATGTTACAAACCCTCTGACAGCTTCCCAATTTACCTTGGAGGAAATCTAAGCTCCATGCCATGACGAAAATGGCCCTGGGCGGTCTGGCCCCGTGCAAGTACTCCACCCTCAACCTCTATCCCTCTAGCCCTTGTTCACTAAGCTCCAGCCACACTGATCCTCTCCACAGTTCCCCAAATATACTGAGTCTTTTCAGCCTCAGGACCTGTCTTAGTTATCAACTGCTGCTGTAACAGAAATACCACAAGCGGTTAGCGTTAATGAGCAGAAATTTCTCATAGTTTGTTGTTGTTAGGTGCCGTCCAGTCAGTTCCAACTCATAACGACCCTGTGTACAACAGAACGAAACACTGCCCGGCCCTGCAGCATCCTCACAATCCTTGCCATGCTTGAGCCCATTGTTGCAGCTGCTGTGTTAATCCATCTTGTTGAGGGTCTTCCTCTTTTTTGCTGATCCTCTACTTTACCAAGTATGATGCCCTTTTCCAGGGACGGGTCCCTACTGATAACATGTCCAAAGTACGTGAGAGAAAGTCCTGCCATCCTTGCTTCTAAGGAGCATTCTAGCTGTACTTCTTCCAAAACAGATTTGTTCATTCTTCTGGCAGTCCATGGTATATTCAATATTCTTCCCCAACACCATAATTGAAAGGCATCAGTTCTTCCTTATTTATTGTCCGGCTTTTGCATGCATATGAAGTGATTGAAAATACCCTGGTTTGGGTCAGGCACATCTTAGTCCTTAAAGTGACATCTTTGCTCTTTAACACTTTAAAGAGGTTTTTTGCAGCAGTTTGCTCAACGCAATACATCATTTGATCTCTAGACTGCTGTTTCCATGGGCGGTGATTTCAAATCCAAGTAAAATGAAATCCTTGACAACTTCAATATTTTCTCTGTTTATCATAATGTTGCTTGTTGGTCCAGTTATGAGGATTTTTGTTTTCTTTATGTTGAGGTGTAATTCATACTGAAGGCTGTAATCTTTGATCTTCATCAGTAAATGCTTTAAGTCCTCTTTACTTTCAGCAAGGGAGGTTGTGTCATCTGCATATCGCAGGTTGCTAATGAGTCTTCCTCCAATCCTGATGCCCTGTTCTTCTTCATATTGTCCAGTTTCTCAGATTATTTGCTCAGCATACAGATTGAGTAAGTATGATGAGGGGATAAAACCCTGATGCACACCTTTCCTGATTTTAAACTACTCAGTATCCGTTTGCCTCTTGGTCTATGTACAGGTTCCTCATGAGTACAGTGAAGTGTTCTGGAATTCCCGTTCTTTGCAGTGTTATTCATAATTTGTTATGATCCACACAGTCGAATGCCTTTGCATAGTCAATAAAACACAGGTAAACATCTTTCTGGTATTCTCTGCTTTCAGCCAAGATTCATCCTACATCAGCAATGATATCCCTCATTCCATGTCCTCTTCTGAATCGGGCTTGAATTTCCGGCAGTTCCCTGTCGATGTACTGCTGCAACTGCTTTTGAATGATCTTTAGCAAAATTTTACTTTCACGTGATATTAATAACATTGTTCAATAATTTCCACCTTCTGCTGGATCACCTTTCTTTGGAATGGGCACAAGTATGGATCTCTTCCAGTTGTTTGACCAGGTAGCTGTCTTCCAAATTTCTTGGCATAGACAAACGCTTCTAGCATTGCATCCGTTTGTTGAAACATTTCAATTGGTATTCCATTAATTCCTGGAGCCTTGTTTTTCACTGGTGCCTTCAGTGCAGCTTGGACTTCTTCCTTCAGTACCATCAGTTTTGATTATATACTACCTCCTGAAAAGGCTGAAGGTCGACCAATTCTTTTTGGTATAGTCTATCAATTCTTTTTGGTATAGTGACAATGTGTATTCCTTCCATCTTCTTTTGATGCTTCCTGAGTCATTCAATATTTTGCTGATAGAATCCTTTAATATTTCAATCTGAGGCTTGAATTTTCTCTTCAGTTCTTTCAGCTTGAGAAATGCAGAGCCTGTTCTTCCATTTTGTTTTCTAACTCCAGATTCTTCATTACAATACTTTACCTTGTCTTCTCATGATGCTCTTTGAAATCTTCTGTTCAGCTTTTTACGTGATCCTTTCTTCTGTTGGCTTTAGCTAATCTATGTTCAAGAGCAAGTGTCAGAGTCTCTTCTGACATCCATTTTGGTCTTTTCTTCCTTTCCTGTCTTTTTAATGACCTTTTGCTTTCTTCGTGTATGATGTCCTTGATGTCAGTCCACAACATGTCTGGTCTTTGGTCATTAGTGTTCAATGTGTCAAATCTATTCTTGAGATGGTCTCTAAGTTCAGGTGGGATATACTCAAGGTCGTACTTTGGCTCTCGTGGACTTATTTTACTTCTCACAGTTTAGGAGGCTAGAAGTCTGAGCTCAGAGGCCTGGTTCTAGGGGAAGGCTCTCTGTAGGCTCTGAGTGAAGGTCTTTGTCCGTTTTCAGCTTTTATTCCTAGGTTACTTGGCGATTATGTGGCTTGTATCTTCCCCTCTATTTGTGCTTACTTGCTTCCTCTGCTCTTTTATATCTCAAAAGAGATTTATTTAAGACACACCCTGCACTAATACTGCCTTGTTAACATAACAAAGAAAACCCATCCCTATGGGATTATAACCACAGGTCTAGGGGTTAGGATTTACAACACTTATTTTTAGGGGACACAATTCAATCCATAATGGGGTCTTTGCATATGCTCTTTCCTCTTCTTAGAAGAACTTGCCTTCATACTTCACGGTCAGCTCCTTCCCACCTTCAGGTCTCCGTCTAAATGTTGCTTAAGAGAGGCCTTATGTGACTGCCATATTTTAAGTAGTTTCCCATCTTCTTAGTTTTTTTTTTAACCCCTTGCCTGTTGTTTATTTCCTTCAAAGCATACGTCACATTTTTTCATTATCTTAGTTTTGTTAGTTTGCGGTACTTTTTTGTTGTTGTTGTTTCTGTTCCACTAGACTATATGCTCCATGAGGTCAGGCTCTTTCTTTTCATTCACCATTGTTTCCTAAGGACCTATTGGAGGGCTTGGCACTTCCTCATTCACTCATTCAGCAAATATTTATTGAGCACCTACTATGAGCCCGGCACTCTTTCAAGCACCTTTTAGGAGATACAGCAATTAACAAACAGGTAAAAGTCGTGTTTGGCTCTTACATTTTAGAGGGGAAAGGAGAGGCAGGCAATAAGTATAATAAATAAGTTATACAGTGTGTTAGAAAATAATCAGGGCTGTTTCTACCAATCAACAATGGTGAGGAATCATTCTCCATGATCCTGGGAATTAGATATTGGGCAAAAGGCTAAAGAGAAAAAGAACATGTGGAGGGGTGTGTATTGGGGTGTGGAAGCTCCATTAATAGGGTGGATAACATTGAGACATGAACATATTTTGTTCCCATGAAAATGGAGACTCTCAACTTCCAGCTTCCTTGTTCTGCGTGTCTACCCTAACTGCGGCCGCCTCCTGAGCGGACTGCACTTGTCTAGGTAGTACCTACCTCATGCTTCTCACCTCTCCTTTCTCATTTCCCAAAGAAACTTTGCTGCCCTGTAGCCCATCGCAGCATGGTGCAGTCAGATGAGCTTTTGCCTGCCTGGCGTTCACTCCCCTTTCTTCTGGAAACAGCCTCCCAATTTTTCTTTGGGGACCAATCCCTACGCCATTGAGTTGTCTTGGTAGGACTATCAGTCACAGCACTCTGCCTCCTCCCTGCGAACAGGTGGCACTGGGCCCAGGCCTTCCTCCTGAAACCTGAGTCCTGAATGGAAAGACACAAAGGTTTTAGAAAAGAGTAACATTCATCCTGAATGATTGTCCATTATTCCTGCCACTCAGACCCCGAAGCTGCCCTGCTTCCTGTCCTTTCCAACCATGCGTCTTCAACTTTTCCTTTCCTTCTGGTGCTGGACTACTCTTCTTTAATAAAGTCTATTTGGTTTGAGATAGTGGAAGTTGGTTTCTGTTACTTGCAACCAGAGATCCCTGGCTGGTACTGAGTGATACTGACTGTATCAACACGATGAGTATAGCTGTTATACAGTGTTATACAGTGCTCTTGTTTGTTACTGGGTAATCTTGGACAAGAAGTCTGCTGTCTTTGGGCTTCGATGTCCTTGTCAGTAAAACGAGGACAATAGTAGCATGTTCCTCCATGGTGATTGGAGGGATTTAAAAGACTCAAAGTGCGTGCAGGTGGAAGTGCCTGGTGGTCCTGCCCTCTCTCCCCCCACCCGCCCATTCTCTTCCTAACTTCTCACACAAGCCCAGAAGGAGATGTGGTGAAGTCGGGACAGCAGGTCCCCACAGAGATTGCTATGGGAACCCCAGCCACATGTGCAGCTGTCCTGGGGAGTGCCCGGGGAGGAGCTAGGCAGCTGCGGGGTGGCTAGCTGCAACGACTCTGCCTTTTGGAGCAGAAAGGCCCAGCTGTCTCCTTCCCCCCAGGTCCCAGCTCAGCTCAGTTCACAGAACTCCCAACACAGCAGCTGTAAGCTCCAGAGAGGGGGGAGGAACATGCTCTGTGCAGCTCTCAGCTTCCAGTCTCGGGGGAGTCTGGGAGGGAGGAAGAGCACTACTCAGCTCAGAATTCTCAGACTGGAAACAAGCCTTAAGAAGCCATTTAGCCAATCAATCCAACAGCAAACCTTCAGTGAATCAGTTCTGGGAGCCAGAACTGAACTGCGCAGGCAGTGAGGGGGATGGAGAACCAAAAGACATTATCAGTGGCAGGACCTTGGTGGAAATAAAAATAGAAATTGAAGACAGCAACCATGGCTATCATTTGTGGAGTGTTACCGTGTGTTAGCCACTGGGTTTAATTTAGATATACATCTCTACAGTTCTTACCAGAAACTCAGCCAGGGGGTATCAGTGTGCCCTTTTGACAGATGCAGAGACTGAGTTCAGGGAAGTGAAAGGAGCAGCGTCATGGCCAGGAAAGATCATCTAGTTTGAGCCTATCATTTTAGAGGCTCATTCGTTTACTCCCTCATACCCAGTGTGTGTTGGGCTCTGTGCTCTACACGCTCGGAGTTCACTGGGGGAAGCTCACCTGCACACAGGTGACTCTGATAGCAGCAAGGGCCAACAGGAAGGCCTGTGGAAGCAAAGGGACAGGACAATGGTAATGCCTTGACTGTCAGGGCAGAGTAGGAGGTGTTGGCTGAACTCTGGGCCTTGAAGGGTGGAGGAGTATATACTTGGTTGAATAGTGTTAAAAATAATTAAAACTCAAAGAAATTTGAATGTAAGGTTTTTTCTGAGCAGTTATTGTATACGCATATAAACAAAAAAACCTTTGCCGTCAAGTCAATTCTGACTCATAGCATCCTATAGGACAGAGCAGAAGTGCCCCATAGGGTTTCCAAAGAGCGGCTGGTGGATTTGAACTGCCAACCTTTTGGCTAGCAGCAGAGCTCTTAACCACTGACCCTCCAGGGCTTCATATGCATATAGGGAGACAATTTTGATTCCAGAAAAAGCAAATGGCTCAAAGAAGCTGGATAAAATGAGGCTTATAAAGAGAAGAGGAGGGAGAAATACAGAAGATCAGCCATTGGCTAATCTTAACGTGATTGATTGAACCCCACTCTCCCCATTTTACTGAGATCAACTGGCATCAGGTCACAAGATAGTCTCTGGCCCTCCACCCAGACGTATCTTTTGAAATTCAAATTCAGCAAGCTGGGCTTCTAACAGGAAAGAAAAGATTTGCTACTTTGGGTGAAGAAAAGCCGCTGTCGGATTAATTTTGATCAGAAATTTCTTTAAAGTGCATATTTGGTTTCATGAGTAAGAAAACCCCAAAATCAAAGCAAGAGATCTGCTATCAATTTCTCTCTGTGACAATAGTGTTTCCCAAAAATTCATGTTCCTCCAGAACCTGTGAATAGAACCTTACGTGTGAATTGGGTCTTTACAGATGTAATCAAGTTAAGATGAGGTCATACTGGATTAGGGTGAGCGCTAAATCCAATATGGCTGCTGTCCTTACAAGAGGAGGGAAATTTGGACACAGGAACAAGGCACACGGGGAAGATGGCCATGTGAAGAGGGAGGCAGAAATCGAAGGGATGAAGCTACCAGCCAAGGAACACCAAGGATTGCCAGGAACCGCCAGAAGCTAGGAGAGAGGGGTGGGGCAGATTCCCTCAGAGGAAGAGCATGGCCTGGCTGACACCTTGATTTCATACTTCTAGCCTCCAGAACTCTGAGAGAATAAATGCCTGTTGTTTGAAGCACCCAGTTTGTGGTACTTCGAGGAGCCCTAGAAAACTAACAGAGCGGCTTGCAGTTCAGCCAAGGGAAAGGGGGCGGGGAGAGGGAATTCCACACAGCGAGCCCAGTGTGAGCGAAGTGTGAGGCTTGCTGCAGGGCATACTCAGACAGGGGTCTCCCCTGGAGCAGAGTGCATGGGGCTCCAGATTGCAAGCCAGATTGCAAAGGGCCTGCTATGGGTTGCCAAGTGATTTGAACTTTATCTGTAGGAAAAAGGGAGGCCTCTGAGGGGCCTGGGGGGCCTTTGTGGTTCAGTGGTAGAATTCTTGCCCTCCGTGCAGGAGACCCGGGTTGGACTCCCAACCAATGCATCTCATACACAGCCACCACCCAGCTGTCGGTGAAGACTTGTGGTTGCTGTGATGCTCTGATGGCTTCCAGACTAAACGGACTAGGAGGAAAGGACTGGAGATCTACTTCCAAAAATCAGCCAGTGAAAATCCTATGGATCCTAACGGTCTGATATGCAGCCAGTCACAGGGATGGGGCAGGACCGGGCAGCCCCGGGCAGCGTTTAATTCCCTCGTGCATAGGGTCACCATAAGTTGGGGGCAGTCTTCACTGCAGCTAACAACTGAGGGGTTTTAAGCAGGGGAGTGATGTGATCAGCTTTGCGTGATACCCAGACAACGCCCCTTCTTGTGTGCAGGATGGATAGAAGGGTGGGCAAGCATGGGGGCAGGAATCCAGCCAGGAGGTGGTTGCTAGTGTCCAGTGGTCCAGGTGGGGGTTAAAGGGACTAGGGAGTGGCAAGGGTAGGGAAAAGGAGATAATTAGGAGAGACGTCTCAAAGACTCTCACTGGCAGGAAGCTGAGGACAAAATTGTGTTCCCTGCCAGAAACCTCTGGGTGTGTCTCTGGAATGTTTGCAGGTCTAAGTGTGTGTCTGTCTATGCATCGGGCTTGTGCACACATGCACGTGTGGTGGGCCTGTGTCTGCGCGCACACTTGGATTCTCTTGTATGGGTGGGTGTGTGCATTTTTATGCATGGTCTTGTATACGTGCATCTGAGTTTATATTTGCATTCATATTGTATTCACAGTGCTTGGGAGAGTCTGTGCGTTCCCAGGTATTCTGCACATCTGCGTGCTTGGATTTGGGGTCTGCGCCTGTGCCCTTGTGTGTCTGCTTGCTGTTCCCCATCCAGCTGTGAGACCCCACCCCTCATTGTTTTCCAGGCTCGTGCAGGAGTCTGTGTGCCAGGCGCCCCCAGGGACTTAAGCTGCTTTAGAGGCTCCTGCTGCTGAAGCGAGGTGCTGCTTCCATCCTTGTTTGATGCTGCAACATGAACCCCGAGGCAGTTCTTCAAAGGAAGCAACCGGGGGTGGAAAGAAAGAAAGTAAACATGCAGATTAAAACTGTGAGGTAGCCTTGCGCCTGCTCCAGCTTGGGCCCAGAGCCTTCTCCCCCACAGGCAAGCTTTAATCTGTCAGTGGCATTTCACCAGGCCAGGATCTTAGGGGGCTGAGGGAGCTCTGGGAAGGCAGAGATCAGCAGGGCTGGGGGAGTGGCTGGGGATGTGTCCCTCCTACCTGGCAGGTTCCAAACAGGCTGCAAATGGCCCTGCCCTCAGGGGTGTGGACAGAGGAACCCTCTTCTCTTCCCTTCCCTTCTTTTTGCCACCCTTCCCTGATCGCTGTTGCCTGGTGATGCCGGGGCTTCAGACTGACTCCCATCTGCGAGCCGACTCGGTATTTAGTGGTTGTGTGATTGTGGGTAACTGGGCCTATGTTTTAAAAGGTAGTTACTCCCACCTCAGAGGGTTATTTGCTGGGATCGAGTGACTTCATCCGTGCAAGTGCAGAGCACAGTGCCTAGTACACGGGAGAAGCTCAGCAACAGGCAGCGATCAGAATCACTGTTACTGTTATACGATAATCAACAAAGCAGCTCCGATCTTAATCTCCCCCACCCCGACCCCTGAGAACACAAAGAGTGTGACTGGAGTGTTATAAAGGTAAGATACCAGAGAGCTAGGAGGGGGCTCAGCGTTGCTGGGGAAGGTGGGTGGGATCAGGCAAAGCTTCCTGGAAGAGGTGACTCCCAAGTCTTAAAGGATAATTGGAGTTCACCAAGGGAATTCGAGCAAGGGCATCCTGGCCAGGAGAGGATTTTGCCGAGTGTGAGTGGGGAGACTTCGTGGCACGTCTGGTCCTCGGGTCCTCTGTGGGGCTGTGTCTGCAGGCTGCCATACCAGGCAGGTCCTGTGGGCAATGGGTGTCCCTGAAGGTGAATCAAAATGGAAACCAGGTCAGAGAGAATTTGACCAGACTAGGAGTGCTGGGGCTAAAGGGCCTGAAAAAAAAATCTTTCTAAGCCAAAAGATCTTTTCCATGCAGGTGGCAGGCAGCCTGCGGTAGACAGGGCTGTGGGCAGGCAGCCTTCAGAGGTCAGCCCCTTCAGGATTGCCTCAGCTGCAGACAGCAACCGTCCCCAAGATCACATCCCTTCCCGGCGTGGCCCACATCCATGACTGAGCAGTGCCGGAGTATAGAGGTCTGGCCACCGCAGCCCCCCACCCCGCGCCGGTCAGTGCAACATTTACATGCTAGCATCCCATTTAATCCAATAACTATCGCCATTTTGCAGATGAGAATAGATGACTTGCCCAAGGTCACTGGGCTGGAATTCGTACCCAGCTGGGTCTGATCCCAAAGCCTGTGTGCTTTTCCCCAGAGCAGTTCTCATTAGCAGAACCGTTTCTTTGCGGACAGCCACTAACGCATTTTCCAGGCCTGAAGTGCACTCTCTTCCCTTCCAGGAGAGGGAACCCAGAAACTGAGCGGGAGGGGATCTGAGAAAAGGAGGTGCAATCACTGCATCCCTCCTTTCCTGCCCATAACCTCCCTTAGGCTCTATATCGCTAGCTCTCTCCCGCCCTCCCTCCTCCTTCGCTCCACAACGCTTCCTGAGGGACAATGGTTGTAAAGTGGTAGAATCTGCACCTTCCATGTGGGAGGTTTGATTCCCAGCCAAGGCACTTCAGGCACAGTCACACCCTCTGTCAGTGGAGGCTTGTGTGTTGCTATGATACTGAACAGGTTTCAGTGACGCTTCTAGACTAAGAAAGACGGGGAAGAAAGGCCTGGTGATCTACTTCTGAAAATCGGCCAGTGAAAACCCTATGAATCACAGCAGTGACATCCGCAACAGATCATGAGGATGGTGCAGGACCGGGCAGCATCTACTTCCATTGTGCATGAGGTTGCCACGAGTAGCGGGGCTAACTCGAAGGTCACTAACAATAACTGTGTGCTAGGGTTGAAGCGGACAAAACAGACACGAAAATCCCGCCTTCGTGCAGCTTACCGTCTAGTGGTGAGCACTGAAGACGTCATTCATCACAGGAAGACGTGGCTGTAAAAAGGGCGGGTAAACTGGGGAGGCATCACGTGGGTTTTGCTCTTCCTGCTGCAGGAGGGAGCCCAGCCTGCCGGGTGAACTGCGAAGCCAAAGGCTGCACAGGCTGCTGTTGCCAAGCACCCAGGAGACACCTCTTCTCCTTCCTGGCTTTTGTTTTGTAAAAGCACGCGTGCAGGGGAATTGTGGGGATTGTCTGAGAGAGCGAGGGCTGGGAGAGGGCGGTGGAAACAGCTGGAGGAGAGATTTGGGGAGCTTCTCCCAACCTGGAAAGCAGCAGATGTGGGAGGTGCGGATTGTCCCCTGCAAGGGGCAGGGATTTTGGAGGGGAGTGGTCAGCGAGGACCTGAGGGTGGGTGTGACTATTTACCACGAGAGGCTCCCAACCTTGGCAAAGATGCGCCTAATCTTCCCATAGTCTCTCTCTCTCTCTCTCACACACACACACATACACACACACATACACACACACACAGACGCACACATACACAGACGCACACAGACACGTAAGGTTGGCAGAGACGTCAGAGAGCCTCCAGGCTTTGGGGACCAGGAAATTTTGGGCAACAGCCTTATCTGTGGCACCCAGGGTGGGACAGAGACCAGGGGACCTAACTTGAATGGTGTGGATTCTATAAGGCCCCCGAGACCTTTGCTGAAGTGGAGAGGAGCCCCAATCTCAACTGAGGCAGAGTTACCCTTGGGGACGCAGCCCCAATCCCTTACCTGGCTCTCCTCCCCTCATGTTCAGACTCTTCCTTGGCCTCTGAACTGTAGTGTTCTTTTCTGACCTTCCTCACGTGACCCTCCACCCACTCCCTAACCCTAGCGGTTGACCTCAACCCAGAATCCATATCTGCTTTTCCAGCATTTTCTCCCAAGTCATTTAGACTGGAGAGACACTGTGGGAACGGTGGAGGGATAACAGTGCCAGGCTCACTAGGAAGTTGTGAGGATTCAACAAGATAATCCCTGTGCACTTTTAGGACAGTACCCGGAACATAGGAAGTACCCAGTGAATGTTAGCTATTGTTACTAACTACCTTTCCAAGCAAGCAGCCCCGATGGCACAATGGCTAAGTGCTTGGCTACTAACCGAAAGGTCGGCGGTTCGAATCCACCCCGTGGCTCCGTGGGAGAAAAGACCTGGCAGTCTCCTCCCTAAAGATTTACAGTCTTGGAAACCCTATGGAGCAGTTCTACTCTGTCCTATGGGGTCACGATGAGTCGCAATCAACTGGATGGCACACGACAACAACCTTTCCAAGCACGGAGGAAATGGAAGTCAGGCCCCGAGGCGAGGAGAGGCGGGGCACATGCAAATAGTTGGATAACAAGCAGTTCGGTGCAAGGTTAGACTCCTGTGAGGGGAGCTGATCTCTAGAACGTGCATGGGACCGCGCATGCCATGCTAAAGGCTTTGTTATTTCATCCTGCAGGCCACGGGAAGTACTGGCAGATTTGAAGCAGCAACGTGCGTGTTAGAGAGCCCACTCAGGCCGCAGTGTGGAAGACTGATTGAGTGGGGAGAAACTCCAGAAAGCGCTGCCATATGCCATTGACCCTGGATTCTGAGAACAGCACTTCAGTTTCTAGGCAGGCGACATAAGGAGAAGGCACCTCACCTATTTTCCAACCACATCTCATTTTTAGTGTGTAAACAACTTTAGAATCACGTTTATTGTACTGTCAGGGAGTTGATACAGCAGGAGGGGGGGGAAATACCTTGTAAAGAGATTGCAAAATAGAGAATCCACAATGTGGCTCTGTAGGTGACACAGAGGTGTTGAGTTTCTGAAATCCTGACACCTCTTCTCCCATTCTGTGTTCTACCCACTGACTTAAGGGGGTCTCTTCCCCAGCTTGTGCATTAATTAGGACTCTTCGCATTGCAAATAGCAGAACAAACAAAACCTTAGCTTGACCTAGCTTAAACAGTATAAGGAAGTTATTGGTGTATGGCTGAAAAGCCAGAGGAAGAGTTAGGGCCAGCTTTAGGTGAAGCTTGATCCAATGGCTTAAGCAATGTCATATGACACCTGGTTTCTCTCCTTTTCTCAATTCTGCCATGTGCAGTTTAGGCTTCATCCTCGAGCCTCATTTAGAGGATATCCAGCAACTCCAGACTCTCCCCTTGTGATTATAAATGGCTGCACGGGTTCCTTCACGTCTTTGCCTTGTTCTTTCCAAGCCAAGGGGGAGTCTTTCTTCTGGTAGAAGTTCTCTTTCCCAGAACACCCCCCACCTCTACCCTCCTGTCCTCACACCTATGCCTTCCTGCTTCTCATTGGCTCTGGTGGCTTATACAGCCATCCCTAGACCAACCAAGGTGGCAGTGGGGGATGGGGTACACAACTGGCTAAGGACCCAGCCTGGAGGTGGCAGTAAAGGTGGAGCCATCCTCACTCAAACCACAAGGAAGAGAAAGGAGGAAGGCGAGTTCCCAAAGGAAATTAGGGGGTAACTGCCCCACAAAACTGTGGCATGGATACTGGGCAACTATGACATCATGTTCTATGTGTTTTCTCCTTACTTTCTACGACTACTCCTTCTGTTTTAAGGCTCCTCTTCTTTTCCCGTTTTTAAATATTGGGTCCTCATAGTGCTGTCCTAGACCTTCTCTCTGCCGAATTATCTCACCCTTCTTCACCCTTCCTTACCACCCATTTGTTGATGACCTTGAATCTACATTGTCATCCCAGATCTTGTTCCTGAGCCATGAACCCATATACCCAACTGCCTGGTGGGCCTGTCCACTCGTAAGTCCCACTGGAGCCTGAAACCCAACATATCTAAAGCTGAATTCATTCTCACTGCCCCCAAACCCCGCAGCTCCAAGCCTGCTTCCCTTTATGTGTTCTCACCACGGCCATTGAGCTGGAAACCTGGGAGTCATTCTTGACTTCTTCCTCCCTCTCACTGCCAATCAATCTCCAGGCCCGAAAGCTCTCTGGATCTATCCCCTTCTTTTTTTGTCTCTACTGCCTGGCTTCTGTTAGGTACTCAGGAAGCACTGGCTGACTGATGGCCCCGTTCTCTGTTCCATGAGACCTCCTTACTGCTCCCCTGGCCATCAGAAGGTAGAATCTATATCAATGTCACTGCTATACTGACCAGAGCCCATTCTACGGAATGAACGAATAAATGAATCAATGAGATAGGAATGAGTAAGGAAATTTTTTGGAGACGGAAAAGAAACAACATCCCTGAAGGCCAGGGAAAAGAGCAGGTGTCTCAGCCAACCTGGGCTGGCCTTCGAGAGTCTGACTGTTGCCCATCTGATGCTCATCACTGGGCAGGAGCTGCAGAAGGGCTTTTCGTGTGAAGTGTGCATTAAAGGAGAGGACTCTTTTTTATTTTATTTATTTGTTGTTGTTATTGAGAATATATATGGCAAAACATATACCAATTCAACGTTTTCTACATGTACAATTCTGTGACATTGATTACATTCTTCCAGTTATACAACCATTCTCATCTTTTCCGAGTTGTTACTCCCTCATTAACATAAACTCACTTCCCCCTGAGCTTCCTATCTAATCTTTCAAGTTGTTGTCAGTTTGATCCTATGTAGATAGTTCTTAAAAGAGCATAATGCTCAAGGCAAGACCTTTTTTACTACTTAAGTTAAACTATTGTTTGGTTTTAAGAAGGCTTCAGGGGGATATTTTCGGTTTAAGAGCTAAAGATTCTCTCAGGTCAATAATTTCAGGGATTCATCCAGCCTCCATGGCTCCAAAAAGTCTGAAGTCTATGAGAATTTGAAATTCTGTTCTACATTTCCCCCCTTTTGATGAGGTTTCTTCCATGTAATCTTTGATCAAAATGTTCAGTAATGGTAGTCAGGCACCACCCAGTTCTTCTGGTCTCGTGGCAAAGAAGGCAGTTGTTCATGGAGGCGATTAGCCACACATTCCTCCTTCCATTTCAAACTCTCTGTCTTCCTCTTTTGCTCCAGGTGAATAGAGACCAATTGTTGTTAGAGGAGAGGACTCTTAAAGACCTTTCAAGTCTCCAGATTCTGGAATTCCAAGTGTTCAGCTTTTTCCTTAAGCACAGTATGTGTAGCCCTAGTTACTACCTGGAACAACTAAAAGTTGAACTGCTCCATTTCTCGTTTAAATTCACCAGAAAACTAGCACATCGCAACAGGGGCTTTGGGAACAAAGTGTGCTTATTCTTCCCCCATCCTGGCCATGGGTGGCAGGCATGTGGGTTAACGACACCTAGGATTTTAGCTACGGCAGTGACATTCAAAGGAGCCCTGGTGGCGCTGTGGTTAAGCACTCAGCTGTTGCCCAAAAGGTCAGCAGTTTGAACTCACCAGCCACCCTGCCAGCGAATGATGTGGAAATCTGCTTCCGTAAAGATTTATAGCCTTGTAAACCCAATGGGGCAGTTCTACTCTGTCCTATAAGGTCGCTATGAGTTGGAATCAACTTGATGGCAATGGGTTAGTGACATTCAAATGTGTCTCAGGGAAAATGTGTCTGTTTGGCTTTAAAGGGCTTACACACTTTATTGACCTTCTGTGACTTGGCAGAGACTGGTGGCAAATAGACAAATGTGGAAATAGATGTGCGGCTCCACGATTTTGGTTTTCTCTGTGAGGTCTCTGTATTTCTGTAGACAAAGACATGCTCTTACCTCTCTCCTGTTGAACAAAGGCTCCTTCAGCTCTTGACAAGCTTAGAAATAAAGGTAAGGAGGTAAAGAAGGAGAAGAAAACTTAGTTTTGCTGAGTTCTTGCTTGTGCCATTTGCTGTGCTGGGCACCTCGAAAGCATTATCTTATTTACGCCTCCCTGTAACCCTGAAGGTAAACATCCTTACCATCCACATTTTCATACATAAAGAGACAAAAGCCCAGAGAAGTCCTCTGACTTGCCCAGGGTTGAATAGTTGGCAAGTGCCAAAAACTGGGATATGAATGTGAATCTGTTCTCCCCCACAGTCCTCAAAGCACCAGGCTAACAACACAATCACAGTCAGTATCTTAGGGCATTTGGAACTCTTGTCAGAGATGCCAGGGGCACAGGGACCTGGGGATTTATCATGTGTCTTTTCTTTCTGACCCTCAAGGAGAACCTGGGTAGTAAACCTTACAGAACAACCTGTGCTTCCTGTTAGAATTTTAATACTTATACCATGATAGACTCTCTGCTAGATTTCTCCCTATACAGTTCACCTGCTATGCTGGTTGGAACTTTTTTTTTTTTTTTTTTTTTAACACACAGAGGTGCCAGGAAGAAAACTAAAAATGGGTCGTAGTCTCCCCTTTCAGACATTACGCTGAATATAAGATTAGAAAATTCAAACAGCAAGAAAAGTTAAAAAGTAAAATGCCATTCCCCTCCAGTTCTTCTCCCAAAGGTAATCTTTGCTAACATTTTCTTGTGATTCCTTCCAGGAAAACCAGCATGCCTAATCCTATATGTATGAATCCATTGTGTTTCTTACACAACTGGGGTTGTATGATACCCCCTAGAGGTTCTGCAGCTGGCTCTTTCCCTCAGTACTGTTTCTGAGAGTATCTTTCCATTGCACAGAGCAATCCACCTTGCTCTTCCTGAAGACTATGTGTTCATATTCTTTGTTTATTTAAAAAATCTGATTTTGGTCTTTTTCTTACCAAACTCTTCGTAAATTAAGAAAATTAGTTCTTGGTCAACTTTGTGTATTGCAAAATGTTTTTCACTGCTGTGCTTCTTGTTTCTGTTGTCGTTTTTAGCTGCCATCGAGTCGATTCCGATTCATGTCAGCTCCATGTGTGCAGAGTAGAACTGCTCCAGAGGGTTTTCTTGACAGTAATCTCAACAGAAGCAGATAGCCAGGTCTCTTCTTCTTGTTTCTAGAGGGAGCTTAAATTATTGCCTCATTGGAAAAAAGCACTCCGGTACCAGATCACAAGGAGGGGAAGAAGGGGATGTATTAGTTTCCTGTTGCTGCTGTAACAAATTACCACAAACTTCGTGCCTTAAAACAATACAAATTTATTGTCTTACAGTTTAGGAGGTCAGAAGTCTAAAGGGGGTAAACAGGGCTGTGTTCTTTATGGAGACTCTAAAAAAACCGTGGTAAAAATCATTACCAGGCCTTTTGCAACTTCTAGAGGTTACCTGCATTCCTTGGCTCGTGGTCCCTTCCTCCATCTTCAAAGCCAGCAGTGTAGCATCTTCTATCCTTCTTACCTCTGCTTTTGTCGTTACATTTTCTCTCTCTCTCTCTTTCTCTCTCTATCTGACCCTCCTGCCTCCCTCTTATAAGGACCCTTGTGATGGCATTGGGCCCACCCAGATAATCCAGGATAATCTCTCCATCTCAAGATCTTTCACTTAGTCACATCAGTAAACTCCCCTTTGTCATGTAAGGTACCATATTCACAAGTTCCTGGGATCAGGACATGGACATCTTTGGGGGTCATTATTCAGCCTACCTCAGCGGAGAAGTGAAGAAGGGGGAGAAAGGGGACGACAAGGTGGTCATATTGCTCCAGAGTGTAGTTGTCCCCTCATCTCTGGAACTCTCTACACTTAGTGTGACTTAAGCCTTATCACAGACTTCTTGATCCAACCTCACCATTAAGAAAGTCAGTTACTCAAAAGATGACATCCTGGCTCAAGGGCGACCACATAATTTTGTTTGCTTCTTATTCACCCCCACCTCTACCTCCCATCAGGCACAGGGACAGTTTGTGAAAGTCAAGCACTTGTGTCAGAAAATTAGCTCTCCCCACTGAGTCCTACCCCCTCACTAGGTTGTAAGCCCCTGGAAGCCAGGGACCAAGCGTTGAATTATTTTTGTTGTTGTTGTATCCCACACAGTACGCTGGGCACAGCTCCTCCAGGTGCTCAGTAAAAAGGAAGGAGAAAAGGAAGAGAGTGAGCTCAGGAGACTGAGCTCCCCTGGCTCAGTCCTGTCCTGAAGCTCTCCAGGTCTCCCTCCTCCCCGTGGTCTCCCCCTCACTTGTGGCTTAGCCTGACTTCTCTTGTCCCTGGGGGGACTGGGTTTTCTAAGAGCACTCTGCCCACAGGCAGGTCTCAGAGCCACCTGGGAGCAAGGACTTTGCAGGAAGATCCTGCCCTATTTCCATCTAGCCATCAGTGCCCTATTTCCTGTTTAGCAGGCCAGTAATCCTCCAACAGAATGCAGGAGCCCAGAGAGCAATCAGGACAATTAGCACAAAGTCTAACCTTCTTTGAGTTTCTGCCAGAAGTAGAAGGATTAGGAGGGCAAGGGCAGGCCAGTAATCCTCCAACAGAATGCAGGAGCCCAGAGAGCAATCAGGACAATTAGCACAAAGTCTAACCTTCTTTGAGTTTCTGCCAGAAGTAGAAGGATTAGGAGGGCAAGGGCAGTTTCTGACATGGGGAAGGGGGTTCAGATGCTGTTTCTTGATCAGGTAGGTCATCTCAGAAGGCAGGGGACGGACTGGTTGACCTCTCAAGGTCCATTCCAGTCCGGCATGTCCACAACTGCAGCATCCCCACCTCATAAGCCTTCCTCAGGCCTCTTATTCTCAAACCTCCAGACTTAAGGCCTCCCTAAGTAGCCCTAGTGACACAAAGGTTAAGCGCTCAGCTGCTAACTGAAAGGTTGGCAGTTCAACAACCCCACCCCCCCAGCAGCTTCGCGGGAGAAAGACTTGGCGATCTGCTCCCATAAAGATTACAGCTTAGGAAACCCTTTGGGACAGTTCTAGTCTGTCAGATGGGGTCTCTACGAGTTGAAATGGACTTATTGGCACCTAACAACAACAAGACCTCCCTGCACAGAAGACCATGGAATTTTTTTCCCTTCTGGTTATAAAAGCAGCACATATCTCTTACTGCAGAAAATTTGACAAATTCAGAAAAGCCTAAAGAGGCAGAAAACAAACGACGCTCATAATCCAGATATCCGGAGGAAACCATGGCTGACATTTTGGCCTATTTCCTTCTAGTCTTCTTTCTATGCATGTTTATTTGTAACTCCCGTAATAGGCTTCTTTCCCCACTGGTCTTCTGGGAGGGGATGTCAGGAGAGCAACCATACTACCTCCCAGGTGGTTGACCCCAAGAGATGAACGCTCCTCCCACCCAGTGACCATCAATGAGGGTGCCGCTTCAGCCCACCCAACCAGGGAGGTGAAGGGAGGATCTTTCCCAGCAGTGACCCTGGGACTTCAAGGAAGTGGTTCAGGTCTTTACTGAGTGAAAACAGGAGACTGTCTCCAAGTCTTACAGAACTGGTGTCCTACGTGGTGGGAATGGGAAGGCCAAGGTAGGGATCTCGTGATGTTCCCCAGGTCTTCACAGAGTCTCCTGCGTGGGCCTCTTTCCTCTCTCTCCTCTCTTCCTGCTGCCCTTCTGACTTTTTATCTCTTTCTTGGAACTATCCCTCTTGCCACAACAAATGAGGAACTCTTGAATTCCCTCTTGTGCCTTCCATATATCCCAGCCTCTATCTTTGAATGAGGAGCCCTGGTGGCGCAGTGTTTAAGAGCTCAGGCTGCTAACCAAAAGGTCAGCAGTTCGAATCCACCAGTTGATCCTTGGAAACCCCATGGGGCATTTCTGCTCTGCCCTATGGGGTTGCTATATGGTCACTATGAGTCGGAATTGACTCGATGGCAATGGTAACCTTTGAATGAAAGGGGCAGTGGTGGTTCAGTGGTAGAATTCTCGCCCTCCATGCAGGAGACCTGGGTTTGATTCCCGGCCAATGCACCTCAGGTGCAGCCATCACCCCTCTGTCAGTGGAAGATTGCATGTCGCTATGATGCTCAGCGGGTTTCAGTGGAGCTTCCAGACGAAGATAGACTAGGAAGAAAGGCCTGGTGCTGGCAGTGAACAGCAACAACAGCCTTTGAAGGACCATGTCTTTCCTCCACTGCTGCCAGCTACTGCTGCTCTGGAACAGGAAACCCAGGCTTCCCCAGGGAACTGGGGTGTGGGTTAGAGGAAGAGGGCCGCTCTCCGGGGCATGGGAGGTAGGAGGAAGGTGGGCGTGGGGGATCTTCCCCGTTAGACTATAGCTACTTTACCCAAGAGGGCACCTAAAATAAAATACATCTTGCTACCCAGAGACTAACTTCTTTCAGGAAAAATCACATCCACACAAATAACATTTGACTCGCACAAGAAATTAATATTCCCCTTACTGCTATCACCTTAACTTCATTTCCTGTAAGGAAACACCTTGACCTTATGTTAGCCTAAGAGAACATTTACCTTCTTTCTTCAGAGATTACATGACGAGACAGCCTTCATGAACTTGACAGAAAAGCATATTGCACCCAAGTTGCACCCTCCTTTAATCCCTTGGAAGGGAAATGCGGGTGGGTGTGAGGTGGCAGGGAGGGCAGGGTGAGAAGTCTTTATTGACTCTTTCACACATAGTTTTAACACACTTGAAATGGTACAGTTTTGTGCCCTGCTTTTCTCACGACATCGTAAGCATCCCTCCAAGTTTTTAAAAACTCCCTAAACACCCTGCCTTACATAAGCACGGTTTTAGATGATTTCATAACATCCATTGCAGAGCCCAGCCACTATTCCAGGATTTTTTAGGGGGCATGAAGTCTATGCCCCAGTATTATTCTTGCTGAAATATATCCTTCAGAGCCCAATAGCTAGCTTAGAAATTTCAGGGGACTTTCCAAAGACATCGCTAATAGGGTACAGCTCACGGTAGACCACTGGGATTGCTACTCCCGGTTGTCAAAGCTGTATGCAGAAGGACAGAGGCCAGGCCTGGCTGGACACACATGAGTCAGATCAAGAAACATATCCTAAGAGGAGCCAAGGTTACAACTCGAAAAGCAGATGCAAAAGACACAGTACTTGAGGTATTGTGGCAGCAGCGGGCAGTCTGCTCCCGGGTGTGGGCTCAAAGGCCGGCAGCTGTACTGGATACGAGTGGACAGGCTTGGGGGCAGCAAGTTCCTAACTTTGAACTCTGAGCATCTCTGAAACTGTGCAGCCCTCAATTCTTAACCCTGGCTGAACATTAAAAAAATAAAAAAATAAAAGCAAATGCCCAGGACTTTATTGCAGACAGATTAAATAAAAGAATCAGATTTTTTTCTCTCTAGAGAATGGAAGAGAAAGGTAAAGCTCTCTATTCGATTTTTTCAGCTTAGATAGTCTGAACAGCCTGTCTGGAGGTAGGAGGGTGGGCTGGATGACCTGTAACGGGTCAACCCCATCCCCCTCCCCTCCATGAGGTTAGGAGTCTGTGTTCCTTAGTTAGGACCTGGCAGGAAACACTGGGGTATCAACATCTCTACAGAGCATTTTGCACCCAGTTTGTTGTTGTGTGTGTTGTTGTGGTTGCTTTTAATCTTGCAAACCCCATCTTCAGTTCTCCTCATCAGGGAGACTCAGTTAATAGCTAATTTGGAATGAAGAGCTAAGCTTCTGACTGCCTTGAGACGTCTCAGAGGTTTCCAGCAGTCAAGCATTCCATCCAAATATCTGCAGGGGATCTTCAGCAGAACTGGTGGGAAGCTCATGGGCCCATTAGACTCTCATTTGTCCTTCTCAGAGGGCACGGGGGAAGAGATGTGCCTTGGAATTTGGCAGGAAGCTACAGAACAGGACCTGGAACCCAGCTCTTGCTACATCACCAACAGCTTCCAGCAGCCAGCCCTCAAATATTCCACTTCCTCCTGCTCCACAGCCCCTCTCCAACACACATCTAATCAGCCAGGAAGATCTGTAAACACTAAATCCAGTTGCCATCGAGTCGACTCCAACTCATGGTGACCCCATATGTGTCAGAATGGAACTGTGCTCCATAGGGTTTTCAACGGCTGATATTTTGTGAAGTAGATCGCCAGGCCTTTCTTCTGGGGTACCTCTGGGTGGACTCGAACCTCCAACCTTTTGGTTAGCAGCCAACTATGTTAACCATTTGAATCACCCAGGGATTACTTGTAAACATTACCTCCTAAAAACATCTTGGATACAGCCATTTCTTTCCCTCCCCAACACCAACTCCCCAATGCAGGAGCAGTCTCCCAACTGGTCTACCAAACTCCAGTCTTTGTACCTCCAGTCTGTCTCTGTGTCAGCAAAAATGATCTTTCTAATTAAAGAAGTTCTGATTTAAAGATGGTGTAAAGTTAGCAATTCCCCCTTCTTTTTCTGGAAAGAATCCAAAAGCAAAAAATGAAATGAGAAATAAAAGCACAAACTCCAATTTGAGCGAAAGGAAGAGATACTGTAAAACACAAAATCGGTAGAAGCGTTGCCAAAAGCAGTGGCACATCAGCAGGGCACTGGCAGGAGGAAGTGCAGCGAGGACACAATGGTTGCAGAGTCTTCAATGACAGCCTGTGAACACTCATCAAGAAGGTGAGGGGCATGCCTGGAGGTGCAAGACCTAAGAGCTATTGCTTGCAACAGCGGGACATGAGTGCATGTGCTGGTGACATGAGCTTGACTGGACCACAACTAAATGAGGAGTCACCCAAAGTGGTCTGTCTCTGTGGCAACAGGGCGAAGTAAGAGACTTGGCATTGGGAGAAGCATCGCCATTGGCTGGAGGGAATTCAAGGCTAAATGAACTTGTATCAAACCCTGGGTTATAAGGAAAATTTGGCCAACTGGAAGACAATATTGGCCCCTCTCACATATGGGATCCATGGGGAAGTGTTATGGATTAAATTGTGTCCCCTCCAAAATATATATTGGAATCCTCACCCCTGTACCTGTGGATATAATTGAATGTAATACAATGTAATTACTTTACATGTAATGCAAGTACTGTAATCAGCTTCCATAATGTAATCTAATATAATATAATCACCTTCCATAATGCAATATAATGTAATGTAATTAATCAATGAGTTGAGGTCATACCTATGTAAGATGGATCCTAAACCTAATCACTTCTGAGTTACATAAAGAATAGCATAGACATGGGGCAGGGAAGGCAGACAGATGCCATGTGAGGATCATGTACAAGCCAAGGAACCACAGACTGCCCAGGACTATCTACTAGGCAGGAATCGACACAGCCAAGACCCTGATTTGCACTTTTAGCCTCCAGAACTGTGAGAAAATAAGCTTCTGTTCCTTAAAGCCACTCACTTGTGGTATTTGTGTTACAGCAGCACTAGGTAACTGAGACAGGAAGAAAAAATCCACCTGCTTCAAAGATGCATAATCTATGCAAAGATTTGACAAGAAAAAAGGAAGAAAACGCACACAAGAAAAAGCAAACAGCAGGCTACGAAGATTCATCAAAAAAATGTTGCCATGGAGCAGATGAACATTCTAACCAAAGATTTCACTATGAATTAAGAAAACGCAGTGAAGCATTGCCTCTGGGAAGAAATCAAATACATTAGATATCAGGAGACAGATAATGAAACAATGGGAGGAAATGGATCCTGCGCTGGAGTGCAAGGAAGAAGTGAACGAAGAAAAAGAAACCCATTCAACGCGCTCTTAAAAAAGTCTAAGGGAGGCGGGGCAAGATGGCGGTCTAGGCAGAAGCACCACGCCGTCCCTCCACAACAAAGATCCGAAAAACTAAGCCAAACAGAGAATCAACAATCCTGAAACCCTAGAACATCAAAT
>NW_004443966.1:14514358-14609819 GCF_000243295.1 Trichechus manatus latirostris | reverse complement strand
AAAAAAATAAAAAAATAAAAAAAAAAAAGTCTAAAATTTGAAGGAGTGAAACAGTATAAATACTGCTGGAAATTTGGTGAGATAGAGCAAAGATGAATGAGAAAAGTAAGCAAATTAAACGGAAATAGGGAAAGGACTAGAGAGAAATCGATAGATATGAGACAGAGAAGGAAGATTTGTTTGTGTAGATGCAGTGCATTAAATATCTCTGAAAGGGCACACAAGAAATTGATACTGTTGGTTGCTTCTATGCAGGGAAATTGGGTTGGCCCCAAGGAAAAAAATGGAAGGAAGAATTTTCACTTTTGTGTTTTTTAAAATTTTGACTTATATGAACATATTAGCTATTCAAAAAAATTCAGATTAAACACCTCCCCCATACACACACACATGCACTCACAGATCTGATTATGTTACTCTCTTTGCTTCCTGTTGTTAGGGGCCCTGAGTCGACGCCCGCTCAGTAGCCGCCCCATGCGACAGAGTAGAGCTGCTCCCTAGCGTTTTCTAGACTGTAATCTTTATGAGAAAGGGGCCCTGATGGCACAGTGATTAAGTGCTCGGCTGTTAACCAAAAGGCGGTGATTGGAACCCACCAGCTGCTCTGCGGAAGAAAGATGTGGCAATCTGCTTGCATAAAGATTACAGACTAGGAAACCCTTCGGGGTAGTTCTTCTCTGTCCCATAAACCTCATTGCTGTTGACATCGATATGACTCAAAGCGACCCTCTAGGACAGAATAGAACTGCCCGTAGGGTTTCCAAGGAGGAGTCAAGCTGCTGACCTTTCAGTTAGCAGCCGAGCTCTTAGCCACCGTGCGACCAGGGCTCCTTTCTCCTTGCTTAAAACCCTTCTATCGTTCTCATTGCTCTTAGGATAAAGAGCACACATCTTCACATGGCTTACTAGTAGGGTGAGCATATAATTTATTGCTCAACAAAGCACTTTTGAGAGTGAAAGGGGGAGATACAGATGTAAACTGGGACTAAGGCCTCCCAGTTATAAGGATAGTTATGTTCTGGTCCTTGCTTTCCTCTCGAGATTCACCTCTCGCTTCCAGCCCCAGGCTCTAACCCCAGCCGTACTGACCTACAAGCAGTACTCTCCTTTCCTCCAGGCCTCTTTGCACAAGCTGCTCCCTCTCTGTGCGTACCCTCCCTCCTTGAGATTCCCCTTCCCTTCAGTTTACTCGGAGTCCCTGGGTGGTGCAAACGGTTAACCCACTCAGCTGCTAAGATTGGTGGTTCAAATCCACCCAGAGGTGACTTGGAAGAAATGCCTGGCAATCTACTGAAAAATCAGCCCTTAAAAACCCTATGGAGCACAATTCTACTCTGACACACATGGGATCCTCATGAGTTGGAGTCGACTCGGCAACCGTTTTTTTTTTTTTTTTCGTGCACCGGTACCACCCTATCTTAGCACTTACGTATTTAATCCATTCCAAGATGTATATTTTTCCCCCACATTTTCACATCTCTAAAGTTAGAATAGGTCATACAATACAGCATATCACGGTTTAATAGGTAGTGTTTTTCTTAGTGGTACATAAATTATTGGTACATCTTACAACAGAAGGCATCTTAGATTTGATGATGACACACGCTGTCACACTGTATTGTTATTGCTTAGTTCCATGTCTTTGAATATTGAATATTGAATAGACCATGAACTGCCAAAAGAACATACAAATCTGTCTTGGAAGAAGTACAGTCAGAATACTCCTTAGAAGCAAGGATGGCAAGACTTCATCTCACATACTCTGGACATGTGATCAGGAGGGATCAGTCCCTGGAGAAGGACATCATGCTTGGTAGAGTAGAGGGTCGGCAAAAAAGAGGAAGACCCTCAGCGAGATGGATTGACACAGTGGCTTCAACAATGGGCTCAAGCATAACAATGATTGTGAGGTTGGTGCAGGGTTTTGTTCTGTTGTACATAGGGTCCCTGGGAGTCGGAACCAACTCCACAGCACCTAACAACAACAGCCAACAGTTCCATGTCTACTTTTGCACTGGACTAGGAGATCCTTGAGGTCAGGAATGTGTGCTATTGTTTCACTGAATTCTCAGTGGCACTTACTGGAAAATAGTAGTTATGCAATAAATGGTTTTGAGTGTGCATAAATAAAAGCATAAAGCTTTACTCACTTTTCTGAAAACATCCTGTATAGTTCTCTATCTAAGTCCTACAGCTTAATTAGCAATACAAGAGTGGTAATGAAAGCAGAAAATTTCAGAAAAAGAATTGCTAGCGGTAGGGGAATAGAAAATAACTTTTCCCTTGAATATTCCTGGTTTGCTCTGGTTCTTCAGCTCTCCAAATACCCATGCTTGATGATCGAATGAAGGAAATCAGTTCCATATATATCTTTATGTTTCTAACAATGGGACTTTAGATCTATAAAAGGAAGTGAAATGAAAGTATTGTATACATTCCCATTTTCTTTCAAAGTTTCCATCTCACCCTTGACTTGGTTCACCAGGTAGAAGTGACAAAATGCAATAAGTGCATTCATTTATTCATTCAACAGATACCTGAGTCCCCACAGTTTGTCTGCACTCTTCTTGGTGCTGAGAACACTACAGTAAACATGACAATGTCCTTTCTGTCTTGGAGCTTACAATCTAATGTGAGGTGTGTTATAAATTGAATTGTGTCCCCCCAAAATGTGTGTCAACTTGACTAGGCCATGATTCCCAGTATTGTGTTATTGCCCATCATTTTGTCATCTGCTGTGATTTTCCTATGTGTTATAAATCCTACCTCTATGATGTTAATAAGGTAGGATTAGAGGCAGTTGTGTTATTTAGGCAGGACTCAATCTACAATATTAGGTTGTATCTTGAGTCAGTCTCTTTTGAGATATAAAAGAGAGAAATGAGCTGAGAGACCGAGGGACCTCATGCCACCAAGAATAAAGAACCAGGAGGGGAGCATGTCCTTTGGACCTGGAGTCCCTGCACTGAGAAGCTCCTAGACCAGGGGAAGACTGATGACAAGGACCTTCCCCCAGAACCGACACAGAGAGAAAGCCTTCCCCTGGAGCTTGTGCCCTGAATTGGGACTTCTAGCCGCCTAGACTGTGAGAGAATAAATTTCTGTTTGTTAAAGCCATCCACTTGTGGTATTTCTGTTATAGCAGCACTAGATGACTAAGACAAGGTGAGAGGCAATAACATACATACAAAAGAATATGTCAGAAGTGGTGATTGTGATAATAATAATATGAGAATACAACATTGTATTAAAGTCGTGGGTCCCCAAGCTTATCTGATCATAACAACCGCCTGGGGATCCCGTTAAAAACACAGATTCCCAGGCCCCCTCCAGGCCCACTGAATCAGAATCTGCAGAGGAGAGACCTGGGGAGAATTATGTCAAGCAGTCCTCCAGCTGATTCTTGCCATCAGCTGTATTAGAGGACATGGGGCTAAGGTATACCTAGACTAGAGCGGAGGTTTTGAGCTTTGACTGCACGGTAAAATCACATTAGAAAAAAACAAACCCATTGCCATCGAGTCAATCCCGATTCATAGCTTAAAAAATACATGACATACAGGTCCCATTTCCATAGATTCTGATTTAATCTGTCTGAGGTGATTTCTGAGCATTTATATTTATTAATTTATATTTATTAAAAGCATTTGTATTTATTTATTTAAAAGAAGACAGAAGAAGAATTGAGGCATTTGAACTGTGGTGTTGGTGAAGAATATTGACTATACCGTGGACTGGATAAAGAACATACCAATCAGTCTTAGAAGAAATACAACAAGAACGCTCCTTAGAAGTGAAGATGGCAAGACTTTATCTCGCTTACTTCGGACACATCACCAGGAAAGACCAATCGCTAGAAAAAGACATCGTTTTTGGTAAAGTAGGTCAGCGAAAATGAGGGAAACCCTCAGTGAGATGTATTGACACAGTAGCCACAACAGTGGACTGAAACATACCAATGGTTATGAAGACAGCGCAGCTTGGGGCAACATTTTGTTCTGTTATACATAAGGTTGCTATGTGACAAAGCCGACTAGTCGGCAACCAGCAACAAAAGCTCACCAGATGATTCTTGCTGTAGCCAGGTTAAGAACCGAGGACAACACTGTCACAGGGACAGTTGGAGGTCATAATTAGGAACTCGTAAGCCCTAGGCTATCCGTCCTGCCCAAGAATCAGACTGTGGCATACAGCTACCTATCTGTGTCCATGATTAGATGTCCCCAGCTCTGCGCTCACAGACGAGTGGACAGCTGCTGACACAGATAACCCAGGGATGGTGTCTTCTGCAGCTGCTCTTAGACTTTGGCCTTGGCTCCTTTTTGGATATGTTTCCTGCACAGAGCCAAGACTGAGAAGTGACCCCTGCTGTAACATTGCAGCCAGGCCTGGCCTCAAAACCTTCTGCATACAGCTGTGACAACTGGCTCAACACTTCCAGGCGTCTAGCACAAGCCATTTTCCACTAGCAATGTCGTTAGAAAGTCCCCAGGGTATCATTTCCATTAGTAACTTCATTTTGAAATTCCATCCTGCCTACCAGGTGCTATGCCAGGAACCCAGTGTGAAAACATCCCAACATCTCCCGCTTAAAAAGAAAACGTTTTCCTCCTTCAGCTCACAAATTTCCGAAATCATTACATCACTGCACCTGGCCTCCAAGGGGAACTGAAGGGGAAAACTAGAAGGCTGGAAGCCCAGGGCCCTGGGCCGTGAGGAGCAATGCCGTTCTCGTCTGCTATGACTTGCCTCTGAAGTTCCTCCCACTCTAAGACATGCAGTTGAAAGGAAGACCCCTTACTGGGTGCAATGCATCTTGCCTGTTTTGTTCCAAAGGCAGTGGGGTGCAGCGGACAGCACCCAAGCCCCAGCTTCAGTTGGAGCCGTGTAACCGCTGTGTGCCTCAGTTTCTCCATCTGTCAATGTTGTTGTGAGGATCGGAGGAGATATAACTAAAGCAGCGAGTGTGGCACTTTCACATAGTAGGTAGCTATGTCATTACGCTTCCCCCGTCCCCACCGCCTTTCGGTATTTTTCTTCTAGAGAAATGATTCTGTTGGGATTTTTTTGTGACACCGCTCAATGAGCTGGGAAAGGCAGTCCTGCTGATTAGAATGCTGGTTTGCAGCAAACCAAGTGGTAGTGTTGACATTTGCAGAAAGCTTTCTTGCTAAACTTTAAACACTTTGCAGATCTAATCCTGCTGGCATTGCCTGTTAGTGTGATATTTCTCTGGCTATGACGGCAGAGCAAGTTCAATCAGAGACCGGGAGAAGGGCAGGATAATTGGTGCCCTCTAAGGTTGCAACAAAGTCAGATGGACACCTAGTCCATTTGGGCATGAAGGAAGCTAACATGTATTGAGCGTTACCTGTCTGGCACGTAGGAGGCGCTCAATAAACGTTGACAAGTGAATAATGTGAAGGAATGAATTAATTAATTGCATAGGGCAGAATGAATTAACTGTGCATTTTTATTCTGTACTATTTGTTTTGCTATGTGTACATGGCTAATTTCAAATATTGATTTCTTCATTTGGGCACAGTGACGGGTCAGGCCCCATGCTAGGTTCTGGGGACATAACTGTAAACCAGACAGACAAGGTCCCTGCCTTCTGAGACCTCCCACTGCAGAGCAGGCAACAGAGGAGAAGCTGGAATATTTCCCTAGAGTGTGATAAGTCCCATAACCAACCTGTTTGGGAAGCTGACAAGGGGGAATCAGGGCAGGCTGCTGGAGGAACGGAAATGTAAGCTGGCCCTGAAGGGTGAGTAAACATTAGCTAGCAAAGAGGGGGAATGAGCCGGCCAGGCAACAGGTGCCGCTTGGGAAAGATCTGGAGGCAGGGAGGAGCTGAGCCTCAGAGGAACAGAAAACAGGTCAGTAGGGCTGGAGCAAGGAACCTCGGTGACGCAACGGTTAAGTGCTCTGCTGCTGACCTAAAGCTTGGCAGTTTGAGGAGCTGCTCCCGACAAGATTTATTGTTATTGCTGTTGTGTGCTGCGGAGTCCATTCTGACTCATAGCGACCCCATGGGACAGAGGAGAACTGCCCCAGAGGGTTTTCCAGGCTGTAATCTTTACAGGAGCAGATCACCAGATCATTCTCCCTGGAGCTGCTAGGTAGGTTTAAACCCACAACTTTTTGGTTAGCAACCCAGCGCTTAACCATTGCACAGCTCAGAAAACCCTATGGGGCCGTTCTACTCTGTCACATGCGGTTGCTAGGAGTCAAAAAGACTCCATGGCACCTAACAAACAGGGCTGGTGTAAGAAGCCCAGAGGCAGGGTGGAGAGAGGTGAGGAAGACTGGCCTGGCCTTGCTGGGGTCATCTGATGGGCAGGCAAAGCACTCTGCAAAGCAAGGGCAAAGTGTTTGGCTGTTGTTGAATTAATTTGATGGGGGAAAATCCATTCTTCAGGGATGTTCCACTTGAGTATTGTGTTATTTTAAATTGCATCGACAGAGATGATACTTTCCATAATCTTTGTAATATTTAGGGCCCCAGAGAGTCTTTTTTGTTTTGAACAACAGCTAAGGGTTTATTTTTCTCCTGTAAGGGGAACTGCAGAAGCTGGCAGATGCTGGCTCTGAAGGTTGTCATCAGGCTCATGAGCTTGTTACCGGCAATGGGGAGCTACTGAAGGGCTTAAGTAGGGGGCTGGCAAAAAAGAGTGCAGTTTTCTCTTTGTTTCACCCCAGTTCCCGGGCGTGGCCGCAAAGATGGAGGTCCACGTCTCCCCGGTTTTCCGCCCCACCTGCGTGGAGGGAGGAAGGACCGTAGGGGCCTAGGAAGGCGTTGGGTGCTTAGTTACCGAGAGGGGAAAGCGGCTTTCCCCCTGCAGGGCCCGCCGGGGTTCTGGGGTCTGCAGTTCCACAGCTCCGGGTCCAGGTCCCCTCCCAACCCCTTTTTCCGGGGAGGCCGAGGCGAGGCAATGACAAGCGCCTCCCCCTACACAGTCACTATCTCTTATAGGGAAACTGACTCAGTCCTCTCCGTGCTCCCTCCTCCAGTCTCTCGCTTGTGCCAGGGCCCTGATTCTTCCCTTGGCTTTTAAGCAAAAATTTGCCGACACTTCCCGCGCCTCGGGACTCCCGGGGCGGTGCCGCTGTCCCGCACGGAGAGCGTGGCAGACCGCCCCGGGGGAGTGAGAGCGCCCCCTACAGCCCGCCTGGCTCCAGGCTCACCACCACTACCCCTCTCCCTCCTCGCCTCGGATGTCCCCGCGGCGACTCTGCAGGGCTGCCGGCGTCCCGGAATCTTAGGGTGTACCCTCCCCACGCACTGCCTCTCTACCCTAGAAGGGGAGCGCAGTTTCCAGGGGAGAAAGGCGGGCATCAAATGCGGCTATTACCGTCCTCATCCTCCACAGACCACCAATTAGACCCGAGCCCCACTAATGGTGGCCTATGCGGAGCGTAAAGGAGCCCTGGTGGCGCAATGGTTTAGTGCTTGGCGGCTAACAGAAAGGTCTGCGGTTCGAACCCATCATCGGCTCTGCGTAAGAAAAGACCTGGCAATCTGCTTCTGTAACTGTTACAGCCTAGGAAACCCTATGGGACAGTTCTACTCTGTCCTGTAGGGTCGCTATGAGTTGGAATTGACTCCATGGCACACAACAACATCATGCCCAGCTCAAGCACTTAGAGAGGCAGTTCCCTGTTGTTTTTTTAATAAGGTGCCCATAGTCGCCGCTCAGTGAGCTGTGAAAGGCCTCTCCACTCATCTCCCCACCCCCTTGTGTCATCTCCATGTCTGCCTCTCTTTCACTTCCTTATGATTTTCTTTCTTTTATCATGTAGGAATACACAGATGCATTTTTATTGTAAAAGATTGGAACAGTACACGAGACCACAGACAAACGCGCACATCACCATGTGTTCACATTGCCGCCAAATTCCCTGCCGTCCTCCGAGGTAAGACCACTGCAGCAGTTTTGTATGTACCATTTCAGCTCCCATTCCATGCATGCATACATATGTGAACATATACATTTGTGTATATACAAATATGGGTTTATTATATACATGCACAGGGTATATATTAGAGAAAGAAATCATGCTTGGTAAGGTAGACGGTCAGTGAAAAAGCAGAAAACCCTCGATGAGATACATTGACACAGTGGCTGCAACAAGGAGCTCAAGCATAACAATTGTGAGGAGGGCGCAGGACCAAGTAGTGTTTCGTTCTGTTGTACATAAGGTCTCTATGAGTCGGAACCAACTCAACAGCACATAACAACCAAAACAACATATATTGGCACAAAAAGTTAAGCACTGGGCTATTAACCAAACAGCTGGCGGTTGAATCCACCCAGAGGTGCCTCTGAAGAAAGACCTGGCCATCTACTTCCAAAAGATCAAACCACTGAAAACCCTATGGAGCGCAGGTCTACATGGGGTCATCATGAGTCAGAATCAACTCGTTGGCCACTGTTTTGGTTTTTAGTTTTTATATATACACATAAGGTTTTTAATTTTTTAAAATAATTGGGGCCATACCTTAACTGTTCTGAAAATTGCTGTTTTCATGTAATAGTACGTCTTGCACATCTGTTAATGACAGAACATACAGCTCCTTTGCACATAGGCCTAGCTCATCTTAACAGCTGCCTAGTCCATACTATGGATTCATCATGGTTTACTTAACCTCCCAGTATTGACTCCCTGTTGTGTCTAAGTGTTTTTGTTATTGCAAGCAAGAAAGCAAGGACTATTGAATCTGTTTTCTATTGCGGTCTAACACATTATTCCAAAACTTAATGGCTTAAAACTCTAGTAACTATTTATAATCACTCACAGTTTTTGGCAGTCAGGAATTTGGAAGCCGCTTGGCTAAATGGTTTCCAACTCAGTCTCTTCATGAGGTTGCAGTCAAGATGGTGGTTGGGGCTATAGCCATCTGAGACTTGACTGGGGCCGGAGGATCCAATTCCAGGGCTGGCCAGTCGGTGCTGACTGTTGGTGTGGAAACCTCCGTTTCCCGCCGTGTGGGCCTCTCCACAAGGCTAACTGAGTGTATCTCAACATGGTGGCTGGCTTCCCCAGAGTGAGTCATTCAAGAGAGAGCAAAACAGAAGCCATCATGCCTTTTATGACCCATCCTCAGAAGTCACACTCAGTCACTTCTGCCACATTTCTGTTCATTAGAAGTGAATCATGAAGTCCAGCCCACACTCAAGGAGAGGAGAATTAGGCTTCAGCTTATGGGGTAGTTCTACTCCGTCCTGTAGGGTCACTGTGATCTGGAATCAACTCGACGGCAATAGGTTTGTTTTTTTTGATTTTTGAAGGGAGGAGTGTCAAAGAATTCATCAGTCAGCTACTACCCTTATATGTAATCTTTACATACTTGTGTGAATATTTCTTTAGAATAGATTTCTAGAACTGGAATTGCTCGGTCAAGTAATATATGTACTTTTAATTTTGATAATTCCTGTTCGTGCCAGAAACTGCTCAAAACTGAAAAACAAAAACGAAACCCAAACTCCTTGCCGTCAAGTTGATTCTAACTCATAGCGACCCTATAGAATAGTGTTTTCAAGGAGCAGCTGGTGGATGCCGACCTTTTGGTTAGCAGCCAGGCCCTTAACCACTGTGCAACCAGGGCTCCAGAAACTGTTCGTTGCCCCCCCCAATATCCATTCTTCCTGTTAGCAGTGAATCGCTTGCTTGAGTTTAAGCTGGACCCAGTTCGAGAATATAGTTCTCAGCCTCCTTTGCTGCTACATGGGACATGTGACTGAATTCTGGTCAGTGAGATATGAGTAGAAGTATTGTGTGAAACTTCCGGGTTACGGTCTCCAGAAGAAGCTGTTTGCCCTGCTTCCTCCTCCTGGCTGGAGAAAGCTGTTTGTAGAACAGATGTGATGGTGGTAGCCAGCTTCCACCAGCTGAGGAAGGCAACACCCTTGGGGAAGGTGGGACAAGAAGCTAGAAAGAACCTGGGTCCCTGGACAACCTCATGGAGCCGAGCCACTCTGCTTCCCAGGACTGCCGACTAGCTCGAACTTTTGTGTGAGAGAAAAAGAAACGTTCTCTCTTGTTTCAGCCACTGCTATTTACTCATGATTTGCCTTCTACAAAGGCCTCATCAACAATGCATGAGTATCCATCTCTCCCATTCTCGCCTGCGCTAGATATTATCAGACATTAAATATTTACCAATCGGATGGCTTCCCCCTTCATTTATAATCTATAATTTCCCTCACGCACTACTGTACCAAGTGCCAGGAGCAGGTTGAAGGATACTGATATGAAATTCAAGAATACGAAAAAGAAAGCCTGTGGTAAAAGAAAACACAAAGCTATAATGTTGCTTTTGGGAAAGATGGTCCTACAACTCTAAAAGTACACATCCATCACTAAAAAGTGATGCCTGCCCTCAAAGTCATCACAGCCACACCGGGCAGAGAAAGCGTTTGGAAAAAGTCACACAAGGTAGAGAAGCCAGCCTTCCCAATCAGCAAGGCTGACAGGGAGCTACAATGGTGGGCCCTTAGCCTCCCAACATCAGGTGAGAAGTGGGGAAGAGGGGCTGGAACATCTGAGGGAAAATGATGGCAAATGGCTAGGAGTACAGGCTCTGCAGTTAAATGTCTGAGTTCATGTCCAGCTCCCCCTCCACTCGGTTGGCACGTATTACGGAGCGCCTTCTACAAGCCAGGCGCTGTGTGTGGGGCTGCATCCGGAGGTTACCTTCCAGACGGCTCAGATGGACAATAAGCCAGGCTGGACTTCAGTTTCCTCATCTGGAGAGTGGTGACAATACCAGCACAGGTCTCCCAAGGCTATTGTGAAGACTGAATGAAATGATATGTATCTAGGGTCGCACTCATGGTGCCCAGACAGAGCAAATGCTGGGTAAAGGCAGCTGTTATCATCAGGAAAACCCATAAAGGAGAGGAAGCCTCCAGAACCCCTACATTCCCTTTCTATGCCCTTTTGTCCCCTCACTGGTGACTTCCACAGACTTCATTTCCCCCTTCCCCTTCAACCCCCTGACCCCAGTTTTCATAAAAGATGTTATAAATTCTTTCTTGAGGTGAAAATGATTGAACTCGTTTTATTTATCACTTCTCCTGTTGCAGACCCCTGGGTGGCACAAACAGTTTGCACTCGATTAATAAACTAAAGGTTGGCGGTTTGAATCCACTCAGTGGTACTGCAGAAGAAAGGCCTGGTGCCCTGCTCCCATAAAGATTACAGCCGAGAAAACTTTATGGAACAATTCTATTCTGTAACACGTGGGGTCACCATGAGTCAGAAGTGACTCAAAGACGAGGGGTTTGGTTTTGGATTTTTTTTACCTCCGGCTGCACTTATACTTCAATGGGGGGGATATACTCTTTGATTAAACCACAGGAATGAAAGTCTAATTACGAGATTTCAGGCATCTGCAAAGCTAAATGGAGGGCATTTGGACAAATTGGGGGTGCTTCACTGATGCCGTTAAAATCATAATTTTCAGGGAGCCTGTCTCAATTGTCTCTTCTCTTCCTCCTTTCCTCCCTTCCCCTCCCCGTCTCTCTCCTCTCTCTTTTCCTTGCCTAAACAGCCATCTGAGTCCCTGATGATTCAATGTGATTACATTTCCATAGGCAGGTGTGTCTTGTTGAGTCACATTAAAAATAAATCACTTGGCCACACTCAGATGATGCACCAATCTGTTACTTTCGCCTGCTTTCCAGGAACACATTGCTCAAAAACCAAACCATGGTTGGGAGGAACGTGAGCAGGAGAAGGTGCGAGGTGCAGCGAGCACAGCCCTTTCAAGCTCGCTCTCCAGGCTTCCCATCCAATCAGAAACGGAAGCCCTCGCATCTGCAGTCATGCCAGAAACACCGCTTTCGTGGCTGGGTTCTTTGAACCAATCACAGTGAGCCTTGAAGAAATCCTGTGTGGGGAGGAGGCGAGGTACTTGGGTTTACTGAAACCTGCTATGCGCCACGACCCGTGCTTTCTTTTGCTTCTGTTCTCTTCTGAGGGAAGTAGATCCTGGCTGAGGGAGCCTGGGCAATTTCACCTTTAAGCATCTCAGTTTCTTCAGAATGGAAACTTTACTAATAATTCTTTTTGGTGGAATGAGAAAGCACTGGCGTTAGACAGTCTTGACTCCAACACTTTGGGCAAGTTACTTAACATCTTTGAGCCTCAGTTTCCTCATCCCTAAAATGGGGATGGGGATCACATGAGATATGCATTTAAGACACCTTGTAAATGGCAGCTACAAAATGATGGTGTTTAATTCTCCTTCACAAAACACATACATCTTCAGTCCATTAAAGATCCTACAATTTTGACAGGTTGGGGTGGCAATGTTCTAGGAACTGTGCGCGTTTTCTTCTTATTCTTGATGAAAACAGTCTAAGACAGAGAGAGATCTGAGTCTATTTAAGAAACTCTTGGCCTTATAGAAAATCAGACCCAGGCCTCCGTAAAATGCTGTTGGACATTCATTCAGGGGGCAGCGAGATTCTAAAGATGTCTCCCAATGAACCAGCCCTCCCATAGTCATGTCCTTGTGTGGTCCCCTCCCACACTGAATCTGGGCTGGCCTCTGACTTGCTTTAACCAATAAAATGTGAAGTGACACTGGACCAGTTCTGGGCCTAAGACTTAAGTGACCTGGAAGCTTACACTTCTGTGCTTTTGGGGGCCCTGCACTGATACGTAAGAAGTACGTGGAGAGAACATGCAGAGAAAGAGAGACCCTGAGAATATGTGGAGAGAGAGAGAGGGGCCTAGTTGTGCCAGCGTCCCAACTGATCCAGCCTCCCAGTCATGTCCTGCAAGGCACCAGACATGTGATGAGCCACATTCCAGTCCGGTCAAGCCGTCAGATGACAGCAGCCCCAGCCAATATCACACACAACGGAAGAACTGCCCAGCTGAGCCCAATCAACTGACAGATCCACGAGGAAAATAAGACAGTTATTTTAAGCCATTAAGTTTTGGTGTGGTATATTACACAGCAATAGAGAATTAAAACAGTCAGGAATATTTCTGGGCTTTTACTGTGTGCTGAATCATGGACTCGCATTATGAGAGATACGGAGGAACTGCCCTCAGGAACTTAGTGTGGGCAAGAAGAGACATTTAGTAGTCCACGCACAAGTGTGTCCCTAGAAGCATGACATAACAGACTAGTTGGTGATGGGGGCCACTGGGGTTGGGAGGGTGAGTCAGGGAACATTTACTGGAGGAAGAGCGTTATGAACTAGATTTTGAAGGACAGGGGAAATGATATTTCAGAGAATTTGGAGGAGGAGGGGAGTTGATAACAACTAGGAAATTAGGAATACAGGGAAAAGGAGCTCAGAAACTTAAAGATGACTGTTAAACCAAAAAAAAAACAATTGCCATCGAGTTGACTCTGACTCATGGCCACCTCATATGTGTCAGAGTAGAACAGTGCTCCATAGGGTTTTCAACGGCTGACTTTTCAGAAGCATATTGCCAGGTCTTTCTCCCCAGGCTCCTCTCAGTGGACTCAAACTTCTAACCTTTCAGTTAGCAGCCGAGCGCATTAACCGTTTCCACCATCCAGGGACTCCAAAGATTGATATTAGCTGGATATAAAAATAATGAGACTCAAAGGAGAGATTGCTAAGTCAGGCCCTAAGCCTGCAACTGGGACCTCAGGAAAAAAGCGAATTATTTCTTAATCTTTACTTTCTTCGTCCCATTTGGCAAAAATAGAACTTGCTAATAGCAGCATCCTTTCACTGCCGAATTATAAATGCCTGTGATTATGGAGTCTCTTGGGGGAAAGTTACTCTTCAGCACCCATTGGAGGGAGCTCAGAAAGCTGTGCAGAACCTGTTGGCTTTAGAGGGCCCTTTTATGTCTCCCCCAGTGACGGCTTCTTGGGGGTGGCGGGTGGGAGTGTGTGTGTGGGGCCTTCATGTGGCTGGTGAGGAGCACAGACTTGAAAGGCAATGGAAGCAGCAGCCAAGAGCAGCTAATTGGCTGGTAATTAGCAGGTTAATGGCTCACATCAGGAATAATGCAAGGCTGTAGCCAGATGGCAGGAAATGACTTTAAAATTCCCCCCTCTTTGCTTCTCTCCCTTCCTGATGTCTGATGGGGCTTTGAAGCCCTCCTACCTGGGAAGAGTGGGTCATATTTGCCTATTCAGCTTCTAAGAAAGGGCTCTGGGAGTCAGGGTGAGGCCAGAAGGTGCTGGCTAGCCCCAAGAAACATTAATTTATAAGAAAATGAGAAATTCTGCTATTCCCTTGAGGAACAGGGGTGCCAGTGCAAGTGGGGTGGCAGAGAGGCACGTGGTCCCAGCTGTAGGCAGAGAAGAGCTGAGGGTGAGGGGGGCAAGTGGAGCATCATAGCATCTCCCTTCCAATGTGAGGGTGGCGTCTTAGTCTGTGGCTTCACCAGTTTACTCCATTTATAATCTTTGCACGCACTGGTATGATTTTGACAGTTACTGAGTGACTCACGTAGGAATCTGTCTAGTAAGTAACAGAATTCCCAACTAACACTGGCCTAAGCAATAAAGACATTCCCTCAATCCATGAAGAATTATTGATGATGACCACATGCCAGGCATTGTTCCAGGAGCAGGGACAGCAGAGAGTAAAGGGAAGTCCCTGCCCTCAGAGAGCAAGAAGGCAGCTCAGGAGATGGTAGGGGCTCGACAGTGCCCTTAGCGCCCAGTTCCCCTCCATCAACTCCAGTGTATTGGCTTCTGCCTTACAGTCACAGGCTATCTCAGGATGTCCAGGAACCCCAGTCAAGACAGGAAGCAGGAAAAAGATGGCACCAACCTCGCCCATTCCTTTCAGCAGGAGAACAAAACCTTTCCCAGAATCCCCCAGCAGACGCTCCCTTCCCATCATCGTGGGGAACTGAGCACATGGCTGCATCAGAATTTTCGTGTTTGGTTATCAGCTGGGGTTGTTCTAAACAAACTCAGGGTTCAGTTTGCAAGGGAAAGGGGGGATGGACCATGGGGAGGTGGCCAGGTTATTCTCCCTCAGTGTCAACAGGGTCAGACAGACACTTACAAGGGTAACCATTCCATGAGAAAGTATCCTATTGCAAACATTAAACGAATAGAAAATTTCAAAATGAAATCAGATACAATCCAGGAGCAGGCAAAAAGTCTTTATTGGCCGGCTGTTTACTAAGCGCTTTCCGAGTGCTCTGTAGGAAAGGTGAGGGAGGAAGAAAGGATCTAGCCTCAGGGAATTTTCAGGCTAGCGAGAGAGGACAGACAAGCATACGAGACCACCTGTGACCAGGAGAAAGTGAGCATAAATTTGGTAGCAGCTGAATGCACAGGTGTCAAATAACGGCACAAGTAAAGACAGCCGCTACCCTAGACACTTTCCCTGCTGCCCTGCACTCCCCCTTCTAGAGACCTTGCCCTGCTCAGAGCTCCTGAAGGCCCATCCTTATCCCACCCACAGCTGATGGGACCAGACATGGACCCCTGAGCCAAAGCCAGCCAATCTACTGACTGGCCAGCAAGCCACGTGCCTCAGCTCAAAGCGCTGAGCCGAGCCAAGGATGCTCTCTGTTGAGAATCTGAATGAAAAGACACAGGCTTTGCTGCAGTGTGAAGAATGCTGAAACCAGGGGGGCCTGTGTGCAGGCACCTGTAAGCACAGCAAGCCCACCAGGAGAAGCAGAGACAGGAGGCCACACAGCTCCTCAGGAAGGAAAGGCTGCCTCACTCTTGCCTTGGGTCCATCCTGTCCTGGGGTTGGGTGTTGCCCAGTCCCTCCTTACCACCAATTTCCCTTTCACTAGGGCTGGTTTGAAGGAGCCCTTGTGGAGCAATGATGAGTAAGCGCTCGGCTGCCAACTGAATGGTTGGCGGTTTGAATCCACCCAGCAGCTCCACAGGTGAAAGACCTGGTGCTCTGCCCCTATATATAAACATTACAGCTTAGAAAACCCTATGGGCGGTTCTACTCTGTCACATGGGGGTGCTGAGTCGGAATCAACTCAATGGCACCTAACAAACGGGGCTGGTTTGAACAGGTTTTTGTACTTGGGTTGGTCTGGGAAGGCTTTGTGCCCCCTTTTCCTTTTTCACCCTTTCACCCCTTCTTCAGCCCCCATCCATCCCTGAATCCATCCCCTGCCTCTGCCTTAGTCCAAGTCCTCTTGCCTAGAACTGGTCTCCCTACCATTCACTCTCCCCACTTCTTCTCATTTCCCACATTCTGGACAGGGTGTATGAGAGTGTGTGTGTGTATGTGTGTGTGTGTGTGGACTCTCCTTCCTCGAAGATTAGCCTCAGTCCAGCCCTGGGTGGGGAGCTGGGCTGTTGGAGGCCCTTCTGCCCCCCACTCCTAAGGCCCACCTCCTCAACCTGCGCCCGTGGGAATGGGCTCAGTGGAAGAGGCACAACTGGCCTCCCTCTCCTCACCACCAGAACTGCAGTCCCCCGAGAAGCATTTCCCTGTTTTCTTCTTCTGGAGAAGAGAGCACAGAGCCACAGAGCCAGAGGGCTGCGAAGCACGCCTCAGATTTGATAAACACGCAGGAGATTGCAGGCAGAAGCAATCAGGGGAGAAAGGAACATACATTATCCCCGGAATTCACAATGCAGCGCTAATGAGCTGGAGGAGCTGCGGTGTGATCTCCCGACTCCACAGCCCAGGATTAGCCTTATTTGGAGACGGATGCCGGGAGGGGCACTGTCCCTATGGAGGCAGCCTTGTCCACACAGCGTCCAGGGCAGCCACGCCTGGGCTTCCAGGGAGAGGGGATGGAGTCAGGGTGGGGGTGGGGAGGCTGCTGATCCCACAGCGCCTGGTGGTCCTCCCTGGGAGGGGAAGGGGCGTCTATTAAGCTCCCAAATGAGGCTTGGCTATAAAGGATCTCAAAAGGAGGGGCCGCAGAAGGCTCTGAGCTGCAGTGGGTGTGCGGAGGAGGGCATGCATGGTGGGGAACCACTGTGACCTCCTTGCTGAGTGAGGTTAAAGCAGAGAAAGTCTGACATCTAGAATAATTCCAAATCACCATCATCATTGAACCAGTACCTATCAAAGCTTGTAAAGGGCAGGAACAATGATCAACATGCACTGAACCTCTTTTACATTCATTACCTTATCCAGCTCTCCACACCTGTGCCCAACACACACCCACTCACACTCACCCACTCACACTCATACACACACCCACTCACACTCATACACACCCACTCACACACACACTCACACTCATACACTCACTCAAACACACGCACACACACCCACTCACACATACACACGCACACCCACACACCCACTCACACTCATACACGCACACTCACACTCACTCATACACACCCACTCACACTCATACACACACCCACTCACACATACACGTGCACACACACCCACTCACACTCACACACCCACGTACACATTCACACGCACACTCATACACACCCACACACAAGCACACTCACACCCACCCACTCACACTCATACACACCCACTCACACTCATACACACACTCATACACACACACACTTTCACACTTTTACACACTCATTCAGTACTTCTAAGGACACTCACACATACACACACTCATACATCCATGTGCACTCACACACTCCTCACATTCTCTCACTCACACTAACACACCCCCACACCCACTTACGATTGTGAAGTAGGCATTTGTTGTTATTAGTTGTTGTCCAGTAGATTCCGACTCCTGGCAATCCCATGTGTGCATAGTCGAGCGCTTAACCACTGCACCACCCAAGGACTCCTGAAGTAGGCATTAAACCAAAAAGACCAAACCCATTGCTGTCGATTCCAACTCATAGTGACCTTATAGGACAGAGTAGAACTGCCCCCATAGGGTTTCCAAGGCTGTAAATCTTTACGGAATCAGACTGCCGCATCTTTCTCCCGTGGAAGCTGGTGGGTTTCTAACTGCTGACCTTTCGGTTAGTAGCCGAGTGCTGAACCACTGCGCCACCAGGGTAGCATTACCACTCTCATTTTACAGGGTGGAGAATTGAAACAAGAAGCATTTTCATGGTTTCCTGACATCACACAACTCCGGGAACTTGAAGTCTGTGGGGTGCTGGTACTGCTAACTTGCTGGCGTGAGTAGAAGCCAGGATGGTGGTGGCGGCACAGCTGTACTGCGGGGAGGGTGACACATGGCTTTGGAAAGGCAGGCTTGGGCAGACCAGGAGTCTTGCTGATGAGGGTCCCAGACCCCTTCTGCTCACTTCTCCACAGGGAAAGGACATGGAGGGCTGTTGGTGTGCTCTCGGTGCACCTGCTGGGGTTTGGGGAAGACAAATGGAAAGAGTGTGGGTCTGGTGGTCGACATGTTGGGATGAGGGGGGCATGCAAGTTATGCAAACTGCGGGGCATCCTCTGTATTTCTTGCCACCATCCATCCTTATGCTCTGGGCAGACCCACTCAAGTCACCTTCAAGCCCCAACTCAATAGCAGCCTTGCCTCTGTAGAACACATTCTCACGTCGTCAAGGCTGGAGAGCTGGGAAAATGGAGATGGTGTGTACAGAGGCTGAGGCAGATCCTGCCTCGGGAAGGCATCAGCTGCAAGTAAGAGCTGGCATTCTCAAGCCCTACTCTGTAACTGTGAAAGGAGACGCAGGTGGTGGGAGCAAGTCTCCACTCTTATGGAAAGAGGTTGGACCAGATGATCTCTGAGGGCGCCTCCAGTACACACCTGTGTACAACAAGGACATTATAATACTGGTTGGGGAGAACGTCACGAGGAGGTGGAATGAGGGCTTGAGGAGAGGCTTCTGGGCAGAGGGCCCTGCATGGTAAAGGCATGGGAGCTGAATGGGTGTGGAAGGAGTGGTGAGGTTGGTGGTGAGCAGGGTGGCCTGGGTGTAGTACAGACGACTCACTGGAAAGTACCAGAACATCTACACCCTTCCTAAAAGCAGCTTGTGGCAGGCAGGGCATTGCTCCCCCAAGTACCAATGAGAAATTCCACCTCAGGCCACATTTCCTGCTTAGAAGCCTCCAACGGCTTCCCGTCCCACCTCAAAGTCCAAACTCCTGACCATGACTTCCAACCCCAACCAGAGGTGGGCTCTGCCTACATCATTGATCTCATTTCCTACTGAGCTCCCTCTCGCTGCATCAGACCAAGTCCATTCCTGAGGCCTTAGCTCCTGCTGTTCCCTCAGCCTGGGATGTTTTGCTTCCAGAGTGGAATGGCCACGTGGCTGGCAAATCTCAGTTCTGACAGCACCTCCTCAGCCGGCACTTCCCTGAGCACCTACACTGAAATGCATTCTCCCTTCCCCCACAGTTACTCTCTGTCACTTCACTCGGTTTTATTTTTCTCATAGCACTTTATTGTGGTTAGCTGCTGCTGAGTCAGCCCCTGACTCATGGAGACCCTATGCAAGACAAAATGAAAAGCTGCCCAACCCTGGATTATCCCCATGATCAGTTGCAGATCAGACCATTGTGATCCCTAGGGTTTTCACTGGCTAATTTTCAGAAGTAGATTGCCAGCCCTTTCTTCCTAGTCTGTCTTAGTCTGGAAGCTCCGCTGAAACCTGTTCAGCATCATAGCAACACACAAACCTCTACTAACGGATGAGTAGTGGCTGCACTTGAGGTGCATTGGGCAGGAATCAAACCTGGGACACCTAATAGAGTACAGATCTACTCTGTAACACATTGGGTCATCATGAGTAGGAACTGACTCAAGGTCAACTAGTTTGGTTTGTTCTCCCACATTGTTGTTATTGTTAGGTGCTGAGTCGGTTCCGATTCATATTGACCCTATGTACAACAGAACGAAACACTGCCCGGCCCTGCGCCATCCTCACAATTGTTATGCTGGAGGCCATTGTTGCAGCCACTATGTCATTCCATCTCATTGAGGGTCTTCCTGGTTTTTGCTGCCCCTCTGCTTTACTAAGCAAGTTGTCTTTCTCCAGGGACTAGTCCCTCCTGATACCATGTCCAAAATATGTGAGACGAAGTCTCATCCTCCCTTCTGAAGAGCTTTCTGGCTATACTTCTTCCAAGACAGATTTGTTTGGCAAACCATGGTATATTCAATATTCTTCACCAACACTACAACTCAAAGGCGTCAATTCATCTTTGGTCTTCCTTATTCACTGTCCAGCTTTCACATGCATATGAGGTGATTGAAAATACCACGGCTTGGGTCAGGCGCACCTTAGTCTTCATGGTGACATCTTCGCTTCTTAAAACTTTAAGGAGGTCTTTTGCAGCAGATTTGCCCAATGCAATGCATAGTTTGATTTCTTGACTGCTGCTTCCATGGGTGTTGATTGTGGATCCAAGTAAAATGAAACTCTTGACGACTTCAATCTTTTCTCTGTTTATCATGATGCTGCTAATTAGTCCAGTTGTGAGGAATTTTGTTTTCTTTATGCTGAGATATAATTCACACCGAAGGCTGTAGTCTTTGATCTTCATCAGTAAGTGCTTCGAGTCCCCCTCTTTTAGCAAAGCAAACGCACAGAAGGCAAGGGTTCTACCACTGACCACCACTGACCCCTCTCGTAACACCTACTCTCTGGGATTTCATTGCTTATCCATTTGCTTATTTTGTTTATTGCCTGTACCTCCATAGAATGTAATAATAATAATGATGATGATAACCAATAATTATTGAAACTTACTACATGACAGCACTGTTTAAGCACTTCACATACAATAACTCGTTTAATACTTATCATTACCCTATCTAATTATTACTACCAGCCCCATTTTACAGATGAGGAAACTGAGAGCAGGGACCTTGACTCTTCAGTCCACTGATGAACCCCAGCACCTAGAACGATAGGAGTTCAACAAACCTGTCCACTTAACAGCTCCACAATGTGCTCTAACGCAGCGCCTGGGGGCCAACAACCTCCCAGGTAGCGGCTTAGCGGGACCCAGGAGCTGGACTGTGGCTCTGATGCCATCAGAGGACTCTGCCCTTCCCTCCCTCTCTCCCTCCTTCCACACTTATTTTTCTAGGGCCTCCTATGTGCACAACTTGTGAGCAGAGGGGAATCAGAGCCAGCACTTGCCCCCAAATAGATAACAATTTAACAAGCAGGGACAAAGTAAGGTATAAGGTAATAAAAAACACAAAAGAGAAACAACCAGGGTGCTGTAAGAATTTTGTTATTCATTCATCCCTTCATTTATTCATTCCAGAAGCAGTCACCGGGCTAAGCCCTGAGAGGCAGGGACGAGTGTGACTTGGCCTCCCCATCCAGCCAGAGGAGGCAGGGGTTGCTTCTCTTCAGGGTAGCAAAGGCTTAGGGAAGGCAGCAGGGCAGCGCAGGCTCCAGGCCTGAGCCCCTGCCCCGCTACTGTCCCTCTGCTTCCTACCTGGATGGGGTGCTTTCACAGAGCTGGCCTCGGGCCTTTGGGCTCACTGTTCCCTCTCAGCATCCCTCTGGCCTCCCTCCCTCCGCGGTGGCTGGCTGAAGGCCCCAGGCTCCTGCCTGGCTGCTCCTGCCCAGAGCCAGTCACAGCCACCCCACCGCCACTCCCCCATCCACCCAGGGCTCTGTGGGGTGATTGATGGGCCGCTCTGGCTCTTGGTCCCGGAGAGCTCCTTTGAATAATAACTTGGCAAAATTACCCTCTTTTTTTTTTTTTTTTGCTTTCCCTGTTTCTGATTTATTCGCTCTCTCTAAGCCATTCATCTCTTTTGAGTTAGATGAAGGAAGAGGAAGAAGAATTAGGAAGAGGAAGAAGAGGTGACACGGAGGTACAAGGAGCACAAGCCCCACCTCCCCATTTTACCAAGGAAGCTAGAGGACAGCTCTGTTACCAGCCTCTCCCACCGCGGTGAGACTTGAAGGCAGAGTGCACCTCTATCACTGTTGTTGTTAGGTGCCCATCAAGTAGATGCCAACTCATAGGGACCTCATGTGACAGAGTAGAACTGCCCCATAGGGTTCTCTTAACTGTAATCTTTACTGGAGCAGATCACCAGGTCTTTCTCCTGTGGAGCTGTTGGGTGGGTTCAAATCACCAACCTTTCAGTTAGCAGCCAAACGTTTAACCACTGCACCACCAGGGCTCTTTACCTTTACCATTATGGTTTCATATTAAACCAGCTCTCTGGCTGTAGAAGAAAAGGCACTGCCACTCCGAAAGGGAGGTATGGGGGCTGGGCAGCGGGGAATCTTTCTAGGGCCGCTGAAGTCCCACCTTCAAGGCAGCTACCTACTCTATCCCATGTAAGGCTGGTCCTGCCTGCCTGCAGGGGTGCTGGAGTTTTCTCAGCCTTGAAGGGGAGCCACAGAGAAGCTAGGGAGGGGAAGAAGAGATGGAATTTCAAGTGAGTCACGTCTGCTCACCTACTATGTGCCAGGCAATGGGGAGACAAAGACGAATAAGACCCTGAGCCTGCCATCAAGGAGTTCACAGACGAGTAAACAGGCGGCCATAATACCAGGGATACATGCTCTGGTAGAAGTAGGTATGATGCCGTCATACAGAAAAGCTGTTGATTTTGCCATGGGAGGGACTGTCAAGGAAGTCTTCATAGACAGGTTGATGCCAAGGTGTTCTGAAATCTTCATCTGCAGGTGAGAGGGTGCTCCAAATGCTGGGGACTGCAGGGGCAAAGGCTTGAAGAGGTGAAACTGCATGGTGTCCTGGGAGTGGGGGGATTCCAGGTATATGGTATTTTTAGAGAATGAAGGATGAGAGAGATATTTAAAAAAAAAAAAAAATCAAACCCATTGCCATCGAGTCTATTCCTACCCATAGCGACCCTACAGGACAAAGTAGAACTGCTCCACAGGGTATCCAAAGAGCAGCTGGTGGATTTGAACTGCCATCCTTTTGGTTAGCAGCCAACCTCTTAACCACGGTGCCACCAGCAAGACACAAAAGATAGGCAAGGGCCAGGCAATAATACCGGTTGTGATAATAATCATGGAGTCCCTGGGTGGTGCAAATGGTTAAGTGCTCAGATGCTAACCAAAAGATTGGAGGTTTGAGTCCACCCAGAGGTGCCTCGGAAGCAAGACATGGATGGAGATCTACTTCCAAAAAATCAGCACAATTTTACTCTAACACACATGGGGTCAACTGAATAGGAATCAACTCAACAGCAACAGGTTTGGTTTTTTTAATAATAATCATAGATCTTAGTCGAGTGTGTATGTGGGAGAAGCCTTGTGTGCCAGATGTAGAAGATTGGTGACCGCAACAGGGGAGTCACCAAATAGGAGGGGGAGTGATCAGATCTGCAACTGTTGGAAGGTGGATTAGAGCTGGGAGAGGTTGGAGAAGAAAGACCAGTCAGCAGGCTGCTGCAAGAGTCCAGGCAAAAAGCGAATCAAGGGCTGAACCAAGGCAGGGCCAATGGGGAAGGGAATGGATTTAAGAAACAGTTAGAATGTCATGTTGACTGGGCATGAATGTTGTTGGACAGGGTATGTTGGCTGAAGGAAGAAGATGTGGGTGATAGAGAAGTCAGAGGTACCTTCCGGACCCCCAGCTGAAAGAGGGGTCATAGCAGCAGAAACATTTGTAAGACACTGCCAAGCACCTTGGGAGCCCTGGTGGCACAGTGGTTAAGAACTCGGCTGCTAGCCAAAAGGTTGGCAGTTCGAATCCACCAGTTGCTCCTTGGAAACCCTGTGGGGCAGTTCTACTCTGTCCTGTAGGGTCACTATGAGTTGGAATCGACTCAACGGCAATGGGCTTGGGCTTGGGCCAAGCACCTACTAGGTGGTAGCACCATTCCAGTCACTGGATACAGAAACAAATCATTCATTGCCCTTGAACATTCTTCAGGATTATTTCAAGATAAACTTAAACTGTATGATTAAATTCTTATCTAGCCAAATTTGAGTGACTCTCAGACGTTTTTCTTTTGCGAAAAAATGCCCCCCTTTTCTACCTTGTCATACTAACAACTCACTACCTACTTTTCTTTATTTTGCTTTTCTCTAGCAGGCTGCACTCATACCACTAGGATGACTCAAGTTGGTCTGCATTTGTCCCTGGGTAGGATCAGGGCAGCCTGTTTGGAGCCAGTGGAGAATGGCTAAGGTTGGGAGGCTGAAAGCTTCCTTGAGAATCATGGCTCCTTCCAGCCATCTCTGCCACTACCACTTGGCTTCAGCGTTTTCCCCCCTGGGATGGATTTCCCCATAAAATAAACGTCTTGTCTGAATTAATCGTATTTTTAAAAGGAGAGAGTCATCATATTGTAAAGACAGGTCATAAAAAGATGCATCAATCTGTCAGGAAGGCTGGTTAATACGAGTATTTGTTTAGTAGAGACAGCGTGTCCTGAGGCATGTGGATGTGAGGCTGGGCTGTGCTGGGCCAGCCCCGTGCACACAATTTCACCTGTATGCCCACAGCCTCTGTGGCCTACCTGGACAAGCCTATGGCCCTGAAGGAGCCTTGTAGTTTAATGCTGAGAAGGTCCAGGACTGGCACATTTGTATATTGAACCTGGCCGCTGTAGTAACCTCATTTATGGGAAGTGGTCAGGAGCAAGTCCAGTCTCCTCAATCCACCCCTGCAGCTCAGCCCAGGGGCCGGCCCCACTGCCAAGGTGGCCCGAAACACTTCTACACGAGAACCAAGCAGTATCAGGGATCTTAGATGCCATCTCAGATGATCTTCCCATTTTGTCTGATTCTTTTTTAGAAAATTACACAAGTCATACATGAGTAGGTAGGTAAAATGGTACATACAGTAAAGCACCACACAGTAATACATAAAGTGCAGGGTATAAAAATTATATACCATGAAACTTCAAACAGCTGATACATGAGTACATGAAATAGACAAGAGGAAAAATGTTCAAGTCCTCCTCTGCCTCCTCCATAGTTAACTCTTGTAAACTATTTGGTGTGTATCCTTCCAATCCTCTTTCTGGGTATTTCTATCTATTTATTCCCACATGATACATAGACATTGTTTTGGATTTTTTCACACAAATAAAATCATATCAAACACTTGGTACTATTTTTTTTTTCTTTTACCTAACTTTATTTTGAAATTCTTCTAAAAATAAAGCTATACAGCTAATACATGTTCAGCATAACAACTTCAAACTTTATAGATACGTGAAAAAGAAAAAAAAATCCTCCTTCCCTTCTTGCCCCTCTGTTCCCAGTCCCCAGAGCAAACAGATAAAATAAATATATTTTTGGGTATCCTTTTAGAGACTGACTATGCATATACAAGAGTTTAAACACATACATCTTCAATCTGTTCATTTTATAGAGGAGGAAGTGAGAGCTCAGAGAGGTTAAGCGGCATATCCAAGGTCACACAGCTGACTGTAGAGGCAAGTGTAGAGCCCGGAGCCCTGACTTCCAGAGTGCAAAGGCTTATCCACTACACATTCCTAAGGTGTCTGCCCACAGCCAGCCTCGGGCAGTGCCTCTAATCTCTTCCCTAACCTCGACCTTGTCTACCTGGAAGACTGGTGACACTTCTCATTATGGCCCACGTCACCCTCCCCTCCCACGGCTGCCCGTCAGCTGCCAGTGTATTAACTTGAGCTGCTCATGGGGCCCTGTCGAATTGCTCGTCTCACTAATGCCTTCTGTCTGCCGGCGCTGTCCTCACACCAGAATGGTGCTGTGGAGCCTGGCAAAGTGATTCAGTGACTTGGTGTCTGCGCTTCTGTTCCCAAATTACAAGTGATTACCCAATCCTTTTTATATGCAGGACACCTGTCTCAAGGATCCAGTAAACCAGTTGCCAGTGGAATTGACTCCGACTCATGGCGACCCCACACGTGTCAGAGTAGAACTGTGCTCCACAGGGTTTTCAATGGCTGACTTTTCAGAAGTAGATCACCAGGCCTTTCTTCCAAGGTGCCTCTGAGTGGACTCAAACCACCAACCTTTTGGTTGGCAGCCAAGCATGTTAACCGTTTGCACCACCCAGGGACTCACTTTCCAAGGATAAAAAGCAAAAAACAAAACCAGTTGCTGTAGAGTCGATTCCCAAGGATTGTTCCATTTAAATAATCTCCTTTCTGGAGAAAAGCAATATCCAGCTCAGGTCTACTCCCATCTCTCTGTGCTGGATTCCGGGCCCTCGGACCTTGGGGAGCTTACAAGCAGGGGAGGACAGGCACACACTGGCAATCCGTCCTGCATCTGTGGTTAGCCTGTGTTCCTCTCTGTTCCCTTCGTGTGTGTCGGCCTTATCTGTCTCGGGCCCAGATGTGTCTATGGCATCACCAACATCTGGGTGAGAAGTAGAGAAGTCATCCAGCCACATGGACGCATTTGTTTCTTGCTGACGGCAGGATGACGCCCATCTGGACATCTGGGAGACCTCCAGACGGACCAAGCCAGTGTTCTGTACACCCACACTTTTTATCCTGCCACCTAAGATAAGATGTCCACCTGGGCAAAGCCAGGACCTGTGGAACTCTCCCCAGCCAGGCCTGTTCAGTTCAGCTGGACCTTGAAATGGACATTCTGCTGGAAAGAGAAAGAGGGAAGCCCAGAACCTAGACCCTGGGTCCCAGGGAGGCAGGAGCATGTGTATGTTTGTGCGTGCATGTGTACGTGCACATGCGTGTTCAAATGTGCAGATTTGTGTGTTGGGGTGTAGAGCTGGCAGCCAGAGAAACTCTAATCTTGAAAATGAGCTCTATGATTCCACAGTTCTGCCTGAGACTGAGCCTGGGGGTGCTGGCCTGAGTGGGCAGCTTTGGAATTGGGTGCGGTCTTCTCTGCCCCTTTCCTTTGATTCGCTGTCACTTCCCAGAAAAAAAAGCAACAAAAAAGCCCTCCTCGCTGAGGCTGCAGCGCCCCCTCGTGAACATCTGGAGTATGTCCAGAGAGAAAACCTTTGACACAGGTACGCGGCCAGAAGTCAAACGTGCATTTTAGAATCTTACATTCTAATTCTTCCACCTGCTCCTACCCACTGTATAATACAGCATTCTACAGGAACAGGTGGCTGTTGGTATATGTGAGGGAGAGACTGGTGGAAATCCATCATGAGAGGGTGAGAGGATTGAGGTCTGGAGTTCAAGCTTGTTAGGGAGGTCGCAGGACAGGGGCTGGACGAGATGTAAAATGATGATGTGTGAGAGAGAGAGAGAGAGGAGGGGAAGAGTAGGAGAGAGGAAGAGAAAGAAAGAGATGGAGAGGGAGAGAGGGCGAGAGAGAGAAGGAGAGATGGAGAGAGAGGGAGAGAGAAATCTAGTGCTAAACAGACTCTGCTCTGCTCAGTTTCCGAATCATCTGGGTCCGCCCTCTTTCCATGCTCTAGCTCTAAGTCCGGACACCCGCTTTAGTTTACCTCTATGCTTCAGAGAGTGGCGGGTTATTTTCAAGATTCCCAAGCCTGATGAAGGAAATGGGTTCCAAGACTGTGTGGCCTCAGGCTAGTCACTTAACTTCTCTGAGTTCCCCTTGTGAGGTGAGTGCCTACCCTAGGCATGTTAAAAAGTAAACATGATGGTGTGCAGAAGGGTCCCCAACAAAAGGTCTCCCAGATATGCTAATCCCCAGACCCATAAAACCTGTTCCCACTGAGTCAGTTCTGACTCATGGTTACCCCATGTGTTACAGAGTACAACTGCCCCATAGAGTTTTCTAGGCTGTAATCTTTATGGGAGCAGATCCCCAGGTCTTCTCTCCCACAGAGCTGCTGGGTGCGTTCGAACCATCAACCTCTCGGACAGCAGCCGAGCGCTTAACCATTGCGCCACCAGGGCTCCTTTTCCAGACACATGTTGTTGTGTGCCATCAAGGTGATCGGACTTCTAGCGACCTTATAGGGCATAGTAGAACCGCCCCAGAGGGTTTTCTAGGTTGTAAACTTTACAGCAGCATATTACCAGGTCTTTTCTCAGCCACTGGTGAGTTTGAACCATCAACTTTTTGGTTAGCAGATGAGAGCTTAACCATTGCGCCACCAGGGCTCCTTCCCCAGACCCACAGAGGCTCAATAGAGCTAGTTCCCCTCCTTTCTGCCCACTACTTCCTTCACCACAAGGCTGGCAAGTAGCCCCTCTCTTCCCCAGCTATTCTTCCTCCTGTTCCTCCAAGCATTGGAATACAATGTCCCTTTGCAGGCTTCTGTCTGCTCTCTCACTGTGTGTTTTGCCCTGTTCCCTAGAGCCCTTTTCAGCTTCTTCATCCACCACCCTCTCTTCTCATTGCTTCTCTTTGAAGAGAACTTTTCCCACCAACTTTGTTACACTCTCATCCCCAGGATTCCTCCATAGGTCCACTCCTTCACCTCTGCACATCATCTCCCTCATGTGCTGGACCCCCACCCTCACCTTAGACTCTCACCCCTATTGAGGGTGTCATCGTCATGGTTACCACACAGCTTCTTCGCTTATTCTCCCCCGTGGACTTCCAACCCATGGAAAAGAAAGTTACAAACTACACTTCCATTGGAAAGTGGTTGGCTCTGGCTCCACCTAGGCTGCTTCTCTCCAGCAACCTGGCTGCAGTCTGGGGGAGGAGTGTTTTTCATTGCCCCGGAAGAGGGAGAACATACCAATGCTGACTACAAGGTGGAAGATGCCTAGAAAATGTGGGGTTCACAGGGGCTTGTGTGTGGGGACAGGGAAAACGCTTAGCTCAGATCCACTAGCTCAGATCCCCGGGGGTGAGATCAGCCCTCCCACCTGGCTCCCTCAGCCCAGGGCTCTTCCCTCCCCAAACTGCCCCTGAGAGACCTTTTGCGTTTGCTGTCCCTGCCATCCACTCCCACCCAGACAGTGACAGATGCAAAGCGAGGCTGGAACACAGAGATAGAGAGATAGGTCCAGATACAGTCACCACATAAAGAGAAGATGCAGAGACACCAATGCCTGGAGCAATAAAGAGCCACATATGGAAAGAAGATGAATGTCCTGAACACTTATCATGGTGTCTCATTTTGACCTCACAACAATTGTGACCAGTGGATGGCAACAGTTCCACCTTAAAGATGACAAAACAGACTTGGAGAGGCTGTCAGGGCCATACAGCTGGTGCATGGGGAGCTGCGCTTGAGTCTCAGCCTGTTTGATTCCTAAGCACGCAGCCTTTCCTTGACCCCACAGAGACACACACCAAGAGAATGCTGTGCAGAGCAATGGAGGGACATTGAGGGACACATCTAGGAAAGAGAGAGACGAAGAGATACAGAGACAAAGAGAGACACGGATAGAGGTGGGAAGACAAAGCCACAGAGCTATTGTTGTTAGGAGCCGTTGAGTCAATCCGTCTCATAGAGGGTCTCCTTCTTTTTTGATGACCTTCTACTTTGCCAAGCATGGTGTCCTTCTCCAGTGATTGGTCCCTCCTGATGATGTGTCCAAAGTAAGTGAGAGATGAAGTCTCACCATCCTTGCCTCTAAGGAGCATTCTGGCTGTACTTTCTCCAACACAGATGTGTTCCTTCTTCTGGTAGTCCATGCTATAGTTAATATTTTTCACCAACACCACAATTCAAATTCATCAGTTCTTCTTTAGTCTTCCTTTTTCATTGTCCAGCTTTCGCATGCATATGAGGCGACTGAAAAGACCATGGTTTGGGTCAGGCGCAGCTTAGTCATCAAAGTGATGTCTTTCCTTTTTAATATTTTAAAGAGGTCTTTTGCCACAGACTTGCCCAATGCAATGCATCATTTGAGTTCTTGACTGCTGCTTGCATCAGTGCTGATTGTTGGTCCAAGTAGACTGAATATGAAAATACGTTGTTTGTCCCTGTCTATGGGAATGGATTTTGGAGAAAATACATAGTCCAGGTCTCATCCCCAGATCTTTGGAATCTAAATTTCTGGGAGTGGGATCCAGTACGCTGCATTTAAAAAAAGCTCACCTGCATGGCGAAGTATGCTGATATCTTACTTTGAAATGCATCAGAAAAATAAGATGACCTCACAAATGGCTAGAGAGAGGGATAGATGGATAACATGCAATAAAGCAAATACGTAGAGCAAAATGTTAAACGAGGAACTAGGAGGTGGGTAACACTGTTCACTATACAATTCTTTTAACTTTTTGCATGTTTGAAAAATTCATAATGAAATGTCAGGGGAAATCTCCCTAGTGGTTATGATGACTAGGCAGGACTGGGGACATATGCTGTAGGGGACCTTCCCCCCAGAGGACTTCTGGAGGAGAAGTTGTTCTCTCCCAACCCCATCACACACCCTCCAGTCACCAGCCTTTGGTATCGTCAGCTTCACAGTCATACATGGCCAGTGCTGAAGTCCCAGAATGCACAGTGGCCAAGCCAGGTATTTCCGTTTTCCTTGGGTTCTGAAGGAAATTAATCTGCCCCTCAAGTTCCCCCATTCTAACGTGTTGAGCAGGAGTAGGTGGTCCCTGGGCTTTGTCCTGGCAGGTGGATCACCCGAGCCTAGTCCCTGTCTGGGCACTTTTACCATTACAATAACCAGTGGCTGTCAAGTTGATTCGGACTCATGGTGACCTCATGGGTGTCAGTGTAGAACTGCACCCCATAGGGTTCTCAGTGGTTGGTTTTTCAGGTGTAGTTCTTCCTACCAAGGCGCCTCTGGGTGTACTTGAACCTTTAACCTTTCGGTTAGCAGCCAAGTGTGTTAACCATCTGTACTACCCAGGGACTCCACCATTACAATAGGAGGCACCAGTTGATGATCCCATGGTTTCCCAAGCTGACCCACGGTGTGGGTCTGGGCAGAGCTCCTACAGGTGGAACTAAAAGTTCTCCTGAAAGAATTTGAAGTTGAACTGCTCACAATGGCATTTGAGTACCTTGGCCAGAGCTGGGGAACCACAGAAGAAGACCTGTACCTTGCCCTTCTTCTCAGAGGCCACTTTCTGGAACACCTAGAGTCCATGGGTTGGAGGGAGAGCAGAAAGGGAGGAGAGGTGAGACTGCTGACCTCGTTGCTGACCCGCCCAGCTGAAGTCAACAACATAACAAAGACCCATGAGACAGGAGAGTCAGCAGGGATGGCCTTCCCCATCTTACAGAGGAGGTTGGCGTACTCCATGGCACAGCTGATTGGCTTTAGAGCAGAGATTTCAACACTCAACCATTCATATAGAAGACATTACCTCAACACATAACTTGACCTAGAACCCTTGGTGAGGGCTGGAGCCAGAGATAAGTGAGACCCAGGCCCCCCACCTAAGGGGCTATGCCTGTGGGGAGACACCCACTAACACAGGTGGGGAGTTGGCATGCAAGGATAGAGATGTTCACAGGGTGTTCCAGAAGCCAGGCCTGTCATATTCAACCCAGACTGCCCGCACCTCCTACTAGTCCTCAGGGCTGGCCAGGTGCCACAATTTAAATGTCTCTTTCCCAAAATCAGTCCTTTTTTCCCTCCCTAGTGAGGATCCTTTTTTTTCACCCCAAACTCTGCTTAAGAACTGTGTTTTTCTCAAAATCCTCTTTGATGCCCAAGCACCACTGATAACCCTTTTCCCCCTCAGCTCTCACTGCCTAGGCATGGCTTATCCACAGCCATTTTAAAAGCAGTATGTTCTGGGCCACTTCATGCAAACTCTACACCCCATCTGCTGAGTGCTCAGGAAAGAAAAAGTACTAATAAATTATTCTGAGAAATAAAGTAGAAAGACTGCAAACCATTTCACGTCTCTGGGCCTCAGTTTCCTCATTAGTAACATGAAGGGATAAGACTTGATGCTTCCAGGACCCTGTTCACTCTGACCTTCTCACTCTGGTTTGTAGGGAGTCAGGGAGAGGCCTTGGAGGTCAGATAGTCTAAACTTCCTCTCTGAAAAGCTGGCGAATCTGAGGCTTATGATGGAATAAACTAGTGATGGAGCCAGAACGTAGGTTGCTGCCTCCCGTTCCAGCCCTGAGGTCCCTAGCTGGACTCAGGATGCCAGCCTCATCTTTGCTCCTGGCTGACAGCCCTAATCTGCCCAGTCACTGCCTAAGGTCTCAGCAGTCACTGGTCCCTGCAGGTGTGGGGGCTCCGCTGGCCCTTACCTTGCTCCAGTCAGGCCGTCCAGCCTGGGTCCACGTCTGCAGCCCCGTGACGGAGTCCTTCTTCTCCTTCTTGGCCAGGAGGTCAAGGGCCATCTGCAGGCCAATGGCCTTCATGTCATTCTTGCCCAGCGCTGAGGTCATGTACGTGTGCAGCTCCAGGAAGCGGCCTGGGGGGTGGCAGGAGGGGGAGGCACTGAACCTCGATAGCAGCTTTTAGCCACAGTTTACCAAAACATTAGGATATCAGAGTTGAGTATTGTATTCAAAACAGAAAGCCTTTTCATTTGAGAGCACTCATAAATATCAGCTGTACTTCATTTTGCAGCAGCACAATTTTATAGTATTTATAGCTGTGTAGTTATGGAATAGGAGTCCCTGGGTGGTGCAAACAGTTAATGCATGTGGCTGCTAACTGAAAGGTTGGCAGTTCGAGTCCACCCAGAGATGCCTCGGAAGAAAGGCCTGGAGATCTACTTCCAAAAACTTAGCCACTGAAAACCCTATGGAGCACAGTTCTACTCTGACACACATGGGGTCACCGTGAGTCTGAGTCGACATGATGGCAACTGGTTTGGTTTTTGTTTTCGTCAGTTTAGTATGATATACTAAGGAAATTATCCAAAAGAAGGAAACAACTATGTGACAAACATATTAATTACAGTGTTATTTATAAAGGGGAGAATTAGGAATACACAAAATGTCCAATAATAGAAAGTTGGTTAACTAATTTATGGCATAACCACTAACTATATCCTCAGATGAGTCATTAAATGCTGCTCCTATCATTACTACTGTACCACTATGACCATGGCAAATGCATCGAGCAGTTGTTATGCTCCAGGCACTGTTCTCAATGCTCTACAGGTGATATTTCATGTAATCCTCACAACACTACCATGAGGGGGGTACTATTAGCATCCATATTTTTCAGATGAAGAACTTAAGGCCAAGTGGTTAAGTAACGTGCCCACGGTTCTATAACTACTAAGGGATTGAGTAAAGATTCAAACTCAAACAGAATGATTCAAGCTTAAGCTCTCAACATTTAAAAATTATAAACCACACATTCTTTAATTCAAACTTTGCTGTATAAATAAAGTTGAAATCAGAGGCCCTAAGCTTCAGCTGCAGTTAATGAGAAAACTTGATGGAAACCCGATGCCAGAAAGTTGTTGACTCAAGTGGCTTTGAGAAGGTAAAGCAGTGGGTCCCCCGTTGCCCTTTGTTTACATAGATTAGGAAGAAGCAAACAGCAAATATTTACACGTCAATAACTAGACTATTTAAATTAAATCTAAACTTTTCCTCTAGCTTGTCATCCTGAAATTGAGTTTCTGATGAATTAACATATGTAAAAACATTTAGAACAAACTCAACGCTATATAAATATTTGCTATAAATGTTCTTTACGAGAAATGGGCAAGGAGCTTTCCTGCAAGAGTCTAAGGTTTAATAGTTATCTTCCGAAGACTGTTGACTTATACTTTAAAGCTTTGAATGTTTGTAATAGAAAACGACATCTGTTTAAATGTTTCTTATATAAAAGTGTGTTTGATCACTTGAACTTGCAAACTGTGTTTATCATAGGAATTTGAATTTACTCACGACAATTTAGTTCCAATGAACTCAACGAGTATAAAAGACCACACTGATTCTCTTGAAGTTAGAGACATATCTAGAGACATGCCTCCTTGTGTAAGTTATTTCATAAGTAGAACAAAAGAGAACATGACTTTAAGGGATGAACTTTAAAACAGTGCCAAGTCTCAGTGTTTCTCAAAGATGTCCCATGTAGACTATGACGTAAGCCAGAGAAACAGTCTATCATACAATGTTTAGGAAAAAAGGTAGGATACAACCCTTGGAGGGTAAGATACAACACCAGCAGGAGCTGGAAGGAGGGCACTGAAACATTCATCTTTTTAATTTATTTTTTTGCTGTTGTTGTTGAGGAGCTACACAGCAGAACATACACCAATTCAACAGTTTCTACATGTACCATTTAGAGACATTGATTACGTTCTTCGAGTTGTGCAACCATTCGCACCCTCCTTTTCTGAACTGTTGCTCCCCCATTAACGTAAACTCACTGCCCCCTAAGTTTCCTATCTAACCTTTCAAGCTGTTGTCGTCAGGTTGATCTATATAGATAGCTCTTAAAAGAGCACAGTACTCAAGGCAGGCGTTCTTTCAAACATTCATTTTTGATGAACGCATGAAAGTAGGGACCAAACAGTAAAAGACTTAGTACAGCTAAGGTATTTAATCTTTCTTAGACCAGTTTCCAAACTTTTTGACTGCCCCTCCAGCAGAAAAAAAGTTTGAGCATTTACACTTAATAAATACGTACGTTTATTCACATGTTCTTCTCTACTAATACATTATGGGCTCTAAAATTTATGTTGGAGTAAGGACAGCCAGATTTACCCTCTCCCCTTAAACAATTAGAAAAATGGACAAATTATATGAAACAATGGTTTTCAGAGGGAAGCGCAGGTGGGGTGTTGACTGCAAAGCGGAATAGAGAATGTTTTGAGGTAATGGAAAGGTTCTATATTTTAACTGTGGTGGTGGTCACGAGACTGTGTATATTTGTCAAAATACCATTGTACATACACTTAAAATTAGTGAATTTTAGTGTATGTAAATTATGCTTCAATAAAACACACACACACAACACCACAAAAACAGTGTGAGTCAGAGTCACCTGAGAAACGTGTTACAATATATGTCCCTGGGCCCTGCTCCCAGAGAATCTGATTTGCAAGCTGTGAGCGAAGCCTGGAAAGCTAAAGTTTTAACAAATTCACCGCCTTGAATTTAAAAAAAAGGCATGAAAAAAATTAGAAAAATGAATGATACACATTTTTATGTTAAAATGTGAATATGAAAAAAAAATAGAAGGCAATCAATCCTTTAAAATACCTGGAGCAATCTGGATAGCTGATGGGATGATAAATGATTTTTCTTCTCTCTATTTTTTAAACTTCACAAAATGTTCCATTTTAGAGGGAACACACATACACATACACACAGCATTTTTGATAGAAAGGAATCATCGAAACACCTCAAGAAGAACCTGATTTCCACCTGCCGCCTCCCCCTCCTCAGGCCCCGTCCCTCTCCTACCACCTTCATTCTCCTCGGTCTGGTCCATTTCCAGGCTGGTCAGCAGGCTCACAAACCACTCGAATGCCTGCTGCTCTCAGTTATTCCAGATGAAGTCCACCTAGGAGAGAGGCCCTTGGAGTCAGAGGCAGAGTCCACCTCACTCACGGCATGCTCACAGCTGTGGTCCCCAGGCCCCAGCCTGACCACCCTGGTGTTAGCAGGGCACATGTCATCACCCCCATTGAACAGAGGAGAAATCTGAGGCTCACACAAGTGACGAGCCTTGCCCAGGTCACACAGCATGGGACCAGACCCTGGTTCCTGACCCCCAGGTCAGGATTTTCTCTAATAATCTCTTTTTACAGCAAGCAGTGTTCTGAGATATTGGCTTAGGATTGCCAGAAAAACAGTAATTTTCTTTTAAGAAGCCCTTTCACATGACCTCTACATGATCAACTCTTGGTGGCAATCATTTGTTTGCTTTGTTTTTGCAGGTTAATGAATTTTTAAGAGGCAAGCATGGTTTTCATCTTCCCAAACAACCAAGGGGTCATGGATAGTAAGCATCATGGCTAGAATGGAATCCAGGCTCCCTGACTTTCAAGCTATACTGCTTTTAATGAGATGAAGAACGGCTCGCAGAGGTGATGGGAGTGTTGACAGGGAGGCCAGGAGAACACTGGGCATGGTGGGGAAAGAGGGAGGGGGGAGTGTAGGCAGTAAGAGGATCTCAGTGGGTAAGAGATCCTCCTTCTCTCCCCTGCCTCCCCACAGGAGGGCCTGGCTTCTGTTCTTGGAGGTATTCAGGGGAGAACATCTGGAGGCCTGCCTGGAGGAGGCAGCACTCACCTTGTGGAGTTTCAGCTCATCATCCTGGACGCCTCTGATCCAGGAGTGCTGGCAGTTGGGGCAAATGTGCTTTCTCTTCTGGTGCCTGAGGGGAGGCAGGAGGAGGGGGCTTTCAAATTTGGGGCAAATGTGAGACCCCAGAGAACAGCGTAGGGGACAGGGAGGGCAGTTGGGGTGGCAGAGCCCACCCAATGAGGCAGGAGAGGGATGAGACATGAAAGAGGGAGGAAGAGAGGAGAGGCAAGAGAGAAAAGGGGAGAGAGAAGGAAGGGAGACAGGTGTAGGAGAGAAAGGACGAAGGAAGGGAGGAGGAGAAAAGGAGGCGAGGGCTTCCCTCAGGATGGTCCACCCACCTGTACATGACACTCTGCAGGATGGAGGCAAAGGGGGTGATGCTGCTGCCCACCCCGATGAGCAAAGATCCTACGGGGGGAGGTTCCATATGGCCCGTCTACGTAGCACTGCACACGAGGGGGTTAGAGAAGAGAGAGGGATGGGTGGTGGGGGGAGACCTGGAGTCCCTCCTACTGAGGAATGTCCCCAGGGCTTCAGACCCCTGTATACATAAGCGGTCATCTCCTAGGCTAAGTGACTCCTAGTCCAGTGCTCTTCGCACACGCCAGCTCTTAGCACAAGTCTGGTTAGTACACTGGAGGGTTAGAAGAGGGCTTTGAGATCAGAGAACAGGGACCCAGCCAGCACCCTTCCTGTGTGCCTGCCACCACCAGGTGTGGGCCGTGGCTGCTAGAGGACAGGGAGAGTGCACATGGCTCTGTGCATCCTGTCTCTGCTCCTGGAGAGGAAATAGGCGGTGGAGGAGGGTGGGCATCTGTGGATAAAGAACAGGGGGTGGTGGTTTAAGTTATCTGGATGCTTGGAAGTCAGGCCATGGGGATTTGAGGAGCTTGAGTACCACGAGTCACAGCAACTCCTCCTGCACGTGAAAGCTCCACTTCCTGTAGCTGTCGGGGGGTTCTAGCCCCTGGAGCCTCTTACCTCATCGTTACAGAACTGGTGGTTCTCAGAAGACATCTCCAAGACCTGAGGAGTAGAGTACAGGGTTATGGGTCTCTGGGATTTGACGGTGTCAGACGTTTCTCGGAGGCTTCCCAACACTGGCCAGTCTGAGCAGGTTTAGAAAAAGGAAATTGTTTTTTCTGCCCAAACTATTCCAGGGAAAACCCAGCTACGTGAGGGGAGAACATCAGTGGTGTGCTGGTGAACTGACTCTCTGGGAAAAACAACAAACACCTACCCCCCACCTCCGATTTGTAACATCCGTCGATTTCTGTGGTGTAAATACTGCCATGAGGGCTCCCACCACAATGACTGTGTTTAATAACTGTGTAAATTCCTGGAAGTTTACTAATCAGCTCCTGTGGGTCACTATAAGTTGGCTTCAGGGCATGAGTGGAGAACATTCCCTCCTGCTAGCATCCAGCCACCCTCAATAATTTCATGTCTCTGGACACGCCTCCCACTCTGCCTCTCAGTTTGTCATACTGTGGTGGCTTGCGTGTTGCTGTGATGCTGGAAGCTATGCCACTGGTATTTCAAATACTAGCAGGGTCACCCATGGTGGACAAGTTTCAGCAGAGCTTCCAGACTAAGAAAAACTAGGAAGAAAAGCCTGGTAATCTACTTCTGAAAATCAGCTAATAAAAACCCTATGGATCACAACAGAATATTGTCCGATATTATGCTGGAAGATGAGCCCCCTAGGCTGGAAGGCACTCAGAATACACAGTGGCCGCAAAAATGGACTCAAACATACTGGTACTCATGAATACAGTGCAGGACCGGGGAATGTTCTGTTCTGTTGTCATGGGGTCACTATGAGTTGGAGCGGACTCTGGCAATTAACAACATTGAACATTCTTTTCCCTCTGCCTAGAACACCCTTTCTTCCCCCGCTGGCAAATTCCCCTTCATTCTTCAGTGTCCAGCTCGCTTGAAGTTGATTCTCCTCCTTGGAGCTTTGCACCAGGCAGAAAAGCCAGGGCTTCACCTGGCTCATGGAGAAGCCCTGGTGGCACAGTGGTTAAAGCGCTCAGCTACTAACTGAAAGGTCAGCGGTTCTAATCCACCAACTGCTCCGCACAAGAAAGATGTGGCAGTGTGCTTCATAAGGATTTACAGCCTTGGAAGCCCTGTGGGGCAGTTCTACTCTGTCCTACGCTGAGTCAGAATTGAATAGGTGGCAATGGGTTTGGGTTTTCACCTGGCTCACAGTTCCATCCCAGCCCTGGGGCTCTGCTCTGGGCTTACTGGTGGGAGCTATCTGAGGACAGGGAGCAGACCTCCTCTGCCACCTGTCCCTGATTTTTCCGGCTCTGACTCCTCTAGACCTAAGTGCAAAGCAGACAGGCTGACCAGACTTGACAAAGTCAACGGGCTGCCTTCCAAAAGGTGACCCCAGAACAGGCGTGAAGGGGCTGTGACCAGGGATGGAGTATCCAATAAGCAAGGTAAGCACAGACTTACTTGTGCTTACTTACTAAACTGTAGTGAACTATTTCAAACGGGTTTCACCATACCACATCAACATGAAACCTGTGCAAAACTGTTCACTACAGATTAGTGAGTAAGCACAAGTAAGCCGGTGCTTACCTTGCTTATTGAGTCATCCACCCGTCAGGGACTGTAAATTTGAAAAGGCTTTGATTCTGTAGGAAGGTACTGTGGGGTTGGGAGAGAGACAATGCCAGCCATACCTAGAAGCAGAGTCTTTGATGTGGTGAAAAAATGTGAAATTGTTCACTACAGATTAGTAAGTAAGCACAAGGAAGCCGTGCTTACCTTGCTTATTGGATAATCTACTCCTGGCTGTGACAAACCCCTCTCTGGTGCAGAGGGCGGAGTGAGGAGTGACCTGACCCAACACCCAGGCCAATCCCCTCATTCCACAGAAGACAAGCCCAGTCTGAGGCTGTGGAAATGACTTGCCCCAGTCCCCACAGAGCTCGGGTGAGAACCCGGGCCTCCCCTTCCCTCCCGGTGCACATCACACCACACCACGCCGCTTCTGTGTCTGGGGTGACTGAGCAGCACGTTCCCACACTGTTGGACATGAGCTACTTGTAGTGATTTTAGAAGACACACTGTGAGAGAGCTACTCCCTTCAATTTTCTTCAATCCTTCTGACTGCAAGGAGATAACCTTAGACTATGGATAGTATGTCTTTGGAGACCTTGGGTGGTACCAAAGGTTAACATGCTTTGCTGCTAAACAAAAGGGTGGAGGTACGAGTCTACTCAGAGGCACCTTGGAAGAAAGGCCTGGCAATCTACTTCCAGAAAATCAGCCATTGAAAACCCTATAGAGCGCAGTTCTACTCCGACACACATGGGGTCGCCATGAGTTTAAATCAACTCCACAGCAACTGGATTTTTAAAAATATATCTTTAACACATCTCTAGATACATACATATTTAATATATACGTATATCTATTTATGTATATATGCATGTGTGTGTGTGTATATACACATACATAAATATGTATATATAGAGACAGAGAAAGAGACAGGACCCTCCTCTCTTTTGTTGTCTTTTAACAAAATGAGAGAGAAAGAGAAAGAGCAGTGGAGTGCAGCGTCATGCTCCAGGCCTAAGCAGGCAGAAATATCTAGTAAGAATTTAATAATATGGTTTTTCATTGTTTTTACTTCCAGAGCTATCTCCTGTTTATTGCACATGATACTGATTTTCCATTAAAGATAGCAATATAAAGAGTCCTTTTTAAATACAATTAAGCTTAAGGTAATGTTGGGATGTAAAGAAGAGAAGAGAATGTAGAGAAGAGAACCAGTGAGAAGTGAATATGGCAGAAGTTACGAAGGTGCTATACAACTGATTGGCTGCAGAAGCTCCCATGTACTGTGGGGCCCTTCCAGAACATGGGACTGCCCCAGAGCCTCCTCTTCCAAGAACAAAGGATCCACCCTCCCTGGGGACACAGACCAGCCGACTCTCCCGCCTCCAGCCCCAGCATCCTCCGCCTTGCTCCCCACTGGGCCAGAGTCCCTACATTGCTCCCTGAGTACACGAGCCCTTGGTCTCCTGGCCATGGAGTCTCCTCGGGCCTGTAGGACAGAAGCTCCACAGTGACATCCTTGCTGGAGGCCACCACTCCTTGAGCCGAGGTGCAGGGATGGATGGGCTGGGGCTGCAAACACTGTTTTGTTTCAAAGTGGAAACTGCTTTATTATTTAAATCACAAACTCAATACATGCTAGCTTTTTAAAAATTCAGATATTACAGAAAGATTTAAAGAAAGTGAAAAAATACCCTGAATCAGACATAACTACTCCTCACATTTTCTCTATGCCCTTCCAGACTTTTTTCTAATATCCACACACACTCACATACATTTCCTTTACATATATGGAAACTTGTTATTGTTGTAGGTGCTTTGGAGCTGACATCAACTCATAGCAACCCCATGTGACAGAGTAGAAATACCCCGTAGGGTTTTCTTGGCTGTGATCTTTTTTTTTTTAAGTTGATTCCAACTCATAGAGACCCTATGTGACATAGTAGAACTTCCTCATAGGGTTTTCTAGGCTGTAATCCCATCAAACAGAGCAAGAAAGATTTGGTGTTCAGTCCGTTAATAGATACTTCTTTTTTTTTTTTTTTTTTTTTTCTTCCATTAAGTGATTTATTTTCCTTTTTTTTTAACAATCAAGAACAGACGTAACTGCCCCTCTGGGTTTCTGCTGGGACGGGAGACCAACGGGCATATGGCAGAGAGAACTGGCTGCGGGTTTGCACAGACTCGGATTTGTATCCTGGTTCTCCACTTACTCAGGAGACCTGGTGGTGCAGTAGTTAAGAACTGAGCTGCTAACCGAAAGGTCAGCAGTTTGAATCCACTAGCAGCTCCACGGGAGAAAGATGTGGCAGGGTGCTTCCGTAAAGATTACAGCGCTGGAAACCCTGGGGGGCAGTTCTACTCTGTTCTGTAGGGTTGTTATGAGTCGGAATCGACTCGACAATGGGTTTTTTTTCCTTCTTTTTTTAAATTGTGCTTTAGGTGAAAGTTTACAGCTCAAGTTAGTTTCTCATAAAAAAAAATTATACACATATTGTTATGTGACCCTAGTTGCTTTCCCTATACTGTGACAGCACACTCCTCCTTTCCACCCTGGGTTTCCTGTGCCCATTCAACCAGCTCCTGTCCCTTTCTGCCTTCTCATCTCATCTCCAGACAGGAGCTGCCCATTTAGTCTCGTGTATCTACTTCAACTAAGAAGCACACTCTTTATGAGTATTATTTTATGTTTTATAGTCCAGTCTAGTCTTTGTCTGAAGAGTTGGCCTCGGGAATAGTTTTAGTTCTGGGTTAATAGAGTCTGGGGGCCATGTCTTCTGGGGTTCCTCCAGTCTGTCAGACCATTAAGTCTGATCTTTTTATGTGAATTTGAGTTCTGCACCACATTTTTCTCCTGATCCATCCTGGCTGCGATCTTTATGGGGGCCAATCGCCAGGTCTTTCTCCTGAGGAGCTGCTGGGTGGGCTGGAACTGCCAACCTTTGGGTTAGCAGCTGAGCGCCTAGGGCTGGAACAGACTGCTTTGTGATCTGCCTTTCCACTTACTATATCTTGAATAGCTTTCTATGCTAATACATATAAATTTACAAATCATTTGTTTTTAGGCAATTTACTATTCCATTAAGAAGCCCTGGTGGCGCAATGCTTGAGTGCTCTGCTCGCCATTGTAGGGGTGATCCATAATTTATTTAGCGTCTCTATTGTTAGTCATTTTGATTATTTTTATTTTCTCATCTATTAGGAACATCCACCCTCTATAAAATAGCACCTCTCCCATCTCTATCCCTTTACCCTGATTTATTTTTCCACATAACACTTATCACCTGACATATACGTATTTTGCTAGTTTGTTTATTTATTATCTGTCTTCCCCACTGGAATGTAAGCAGGGACTGTGTCTGTTTTGCTTATCGAAATATCTCCAACACCAAGAACAGGACTTGGCAAACAGTGAGTGCTGTGCTCAAGAAATATTTACTAAATCACTACATGAACATGCTGATTCATGGACTTCTTGCACTTCCGTCCAATTAGGTTTTTAGGATAAATTCCTAAAAATGGAATTGCTGCTAGTGGTTATACCTATTTAAAAGTTGGCACATATGCCCAGACTGCTCTCCAGAAAGACTGTCCAATTCATTATCTGGCAGTGGTACTCAAGTCCCAAGGAAACACAGCTTGTAATGTCTCTACCTACTGATCCAACGTGCCATGACTTACCCGGTTTTAAAATCAACTTCTTCCTTTAGGAGTTTTCCTGGATTAACAGCAGAGAACTCTCCTCTTGTTCCCGCCTACCCACTCCAAATCCCAAAGCTTTGCTCTTGGCATGGTTCTGGAAGGGTCCTGTGGGCTGGCCAGGAAGGCTTCACCTAGTTTTCTGTACTGGACTTTAAATTCTGCAAGGGCAAGGCAGGGTTTTCATATATTAACCTGTCTCCCAGCCAAGAGCACAGCCTACTAAGTTTGCATTCAGCCCCCTCAGCCTCCCTTGTCTTTTCTCATCTCCTCAGGAGCTCCTCCAGTCTCTCTCTACAACCCCGTCAAATTTTGCACAGCCCGTATTCACGCCAAGGCACCAGTAGCTGGTCAGCTTTGTGGTTTCGTCAGGGCTTAAAAGATAATACTATGATGATGATGATGGTGATGAAGGTGGTGCAGCTGGACTAATACTGTCAAGTTCACTCAATGCTTTACATGCATTCATTCAATTGTCCCTAAAAGAATCCTGTGAGGAAGAGAACCCAAGGGTGCGTATTACCTCCATTTTATAGCTGAAGAAACTGAGACTCAGGGAGGTTAAATGATGTATCCAAAGCCATACAGTTAGAATGTACTGGAGCACCTGGAGGTGAGTTTTTCTGCTCCCAATTTCCCCTACAATTTCTTATCTCAATTGTACCCCTTTCTAATGGAGGAATTCAGATTGGGGGTGTTTGGGGTCCTCAGGCTTCGGGGAGGCTCTTGGCCACACGGTCAGCAGTTGCCATCCAACCCTGTGTACAGAGCAGTTGCTGGATGATTGATGCCTCACCAGAAGAAGCCAACTGGTCCCTGAGGGCTTTCCATCATGGCAGACCCCTTTCTCCTCAGCGGCCACTTATCTGGGGCCTCCTCTGACTCCTCATCTTCAAACTCCTCGACAGCCTCTTGGAACCAGAGTCCACGGGGTCTGACGCCTTGAAGGACTCATACAGCCTGTTTGTCCATTGGCCTTGGGTCCGGATGTGTAGCCAGACGGTGTCTGAGCAAGAGACAGGGCGAAGGGGTCAGGGGGTCAGCGCTGGCCTCCAGCAGGGAGCAGTCTCGTCTCACTGGAGAAACTGGTGCTGGTGCCTCAGCTGCTAAAAGCTCTGGTGTGAATGTCCTTCCTCAGGACCACACTGGCAGCCACAGCCATGAGACTCGGAGATGTGATCTTTCTGAGGGAGACCTTACAGTCTTTTGATGAAGTCAACCCAAGCTCACTGTGTGGTACTTTGTCACAGCAGCCCTAGCAGACTAATGCATCACTCCACTCAGTGAGCATTTGCATGTCTGCCCCCTGCTTTGGAGGGAGCTCTCTGAGCCTGTCTTTGTCTTGTGCACCACTGGTTCCTAGTCCCAGGCCTGCACTTGCACAGGGTAGGAAGGCCGCACACGCGTGTGGAGCGACTGGCTGCGCTCGCTGTACCTTTCTGCTCGGGAGCTCTGCTAATGGTGAAGGGGTGCCACTCATAGCATGCGACGGAGGAGATGTTCAGATACAAGTAGTCACCCGGCCTATAGTGGAACAGAGGGGGCCGCTTGATGAGGAGGTGCGTGACCTGGGGAGAGAGGAAAGAGAGCAGGGTAATGCCTGCAGGCCCAAAGCTGCCAGGAGCTCCAGGGCAAGAGTGCAGAGGTTAGGCCAGCAGCCTCCACCAGGCATCTGGCAGACCCCAACACCTGGGACCCTCTGTGTTGTGAGTGGGGGCTCCCCCTGAGCACACCTGCCAAGGTGACTGGCCCCCCTGCTGGCAGGACAGGGGCTCTCTGAGCCAGAAGCCACTCCCAGACACCCCTCTTGGACTTTTATCCCTGAGAACTCTGCAGGGGGTGGGAGGAGATGCCTTGACCAACCTGGAGGTGGGTCTGGAGGGCAGGTGGGTGACAATCGGAGAAGGGGGGCGTCAGGCTGGGCTGAAGTGGGGTCTGGAGTTTTATCCCACTTCTCGGGGTGTAAACACTGCTGTTTAGTGAAGTAGTGAAGCCTCCCTGCCTGCTCTAGCCCCCCTCTTGACACTTCTGTAGCACTTACAGCCAGTCCTTGGCTGGCATGCCAACCGCCTAATGGGCATCTGGCCTTTGAAACCACGTCTTCCTGGACAACAGCTTCCATGTATTGAGCACTTACTATGCACTGGAGCCCTGGTGGTGCAGTGGTTTAGAGCTATGGCTACTAATTAAAAGGTCAGCAGTTCGAATCCACCAGCCGCTCCTTGGAAACCCTATGGGGCAGTTCTACTCTGTCCTATAGGGTCACTATGAGGCAGAACCCAGTCGATGGCAATGGATTTGTTTTTTTCGTTTTAATCACGTGCTGGAGCTGTGTGGAGAACTTCAAGTGTTATCTCTAGTCCTCAGAGCAGCTCTATGAGATCCATGCCAATCTTCCTCCACTTTACAGATAAGAAGCTGAGGCTCAGAGACGTTAAATAACTTGCCCAAGGCCAGCAGCTAGGAAACAATGGAACTGGAATCCTAGCAAGGCTGTCGGATGCCAGAGTCAACACATAAACCATAGCCTCATTATTCAGCCTTCTCCGTCCTCAAATTCAGGTTGTTCGGAGCTGAGCCCACCCAGAACTATCTCCCCTTTCGCTATAGATGGCACCACCATCTACTGGTCACTCAGAGCCCGGGAGATGGCCTAGATTCCTGCTTCTCTCTCACCCCAGCATACAGCCAGTTACCTCTCGAGTCTTTCTCCACATGCATCTCCCTCCGCCCCACAGCTACTGCTTCGGGATCAGAGCTCAGGGTCAACGCCCTCAGGAGCACTCATCTCCATATTGGCCACAGCCTCCAAGCTGGGCCTCTCGAAGTTGGGCCACAGAGCAACTCAGGAAATCTAGCCAGAATAATGGACAATGTTGTCCCAGCTTAAGACCATCGCCCCCGCCCTGCTCAGTGGTACCCCGTGGCCTGCAGACGAGGCTCCTAGCACAGCTGACAGGCCTTTCATGATCAGTTCCTGCCCAGCTTCTCCTGGCAACCTGATACTCACTTGAAGCTGTGGCTATGCTAAGTTACCTACAGTGCCCCGAATGCAGTATACTCTTTTGCACCTCTGTGTCTTTGCCCATGCTGTTTCTTCTCCCAGGAACATCCTTCCCTGTCTTATCTATCCAACAAACTCCTATTCATCTTTCAAAACCCTAATATGGCATCTTCTCTCTTATTCTGAAGCCTTCTCTGACCTCTCAAAGACAAAGGATTTAACAGCTCCTGTCACTCTACTTCTTCTCTCACCTACACAGCCCTGCCCTGTAACGAAAGGGCTGACTCCCCTCCTAGCCTGTGGGTTCGTGGATAGTAGGACAGTGCCTAAGCCTTCTCTGGGTCTCTGGCACCTAGCACATGGCCTGGCACCTCAGAGGCACTTAATACATGTTTGCTGAGCTGAACTGAGACTGTTCTACCCAGACCATTAATTGTACCCTGCCTGCCCCTTCCTAAAGCATCTGCAGTGGGTTGGATCGCTTTTGTGTGGCCTTTCTCGCCATGGGCTTGTAACTCCCACCCAAGTGGCTGGATGGAACTGTGCAAATAAGGCATTTGTGGCCCACCAAGGGGATTGGTCAATTTTGCCTTAAAAGAGAGCCAATTCCAGAGCAGAGAGAGGATCCCGCCACCACCAAGGAAGGAGAGGCAGATAAGCGGCGGAAGAGAAATGGTGGCAGGAGACAGCGCGGTGGGCTTCCTGGCGCATGGAATGAGAAAGCTGAGTGCCTTTGGGCCGAGGCTTACTGATGGAGTGGGCTGCCTCCGGGCGCTTATTGGCAGAGCTAAAAGAGCTTTGTAACGCTTGCCCCTGAGCAGGGCAGAGGCCGAGGGGCCAGAGAGAGGTGTGCTTGTGGCATGGCTGGGAAGAAGCTATCCTGATGGAAGAACTGTATCCTGAGCGTTCCTGAACCTGATGTAACCTGTTACTTCCGTAATAAACCCCATAATCATGAGTACGGTCTGTGAGTTCTGTGCCGTTACAACAAATTATCGAACCCAGAAGAGAAGTAGAGAGTGCTATGGGAGGGATGGTTGGTGTCAGAATCAGTTAAAGATGGCAGAGAGAGGAGGTATGTCTGGCCTCTGCCTCATAGGAATCAGTCTGGGGCTGTTGATCTTGGTCCCTTCCCCTTGTGAAGTTAGAGGAGGTCAGACGCCGCCCCCACACCATTTTTATCACATCACTCCTGCAGGGCTGGACAGGTCTTGCCCTTTGCTTATCTCTTTGGCAGTGCTGGGGTGACACTCTTCCCTTATTCCTCAGGGTCTAACAGGGAACCCAACTGTTCCACCCACCACCTGTGGCTCCCCGTAGCCCCTCAGGGTTAGATGGGGAAGGGTCCCTCGCACCTTGGAGGCGAGGAGGTTAACTTCCACTATGCACAGGGCTGCCATGCGGGATGCCACCAGTCCGATGACTTTTTCCAGGAAGAACAAGATGCCGGGGACCAGCAGCCACTTTCAGAAGCTGAGCCCGTGCATGATAAGCAGCCCCCATATGGGGAGGTAGGACAGGTGGGTCCAATAGAACACCTGTTGGGGGAGGGAGGAGTAAACAACCAGAGCTAAAGGTGTGGGTGGGGGCATGGAATAGAGCAGGGTTCAGGCCCATCCTCAAAGCTAGGGTGGTGCCCAGAGCCTGGACCATAATACACAGCCTCTCCTGGGAACCTAGGGGACTGGGAAGAGAAGGAGGTTGGGCTTGGGAAGCTTCATGGATTCTTTGTTCTGGGCTCAGCTAAGGGTGTCTGTGAAGGAAGATTCCTGCCAGAGGCAAACATCTGCCTGGGGATGTTCTAGGCACCCCAAAAAGGATCATGGGCTGGGACAAGGAGAGCATCAGTGTGCCCACCCACCCCACTGACCCTTTCTCAGGGCAAAGAAAGGGAAGACAGCAATGGCTTTCTAGGAGTAGGAAGAAAGAGCAAGGGACTGGATTCGAACACTGAGTTTTAATGCCTACTCCGCTACTGACTGGCCATGGAAACTCGGGCAAGTAGTGAACTTTCCTGAGCATCAGATTCCTCATCCGTCAAATGAGGATGTTGATTCCAACTTCTGCTGGTCCCAGAGGAGGTGTTCTGTATCTGTTGATTTCTATGTGGCCAGGTCAGTTTAGAAGACAGCCAGGGTCTCCAAACCAAGGCCCCTGTGACCTCCTGTTGAGGAGGCTAGAGAGAGGGAAGTGAAGATTGAACTAATTTTTTCTGAGCTCCTCTGTGCCAGGTATATAGTTAGTGGCTTCATTATTATCTCATATTGTTTTCTCTAAGACATTGTAACTATATTATCTCATTTAATTTCTAAAGTAACTTCAAAAGGTAGAGAATTACACCTCCATTTTACAGATGAGAAAACTGAGGCTCAGAAATGTTGAGTGACCAGCCAGTAGCGGGGTAGGGATTTGAACCCTGGTGAGCCTGTGTTCCTTCCTACCCTCTGCTGTCTTGAGCTCAGCCCAATCCAATTAGGGCGAGATGATAAACCAGTGAAAAAGCAGAATCTTCCAAAGCAAAATATTCTCATGTGAACTGGACATTAAATGGCAGAACCCAAATTACATGCAAATAATAAGCAGAACAGCCTGGGACCTTCCTGGGCCATGGCTCTAGGCTAAGTTAGAGGGGACACAGTAAGAACAGGCAGGGAGCCTGACTTGGGGAGAGGCAAAAGGGCAGGGGATGGGACACCGCGAAGTGCCCGCTTCTGTGGACGCAGGAGCTGGAGCAGGCGAACATGAGGAGTAGCAGCGGCAGAGCCACCCCGGTCCACGTCAGGACGGCTGGGACATGGGCCCAGCCAACGCCAGGTCTCGCGATGTGTAGCAGCTCCCCGGACTGCAAGGGGCTGGCCTGGGACTGAGCCTGGAGCACTGAAGACACGCACAAGCTGAGCTCTTTCTTCCCAGGCCACCTTCCCTCTGGGTCCTCCACCCCTCCCATCCAATACCGGTATAGGCAAGGACTATCGTCCAGACAGCCAGCTTCCCCAGGCCACCCCTTCTCCACCCACTGGGCAGGCAGGACCCAGAGGGGCTGTGCCCATGTCCTGGGCTAAGGGCTGGATAACTGAGTGGTTTGTGAGAAGATCCAGGCTCCATCCCCCAGGTCCCCTCCTCCACCAGGCCACTCACCAAAATTTACAACATGGGCTACAGTGTGCACAAGGGAGAGCCCAACCACCACGTAGCCCATGACCTGATGGAACTGGATGGTCTGGTCCAGCGGCAAGACCTGAGCCAGCCTCGTGGACCGCAGCCAGGTGAGGCAGCGCCTGAGCATCAGCACCTGGCCCAAAAGTGACAGAGAGCCTGCCTCACTTACTCTCTCTCTGCCCTGTGCCCTCTCCAGCTGTCTCCCTGCATCCTCCCTGACTGGTTGTACTTCTTGAACTGGCCCGATCACCATGCCCCCCTGTTCCCATCCATCACTGGTTGCCCCAGGTCCACAGCTGGGGTCTCCAAAGTGGGGTCTCCAGAATCCACTGCAGTGGGAAGAGACTGTGTTTACAGAATGTCTGCCTGCATTACTTTTTATCTGAACACATGAGAGCACCATAAGCTTTCACTAATATTTAATATCTGCGCTGACACGGTGCCCTCATTCAGTCTGTATGTCAGACAGGCACATGCCATGTGTGGGTCTCGAGGTGCCCAGGGGGGGACCGGGCTTTCCAAATCGCAGAGCCGTCCACGGGGGCTCCCTCACTTGCTCGTTTGCTTTCAGTGTATTTGTGTGCATCCAGATGTGTAGACTTGCAGATGACATTATCTGGTTTTAACTAAGCTAACTTAAACTAAACTTCCCTTCACAAAAAAGGATAAGTAGCTTAAAAAGAAGGAGCTCTGGTGGTGCTGTGGTTAAGCGCTCAGCTGCTAACCCAAAGATTGGTGGTTTGAACCCAGTAGCACACTCCATGGGAGAAAGATGTGACAGTTTGCTTCAGTAAAGTTTACAGCCTTAAAAACTCTATGGGGCAGTTCTACTCTGTCCTACAGGATCTCTGAGAGTTGGAATCCACTCGACCGCAATGGGTTTGGTTTTGGTTTGTAGCTTAAAAAGAGTACCTGTAGAGGAACTACAGATTGAAGATAGTGCTAATAATGCAAGAGCAAATGATCAAGAAAATGAGCCCACATGTCTCCAACTCCTGGTATGAACTCTTTGTCAGTCAGTTTGAGGTTAAAAATAAAGCCCTTTCTGACAAGCAGCTGATATTACCCAGAAGAGTATTTGAACTAGAGATGGCTATCCATGATCATTAACGATGAATTTTGCCTGATAGTTTTACTGTGTGGTGAGTTCAGCAGGTAATGATAATGTTGTTAGCTGCCGTCCAGTCGATTCCAACTCATGGTGACCCAGTGTGTGCAGAGCAAAGCTGCTCCACAGGGTTTTCAAGGTTGTGACCTTTTGGGAGCAGATTGCCAGGCCTATCTTCCGAGGCACCTCTGGGTGGGTTCGAACTGCCAACTTTTTAGCTAGTAATCAAGCACTTCACCGTTTGCACCACCTAGGGACTCCTGATGATAACAGAGCATGTATATAATTATAAATAAATAAACACGTATTGGGATATTGCGAGGGTTGTTGTTTTTAATTATATGAGCGTGTGATCAAAAATGCTTGGTGACCTCACTCACTGTCGCATTCCAGAGGATCACATTCCAGCTATTTAGTCTGGCGTTCAAGGCCACTGGAAGTGTTCTCTCTTTGGAGCCCTGCCCGGGAGCCAGGCCATCTCCTCAGGGCCCGCCATAGGATCAAATGAAAAGTGCTTGGCACGGTGACTGGCACATAGTAAGTGTTCAATAAACGCCAGCTATTTATTATTATTAACTGGCTGTGTGACCGTGGATAAGTCACCGCCCCTCTGGGGGCCTCAGCCTCCACCGCTGAGTGTTGGCCAGGCGTTCCAGGTGTCCACGTGTGAGTCCCTTGGCCTTCGAGGAGCCTACATCATCCCCCGCCCCCGCGCCCCTTTCCCCCCATCATGCCAGCGGAGCCCTACCGCAATGAAGCTGCAGTTGAAGTTCAGGCACTGGCCGCAGCCTCTGGCCACCATGATGCTGGGGCCGAGCGTCCGGGGCGCGCTCGCGGCCACGGCGAAGAGCAGCACGCAGAGGACCCAGTAGGCGGCCAGGCAGAGCTGGCTGCGGTGGTTGTGCCAGTAGGCGAGGGTCAGGGGGCGCGGCCGGCGCGGGCGCGGCAGGGCGGAGGGGGGCGTCAGCCAGTGGGCGGCGCTGTGAAAGAGCGGCTTGGCTCACAGAGACTCGGCGGCACCACCCGAGTCTGAACCTAGAGACCCCTCTCCCGTGGTACCCAATCCACTCTTTGAAGTCTTGCGGCTCAGAGAAACAGAGAAGTCAAGTGACTCGCTCACAGACACACGGCTAGTAAATGGGGTGGACCAAAAACCAAACCTCTTGCCGTCCAGTCGATTCCGACTCATAGCGACCCTATAGGACAGAGTAGAACTGCCCCATGGGGTTTCCTAGGAGCGGCTGGTGAATTCAAACTACCAACCGCAGCCATAGCTCTTAACCACTGCGCCACCAGGGCTCCTACCTCTTCTTACCACCCAATTAAAAAAGAGCAATTGAGAAGAATCGAGGAATCTGAGACATGTTGTAGTAAATAGCCCACAAAAAAAAAAGCTAATACACAAAAAGAATGAACTACAAAACCGACACCATTCAGACCTTGGAGTCAGGCAAACCTGGGTCTGTCATTGCACTCTATTTATTTTCCTCTTAGCACTTATCCGTTTTCGATTGCTTTAGTTTATGTATTTGTTTATTGGTATAAATATGTGGCTCCACCTGGAGGATGGGAACTTCATTCACTACCATATGGAGATTACTCAGAAGGTGCCGGGGACATAGTAGCTGCTCAACCAATATTTGATGAATCAGTGGCTGCCTTTGCTAATTATCTGTGTGATTCTAGGCACGTTGCTTCACCTCCTGGCTTCAATTTCCTTTTATAAAATGGGCGTTGCTGTAAAATTCACTAATATGAGTAAAAGTGCCCAGCACATAGTAGGGGCTTGATACTGTGAGTTGATTCTGAAGGGATACTGCAAAAAATGGAAGTATGACAATAGCTGCCCTGCAAGACAGACCTTCGTCCCCTAGGAGACGACGGGCTGAGCTGGGCTATGCTGGGCTGGGGCCGGGGCTGAGCTGGGGGTTTCGGACCCAGGCCTGGCGGGCGCAGGGGCGGGGCCGGGGCGGGGCCGGGGCGGGGCGGAACGGGGCCCCGCCCCCTCGTGAGAACCGGCCACCCCGGAGTCTGATCGGATACCAGCCTGGAGGCTAAGGTCTGGGCCGGAGACCGGGCGGTACCTGATGGTCAGGTTCTCCATGACGCCAGGGAAGTGCTGCAGCTCGTCGCGGAGCTCGTCGAAGGTGATGGCACCGCTGCCGTCCTCGCCCGCCGACTCAAAGAGCGCCAGCGTCAGCTGGTCCAGCTTCTCGTCGGGCAGCGAGATGGCGCTCTCGCGCAGGCAAGACTGCAGCACCGGGCGGAACTCGTCCGGGTCAATGGAGCCGCTGCCAGCGCGGGGTGGGGATGGAACCTAATGGAGAGGGGCGCCTGCCCAGTACCCCCTGCAGACTCCCCCGCCCTGCACAAACATTGCATCGGGTCGGGCGGTTTAAGAGATTTTTCCTGTTCGCCTACCTCCAGCTTTCTGCCAGCCAACTCACCTCTGGGGTAAAGACCAGGCAACTAAAGGACAAAATGTCACCCCCAGCTCAAAAACCTTCCATGGCTCCCTACTGCCTAGCTTACCAAAGATGGACGCCTTCCCAAGCATGGAGAAGCTTTGGCCTCGGTGGATACCTTTCTCCAGAATCTGAGTACTAGTCAACCTCCAAGACCATCTGCCCAGAAAATAAACTTGCTTCCTTAATCTACAGAGACCTGTGAGCTTTCTGGGGTTAAAAATGGGGAAGTGGCATTCATGCCTGAGGAAACAGCGGCAGTCCTTCCTCCCAGTCTCTTCTGAAGCTCTTCCTCTCCCCCAGCTCCTCCCTCTTGTCTTCACTAGCCAAGAGGATGTATTGCTCCTTCCGGAGAAATTGTATGTGAACAGACCCGCGTTGGCTCCCCTCTGAAGAAAAGGTGCGGCCCCAGCTCCAGCTGGCACCCTAAACAGCCGGGGTCCACCCCAAGGAAACCCTAGATGTGCAAGCTGGGAAAGGGTCTGTGTCACAGAGGAAGGCACCTACAGGATCTAGGGGAGCACCAGCAACTGAAGAAGGGGCCACAGTGGTCCCAGGACCAGGGAAGATTGGCCAGCCCTGGAAGTCAAGGGTGCTCTCAAGACAGGGTGCAGAAGAGGCCAAGGCTGTGACCTGACAGAAGACTGCCAGTCTCAGTCTACTCAGGCTATCTGTGTATATTTGGTTGCCTTTACTTTGAAATGTCCTGCCTGAATGTGCAGCGTAAGCCTTTCTAGGAATTTATGCTAAGAAAATAATCAGATAAGTCATCAAAGATGTGCACACCAGGATGTTCATTGCAGCGTTGTTTATAATGCCAAAAAAAGAAAAGAAAAACAATGGAATTCTTTGATAACAGGGGTTTGGACAAACAGTAGTAATAATAGTTGACACATATAAAGGATATATCTTATGCTAGGCACTGTTCTGAGCACTTTATATAAGTTAACTAATTTAATTCTCATATCAACCTTAGAGTAGGTACTATTATTATTCTCATTCCTATTTTATAGATAAAGAAATTGAGGCATAGAAATAGTTAATCAGTGGTAGAACTGAGATTTCAGCCTAGATAGTCTGGCCTTAGAGTATGTGTTTTTAACTTAATAGTTAAAAATAGATTATTAACTATTAGGCCGTATAGCACGGCACATATGATCATATACATACAACAGAATATGATACAGCCACAAAAAATAATGCTATAAATTGATATAGTCTCATATGAAAAGATGTTTAAATTGTTCAGTGAAAAAAAGGCATTATGTATAATCCCATTTTGTTTTAAAAAAGATGTGCATAGGGCATCTGTGTGTGTGTGAAAAGTTAGAAGGTGATAAAGCAAAAGCACAAGCATAACAATGGTTGTGAGCATGGCTCAGGCCCAGGCAGTGTTTCGTTCTGTTATACATACAGGGTCACTGTGAGTCAGAACCAACCAGATGGCACCTAACAACACTAACAACAATATCAAAAGATTTTGGGTGATTTTTGCTTTCTTCTTTATACCTTTCTGTACTAAAATGTTCATAGTGAACATATCTCATTATAATAAGGAAAAAGCAAAACAGTAATTACTTTTTTAAACATAGAAAGGAACAAAAGGAAGTTCTGGCTTATGGGGAGGGGAGTTTAGTAAAGGGCATTTGTCTCCTGGGCCAGACCATCTTTCCCACTCTTCCCTTCTCTCAGCCCAATGGGGCAGGGATGAGAGGGAGAGAACCTGGGGTGGGTGGGGGAGACCACCGAGGGAGGGCTGGACAGCCTCACCTGGAGGAAGAGCCCCATGCTGGGCCTTGGAGGGTCTGGGTGGCCCTTTATGAGTCATGCTGTGTCCTTTTGTCCCCTGCTCACTGAGTCCCACCCCCAGGAGGAGCCTTTACCATCGACATACACCTGGAAGAGGAATTTGAGTTTGTCCGTAGTTCTGCCGTGAATGAGCAGAGCCAGCGCCTCCTGCAGCTTCTGGAGGGTGATGGTGCCGCTTCCGTCGGAGTCAAACAGCGTGCAGAATCGCTCAGCAAAGAAGGACGGTGGTCAGAGAAGGGAGATACACACATGTGTGGCCACTGGACCTGGGCTCTGATTTCATTCACTGTCTCCGAGTATATAGGGGAGGACCAGGTGCCTGAACACAGCGTGTGATGGGCCCCACGCGGCCACACCATGGGGCAGCGTCCATGCCGACCAGGCTTGCTGAGAGCAAGTTTGGGCTCCAGTGAAAGAAATGTTGAGACCCTTCAGCAAGGATGGACCTGTGTTTGGGCCCCAGCTCCCCTCTGGCCCCCTGGACCAGGTCATTCGCATAGGCTGTCTGCCCCCTACAAGCCACAGCCCCGTTAGCCTTGCGGTCCAGACATTGGATGGCCCCTCACCCAACATGAGAAAAGGGTCCTTCTGCAGGTTACTCCCAAGCCCTGTCTCATCCACCTTGGGGTAACCCCAAGGGATAAGTGAAAGTGAATCTGGGAAGGACTTGTAGAGTATGTGCCACTTGAATACCTACGTTTTTTTCCTTCTCTTTGCCTTAAGGCTACCTACAGCCTACACTTAAGGATTTTTCTTAAATGCCTGTTCATTCATTCACTGTAAAATCATGTACTATGGAAATTAACAAGACAGGCTTGCATCCGTGTCCCAGAAATGTCATGCCCTGGCACGCTCCCCTCGAGGCGGAGGGAGGAGCCTGCAGGGCTTTAGAGTCTGACCTAATGTAACTCTGAGGAGTTTACAAGGAGCTAGTGGGGACAGACATCGGCCCTGCCTTTTTCCTCTAGTTCTCTTGGGTAACGTCTTCATCACTTTCTAACATCCTGAATAGTCTTTATCTTAAGATGTTTTGCAGGCTCCTGTTATGATAGGCAGAACGGAACTTTCCTTCCTTCCCCATATTTGCTATGGAAGAAGGCATGGCATTTAGAGTTCTGAGCAGTATCCCTGGTACCAGCAAGTGAGAGTCCCCTGAATCAGCTAAACCAGTTGTCCTCAAGTTGATTACAACTCATGGTGACCCCATGTGTGTCAGAGTAGAACTGTGCTCCATAGAGTTTTCAATGGCTGATTTTTCAGAAATCACCTGGCCTTTCTTTCAAGGCACCTCTGGGTGCACTTGAACTTCCAGCCTTTCAGTGCAGCTAAGCATGTTAACCATTTGCACCACCCAGAGACTCCCAATAGGGGCATTCAGATGGCTAGTCCCTATTAAGGACACAGGCCACCACCTAAGGTGGCCCACAGGACAACTTGGGGAGAGGTTGGCATTTGTAGGCTCATTCCTCCCATTGCTCTGCTCTTTCCCCTACCTTTTGTCAAGCCTGCAGGCTGTTATGGGAGTGGGCGGGGATCTAGGACAAGGAGAGAGGACCAGGAATGATGTGGCAATGCAATCAGAGTTTTAACAGATACAAACCATTGAAAAGCTGTTCCTGGAAGGAAGCTTAAGTCATAGCATCAGCTATGCCCATGAGGCTAGTAAGGTCAATAGTATTTCTTAAGATTTGACAAACTACTGATTTCCAACTTCATGTGTTGTTTTGAAGACCCCAGGAGGCACATCTATGAATTGGGGTGGGAGGATGCCAGTAGCAGAAAAAGAAACACACCCCTCCCAATGTGGCCAAAGGTGGAGACCTCAAGCCCAGGGGAATTCAGGGGAGCTCCCTTTTCTTTCCTTACAAGCACTGTGTTTGGAGAACATGCCTGCTCTTCCTCTATAAAATATGAATGTAGGGCCCCCACTTCCAGAGTAGACACTTGCCTCTTTCATGTTCAGGGCTGTTTTGAATTCTTGCAGGCTGATCTTTCAGTCTTTTCCTGCCATGTCTCAAACTGGTATGTCACCCACTGAAGCCACTTAGCATCCTCCTCGGCATTCATGGTGCTGGGGAACAAAGGAGGCAGGTTCATGGGCTTGAAGAAGGCATGTGAGGATGGTCCCCGGTGGTCCCAGGACCTCTGCCTTCCTCTGACTCAGCTGCTGCCATGCAATGGGATTGGAGCCTCCCCGCACTGCTCCTTCTCACTCTCTAAGGCCTGGTCTCTTCCTTCCATCTACTCTTGGCTGGCCCAGGCTATGCCTCTTTAGATTCTGAGATGACAGGGCCATTTGATGACAATGGTAACTACGACTTTTCCACCCACATTTACACAGCTCTTCACTGTTTTCCAAATACTTTCCACCCACTACTTCGTTTGATCTCTGTGACAACCTGGTAGGCCATGCCATGTTGCAGATGAAGAAATAGGCTCAGAGCATTTATGTAACTGAGCTAAATTTATTCAGACAGAGCTCAAATACAAGGCCAGTGGGGTTTTTTCCATGATTCCTATAAGCGTAAAAATCAACAGAAAGCAAAACTCTCCACTTTACACTTTTCTGCCACTTCTGTTTTGAAACCATTTGCCCATGCAGCACTTCTTCCTCTAACCTTAACCACCTAGAGCTAGTTCAGAGCTCACAAGTTAAAAGACACAGTACTCCACACTGCCAAGTAGGGCCAAGACTTCAGTCATTGGCTGCAAGCTTAGGAGTCCCCATGGGTCCCCTCACATCTGACTTGCTGGCTACAAGTGGGTTCCCTCTACCCCCTCAAGAATACCAATCACAAGTTCAGGAGTTCCCAGCCCCCTCATTGGCCTGCTGGTTCCCACTACTCCCTCAAGTTCAGTAATTCACTAGAACGACTCGACTCATAGAACTCACAGAATGATCCTTTATTATAAAGGATACAAATTAGGTTCAATGTAAAGAAGAGACAAATTGGGTGGTATCTGGGAGGGTTCCCCACACTGAGCTTCTATAGCCCAAAAAAGGGCACGTCACCCTCCCAAGGACAGATGTTTTTAGTCAACCAGGAAGCTCATGGAGCTTCCATGTCCAGAGCCTCTACTGGGGCCTTTTTACATAGTCATGGTTGACTGAATCAGGCCACCTCCCCTGAGGTCAGCTGATATCATGAGGTGGTCTTTCTGGCCTGGTCAGCCCCTATCTGAGACATCTAACTCTCAAGTATAGTATGGAGGGTTACAGATAACAAAGCCACCATAATTATTCAGGAAATTCCAAGGGTTTAATTTTTTTCTCTCAGGGTCAGGGATAGGAAGAGGAAATAGAATGTGTGGCTAATTTTGCCTCCATGAACAACTGTCTCCTTTGCCATGAGACTAGAAGAACTGGATGGTGCACAGCTATCATTACTAAATGTTTTGATCAAGGATTCTACAGGAGAATCCTTGATCAAAAGTAGGGAAATGTAGAACAGAATTTCAAAACTTCATGGAATCCAGACTATCTGGATCCACAGAGGCTGGATGAACTCCCAAAACTATGACCCTCAGATAATCTTTAAATCTTAAGCTAAAAATATCCCCTGAATCCTTCTTTAAACCAAACAATAGTTTAGCCTAATTAGTGAAGAGTGTCTACCTTAAGCATTGTGCTCTTTAAAGAAAACTATTTTATGGGATCAAATAGACAACAGCATCTAGCAACTCAGAAAGTTAGATAGGAAGCTTAGGGGGCAGTGAGTTTATGTTAATGGGGGAAGAACGATTTGGAAAAGGAAAATGAGAATGGTTGTGCAACTTGAAGAATGTAATCAATGTCACTGAATTATACATGTAGAGGTAGCATATGATTAAGAACCTATGGTATTGAAGGAAGAAGTCCAAGCTGCACTGAAGGCATTGGCAAAAAACAAGTCTCCAGGATCGACAAAATATCAATTGAGATGTTTCAACAAACGGATCCAGTGCTGGAAGTGCTCACTTGTCTATGCCAAGAAATTTGGAAGACAGCTACCTGGCCAACCTACTGGAAGAGATCCATATTTATACCTATTCCCAAGAAAGGTGATCAAATCAAATACAGAAATTATCAAACAATATCATTAATATCACATGCAAGTAAAATTTTGCTGAAGATCATTCAAAAGCAGCTGCAGTAGTACATCAACAGGGAACTGCCAGAAATTCAAGCCAGATTAGAAGAGGATGTGGAACCAGGGATATCATTGCTTATGTAGATGGATCCTGGCTGAAAGCAGAGAATACCAGAAAGATGTTTACCTGTGTTTTGTTGACTATGCAAAGGCATTCGACTGTGTGGATCATAACAAATTATGGATAACATTAGGAAGAATGGGAATTCCAGGACACTTAATTGTGTTCATGTGGAACCTGTACATAGACCAAGAAGAAGTCGTTCAAACAGAACAAGGAGTACTGCAGGTTTAAAGTCAGGAAAGGTGTGTGTCAAGGTTGTATCCTTTCACCATACTTACTGAATCTGTATACTGAGCAAATAATCCAAGAAGCTGGACTATATGGAGAACAGGGCATCAGGACTGGAGGAAGACTCATTAACAACCTGCAATGTGCAGGTGACACAACCTTGCTTGCTGAAAGTGAAGAGGACTTGAAGCACTTACTGATGAAGATCAAACACTATAGCCTTCAGATTGCACCTCAGCATAAAGAAAACAAAAATCCTCACAACTAGACCAGTAAGCAACATCATGATAAATGGAGAAAAGATTGAAGATATCAAGGATTTAATTTTACTAGGGTCCACAGTCAACACCCATTGAAGCAGCAGTCAAGAAATTAACCGAAGCATTGCATCAGGCAAATCTGCTGCAAAAGAACTCTTTAAAGTGTTGAAAAGCAAAGATGTCACCTTGAAGATAAGGTGCACCTGACCCAAGCCATGTTTACAGTTGCCTCATATGCATGCAAAAGCTGGACAATGAATAAGGAAGACTGCAGAAGAATTGACGCCTTTGAATTGTGGTGTTGGCGAAGAATATTGAATATACCATGGACTGCCAAAAGACCGAACAAATCTGATTCGGAAGAAGTACAACTAGAATGCTCCTTAGAAGCAACGCTGGTGAGACTACATCTCACATAATTTGTACATGTTATGAGGAGGGATCAGTCCCTGGGGAAGGACACATAATGCTTGGTAAAGTAGCAGGTCATCGAAAAAGAGGAAGACCCTCAACAAGATGGATTGACACAGTGGCTGCAACAATGGATTCAACCATAATGATTGTGAGGATGGCACAGGACCAGGCAGTGTTTTGTTCTGTTGTACATAGGGTCACTATGAGTTGCAACTGACTTGATGGCACCTAACAACAACACACAAGACAGAAGGCGCCCTGCTGGCGCAAAAGTTGCTACACTGGGCTGATAACCAAAAGGATGGCAGTTCAAACCCGCACAGCATCTTTGCAGGAGGAAGACCTGGTGATCTGCTCCCATAAAGATTACCTGTTGCGGTTGAGTTGATACAGCCTAGAAAACCCTTGAAGCAGTTCTACTCTGTCACATGGATCAAAATCGACTTGACAGCACCCAACAGCCACACATGACAGAATGTTTTTATCTGTTATAAAATAATAGTGACTAAAATGGCAGTAACAACAGCCTTTTGGGTACTGATAAGTTCCAGACTCTATTAGTGTTGAATTATTATCTGTTTTAACATAGAAGCCCCACAGTTTAATTATAAAAAAAGCAAACAGACAACAACTAACAATAGAAAAGTAGCAGAAGATATGAAAGGGCAATTCATAGAAAAGAAATGATATTGGCTGATTGTGATGGTTAAGGTTGTATGTCAACTTGACTAGACCATGATTCTCAGTGGTTTGGCAGTTATGTAATGATGTAGTTATCCTCCATTTTGTGATATCATGTAATCTCCTCCATGATGTGATCTGATGTAATCAGCCAATCAGTTGGAAGGGGAGTTTTCTCAAGGGTGTGGCCTGCATCCAATGTATATGGACGTTCTCACAAAGTTCGCTGGCTTTTGCTCTCTCTGGATCCTGGATCCAGCTTGTCATCATCTGACTGACCTCCAGTTCTTGGGACTTGAGCCAGCGGCCCGCCGTATTGCCTGCCAGTCTTGGAATTCATCATCCTCCACAGTCTGTGAGCCAACAGCCTGCCATCTGATCTGCTGATCTTGGGTTTGTCAGCGCCTACAACTACGTGAGTCAGGAGAAGCCACTGGCCTAAAGCCTGACACAGTGACGTGGGCCTTGCCAGCCTCTACAGTAAATGGCATGTGCCATTTCCTTGAGATCAGTCTCTCTCTCTCTCCATATAGAAGATATCCTTCAAAACTGCTTCACTGGTTTTGCTTCTCTAGAGAACTCAGACGAAGACGGCTGATAAACATTTGAAAAAATGTTCAGCTCACTTCTTGTACTCAGAGAAATACAAATTATAACAATTATACCTTTTTAGGGAGGTGGGGGAGAGGCATCAGATTAACAAAAATTCAAAAATTTGTTAACATTCAATACATACAGTGCTGGTGAGAACGCGAATTGGGTAACTTTTTAGGCGATTCCGTTTCTAGGAACCTATCCTGCAGAAATAAAAGCATGATTACCTAAAGGCACCTATCCATCATCTAACCGCATTTACTATAGCACTGTTTGAAACAGCAACAACTTGGACATCTGAACATCCACTGAGAGGACAGTGGTTGAGAACACCCACTCTGTGCCATCACAAAGAGCTAGTTCCATATGGCCCGACCTGGAAAGATGTCTATTATATTCTTCAGTGAAAAACGTAATTTGCAGAGTAATATTTATGATATGAATAGTCTTTGTTTAAAAAAATGATTAAGAAGCCCATCCCATGTCACTTATTATATGTGTACACACACAAAAGCCAAGCCCACTGCTCTGAAGTCGATTCTGACTCGTAGTGACCCCAAAGGGTTTCCAAGGCTGTAAATCTTGACGGAAGCAGACTGCCACATCCTTCTCCAGTGAAGCCGCTGGTGGTTTTGAACCACCGACCTTTCACTTAGCAGTCTAGTGCATTAACCACTGCACTACCAGGGCTCCTACACGCGCACACGCGCACACACACACACACACACACACAAACACACATTCTTTAGTGTATGTGTGCTTACTTACTCTTTGGTTTCCTCATTTATTAAAAGGAATTAGTAACAGTTTGCCTTGCAGGGCCCTTGTGACAGTGCATACAGCCTCTGTCTAGCATGTAGCAGGTGCTCAGTAATCTTTCTAGCCTCTTTTTCATGCCTGTTAACTCACTTCACCTTCCACTTCGGCAAGTCAGGGATTGGTCCCATTTCCTAGAGGGAACACAGAGAGAGGAGATGTCCTGCCAGGGAGACTGAAGTGGCTCCTCCAGCTCTCTGTGACACCTGGCACACAGTGGGGTCTCCCTGGCCAGGTCCTTACCCCTCCTCGCCTAAAAATGTGTGGTCCTGGTGAGCCACAGGAGCTGCGGGCAGGGAGCAGGGTGCTGCAGGCAGCCCTGGTCAGAGGCCAGCCCATAGCCACAGGGCCTACCTTGCCCTGGAAAGTTGTGAGCAGGAGGCGGGGAGCTGGGCTCCTTGTCTGGCTCAGACTGAGCGCAGCTGGAAGTGTCGGATCTGTGGAATCCCCAAGTCCAGCCTCCCACCAAAACAGGTCCCCGTCCATACCTCTGAGGTAGGGGCCTCAGGCCCTCTGGTTCACCAGTCCCTTTATTCCTCTCCTCTGGGGCAGCGCAGTGAGGGAGGCATTGTGACTGTTATCCCTGTGGTATTACGACAGAAGCCATCAGTGACGTGCCTAGGTTGCAGAGCTGGCAAAGGTAGAAAACCAAAACAAAACTTGTTGCCGTCGAGTTGATTCTGACCACAATGACCCTACAGGACAGAGCAGAACAGCCCATAGGGTTTCCAAGGCTGTCATCTTTCTAGAAGTAGACGGCCACATCTTTCTCCCGTAGAGCAGCTGGTGGGTTCAAATCACCAACCTTTTGGTTAGCAGCCGAGGGCTTAACCACTGCCCCACCAGGGCTCTTTTGCAGGGGTAGCAGGGAACCTCAAATCGAGACCTCTCATCCCCAGTGGGTCTCAACAACGCCAGCCAGGGAGCCTCTTTATAAATAGCATTGTCCTGGATTTCCCAGGGATCCTACAGTGGCCCCAGAGAACTACTGCCCCAGGCTCACTAGCTCAATTCCTGGCAGAGGCAAGCTGGGAGTGGGCGCTCCTGGTGCCCCAGAGCTGAAGTGGCCTTCCCATCACTACCTTTCCAGGCACCCACACCCCACACTTAGTCCCAGCCACCCTGCAGCAATGTTGGGGCCGCCCTCCACGGCCTAAAGGTCCAGTCTCTTTAAGAGGCAAACCCAAAACCTGTTGCCGTAGAGTTAATTCCGACTCATTGCAACCTTCTAGGATAGAGCAGAACTGCTCCATAAGGTTTCCAGGGAGCGGCTGGTGGATTCAAATGGCAAACCTTTTGGTTAGCAGCTGAGCTCTTAACAACCGCTCCACCAGGGCTCCTCTTTACAAACAGTGGTTCTCAAGCTGCGGTCTGTGCATGTGAGACCCAGAGGAGCTCGTTAAAATGCACGTGCTGAGTCACTTAGGTGGGGCCCATTTAACGAGTCTGTGCCCTGCATGGGTGGTCCCGGTCCACACTCCGGGAACGCTGTCCAGAAGGTTAAACAACACCTCTTACTTCACCTCTCAGGACCTCACAGGAAGGCATTCCATGAAGCAGAGAGCTGGGGAAAACTGCAGCAAGGGGGACCCGGGGAGTGAGGGAGGGCCTGGGTAGCTGGAGTTCACCTCTCCCTTCCCAGAAACCAGGTGGGGTTGCAGGCTGCGGGATGAGAAAGGTAACTGGGGAAGGAGGGTGGAGAAGGAACTGGGACAGCCAGTGGGAAGCAGTGGGTGAGGGCATGGGGAGAAAAAGGTGGCAGAGGTTTCAGAAAAGGAGCTTGGAGTCTTCAGAAGCCAGAGCTGGAAGGGAGCAGTGCACTTCTCCAGAAGTCAGGATTTACTCAGGAAGCCCAGATAGTAGGCCCTGCCTTGCTTTGCACCTGTCCCGCCAGACTTAGTTTCCTCATCTGTAAAATGGTGTAGAGCATGCCTCCAAACACAGGGCTGCTCTGAGGACCGAGTGGGATGCTGTTTGGGAAAGCTCAGTGGAAAGCACTGTGCAAACGCTAGGAACTCCTATTAAAAAAAAAAAATGCCACGGAGTCGATTCTGACTCATAGCAACCCTATAGGACAAAGTAGAACTGCCACACAGAGTTTCCAAGGCTGTAAATCTTTACCAAAGCAGACTGCTACATCTTTCTCCCAAGGAGCAAACCACTGAACTTCTGGTTAGCAGCCCAGAGCTTAACCATTGCACCACCAGGGCTCCCATAGGGATTGCTGTTAGACTTGGTCAATTTCTTATTTTACAGATGAGAAAAACTGAGGCCCAGAGTGGGCTGGTGACTTGGCCAAGATTGCGCAGCTTTCTGGTAACGAGGCAGAAGCAAAGCACAGGTCTCCCAACTTCTGCCCAAGGTCAACACAGTTATCCTTTGTAGCGCCCACAAAGGCAAAGAATCCCATGGCTTTCCCTTGTCCCTGGCATGGAAAGCCAGATAAATGAGCAATTCACCTTCTGCAGCCCTCAGGGTCTGGCTGGGCTGGGTCCCCTAGCGGGCTCATCCTTCGTCCTGTTTTCCAGAACACTCATCCCAGAAAGGCTGTCTTCCAGACAGCAGGCTGGGTCCGGAAGCCTGCAGTTCACCTTTCTCCAACTCCTCCTCTTCCCGACTCTCCTAAAGATCTGCCGACACCCACGGCCCCTCCATGGCCCATGGGCTTGCTGGTTGTCAGCTCAGCCAACTCCAAGGTCCAGAGAATTCCAACAAGGAAGCCTGGAGCAAGGTTTTCATTGGGAAGGATGCTGGCTAGCTGCCACCTGGCCCAGTATTTTCTACTTTCACTCTTCCATGCAGCACAGAGGGCTAGGAATCCCGTGCGATAAAAACCACGAGGCAGGTCCTGCTCCATGTCTCATGAACCATGTGGACAGTGAGACTTCATGGATAGCAATAATATCAATTATTAACAGTAACGTTTAAGCAGTTACTCTGAGTCATGCACTGTGCTAAGAACTGCACACTTACTACTCAACTTAATACGTAACACAGCCCTGCTGGGTGGAAGTCATTCTCATCATTCTACAGGCGAGGAGAGTGATGCTCAAAGAGGTGAACCAACATGTCCAGGTGGCTGATTAGGAATTCAACCCATGTTGGACTGACTCTAGAGACTGCATTTCACTATCCATGGAGGTATATAAGCAAGTCCCAACATGTTGCCATCGAGTTAATTCTAACTCATAGAGAACCTATAGGACAGAGTAGAGCTTTCCTGAAGGGTTTTCTAGGCTGTAATCTTTACGGCCACCATTAGTCTGTCAGTTTGTCGTACAGTGGTGGCTTGTGTGTTGCTGTGATGTTGGCAGCTATGCCACCAGTATTTCAAATACCAGCAGGGTCACTCATGGTGGATAGATTTCAGCAGAGCTTCCAGACTAAGACAGACTAGGAAGAAGGACTTGGCAATCTACTTCTTAAAAAATTAGCCAGTGAAAACCTTATGAATAGAAGTGGAACATCGTCTGATACAGTGCTAGAAGATGAGCCCCTCAGGTTGGAAGGCACTCAAAATATGATTGGAGAAGAGCTGCCTCCTCAAAGTAGAGTTAACCTAAATGATATGGATGGATTAAAGCTCTCAGGGCCTTCATTTGCTGATGTGCCATGACTCAAAATGAGAAGAAACAGCTGCAAACATCCATTAATAATTGGAACATGGAATGCACAAAATATGAATCGAGGAAAATTAAAAGTTGTCAAAAATAAAATAGAATGCTTGAAGATAGATATCCTAGGCATCGGTGAGCTGAAATGGACTGGTATTGGGCCATTTTGAATCGGACAATCATATGGTCTCCTATGCCGGGAATGACAAATTGAAGAGGAATGGTGTCACATTCATTGTCAAAAAGAACATTTCAAAATCTATCTTGAAGTACAATACTGTTGGTAATAGGATAATATCCATACGCCTACAAAGAAGCCCAGTTAATATGGCTATTATTCAAATTTACAAACCAACCACTAATGCCAAAGATGAAAAAATTGAAGATTTTTAACAACTTTTACAATCTGAAATTGATCAAACATGCAATCAAGATGCATTGATAATTACTGGTGATTGGAATGCAAAAGTTGGAAACAAAGAAGGATCAGTAGTTGGAAAATATGGCCTTGGTGATAGAAACTACGAGGGAGATCACAGGAAAGAATTTTTCAAGACCAACAATTACTTCATTACAAATTTCTTTTTCAATGACATAAACAGTGACTATACACATGGACCTCACCAGATGAATATACAGGAATAAATTGACTACATCTGTGGAAGGAGTCGATGGAAAAGCTCAAGCTCATCAGTCAGAACAAGGCCAAGAGCTGACTTTGGAACAGACCATCAATTGCTCATATGCAAGTTCAAGTTAAAGCTGAAGAAAATTAAAACAAGCCCACGAGAGCCAAAGTACAACCTTGAGTATATCCCACCTGAAAATTAGAGACCATCACAAGAATAGGATTGATGTATTAAACATTAATAACCAAAGATCAGATGAGATGTGGAATGACATGAAGGACATCATACATGAAGAAAGCAAAAGGTCATTAAAAAGACAGGAAAGAAAGAAAAGATCAAAATGGATGTCAGAAGAGATTCTGAAATTTACTCTTGAATGCATAGCAGCTAAAGCAGATGGAAGAAATGATGAAGTAAAGAGTTGAAAAGAAGAATTCAAAGAGCGGCTCAAGGAGGCAAAGTAAAATATTATAATGAAATGGAGTTAGAAAACCAAAAGGAAAGAGCACATTTCACATTTCTCAAGCTGAAAGAACTGAAGAGAAAATTTAAGCCTTGGCTTGCAATCTTGAAGGATTCTATGGGCAAAACACTGAACGACACAGGAAGCATCAAAACAAGATGGAAGGAATACACAGAGTCACTGTACCAAAAAGAATTGGTTGACGTTTAGCCATTTCAGGAAGTAGCATATGATCAGGAACCAATGGTATTGAAGGAAGAAATCCAAGCTGCACTAAAGGCATTGGCAAAAAACAAGGCTCCAGGAATTGACAGAATATCAATCGAAATGTTTCAACAAATGGATGCCAACAAAATTGGAAGACAGCTACCTGGCCAACTGACTAGAAGAGATTCATATTTGTGCCCATTCCAAAGAAAGGTGATTCAACAGAATGTGGAAATTATCGAATAATATCATTAATATCATCTGCAAGTGAAATTTTGCTGAAGATAATTTTAAAACAGTTGCAGCAGTACATTAACAGGGAACTGGCAGAAATTCAAGCCAGATTCAGAGGAGGATGTGCAATGAGGAATATCATTGCTGATGTCAGATGGATCCTGGCTGAAAGCAGAGAATATCAAAAAGATGTTTACCTGAGTTTTATTGACTATGCAAAGGCATTTGACCGTGTGGATCATAACAAATTACAGACAACATTGCAAAGAATAGGAGTTCCAGAATGCTTAATTGTGCTCATGTGGAACCTGTACATAGACCAAGAGGCAGGCAGTCATTCAAACAGAACAAGGGGATACTGCAGGTTTAAAGTCAGGAAAGGTGTGTGTCAGGGTTGTATCCTTTCACCATACTTATTGAATCTGTATACTGAGCAAATAATCCAAGAAGCTGGACTATATTAAAAAGAATTGGCATCAAGATTGGAGGAAGACTCATTAACAACCTGTGATATGCAGATGACACAAACTTGCTTGCTGAAAGTGAAAAGGACTTGAAGTACTTACTGATGAAAATCAAGACTATAGCCTTCAGTGTGGGTTACATCTCAACATAAAGAAAACAAAAATCCTCACAACTGGACCAATAAGCAACATCATGATAAATGAAGAAAATATTGAAGTTGTCAAGGATTTCATTTTACTGGGATCCACAATCAACGCCCATGGAAGCAACAGTTAAGAAATCAAATGATGTATTGCATCAGGCAAATCTGCTGCAAAAGACTTCTTTAAAGTCTTAAAAAGCAAAGATGTCACTTTAAGAACTAAGGTGGGCCTGACCCAAGCCATGGTGTTTTCAATTGCCACATACTTATTCAAAAGCTGGACAATGAATAAGGAATACCAAAGAAGAATTGATGCCCTTGAATTATAGTGTTTGGTGAAGAATATTGAATATACCATGGACTGCCAGAAGAACCAACAAATCTTGGAAGAAGTACAGTCAGAATTCTCCTTAGAAGCAGGATGGCAAGACTTCTTCTCATGTACTTTGGACATGTTATCAGCAGGAACAAGTTCCTGGAGAAGGACATCATGCTTGGTAAAGTAAAACGTCAGCAAAAAAGAGGAAGGCTTTCAACAAGATGCATTGACACAGTGGATGCAACAATGGGCTCAAGCATAACAATTGTGAGGATGGCACAGGACCAGGCAGTGTTTCGTTCTGTTGTACATAGGGTTGCTATGAGCTGGAACCGACTCAAGGGCATCTAACAACAACAGTCTTTACTGAAACAGGCTGCCACTTTTTTCTCCCATGGAGTGGCTACCTTTCAGTTAGCAGCATACACTGTAAAAATATTTTAGAATAGTCATGGGTGGAGGTTCCCAGCCCAAGGGGCCTGGGGGAAAGAAGGGGCCACAGCTATTTTTTAAAAACCTAAGAGAAATTGTACAATTACTTAGATAAGGCCACCCTGTAGCTAAAACTCTAAGTACTTTTTAATTTTTGTCCTGCTTGACAAGAGATCAGTGCAGGCGATAACCTTAGACATCTGCTGATTAGGGGCTCCCAGTGGAGATTTTAGATGGTGTCATGGATTGAATTGTGTCCCCCAAAAAATGTGGGTAGCAACTTGGCTAGGTCATGATTCCCAGTATTGTATGATTGTGTTATCTGATGTGATTTCCTTACGTGTTGTAAACTCTACCACTATGATGAGATTATATGTGATCTCCTCATGTGTTATAAATTCTATCACTATGATGAGGTTATACTGATGAGGTTGACAAGATTAGTGTCTTAAAGCAATCTCTTTTGAGATATAAAAGAGCAAAGCAAGCTGAGACACATGGGAACCTCATATCACCAAGAAAGCAGTGCTGGGAGCAGAGCGCATCCTTTGGACCTGAGGTTCCTGTGCAGAGAAGCTCCCAGACCAAAGGAAGACTGATGACATGGACTTTCCTCCAGAGCCGATGGAGAAAGCGTTCCCCTGGAGCTGATGCCCTGTATTTGGACTTGTAGCCTACTGGACTGTGAGAGAATAAATTTCTCTTTGTAAAGCCATCCACTTGTGGTATTTCTGTTAGAGCAGCACCAGATGGCTCTGATTAATTTCTAAAGTAAGCAAAATCGTTAATTTTTTTTTTTAAAGTAGATTGACAGAAGAAATTTCCTGAAATATAAGGCCCATGCAGGGGGATGCTTTTACGGGTTCCTTGGGTAGTAGCCGTGTTAGGACCCCTGACCAGCAGGAGCTCACCAGAAGCCCCTGGCTGTCATCCACATATTTCCCTCCCCACAGACCCAAGTGGTTCTCATTTGGGCCAGTCCCAAGGCAAAGATAAGGTCCACAGGACTGGGGTGATTGCCTGATGTTCCATGGAAATGCACCCAGCGTGACTTGGCAAGGGATCCCATCTATTGGGTCAGAATGGTTTAAGAGAGAGTATTGGAAGGGACAGAGAGTATCTGTTTTTCTTTTCAGGGTGTGGCCCAGGGATTGTGCAGTGATGATGGCACTTTAGAAGCTCAGTCTCTTGGCCTCAGTTTAGTCTTGACTTTTTTTTTTTTTCTTTTCCTTAGAATCAGGATTGGAAAGCCTTTCAAGGTCATATAGTTCAACCCACCTTTTTTAGGTTAAATTCCTCTTCCAACTTCCCTAACCACACCTGTTAGTCGCCAGCGCTGACTTGTACACCTCCAGTCACGGGGAACTCACTTTCTTGGGAAGTGGCAAATTTGGGGGCTACTCTGAGTGTTTGAATGGTCTTCCTCATATTAGAGTGAAGAAAGAACTAGAAAGGCATTCCATTAAACAATTTCAGAAACTGAATATAAAACCTAAAATATCAAACCCGTTGTCGTAGATTCGATTCTGACTCATAGTGACCCTATAGGACACAGTAGAACTGCCCCATAGGGTTTCCAAGGAGCACCTGGTGGATTCGAACTGCTGACCATTTGGTTAGCAGCCAAACTCTTAAACTGAATACAGGAAATGGAAGATTCTGTTGAAGAAATAAGCCAAGTAATAAATATGAATTATGCTTTCAAGACCTAGCGGATTAAGGGAGAAAAGTAGCTTGAGAAAAGGTGAGAGAGACCTGCCTGTATCCCATCATCATTGTAATGATTTGTGTCTGTCTCTCCATCTATCCTGCTGAAGTGTGAGTTGCTAAAGTGAGGTCTGTGTCTCACTAATTCCGAATCCCATCAAGTTGGCAGAGTGTCCAGCATGTACTGGGTACTCCATGTACATTTGTGGAATGAATGAACCTGTGTCAACTCGACAAACATCTGTAAAATGCTCATTATGTGCTAGGCACTATGCTAGGTGCGGGTCTACAGAAATGAGTGAAACAATTCAGCACAATACGTGCAGATACAGAAGTGTGTTCATGGTTGAGAGAGAGTGCAGAGAAGAGACCATAGTGAGGACTTGCAGGCAAAAGTGACTGATCCAAGGTGGGTTTTAAAGCATGAATAGATGTTTGCCAAGTGAAAGACGAAAAGGACAGCCTGGGCAGCTGGAAGATCACATCCAAAGGCATGAAGATGGAAATGCATTCTGTGTTCAGCAAACTCTAAGCAGTTCAGGTAGAACTAAACGGTTCTATGGGAGAGGACAAGCTAGAGAGCAGAGCTGGAGCACAGAGCAGGAGTCAGATCATGAAGGGTCTGCTATGAGGCAAGCTAAGGAGCTAGCACTCTACCCTGGCCACTGCGAAAACGTCAGAAATGTTCAGCAATGGAGCGACGTGATACAGACACTTGCCAAAATTCTGCCAAATACAAATCTAGTTCCTACCCTAATATTTGGACAAAATGCAAGTTTTTAAAAGGAAAATGATAAACATTGTGAACATTTATTATTAAAGATGTCTTCCATCTAACAAACATTTTAGAAGGACAGATTTTCTTTTCCAATAACACTTTTTGCATGATTGCAAAAGTTGTGAACATGAATTGTGGAAAATAAGAAAAATGCCTAAGAGCACAAAAAATAAAGTAAAAAATCACTGTAACCCACCCAGTCAGATAATACCGCTGCTAAATTGCATGTTTCTTTCTGGTCACATCTAGAGGGTAGCCCAACACAGGGTTCACAGTAGGGTTGCGTCTGATGGACTTGTTTGCGTGAGTTGGTTTGCCTTTTGGGAAGGAGGCTATTGAGCAGAAAGTTATTAGGGGCTTGGCTGGTACCTGGGAAGAGGAAGGAGAAAGCATGGGTCTGGTCTCTGGCTCAACCCTGGAACTCTGGGGAAAGAGAGTGGGGTGGTGGTGGTAATTCTCCCCACTTTTGCAGGAAACACAGGGTGGAATCGAGTTCTTGCATTTTTGGAGGCTCAGAAGATAGCCCTGCACCGGGAGATGGTTTCCAAAAGGAGACAGCTAGCGGGGTGGCGGGAGAAGAGACGTCCTCCGATAGCCACCAGGCAGCAGACAGCTCCTGAGGCACCAGCTTGGCCAGATGTGGGCAGCATGCTTGAGATGCCCAGAGTGCCTGCCTCGGAAACAACGGGGGAAATGGGAGCCGGGTGAGCAGGAGGGAGACCCTACAGTCAGCAAAGCAGTTGCCGTAGAGTCAGCTCTGATTCATGGGGACTCCATGTGTGTCAGAGTAGAGCTGTGCTTCACAGGTTTTCAATGGCTGATTTTTTGGAAGTAGGCCACCAGGCCTCTCCACCTGGACTCGGGCCTCCAGCCTTTCAGCTAGCAGCTGAGCGAATCAAGTGTTTGCACCACCCAGAAACTTCAGCGGTCGGCAAAAGGTAGGCATAAACGCTAATGACACCTCTTCCCACCCACAAGCCCGAGTCAGAAAAGTGAGAAGCTGCAGGCTGGGACTTCCGGCTAAGGTGACATTGTTTACATTCACTGTTATCTGAGGTCCTCTCACCTGTGCCACACACAAAGCAAGGATGAGACATAATATTTTTTTAAAAAATTTTTAAAACTTTAAAAGACTGATTATTCCCTAAAATAAGATAAATATTTTCTTTGACCAGAAATGAAGCAGAAACCCACAGTGGTAAGCCAAGCTGAAGCATGGTCCCGCTCAGCTCTGGGTCTGGAAGAGAGCAGAGGTTGCCAGGAGTCTGGCTGCTGGGAAGGGATGTGAAACTCTTGGCTGGGGTGGGGCCCTCTCCTCCCGCTCCCTCTTCCACACTTGCTCATGGGAGAAGGCTGAAAAAAGCTGGGATTGACCATGGCCTAGGACTAGGACTTGTATTTTGTACCTAGGAGAGAAGAAGTTGACACAGCCTCCTAACCAAGAACTAGGCGAGGGTAATTACGGCTAGAAAAAATGTATATATATATCAAATCTGTTGCCGTCCAGTTGATTCCAACTCGTAGCAAACCTATAGGACAGAGTAGAACTGCCCCACAGAGTTTCCAAGGAGCAGCTGGTGGATTCGAACTGCTGACTATTTCGTTAGCGGCCAAGCTCTTAACCACTGCGCCACAACTACGGCTAGGTGACTGGATTTATGATAGCCTCAGTATCTCCATGGAACAGCAGCCTCAAGACACCAATATAAGGCCAACATTGGACTGAGGGGCCCAGGAAGCTGGGTAGAAGCAATGCCAAAGCTGCTAGAGGAGGGCTGAACACACACAACAGACATGCACATACACACACAAACACAGACACAAGAGACACAGAGAGAGACACACACACACAGACACAGACACACACACTTACCGCTCAAGATGAGTCAGCAAGCTGATCCTCCAAAAGACTTGAAAAGAACTGAGTGCTAAGAAAGACAGGCAATGAAACCAGTAATAGGGAAGAGAATTCATTCTGTATGAAATGAAAATAGACTTTAGAGTAAACATGTTTAGAAGCCTCAAAAAGAAAAAGGAAATAAAAAATCCATAAATAAGAATAAGAACTTAAGAAGCAAAAACGGGAAGAAATGCAACCAGGACCAGATGATGTGAAGAAAATCCAACTAGAAATCATAGAGAAAGATATGACTATTTTTAAAAAATAAATAGAATAATCTTTAAATAGAAATAAGTGAAGAGAAAATTCATGATCCCTGAGAAGTAGAGAAGGATTCACCTGGGATAGTTTTATAACTTTTTTTTTATTTACCAATATATTTTAAACACTTCTTCATGCTATTAAATATGATTGTGTCAGAATGCTGCAACCCTATCTTTTATATTTGGGCATTAATTTTATTAAATTTATTCCATTACCAAAAAGAAGGTTGTGACAAATTTTCTTGTGATTAAATCTTTGTCCAAGTTTACAGTTATGTTTCAAGAATGGACTCCCAAAAGGGCAATTACTAAGCCAAAAAAGCATAAACTTTCTTACGTCTTTTGATTTAGCCAAGTAGCCAAATTGTTTCTTAAAAATCTTGAAGCAATTTTCATTCCCACCCATGTTTTAAGAGACTGCCTGCTTCACCAAACACTTGTTAATACTAGGGGTTATCATTAAAAATATTTGTCATTTGGGCAAGAAATGATGTCTTGCTGTTTTCGTTTGCCTTTCTTTAATGACTAATGAAATGAGACATCATCGTGAAAGGAGAAAAACATCATATAATCCTCTTTTCCTCATTCTTTGGGTGAAGTGGGGCATATCTTGCTTGAGAGGGAATGAGGGGCTTCTTTAGATAGCCATGCTCCCAACTGATTTACTGGGAAGAGCTATCTTTTATTAAGTACATATTATATCATTTTTCATCATCTAAATCTGACACAAAATAATTTTTATCATTGTACAAACATATAACATTTGCCATTTCAACATTTTTTTACCTGTACAATTCGGTGACATTGATTAGGTTCATCATGTAACCATCACCACTATCACTGTCCAGATTTTTCCATCGCCCTTAACAGAAACCCCTAGGCAATGACTCACCTCCTGATTGATTCTTTTTGGAATAAAGTACTTTTTCTATACTTGTTTTCAAAAGCCTGGCATGTTTTCAGAGCCCTGGTGAAGCAGTGGTTAAGAGCTCAGCTGCTAACCAAAAGGTGGACAGTTCGAATCCACCAGCCTCTCCTTGGAAACCCCATGGGGCAGTTCTACACTGTTCTGCAGGGTTGCTATGAGTTGGAATCAACTCCACAGCAATGGGTAATGGGCATGTTTTCAGTCTCTCTCTACAAGTGATTATTTGTTGATTCTTGGACCTGGTTTTAAGTGCTGAGTCTGTCGTTCCTGGTTGCTGTAGGGTGGGGACATTGCTGCAGCCATCTTTATCCATCACGATGTGCCAAGAAAAGCAGACGATCTGTAGAAATGATGTGGACAGATGACACGGGACACAAAGGACTACCCACCTGTGCTCCTACCTGAGGCCAAGCCCACCACTGCTCCCTGGATCCCTCCTCGCGTCACCCACCCAAGGATCTTGTCCTGCCATTATCTCTCCTTGGGCAACATTTCCTCCTTCTCTGCTGGATCATCCCTTCTCCAACTATTGCCCAATTTCTCTGCTCCGCTTTATACAACAACTTCTTGAAAGAGTTGCCTCTACTTAGTCTCCACTTCCTTATTTCCTTTTTCTTTTTGTTTTGGAATCCACTCCAATTAGACTGCCCTCAAAAGAAACCTCTCTTAACATGATTATCAATAACCTCCTCATGGCCAAACCTGTGGTCATTCCCATCCACACCTTACTCAACCTCTCAGCAGCATTTGATAAACGTGAATGCTCTTTCCTTCTTGAACCACCGGCTTCACTTGACTTCCTGGATACTACCCTCCTGTCTCCTTCCTGGTGTCCTTACTTACTCTCATGGATTGAATCGTGTCCCCCAAAAATATGTGTTGTAAATCCTAACACCTATACCTGTGGTTATAATCCCATTTGGGAGTAGGTTTTCTCTGTCATGTTAATGAGGCATTATTAGTGTAGGGCTGTCTTTAATCAATCTCTTTTGAGATATAAAAGCAGTTTAAGCAAGCAAGCGCAGACCAAGGGGAAGATACAAGCCACATGCTGACCAAGGAACCTAGGAATAGAAGGTGAAAGAGACAAAGGCCTTCTCCCGGAGCAGACAGAGACAGAGAGAGCCTTCCCCTAGAGACGGTGCCCTGAATTCAGACTTCTAGTCTCCTAAACTGTGAGAAAATCCATGTCTGTTCGTTAAAGCCACCCACCTGTGATATTTCTGTTATAGCAGCGCTAGATAACTAAGACACTTACTAATAGATCGTATTCTGTTTTCTGACCTCCAAAAGTTGGAGTGTCCAGTCCTCAGTTGGCTTATCTTTCTATCTAGACCAACTTCCTCATTGAGCTCATCCAGCCCCGTGGTTTTCAAAATCATCTACAAACTCATGTTTCCAAATTATATTTTTAACTCCAATCTTGGCCCTGAGCTGTGGTCTACTAACTTAACACCTCTATTTGCATGTTAATAAGCATCTCAAACTTAACAGGTCCCAAACTGGCTGGGTGATACTCCTCCAACGCTGAGCCACCTCAGTGTTCCCATCTCAGCAAGTGACACCACCCCATTTGCCCAGCTGTTCAGACTGTGAACCTCGGAGCACTCATTTATTCCTTTCTTTCCCACATAGCCAACATCCACCCAACCCGCAAGCAAATCTTGTGTTTTATGTTAGGATTGACCCAGACTGCAGCTGCTTCCCTCCTCACCACAGTGACTGCCTTAGGCCAGCCCAACATGGCTGTTCTCCTGGTCTACACAGAAAGCTTCCTGACTCACCTCCCTTTTCCACCATGTCTCCTGATAGGTGATTGTTCACTCGGCAGCCCTAGAAATCCTGTTCAAATGTAAATTACGTGAGATGACTCCCCTTCTTATAGTCTCTCATTCCACTTAAATATTCCCAAAGCCCTTCTTGTGGCCTCCAAGTCCCTACATAACACGGCCCCATGACCCATCTGCCCTCCTCTCCTGCTCTCCCCTCACTCACTCAGCCCCAGCCACGCTGGCCTCTTCAGTGTTTCTTTAACCCACTGGCACACTTCTGCCTCAGGGTCTTTGCAATGACTGTTCCTCTGCCTGGAACATCCTTGCCCCAAAGATCCACTTGGTAACTCCCTCAGCTCCTTCAAGCTTTTCCTCATACTGCACCTTCTCAGTGAAGTTCCCCCTGAGCACCGTTTGAAAATTGCATCTTACCCCATCCCCATCCCCCATCCCCCAAAACTACAGATCCCCATTACCCTACTCTATGCTTTCTTTTTCCCACAGCATGTATCATCTTCTAGAATTCTATATACTTTGCTTACTTGTTATGTTTACTGTTTATTGTCCGCCTTCTCCTTCTAGAATGCCAGTTCCATGAGGGTGGGAGCTCGTGTCTCTTTTACTAATGGATAAATATCAAGAGACTAAAACAGTGCCTGGAATATAGTAGTCAATAAATATTTAGTGAGTGATTGAGTTGGGCTAGCCACACGGGCATTCCAAAAAGAAATCTCCCCACTCTGATCAATCATTCCCAACGCCCCCCTCCAGTTGTAAGGAGGATCAGCAGGAACCCAGGGCCAACTAGCTCCAGGCACAATCCAGAAGAGGTAGCTTCTACTCCCTGGAGTGCCTGGGTGGTGCAAATGGTTAATGCATTGTGCTGCTAACCAAAAGGTTGGATATTAGTCCACCCAGAGGCACCTTGGAAGAAAGGCCTGGTGATCTACTTCTGAAAAAGCAGCCACTGAAAACCCTATGGAGCACGGTCCTACTCTGACACACATGGGCTTGCCGTGAGTTGAAATTGACTCGACAGCAATTGGTTTTTGGTTTAGCTTCTACTCTCAACCTGCTAACTCACCCTGTGCCCTAGGAAAAGTCACTCTCTCTCTCCAGGACTAAATAGAGATTTTTTCTGTGCTCCCTCCCTCAGGACGCAGTGCAGGAGCAGACACAGGGATATACACTAAAACCTGTGAAAGCCAGAGCCAGTGTAAATTGGAAACCTGTTGGAGAAGGAAAACTCAAATATTTTCCACTAAGACGAGTGACAGAAAAGTGGTAAGACTACACCCTGTCAAAGGTGGAAAACTTGTGAGACCCGGAAAAACAAGGCAGTCCCGTCGAGTTCTGGCTCCCACAGATTTCACTCTATATTTTTAAAGCTAACAAGGTTTTTCTCATCCACGTTATGTAACACGGGTCTCAGAGAGAGGCTGACACGGAACTGTTTACTGCCTACTTGCTGAAAATAATTCTCCCACTAAAGGTCTGTACACCAGGTCCCTGGAGCCAAGACAATTCTGCAGAAGTTCTGTTTTCTGACTGATGTAACTAGGGTACATTCCAATGAGATGGAATACGGCCTCTTTCCTCACTCCACCTCTCTGGTGTTGAAATGGCCTTCTCATGAAAAACAGGGCAGTTCAGGTCATCTAGCATCATCTGGGGCAAGTTCCAGTCATTTTCAGCTGATACATCACATTTCAGAGGATATTAACTTTTCCTCAGTGTTTACTTATCTCCAGCGTAAACCCAGGAAGGCCGAAATGTGTCTTCCTCCCTTTGTACCCGCCACGGTGTGTGGCACACAGTAGTGACTCCACCAGTGGTTGCTGATTTGGTTCTTGTCTGTTTCTTGGACCCTGGGTCACCGCCCCTCAGCTTAAGGAGAACGTGCAGAGGGCAAGCACCTTGCCTGCTTCGGAGACGAGTTTCACAGGGAACCTGGGAACCACAATGAGCGTTGACATTTGCAGAGCACCTCTCAGATTGCAAAGTGCTTGTGCAAACAACAACAAAAAAAGTTGCCACGGAGGTCGATTCCGATTCATGCTGACCCCATGTGGTCAGAGTACAACTGTGCTTCATAGGGTTTTCAAGGGCTGATTTTTTGGGTGTAGATGGCCAGGCCTTTCTTCCAAGGCACCTTCAGGTGGACTCAAACCTCTAACCTATTGGTTAGCAGCTGAGTGTGTTAACCGTTTTTGTGCAAACACGCCCCCCGCCCCCCCAGTAAATCCCAGTGAGACCCCAATGGAGAGAAATTCTGAGTGTCTGTTTGTCAGACTGATAAATTAAGGTGCATAGCAGCTGAGTCAAGGCTAGGATTGCAGAGTGAGCAGGGTGGTGAAGTCTGGACCATAATTTTCTGAGCCTCTCAAGGACCTGCCCAATCCCCCTTCTCTCTGAGGCAGGAGTGCATTCTCTGTTGGGGAGCTTGAGCTGGCCAGACTCATTTCTAATGTAAGCTTTTCCAGGAACTGCCTGGTCTGGGGGAAGCCTTGGGAGCACCCTGCTCTCAAACTCTGCTCGTCCCTCAGAGCCAAGCCCCAAGCCCACCTCCCCTTGGACGCCTCTCCTGCCTTCCCCAGCCAGAGTCACACTGCATTCCCACAACCCTGCCTGGCTCGGCACATTCATGTGTCATTGTTCCTCACTTAGCCTGAATTCCCTGTAGGGTGGGGACCGTGTCTGCACTGCCTACCTGACCACATGGGTGAGAGGATTAAATGAAATAACATACGAGGAAGCAGCTGGCCCAGAACTGACATTCAGTTCATTTCCATTCACTCAGAAGGCTGTTTGGTTATTCTCAGCCACCTACTTTGTTCCCCAAATTCCAGAAAGAGAATCCTAATTAGTTCTCTTGGTGCAGAAATATCTGAGCCCACATGACCCCAGCTGATGGCCCAGGGGTCATCATCCAGACCATGCCATCTCACCACACCACCTGCAGAATGGTCCACCGTTTAATGCCTGAGACAGATATTTCCTTCCATCCCCCACTCCCATCCACATAATTCTGCTCTCTAAAAAGGCTGCTAAGCTCTATCCCTGCGGACAGGGGCCTATCTATGGAAAATAGCGCCTGTGGCAATTAATTTTAAATTGCTGAGTGATCTCTCACAGCTGGCATTGGAAATTGTGATGGCCAATAGAAACTGCTCATTAGCACCCAGGGCGTGCACCCTACCTGTGGTGCCTTAGTTATGCCTCTGCCCGTGGAGTTGTTAGGCTCCACTGAGACATCATAAGCACACCGCCAGCGCGGTGTTTGCAGTCTAGTTGCACTGGATACATAGCAGTTCCTGTTTCCTCTTCCTTTTCCTTCCTTCCTGGAGGGGATCCTGCTACTGATGGCAGAGAGTGTGTGCAGAGCTCAGGGGCTGGGCAAGGCCCTTTGTCTTTGGACGCCCCCTTTTATGGGTTGAATTGTGTCCCCCAAAATGTGTGTCAACTTCGCTAGGCCATGACTCCCAGTATTGTATGATTATCCACCATTTTGTCATCTGATATGATTTTCCCATGTGTTGTAAATCCTGCCTCTATGATGTTAATGAGGTGGGATTATCCGCAGTTATGTTAATGAGGCAGGACTCAATTTACAAGATTAGATTGTGTTTTAAGTCCATTTCTTTGAGATATAAAAGAGAGAAGCCAGCAGAGAGACGTGGGGACCTCCTACCACCAAGAAACAAGAGCCGGGAGAACAGAGAGTCCTTTGGACCCGGGGTCCCTGCTCTGAGAAGCTCCTCAGCAGGGGAAGACTGATGACAAGGACCTTCCCTCAGAGCCAGCAGAGAAAGAAAGCCTTCCCCTGTAGCCAGCACCCTGAATTTGGACTTCTAGACTCCTAGACTGTGAGAGAATAAATTTCTCTTTGTTAAAGCCACCCACTTGCGGTATTTCTGTTACAGCAGCACTAGATAACTAAGACACCCCTACTCGCCTCCTTATCCCTCTTCTCCTGAATCCTGAGGCCCATTTACTCACTGACAGCTGCAGCCATCAGAACACATGTGGTAAGGGCTAGCTGTCGCTGCCACCACCACTCACCTCGGGAGACAGGAGCTGCGAGTGTGACAAAGTGCCCTTTGTAAACGCAGGAATGGGGGCTGGGGGTGCTGTGGGGAAGGGGCTGCAGAAAGGAGTCCAGTTCACCTCCCTCCTTTCCCCCACCCCCACTTGTAAGCTTGGGAAAGCCTAAAAAACACCTTGCTGTCAGTTGATTTTGACTCATAGTGACCCTACAGGACAGAGTAGAACTGCCCCATAGGGTATCCAAGGCTGTAATCTTTATGGGAGCAAACTGCCACATCTTTCTCCCAAGGAGTGGCTGGTGTGTTTGAACCACTGACCTTTCGGTTAGCAGCCTATCGTCCACTGTACCACCAGGGCTCCTTTGGAGAAGTCTAGAGGCTTATATAACTTAGGTCTCAGCACAGACCTTGGAGATTCTTTATTCCTGTGGCCTCCAATATACTTAAAATTAATTTTCAGTTATGTGGTTGGTACATCTTCATGTTTTCCATGTAAAACATTTAGCTGCTCCCCACCCTCCTCCCAGTGTGCCTACAGGCTTTTCCTACGAATGAAGATATAGCGCAGTCCTTCGTTTCTGCGTGGGGAAATGGAGGCCCATGGAGTGAGTGTAGCTGCATCAAGGTATCCTGGACGCGGGTGGAGCTGGGACTAGAACCCTGCTCTCTGAATGCCCAGCCCAGGGCTCTCCACCACTCTCCACACTGACGCAACAACTGCAAAATGCGACTTTCTGCTCGGCCTCCAAGGTGTAAAGAGGAAAGGACGGGAGAGCGGGGGCTTAAGTGGGAAGAGAACCTTGGGCTGACCCAGCAACTCTGAAAACTTATATCTGAATCTAATTTCCTAAGAATTGATTCTTGGGGCAAGGTGAGTAGCTATGAATCCAGACTTCTGTTAGAAGAAATAAAAATGTTATTCTTGCCTGTTGCTTTTAAGAAGTGCCAAGAACAAGTGGGCCTTGGGGATCCCACAGGAAGGATGTGAGTCTGGATGTTAGACCTCGAAGAATGTCTGTCTTTGGCTCCCCGGTGTGTCCTGGCCTGACATCTAGATGGTGCCCGGCTACCACCACCGACTGCTCTGACAGGGATCTGAATTTTGTCCGCTCTGTCTGACTGCTCCCAGACAGAGCGGGAGAAAAATGTAGAACAAAATTCTAACTCACAAGAAAAGACCAGACTTGTTGATTTGATAGAGACTGGAGAAACCCTGAGAGTATGGCCCCTGGACACCCTTTTAACTCAGTACTGAAGTAACTCCTGAGGTTCATTCTTCAGCCAAAGATTAGATACGTCCATAAAACAAAATGAGACTAAATGGGCACACCAGCCCAGGGGCAAGGACGAGAAGGCAGAAGTAAACCTTCATCTAAAGAACAATAAAAGAAAGAAAGCTGGAGTAGCTCTATTAATTTCAAACAAAGCAGATTTCAGAGCAAGAGAATTTATCAGGGACAAAAAGGGGTATTACATAATTAAAAAGGAATCATTTGTCTGAGAAGACATAACAATTCTTAATGTATATACTACCTAACAACACAGCATCAAAATGCATGATAGAACAGCACTGAGAAATAGACAAATCCACTATTACAGTGAGAAACTTCAACAGTCGTCTATCAGTAATTGTCACATCCATCAAGCAGAAAATTAGTAAGGATACGGTGGAACTGAACAGCACCATCAGTCAACTGAATCTAATTGACATTTATAGAATTCTTTATTCAACAACAGCAGATACACATTCTTCTCAAGCTCACATGGAGCATTCACCAGGATAGATCACATCCTGGGCCATAAAATACACCAACAAATTTAAAATAATAGAAATAATACAAAGTATACTCTCAAGCCATAATGGAATTAAGCTAGGACTCAATAACAGAAAGATAGTGATAAAAATCTAAAACTATTTAGAGACTAAACAACACATTTCTAAATAATACATGGGTCAAAGAAGAAGTCCCAAGAGAAACTAAAAAAATTTTTTTGAATTGAATTAATATGAAAATACAATTTAGCAAAATTTATGGTATGCAGCAAAAGCAATGCTTAGAGGAAAATTTATAGCACTGAATGCATATATTACAAAGGAAGAGAGATCTAAAATCAGTAATCTGAACTTCCACCTCAGGAAACTTGAAAAAGAAGAACTAATTAAATCCAAACTAAGCAGAAGAAAAGATATTTAAAAAAAAAAAAATTAGAGCAGAAACCAATGAAATTGAAAACAGGAGATTAATAGAGAAAATTAACAAAATCAAAAGCTGGTTCTTTGAAAACATCAATAAAGTTGATAAACCTCCAGCCAGGCTAATCAAGAAATAAAGAGAGAAGACTCAAATACTAATATTAGAAATGAAAGATGGGCCATCACAACTGATCCCAAGGACATGAGAAGGATAATAAAAAAATACTACAAACAAGTCTATGCCCACAAATTTGAACACATAGATGAAATGGACCAATTTGTTGAAAGACACAATCTACCCAAACTCACAAGAGGAGAAATAGATCATCTGAATAGGCCTGAACCTATTAAATAAACTGAATAAAAAATAACTTTCCAAAACAGAGAACATAAGGCCCATATCATTTTGCTGGTGAATTCCATAAAACATTTCAAGAAGAATTGACACCAGTCCTTCTCAAATTCTTCCAAAAAACAGAAGAGAAAGGAACACTTTCCAATTCATTCTATGAGGCCAGCATTACTAGGAAGGAAAATTACAGACAACTACTTCTTAAGAACATAGATGAAAAAATTCTCAACACAATATTAGCAAATCAAATGCAACAAGGTATAAAAAGAATTATACGCCATGACAAGTGGGACTTACCCAAGATATGCAAGGCTGGTTCAATATTCCCAGATCAGTTAATGTAGTTCATCATGATAACAATATCATTAACATCGTACACAAGTAAATTTTTTTAATTGTACTTTAGAAGGTTTACAGAACAAACTAGCTTCTCATTAAATAATTAGTACACATAATGTTTTGTAACATTGGTTGCCAACCCCAGGACATGTCAACACTCTCCCCTTCTCAACCCTGGATTCCCCATTACCAGCTTTCCTGTCCCCTCCTGCCTTCTCATCCTTGCTCCTGGGCCGTGTGCCCATTTAGTCTCGTTTTGTTTTATGGGCCTGTCTAACCTGTGGCTGTAGTCTTTGATCTTCATCAGTAAATGCTTCAAGTCCTCTTCACTTTCAGCCAGCAAGGTTGTGTCATCTGCATATCAAAGGCTGTTAATGAGTTGTCCTCCAATCCTGATGCCACATTCTTCTTCATATAGTCCAGTTTCTTGGATTATTTGCTTAGCATACAGAGTGAATAAGTATGGTGAAAGGATACAACCCTGATGCACACCTTTCCTGACTTTAAACCACTCTGTCCCCTTGTTCTGTTTGAATGAATGCCTTTTGGTCTATGTACAGGTTCCTCATGAGCACAACTAAGTGTTTTGGAACTCCCATTCCTCACAATGTTATCTGTAATTTGTTATGATCCACACTGTCAAATGCCTTTGCACAGTCAATAAAACATAGGTAAACATCTTTCTGGTTGTCTTAGTTATCTAGTGCTGCTATAACAGAAATATCACAAGTGGATGGCTTTAACAAAGAGAAATTTATTTTCTTACAGACTAGTAGGCTACAAGTCCAAATTCAGGGCATCAGTTCCAGGGGAAGGCTTTCTCTCTCTGTCAGCTCTGGAGGAAGGTCCTTGTCATCAATCTTCCCCTAGCTGAGGAGCTTCTCGGCACAGGGACACTGGGCCCAAAGGACGTGCTCTGCTCCTGGCCCTGATTTCTTGGTGGTATGAGGTCCCCCTTCTCTGTTTGCTTCCCTTTCCTTTTATCTCTTGAGAGATAAAAGGTGGTGCAGACCACAACCCAGGGAAATTCCTTTTACATTGGATCAGGGATGTGACCTGGGTAAGGGTGTTACATCCCACCCTAATCCTCTTTAACATAATCTAATCTTGCCTCATTAACCACAGGTAGAGATTAGGATTTATAACACAGGAAAATTACAACAATCACAAAATGGAGGACAACCGCACAATACTGGGAATCATGGCCTAACTAAGTTGACACATATTTTTGGGGGACACAACTCAATCCATGACACTGGTATTCTCTGCTTTCAGCCAAGATTCATCTGACATCAGGAATGCTATTCCTCATTCCACATCCTCTTCTGAATCCAGCTTGAACTTATGGCAGTTCTCTGTCAGTGTATTGCTGCAACCACTTTTGTATGATTTTCAGCAAAATTTTACTTGTATTCAGGGAACATCTAGCTCAACTGGCATAAAATAGTTTATAAAGAAAACGTTCTACATTCTACTCTGAAAAAATAAAGCTCTCTGGTAAAGGCAATTTCATGGGCAAATATAAAGGCCAGTTTTATTGTATACTTGGTTTGTAACCCTATTTATATCATATATGATTTAAAAGACAAATGCTTTAAAAATTATTATAAATTTATGTTATTGGACACACAATGTACAAAGATATAATTTGTGACAACAACAACATAAGCAGGGACAAAGAAGTATAGAAAGAGAGATTTTGTATGCTATTGTAGTTAAGTTGGTGTCAACTCAAACTAGATTGAAATAAAAGTGGATGTTAAGTGTAAACCCCATGGTAACAACAACAACAAAAAGTTTAAAAATATATAGACAAAGGAGAAGAAGAAAGGAATAAAAATGGTTCAATATAAAAAATTAATAAAAAGAAGGCAATATTGGAGGAAATAAGGAACATAAAAGTATAGACAAACAGAAAACAAACTGGCAGAAGCCCTTCCTTATTAGTAATTATTTTAAATGTAAATGGATTAAACTCTCCAATCAAAAGGCAGAGAATGGCAGAATGGATAAGAAAACGTCATCCAACTATATGCTGTCCTCAAGAAATCCACTTTAGGTCCAAAGACACAAATAAGTTGAAAGTAAAAGGAGGGGAAAAAATAATCCAAGCAAATGGTAACCAAAAGAGAACTAAAGTGAGTATATTAATATCTGACTTTAAGTCAAAAACTGTTACAAGAAATAAAGGACATATATAATGATAAAAGAGTCAATTCATCAAGAAGAGATAACTATTATAAATATATGCACCTAATAACAGATCCCCAAAATGTATGAAACAAACATGGACAGAAGTAAAGAGAACAATAATTCAGTTCAACGATAATAGCTGGAGACTTCAATACCACACTGTCTCAAACAACCAGACAGAAGATAAATAAGGAAATGGAGGGCTTTGACCTACAGACCAAGTGGACCTAACAGATATATACACTCCACTCAACAGCTGCAGATACACATTCTTCTCCAGTGCACATAGATCATTCTCCAGGATAGACCATATGTTAGGTCAAAAAACAAGTCTCAATAAATTCAAAGAGACTGAAATCAAGGTATCTTCTTGTACCACAATGGAAAGAAACTTGAAGTCAATAACAGAAGGAAAATTGGAAAATTCACGAATATGTGAAAATTAAATAACACACTACTGAACAGCCTATGAGTCAAAGAAGAAATCACAAGGGAAATCAGAATATACTTAAAGATAATAAAAAGGAAAATACAGCATACCAAAACTTATGGGATACAACGAAGGCAGTGTCAGAGGGAAATTTATAGTTATAAACACCTACATTAAAAAAGAAAGATTTCAAATCAATAACCTAATTTTATACCTTGAAGAACACTAAACCCAAAGATAAACAAAATCAGTTGTGTTTCTATAGACCAGCAAAGAAAAATCTGAAAAGGAAATTAAGAAAACCATTTATTTTACAATAGCATCAAAAAGAATAAAATACCTAGGAACAAATTTAACCAAGGAAGTGAAAGACCTTGTCACTGAAAACTATAAAATACTGCTAAAAGGAATTAAAAGAGATCTAAATAAATTGAAAGACATCCCATGTTGATGGATCAGAAGACTTAATATTGTTAAGATGCCAGTTCTACTGCTTCTATGCAAAATCATCTACACACACAATGCAATTCCTATTAAAATTCTAACAGCCATTTTTTCAGAAATGGAAAAGCCAATTCTGAAATTCATACGGAATTGCCAGAGGCCCATAAAAATTAAAATGATCTTGAAAAAAAGAACAAAGTAGGACTCAAACTTCCCACTTTCAAAACATACTACAAAACTACAGTAATAAAAACAGTGTGGTACTGGTATAAGGATCAACAGATAGACCAAGAGATTAGAATTGAGAATTCGGAAATAAATCCATATATCTATGGCCAATTGATTTTTCTTTTTTGTCAATACTTTTTTTTTTTTTTATTGTACTTCAGGTAAAGGCCTACAGAACAAATAGTTTCTCATGAAACAGTAGTACACATATTGTTTTACAACATTGGTCAACAACCCCACAACACGTCAACCCTCTCCCTTCTCGACCCTTTTTTTTTTGGTGAAAATATACATAGCCAAAGATACACCATTTCAAAAATTTCTACATGCACAGTTCAGTGACATCGACTACTCTCTTCCAATTGTGCTGCCATTCTCACTCTAGATGAAGGCTAAAAGAACAAAATAGTTTCTCATTTAACAGTTAGTACACATGCTGCCCTATGACAATGGTTAACAACCTCACAATACATCAACACTATCCTTACTCAACCTTGGGTTCCCTACCACCAGCTTCCCTGTGCCCTTCTGCCTTCTTGGCCAATTGATTTTTGATAAGGGTACCAAATCCTTTCAATGGGGAAAGAATAGCCTCTTCAACAAATGGTGTTGGGACAACTGGATTTCCACATGGAAAAGAATGAAGTTGGGCCTATACCTCACACTATATACAAAAATTAATTCAAATGGATCAGTGATCAAAATATAAGAGCTAAAACCATAAAACTCTTAGAAGAAAGTATAGTGGTAAAGCTTCAGGACCTTTTAGGCAGTGGATTCTAAAATATGATACCAAAAGCATGAGCAACAAGAGAAAAAATAGATAAATTAGACTTCATCAAAATTTTAAAAGTTTGTGCATCAAGGGACATTATCAACAAAGTAAAAAGTCAACCTATAGAATAGAAGAAAATATTTGGAAACCATGTTTCAGATACGGGTTTAATATTCAGAGTACATAAATAACACTTAAAACACAACAACAAAAAGACTAACAACCCAATTTAAAAATGGGCAAAGGACTTGAATAGACCTTTCTCCAAAGAAGATGTACAAATGACCACTAAGCACACAAAAAGATGCTCAACGTCATTCATCATTAGGGAAATGCAAATCAATACCACAATGAGATACCACTTCATACCCACTGGGATGGCTATGATCAATAAATAGAAAATAACAAGTGCTGACGAGGCTATGGAGAAATTGGAACACTCATACATTGCTGGTGGGAACGTAAAATGGTGCATCCACTATGGAAAACAGTTTGGTCATTCCTAAAAAAGTTAAACATCAAATTACCTTATGGTCCAGCGATTCTACTCCTAGAAATATACCCAAAATAATTGAAAGCAGCGACTCAAACAGACATATGTTCATTGTAGCATTATTCACAAAGCCAAAAGATGGAAACAACCCAAGTGCCCATCAATAGATGAATGGATAAATAAAATGTGGTATATGCAACGACAGAGTATTATTCAGCCACAAAGAGAAATGAAGTTCTGATTCATGCCACTACATGGATCAACATTGAAAAAACTATGCTAAGTGACATAAGTTACACAAAAGGACATATAATTTATGATCCCACTTATATGAAATATCTAGAATAGAAAAATCCATCAAGATAAAAGAAAATTAATGTTTACCAGGGGCTGGGGTAGGGGGATGGATAAAGCCCTGGTGGAGCAGTGGTTAAGAGCTTGGCTGCTAACAAAAAGGCAGGCAATTCGAATCCACCAGCAGCTCCCTGGAAACCCTTTAGGGCAGTTCTACTCTGTCCTACAGCGTTACTTTGAGTCAGAATCATCTCAACAGCAACGGGTTAGGTGCTGAGGGAAGGGAGAAAGGAAGAATGGGGAGTTAAATATATGTATATATATATTTTAAAAAAAACAGTCAAATCATAAAACAAAATTACCTACACCCTAATTATGTTATTACACAATTAGCCTTAATTATGTTAATCATACTCCTTAATAATAGATTTGCTTCAGTGTGTATCTATATAAATAAACAAAAAGGGAGGAGGTTATAGTCCCTCACTGATATTCCAAAAGCACTTAACAACAAAAGAACAGGAGTGAGTCTTAATATATCATCCACCTTTCAAATGAGGCACACCTATATCCAAATAAAGTAGTTCCCATACAAGCCCCAAGTATGCTATTCAGACAGAAAACTCAGATTCACCCAGAATTTTACATCTCTACGCAATTATTTAAAATTGGCTTTAGAGTGCACAGTCTCTTAACTCTTATAAAATGGGTGAATTTAATCTATTCAAGTAAAATCAAAGCTTAAACAGTTAAAAAATTAGATCTTCACAGCCTTTAAAATTAATGAGAAAAAACTACAATCTACTGAACAAAATTTTATTTTAAATTACTAGATTTTAGTGCATATGAAAATTTTTCATAACATATGACATGTAAAGATGTTAGCATATTGAACTACAATAGAAAATATTCTTATACATCTTTTGAAATCAGTAATATGTTTATTTCTCCTGTGAATGAATGTGAGGTTTGCTTAAGTCATGCAGTATCAAGTAGGTTTAAAATTTTTATATTATTCTTTATTAACTTCCTAATAAGCCTTTGAGTTTCTTCTCGACCTACACATAATATTTTTTTCAATGTAGTGAATACTGTACTAGCTTTTTCTCTCATCTCTGGTGGAACATATTTAATATCAAAATATTCAGATAATTTAGATCTAGAATTATACAGCATGTTAATAACAGTTTCAATGCTATCGATTTCATTACCAGTTTGTCCTAGTGGTAAGATCTGGGATTCATACATTTTAGTTAATTTATGTTCTGCGGCTGCTGCTAGAGCAATGCTTCGTCTTAGGTGATCTTTAGAGGCTTGAATGTCCTCTCTAGATTCTTTGATGAGGTTGTCACCAAGAGGTGCCTGTTGCACCTGTGAATGAATATCTGAAATTTTTTTCAAAATGTCATCATTATTCAAAATTTGCGGGTGTTTTATAAATGTAGGTGCTTCAAGTTTTTCTGCATCAAATCCACCTGAGAGCTGAGGAACATCTTCTGTGGATTCACCGAAGTCAGTGCTTTCCTTTGAAGTGGCGATAGGTGGTGTACGTGTGGCGAAAGTTGGACTCCTAGGAAAATCACTAACACGTGAAAATGTCCTTGATGTCCAAGTTGGCTTCGTATCCACTTCTGGCTCTTCTTCTTTTTCAATATAAGGTTCTTTTGCATGTAAAACAACAGAAACATTGTTTGGTTTGATCCACCAGAAGGCTGTACTTTTAGTACGTTTTCTCCTCCCAATTTCCAGTGTGAAGCCTCTAGTAGGGAAAGTTGTAGTTTCTTCACTGATGGGATTGATTAAAACATCATTCTCATTTACAGCTTCTTCATGTGTAACTATCTCCTTAAATTTTGACACCTTCGATCTTGTAGAATAAACATTATTTGGAGGCTTTGATTTCAGCCCCTGGCCTGGCTCCTCTTTAGTGGGAACACTTAGCAGCATGTTCTGTAAAACTTGTACATAATGATTCAAGTTTTGCTCTTCGTCAGGCGTCACAGTTATGCCTTAGGGGAAAAAAAATCACATAAACAGTAAGTAGCATTTATTATTATTTGTGACACATTGGCAGAATTTACTGACCTAAATTTACTTCACATGCTATCACTTAAAAGTTGAGATAAAGAACTAAGAAAAAAAACACCTTTGACACAGAGTCAGTGCTCACTTATCCAAACAAAATTATGTTTTCAGGTTTGTATTAAAACACATGAGCAAGATTAGTGCAAAAGTTGTATATTAACACAGTTCTCCATATCTTTTTGCTTTTACTCTCCCACATAACTTATGATTCAGCAGGCAACTTATTAAACTAAAATTCTTGATTACGTCCTCCAACCTACTGGTGCCAAAGTGGGTTTGCACTGGGTCACTAGAGGCAAATGTTAAATTTTTAGGAATTTTTTTGAGCCAAGTGTTAAGCACAGATAACATTAAAAATGAAATTTATGAATTTTCAAATATATCTAAAACAAAGGTAATAAATACTAAAAAAATCATTTTTATTACTTTATTTCACTCATTATTTTACTATTTATCTAGGCTTTTGAGGTTATTTATGTCTATTGTATCTGTATGGTAGAAATACTATATGATGGTACGCTACTGTGCATCTCTTTTCACCTTTCAGTGAGGTTAAGTTGATAGCTTGATATCTAACATAGTGGGAGTATTTACACTGTGTCAATGGGCAAATGCTATAAATCAGGGCTTCTCCCCTCTGCCCAAAAGCCAGTTGTTAAATATTTACCAGTACACTACTACCTCCAACCCTGCAGGCCATTATCTGCCCAACTGATTTTATAAATAAAATCATATTGGAATCCAGTCGGCCTTGCCCATTTGTTTATGTAGGTGTCTCATAACAAAGGCCTGGAGGCCTGCTTCCAAAAGGTCACAGCCTTGAAAGTCCTATGGAGAGCAGCTCTAATCTGCAACACATGAGATTGCCACGAGTAGGGATCGACTCGACAGCAACAGGAATAGCAACAGCAGAACTGAGTAGTTGCAACAGAGACCACATGGCCTGTAAACCAACAATATTTACCACCTGACACTTTACAGAAAAAGTTTGCCGATTCCTGGTCTAAACCATCAATATTTTACTCTTACAATAAAATGCAGTACTATTTACACTGGTATTTTGCAGTATCTGAGTGGCGAGGTCCCTCACTTCCAACACGGAGAACAGAAAAGATTACTGAATAAGATATTCTGAAATTCTGTAACTACCCTACTCCTGAGTCAGGAGGATTTTAAGTGCCGGGATTTCGGATTACATTAAATTTCAATTGATTTTGTCACTACTCTCATGGATTCACTACTTATGTCACTACTTATCATGGATTCAAATTGGCTTAATTCAAGGAAGTCTTTTTGCAAATCTATAATGAATAACTCTTACCTGAACCATCTCTCTGCAGGCTAAACAAAATAACACACTCTGTATTCAGGAGACATTTTTAGTTGGCTTTTTGGCAAGCACAAAATACTCAAAACTTGCTTTATATCTACATTTCTCCTCTCTAACTGTTCTGTTACAACTTACATCAGATAGAAGTTTAATCAAAATTAAAAGCATTATTTCTAAATTTTAAAAAATTATTTAAAAAAATTTTAATGAGAACAGTTTAGTGAGGCAAAATAATAGTGAAAAGACACCAGATTTGTCTGGAGAGTTAGATTTTATAACGAAATTCTGCATTTTATGTTATGCTTAGAAGAGCCTTGCATACCAAGATCTATATAATGATGGATGAAAAAAGGAAGATACAGAACATAAGGCAGAGTTGGATTTTATTCTTCTGATTTTATTAAAAACTCACATAGTATCACACATTGTGTGTGTGTGTGAATTTCAAGGTTTTTTGTTTTTTAAATGAACTGGAAGCGTAACACACCAAACTCATGTGGTGGTTGCCTCTGAAAAATGAAGAGAGGAATGGGATTGAAGGCAGTAGTTAAGGAAACTTTAGACTAATCTATAGTGTTCCACTCCTTAAAAAAGAAAAGAAAAAAACCACCAACCACTTAATATAGTAAACTATTAAAAGTCACTTTTTAAAAAGGAAGATAACTTATTAATGTAGATACATATTTATAAAAATGCATTGTCCTAAATCTAGAGTTTTCCTAAAGGAAAATATTGAACAAAATGTGTAGCTTAGTGCACTGAAAATAAAATTTTTGATTCTGATTCTAGCTCTGTCACTTTCTAATGGCATGACTTTAACTAATTTCATAATTTCTCTGAACATTTACTGAACTGTAAAATTAAGATATTGGCAGGGTCAAGATGGTGGAGTAGTCAGACGCCTCCTGTGGTCCCTCTTATAACAAAGACCCAAAAAAACAAATGAACCAATTATATATGACAACCTAGGAGCCCTGAACATGAAAGACAAAGTTCAGGAATCGGATTGAGCGGCAGGGGCAGGGAGAGACATTTCAGAAGCAGAAAGGAGTTGCCAGACCTGACCTAGCCGATACTGGCACCCTGCAGGCTGGATCAGCTGGTAATAGAAATGAGGCAAGCAATGGCTCTCGGGATGTGTTTTCCACATCGGGAGAGACTGAGCAGCAGAGAGGTGGCTCCAACCTCCAGAACCAGCAAGAAATGGTGCTCAATCAGCGAAAGATAAGTACAAGCATCTAACCTATAGCACAGATCCAAAAAAAAACCCTTTTGGGAAGTACCTCTCTCCCATTTACCTAATCCCTCCCTGCTCTGCTCCAGGTCCCGGTCTGCTTCAGCTATTGCTGCACTCCCTGGGCCGGAAGTAGGACCCGTCAAGCACCCTGAGCCATTCTCCTGGCTTTGGAGAGGGAACAAATTTACAAACAGGAAAAAATAATCTGCCAGTTTCCCTAAGCCAGGAACTCAGGGTAGGCACAGCCCTTTTGCCTAGGCACAGGCATGAGGGGTCCATGGACATTGAATGCCTTTCACCCCTGTGTGAGCCCCTTTGAACAGCGTACGCCCTCATTAGCACAGTATAACAGGGTATATACCTGAAGCCTATTTTCATCTGTATCTGCTATAAGGGGGAGTGGCAGATTCATGACATTTGACATTGCCCTGCCCATTAAGCAGGGTCCTTACCTACCCACATCAGGGGCCTGAGGACTCGTGGCTCCATCCACTCCACCAAGCCACCCGTGACAGGGGTCTAAGAATAAGTGGTGACTTCTAGTCCTTACAGCCAATAGCATTGGGTACCCATAGTCTGGCTGCAAAACCCACCTACCTACGCGCTCTAGGGAGCAGGGACATACCTTCCACCCAGACACTCAGGGGCAGGAGTCAGCCCCTGCCTTGATCAGTGCATGCCCCGCTACTGCAGCCAGATACCTGTGCCTGCTCCAATCACCCCTGCTTGTCTAGGACTGCAGGTGAGAGCCTGCACCACACTCGGTGACCGACGACCTGGACACCTAAGCTGAATCCCCACAAGAAAAGTAAACAGACTCCGAGGCAGACATACCTAGTAACAGCTCTAGCCACCTGGAGACAGGATGTGTGAGCTTCAAAGATGCCAATAATCAAATGAGCTCACACAATCAGCCTATTTGGGCTTATCAAAACAAAACAAAACAAGAAGCTAGGACATAGTAACATAAAATAAATGAATATAATAACTTGTTGATGGCTCAGAGACAACAGTCAATATCAAATCACATAAAGAGGCAGATCATGATGGCTTCAGTAAGCCACTAAAACAAAGAATCAAGAAACCTTCCACAGGAAGAGAACTTCCTGGAATTGCCAGAGGTAGAATTTAAAAGACTAATATACAGAATTCTTCAGGAGATCAGACAAAATGTAGAACAAGCCAAGGAACACACAGACAAAGCAATAGAGGAACTTAAGAAGGTTATATAAGAGCATAATGACAAAATTGAACAGACTGCAAGAATCTATAGAGAGACAGCAAACAGAAATCCGAAAGATTAACAATAAAATTTCAGAATTAGACAACTCAATAGAAAGTCATAGGAGTAGAATTGAGGCAATGGAAGTCAGAATTGGTGAGACTGAAGATAAAGCACTTCACACCAACTTATTTGAGAAAAATCACATAAAAGAATCTTTAAAAAATGAAGAAACCCTAAGAATTATGTGGGACTTTATCAAGAGGAATAACCTACGAGTGATTGGACTATCAGAACAGGAGGGGTAACAGAATATAGAAAGAATTGTTGAAGATTTGTTGGCAGAAAACTTCCCTGATATCATGAAAGATGAGAGGATATCTATACAAGATGCCACCCCTCACAAGGTAGATCCCAAAAGAAAGTCACTAAGACATACTATAATCAAACTTGCCAAAATCAAATATACACAGAGAATTTTAACAGCGACTAGGGATAAATGAAAAGTCATCTACAAAGGAGAGTCAATAAGACTAAACTTGGACTATTCATCAGAAACCATGCAGGCAAGAAGGCAATGGGATGACATACATAAAGCCTTGAAGGAAAAAAATTGGCAGCCAAGAATTATATATATAGCAAAACTGTCTCTCAAATATGATGGCAAAATTCAGACATTTCCAGATAAACAGACGTTTAGGGAATTTGTAAAAACCAAACCAAAATTACAAGAAATACTGAAGGGAGCCCTCTGGTTAGAAAATCAATAACATCAGACAACAACCGAAGACTAGAACACAGGACAGAGCAACCAGATATCAACCCAGATGGGGGTCACAAAAATAAATCAAAGCTAAAACGCTGAAACTAGGGAAACAGATGTCAATATGTAAAAGATGACAACATTAAAACAAAAAAAGAGGGACTAGAAAATGTAGTCATAGATCTTTCATAAGGAGAGGAAGTCAAGATGATATAAAGAAATAAAAGATGGGTTTAAACTTAGAAAAACAGGGGTAAATATTAAGGTAACCACAAAGGAAACTAACAATCCTACACATCAAAATAAAAGACAAGAAAAACATAAAGACTCAGCAAATACAAACTCAACAACAATGAAAAAGATGAAAAGAAAATACATAAAGAAAAATGACTCAGCATAGAAAATTAAGTGGAACGAAGAAACTATCAACAACACACAAATAAATACATCAAAATGACAGCAATAAACTCACACCTATCAATAATTACACTGAATGTAAATGGACTAAATGCACCAATAAAGAGACAGATAGTGGCAGAATGGATTAAAAAAACATGATCCATCTATATGCTGCCTACAAGAGACACACCTTAGTCTTACAGACACAAACAAACTAAAACTCAAAGAATGGAAAAAAAATATATTAAGCAAACAACAATCAAAAAGGAGAAGGAGTGGCAATATTAATCTCTGACAAAATAGACTTTAAAGCAAGATCCACCACAAAGGATAAGGAAGGAAGCTATATAATGATTAAAGGGTTAAAACACCAGGAGGACATAACCATAATAAATATTCACGCACCCAACAACAGGACTCCAAAATACATAAAACAAACTCTAACAGCATTGAAAAGAGAGATAGACAGCTTCTCCATAATAGTAGGAGACTTCAACACACCACTTTCAGTGAAGGACAGAACATCCAGAAAGCAGCTCAATAAAGCCACAGAAGATCTAACTGCCACAATCAACCAACTTGATCTCCTACAATACTCTGCCCAACAGCAGCCAAGTATACTTTCTTTTCCAACACACATGGAACATTCTCCAGAATAGACCACATATTAGGCTACAAAGCAAGCCTCAACGGAATCCAAATCATCAAAATATTACAGAGCATCTCTTCTGACCATAAAGCCATAAAAGTAGAAATCAATAACAGAAAAAGCAAGGGAAAAAAATTGAACACATGGAAACTGAACAACACCTTGCTCAAAAACTACTGAGTTAGAGAAGAAATTAAGGACAGGATAAAGAAATTCGCAGAATCAAATGAGAATGAAAACACATCCTACCAGAACCTTTGAGACAGCAAAAGCAGTGCTCAGAGGTCAATTTATAGCAATAAATGCACACATCCAGAAAGAAGAAAGGGTCAGAATCAAAACATTAACCCTACAACTTTAATAAGTAGAAAGAGAGCAGCAAAAGAAGCCCTTGGACACCAGAAGAAAGTAAACAATAAAAATTAGAACAGAATTAAATGAAACAGAAAATAGAAAAACAATCGAAAGAGTTAACAAGACCAAAAACTGGTTCTTTGAAAAGATTAACAAAATTGATAAAACATTAGCCAAACTGACAAAAGAAAAACTCGAGAGGAAGCAAATAACCCGAATAAGAAATGAGATGGGTTACATCACAACAGATTCAACTGAAATTAAAAGAATCACAACAGAATACTATGAAAAACTGTACTACAACAAATTTGAAAACCTAGAGGAAATAGACAAATTTCTAGAAACACATTACCTACCTAAATTAACACAAACAGAGGTAGAATAACTAAATAAACCCGTAACAAAAGAAGAGATTGAAAAGGTAATTTAAAAACTCTCAACAAAAAAAAGCCCTGGCCCTGATGGTTTCACTGGAGAATTCTACCAAACTTTCAGAAAACAGTTAACACTACTACTACTAAAGGAGCATAAAAAAGGATGGAATACTCCCAAACTCATTCTATGAAGCCAACATAACCCTGATACCAAAACCAGGTAAAGACACCGCAAAAAAAGAAAATTACAGACCAATATCCCTCATGAACAGAGACGCAAAAATCTCAACAAAATTCTAGCCAATAGAATTCAACAACATATCAAGAAAATAATTCACCATGACCAAGTGGGATTCATATCAGGTATGCAGGGATGGTTCAACATTAGAAAAACAATCAATGGAATCCATCACATAAATAAAAGACAAGAACCACATGATCTTTTATCAACTGATGCAGAAAAGGCACTTGACAAAGTCCAACACTCATTCATGATAAAAACTCTCAGCAAAATAGGAAT